>NC_141534.1:160762500-161420000 GCF_021556685.1 Rattus norvegicus | reverse complement strand
TGGAGTTTATGTTCTAGTATATTGCTACTACAAATTTTCCTAAAATATCAATACAGAAATGTAATTAGATCTTTCAAGGTCCTATTTCCTCCAATCTATGAAAAATGAATCACTTTCTAAAGGCTCTCTTTGCATTAGTAAATAATCCATATTGCTTAGAATATTTTGCATGTGGTAAACACAGTCCTGGCTGTATTATTATACCTCAGACATGTTCAAATTCAGATTCAATTGACTTCAATTATGGCGACTTCAGACAATCAAAAGGGATTTCAGGTTAAAATATATGCTTGCAATGGTTCAGGGGATTTTATAATTTGAGCTCTGCTTTCTTTCTCGCTTAGCTCTTTAAGTGGCATTGGCCTAGGAGAGGAGAGTAGTAGCTTACCCTGATTGTAGAATGGCCCAAGCAGAACAATGCATAGCAATGGTTCACAAAGCTTTCTGCATTGTGAACTGGCTGGCATAAACTCCACATAAATAAAGTTCCATGTACTTTATAAAGCAAAACCTTTTGGGGTTTGTTTAAGGTCTTCCTTTTCTACTTAGGTTTTCTCAGCACCTTCTCTATGTTTATCATAAGAAAACTCATCAAATTAAACAGCATGAATTTAGAATCTCCTCTCCCAGACTTTACAAGAGGGCAAGACTGCTCTAGAAAGGGCAACCAAGGTAGTGTTGGGCTGAGTAACAGCAATCTTGTCAGAAGACCCAATAGCAATGTTCGTTCTAGAGATCCATGTGGTCAGGTATGCGAAAGAGAGAACAGCAATAATGCTCTAGATGGAAGAATTGGGGTGAGAAGATAAGGCCGGGGAGAACAAGCAGGGTGGGGACCTATTGCCTCCTCTTTGTTCACAGCTTTGGACATAGTGAGTTCAGCTCCAAACTTCTGAAAACTTTTATACCTGTCATCCTTCTCACATGAGAGATTTTAGTGTGAACTCAGGAATATATAATTAGGTATAAAATCCAAATGCTTTTTGGTAATAAACCATAAAGAAATATATTTTCTGACATGGCGCACCTTCTCTGTAATCTCAACATTTAGAAGATATAGCCAGGGGAATCAGGAGAAACGAACTGGGTCCATTGCATGTTTGGTCTAAATTGTTTTTAACCATTTGCTTTAAGAAAATGTGCATCACTGCCAAACATTTCATTAACACTATATTAGTTGCATTGCGTCACATGCAGTTGTGACCCACAGGTCAAGTAGCATAAGTATGCACTCCTGTCCTCTGCAAGAACAAAAAAATGATTAACCCCACTCTGAGAGGAACTGGGCATGGTAAGTAAGCACAAAGACATAGACTCAGCAGCCACGGAAACTGAAAGTCGGCTTTACTTTATCTTCGTAATTTATTCACTTGCATAGCAACCATCAATATTCAATTGAGAATTCACCATGATCCCTCTAAACTTTTGGGATAAGGAAGTGAGGAAACCGATCTGTCCCCTGGAGTCATGGAGCTCAGAGTGAAACAGTCTGTATAAAGAACATGACTCTCCACTAGATTCAGTACTTTAGAGCAGGACAGGGAGCAGAGGGAGGGTCTGTATTTCACTGTTATAATTGTTTTCAATCAGACATGGCATCTGAACAAAGACACGGTGAGGGAATGCAGGACACAGAGATTTTTACAGCTTTATGCCCCAGAAAAATGTCCATCTGTCCACTTCAGTTTCTTAATCTGGTCAGTGGGATGAGCATAGGAATGGAGCTTAGGGTTACCATGATAGTGAAATAAATTAATATGTGTACCATTGCTCAAACTGCATCTGTCACAGAGTAAGTGTTAATATAAACATCCTCTACTGCCTGGAATCAGGCCCTGAAGACTAGTGAATGGCTGAGACTGTCTGGTCAAATTGTCACTAGGAAATTCACCTTTTTTATTTTCCTTTGCCATAGCCAGCTCTTTAGTCAGCTCTGAAACTATGTGTAACTCACAAGGACTAAATCTAAGGACACAGAGGAAGCTGAAACCAACCACTTAGCACAGCTGTCCTCAGGTAGGCACAACCGCACACCAACCATGAATGCCTTTGAGTCTTGTGCCTTCTTTGCCCAATGTGTGAATCTTCTCCTCCATTCATCCTCTTATCTGCAACAGGTCCAAGTCAATCTGCTTGCATTTTTCTCTGCCAGTCAGACCTTCCTAGGCTTGGGTGGATGTCACTGACCTAGGGTGCCAATGAGGCCTATCTCATTAACACCTCTCAAATCTTCAGGGAAATGTTATCTGTGGGTGGTTACAAAAAAATGCGTGGCTATCAGATCTCTAGTGAGTCTCCACAGTCTTTTCAGTATCCAGGCCACCTTCTTTCATAACATCCATTATCTTCTTAACATCCATTATGCTATAATGCTAGAACCCCAGGGGAGGAGTCTGACAGAACAGTAAAATATGCACATTTCCAAAGCAAGACCTGAGGTTAGCTTTCTGCCACCTGCTCATTTCTGGCCCCAATGCCATGTTCTCAGACATTGGGACTTTATATCTTTCACCTCTCTGGTAAATACAACAGTCTTAAATAGGCACTGTGCTGGCACCAGCATCTTCTCACACCACTCAGCTATTTATGGATATTGGGTTACCAATGATAAGCATGGAAAGACAAATGCAGTTTTGCTAGACTGATAAACAGGTTTCTGGAAAATAGAAGATGGCTACAACTTGACCTTAATTGAAAAACAAACAAATCAAAAAAAAATGAGTATTTCTTTTCCTGGATAAGAGATTAAATTGACTGTAAATAACTTATAGCCTGAATTTGCTGGAACCTATGTATTTGAGATGTCTTACTGTAATAAGGATAAATGTAAAGAATTTATTTCATGGTACAACTGAGCCTTAAGAGTTTCAAAAATATCTAATACTTTCAAAAATTTAAAAAGTAAGTACATTCCTGCTATCATTGTTATTGTTGTAATTGTTTTTATAATAGGATTCCTCATTCTCTTTCTCTACTTTCAGATAATCCCCAATGAAGTAGAAGAAAATAAGGTCTATCTGTCACTTTACAGAAAAATCAATTCAAAATAAATTAAAGACCTTAATGTAAGACATGAAACGCTGAAGCCACGGGAGGAAAACTAGAAATAAAAAACAGTTCAAGATATAGGCATGCATGGGCTTTTGGAGCATGAATCCTGTAGCATGGGAAATAATCCCAAAAACTGTCAAACAGGATTACATGAAATTAAGAAGCTTCTGAATAATGAACAAAACATTCTTAGGAGTAAGAAATAGCCTACAGGGAGCATCAACATCCAGCCAGGCCAACTGTGCATAGGAAGCTAAAACTAACATTGGGCTCCATTTTCTATAAGCAAGGACAGAAATAAAAATGTAAAAAATTACATATTATTTATTAGACATGATATTCTTAAATAATTTTTCTTATTATTAACTCCACATTGAATGGTTTCTCTACAGGATGTGAGGTAAGAAAAAGCATATGAGATTATGGATAATATCTGTATGAGCAATGAATAAAACCCTAAAAACAGAAGTAGCAATTGTTGTAAGGGTGCTCCTGCAGCCAAGAGGGCAGTTTCCAACATTTGGCTAATAGCAACATATTAGCTAGGATGTATGCTATATATTTATAGAATTTATGGCCATGTGATGAATGAAATGTCCCCACATTTGAAACTCTAAGATGCAGGCATTCCCACAGCAATGTTCAATACTCACTGTGGAATTAGTTTATGGTGTATATACTAGAGGTTTGATGGAAAAGTCAGCAAGTACAATTTTGCTAGGGAATTTCTGTTGGATTAAGCTTGTGGGTAGAATGAATATAGACCATAGAAGTGAATAACATCTTTGAGGTAACATTTATTCCATAAGTCATTGTGCAAGCAGTGTATCTAAACCCTGATAAAGGCTACAAGTACTAATTTCTGATTATAATTAACTACATAGGAGACCAAGGCAAGTTGTTCGTGAGTTTGAAGCCTGCCTGTACTCTCAAGACTCTCTCTCTCCCTCCCTCAAAACATTGAAAACAAATTCCATAAGCAAGTCTAGCATTCCCAAATAATGACTAAGCTAGGTGCCCATAGTTTCTATACGAGGTAATGATTACATGATACTATCATTCATTAAGCAAATATTTAGTAAATACTCATATTCCCAGCACCATTCTGAGTAAGTAACCCCATGCATTGATTGCAAAATGCAGGTGGAAATGTTAAATATCCAATATGAGAGCTGAAAACCCTACCCAATTATTATACTGCACATCTCAGTAACTACTCTGAACAGTGAGCAGCTTAACCTTTGTGAGAAACATTTAATAATGTGTTTTCCACTCATAAACTTTTGCATAAAGTACACAGAAATTGATGCAGCAATGAACTTGTAATTTATGAACCCAAACTTCCATCCTTCACGCTTCTCCCCAAACACAAATTACTATAATTAGCAAACCAGAGCCAATCATTTTCATACAAACTGGTGGGTAAAGGACAAGTTTAAACTATCATTGAGTTGGAGAAGATGACAGGGCACACATAGCAGAACAATTACCATGCTCTCTGAAAGCAAAGGGTATACAAGGGCATGTACCGTGTTGTTCTCTTTATGAGAATCAATGCCCATCGACAAGAAAATTCTCAAATATTTCCAAACAGAAAAGAAATCATAAAGGCATGAAAATTATACTCCAAATAGCATCTACCCTAGAATGTTACAATTTGTGAAAATTGCTTTGGAGTTTTTAACCTCTGGGTATGCAAAGGACATGCCTTATTATAATCAGTACCAGCAATGCAGATCAAAGTGGCATTGTGGAGATGACACTCTCAGGGAGATTTGGGAGCAGGTAAGGGCAGCTCCCCACATGCAATTTCCTAGCACTACGATTAATGTTTTACACTTCACCCAGCTAACTACAGAAGGTAAGAATCTCAATTAGGCAGCCACTCCCCCCTTGCTCCTCTTTCACATACCTGATACGTAGCTTTGGAATTTCAGTCTAATTGTGCTCAGTTGGAAGCAAATAGTGAATTTTGAAAACAGGCAGTAACAGTTACAAATGCCCAGGGCTCTCATTAGCAACATGATACAGACTGATAGAAGGAAGTTTCTTTAGTGACATGGTATGCTTTGTTGTGTCTCGCAAATATATTTTAAATATATTTATTGTAAGGAGGACTGTATGACACTGAATTGCCATTATAAATAGAATGCCCAAAAGTCATTTTATAACAGGTATTTATTTTATGTTGTCAAACAAAGAGAATACTCTAAATAAATTAAAACTAGACTTTGTGGGTTTCTCTATTCCAATAAGTAGAAATTGCATTGCTGGGGAGATGCGGGATCATGAAGACAGAGTTATTCTCCTCTAGATAATCTCTTTAATAGTCATAGAAGGAGATGAAATTAACATCACTGAATTCCTGGATAAAGACTGGCACAATACTTGGCATCTACATGGACAGTATGTGACATACTTGTATAATAACCTCAAGAGGCAGACGACATAATACATTCTTTCTCTACAATAAAATAAGAGTAAGCTATCTCACTTAATAAGTGTCTTATAGGAGTAGGTCAACTATTTTAATTGAAACACCAGCTCTTTGAGACACATGACATACTTTGAATGTTGTGGAAGGAAAAGGGAAATGTCTGGGAAGAATATTTTAGTTTATGAAATAACATGATCAATTTGAGTCAGTCAGTAAAATTCACATGTATGGTATAATTAGTTCTGTAAAGAGAAACTAGGAATGGGGATCATTCTTAATGTTTCCTGTGAAATAGTTTAGAGATATTTTCTAGAGCTTAACTGGCAAGTTTCAGTTGGCAAGCAGAACTCAAATCAATTACATTCTATGAACAGCATCTATAAGAGGAACAGCCAATTAGTAAAGCTAGAATGAAGCTTACCCATTGTGAACCCAAATATAAAGCATGAAAACAATGCTGCTTCATGGTTATCTATCTATTCTATAGCATTGGAAACCTATGTCACTCCTCTTGGAAATGGTACTATGTCTTAGACAAAAAATAGTGTTTTTATCACATTCACTTACAATATAGAGGAAGAATAAGTAACCCAGCCTTTTATTTCTACTTCAGGTTGTGTGGTTTTAAGACAGAAGATATATATAATATAGCAATTTATGAAACACTCAACTCTGGTGATATTTTAGACTTATGATTGTGTAAAGGGCTCATTATCAACAGACAAGTTATGCTACAATATAAGACTGTAGAACCTTTCTTTAAAGAACATGCAGCAGTCAGAGGCAGATGACCCAGGCATCCCAAATGCAATAAACTGTCTAGAAAGAATACCTTGTTCTTGGTTGGTTGTTGTGGTTTGTTTTGCAAATGAAATCACCCTGAAATCTTCCACATCAAATTAATTGTCAAAAATACCATTCTTCGTGGAATATTATTTCCTTTGTTGAACTTCTATACTAATATAGCATGCTGGCAGTAAGGAAGATGTGAATAAATTAGCCGTGAATTTGTGGTGGCAAAGCAATTCAATTGAGTGAGTACTCTGTCAAACCACCAACCAAGTGTACACATGGGCGGGTCCATGGTTCCAGCTACATAGCAGAGGACTGCCTTATCTAGCATCAGTGAGAATGGAGGTGTTTGTTCCTGTGGAAACTTGTTCTCCCAGTTTAAGAGTATGCTAGAGGAGTGAGGCAGGGATGGGTGGTTATGGGAGGAGTACCCTCTTAGAGGCAAAGGCATGGGGGATGGGATGGGGGTTGTGGAGGGTAGACCAGGAAGGGGGACACCAATTGAAATTTAAGTAAATATAATAACCAATAAAAAGTTCGCAATCAAGGTACCTGGACATAAACTGACATAAACTCAATAACTTTGCTTATAGTTTGTCATCAAGGAAGGTGTTAATTTTAAATGTTCCATCAGTAAATTCCCTAGTACATGTACTCCCTCCAGCATCATACTTTTTCCTAGTGATTATGATGAAGAAAGCAGAAAACCTTTCTGACATTGAACTTCTAGCTTTTAGACTTTTCTCTTTAAAATGTATGAACATAATCCCATACCCTTTTTATATCTGGTTTCTTTAGCTTACCGTATTTATTGTTTTGGTGATTCATCTACATCACTCTGTATGTTAGTTTATTTTTGTCTCAATATATAGATTTTTGTTAAAAGAACTATGAATATTGATGTATTTCCACTGGAAGAATGAACTATAGGATAATTAATCATTTTGGTAAATATTTAAGTTTTCTAGTTGCTTTTTATTTTTATCAAAGTGACACATAATACATGTTGATATCGTGAGAAATGCACATAAACCTGTAACTGCTAAAGATATTTGTTCTTGTTCTGTAAATAAGAGTAAGAATTGTGATGGCTTATTGTTGATGTTGAACTACATAAAGACAATATCAAGATATTTTATCAAGTTGAGGTAATGATTTAACCACTTCTTTTTTATTTTTTATCTTTATTAACTTGAGTATTTCTTATTTACATTTCAATTGTTATTCTCTTTCCCGGTTTCCAGGCCAACATCCCCCTAAATCCTCCCCCTCCCCTTCTATATTGGTGTTCTCCTCCCCATCCTCCCCCCACTACCGCCCTCCCCCAGTGAAATTGATTGTTTCACTGGGGGTTCAGTCTTGGCAGGACCAAGGGCTTCCCCTTCCACTGGTGCTCTTACTAGGCTATTCATTGCTACCTATGAGGTTGGAGCTCAGGGTCAGTCCATTTATAGTCTTTGGGTAGTGGCTTAGTCCCTAGAAACTCTGGTTGTTTGGCGTCTCAAGCCCCTTCAAGCTCTTCCAGTTCTTTCTCTGATTCCTTCAACGGGGGTCCCGTACTCAGTTCAGTGCTTTGCTGCTGGCATTCACCTCTGTATTTGCTGCATTCTGGCTGTGTCTCTCAGGAGAGATCTACATCCGGTTCCTGTCCGTCTGCACTTCTTTGCTTCATCCATCTTATCTAATTGGGTGGCTGTGTAAGTATGGGCCGCATGTGGGGCAGGCTCTGAATGGGTGTTCCTTCTGCCTCTGTTTTAAACTTTGCCTCCCTATTCCCTGCCAAGGTTATTCTTTTTCCCCTTTTAAAGAAGAAGTGAAGCATTCGCTTTTAGCCCACTCTCTCCCTACTTATTCAATATAGAACTCAAAATTTTAGCCAGAGCAATCAGAAATGAAAGGAGGTCAAAAGGATACAAATTAGAAAGGAAGAAATCAAAATCACTATTTGCAGATGATATGATAGTATACTTAAATGACCCCAAAAGTTCCACCAGAGAGCTACTAAACCTGATAAAAAAACTTCAGCAAAGTGGCTGAGTATAAAATTAACTCAAATAAATCAGAAGCCTTCCTCTACTCAAAGGATAAACAGGCTGAAAAAGAAATTAGGGAAATGATACCATTCACAACCCCACATCTGACAGAGGGCTAATATTCAAAATATATAAAGAACACAAGAAGTTAAAACTTGTTAGACTTTGAGACCCAAATGACCCTCAGAATTCTCAGCTGAGGAATATCGATTGGTTAGAAGTACCTAAAGAAATGCTCAACATCCTTAATCATCAGGGAAATGCAAATCAAAACAACATTGAAATTCCATCTCACAGCAGTCAGATTGTCTAAGACAAACAACATCAACAACAACAACACAACTCAGGTGACAGCAGATGCCGGCAAGCATGTAGAGAAAGAGGAACACTCCTCCATTGTTGGTGGGATGGCAGACTGGTATAACCATTCTGGAAATCAGTCTGGAGGTTCCTCAGAAAATTGGACATTACACTACCTTAGGACCCAGCTATACCTCTCCTGGGCATATACCCAAAAGATGCCCCAGCATATAAAAAAGACACGTGCTCCACTATGTTCATAGCAGCCATAATTATAATAGCCAGAAGCTGGAAAGAACCCAGATGCCCTTCAACAGAGGAATGGATACAGAAAATGTGGTACATCTACACAATGAAGTACTACTCAGCTATCAAAAACAATGCCTTCATGAAATTCATAGGGAAATGGATGGAACTATAAAATATCTTGGGTGAGGTAACCAAACCACAAAAAACGCACATGGTATGTTCTCACTGATAAATGGATATTAGCTCAAAAGCTCGAATTACCCAAGATAAAATCCACAGTTCACATGAAGCTCAAGAAGGAAATGATCAAAATGTGTATGCTTCACTCCTTCTTAAAAGGGGAACAAAAATATTCATAGAAGGGGTATAGAGTCAAAGTTTGTAGCAGAGACTGAAGAAACGGTCATTCAGAGACTGCCCCACATGTGGCGCATATAATATATACAGCCACCAAAACTAGATTAAATTGATGAAACTAAGAAGTGCATGCTGACAGGAACCAGATATACTACTGAGAGACACAGCTAGAGCATGTCAAATACAGAGGCGAATGCTAACAGCTAACCACTGAACTGAGAACTGGAACCCCATTGGAGGAAGTAGAGAAAGGATTGAAAGAGAGGAAATGGGTTTCAACCCTGTAGAAACAGCAGTGCCAACCAACCAGAGCTCTCCAGTGACTAAACCACTACCCAAAGATTATACCTGGACTGACCCATGGCTCCCACTGCATATGTAGCAGAGGATGGCCTTGTTGGGAACCAATGGGAGGAGAAGCCCTTGGACATGCTAAGGTTGGACCCCTGGGAATGTCGGGGGCCCGAGAAGGGGGTGTGGATGGGGATGAAAACACCCTTATAGAAGAAGGGGAGGGGGAGGGGAACAGAGGCTTATGTCCTGGAAACTGGGAAAGGGGATAACATTTGAAATATAAATAAAAAAGTACCAGTAAAAAGAGAAAAAAAGAGAGGGATTAAATAGCATGAAAGAAGTTATGGGAAGGGTGTAAATGAATTATCTTCTCTTTTTCTTAAGAGGCATTTATTCTTGTGTTAATTATAAATGATTTTCTCTGATGTAGAATTCTAAATTGACATTTTTCCTTTTCAAATCTTTAAAGACCATGCATGCATGGCTGTAGCCAGTGAGGCAACACTGAGAATTTTCTGGGTTTCCGTGTTCATCAGTGAATTTATCCTCTTGCTGCTTTTGTTAGTCCCTGCCTCTGATCACTATAATTCCAGGACTTGATTAGTATGCATTTTTTCCTTCAGCTTTAGCTTTTATGACTTTTATGATTTTATGATATATATATATATATATATATATATATTACAACCTCAATCCTTTTCTTTCAGAATATAGATAAATAAGAGCTTTTACTTCTCTTAAAGGTCACTAAGCCTCACTACTGCCCTCCCAGCCTTCTACCTCTACTCCTCCATCTCATCCAAATTCCCACACTCCTCCTCCCTTTCTCTTCAGAGAAGGTGAGGCCTCTCATAGGCATTAAACATCCTTAGAATAGCAAATTGACTTAAGACTACACACATCTTCTCTTGAGGCTAGAGGAGATAGTCCAATCGAGGAAACTGGTACCAAAGGCAAGCAGCCAATTCTGAGTCATCTCCTGCTCTTGTTGTTAGGATTCTCAAATGAAGACCACAACTACACAACTGTTGCATACATGCTGAGGGCCTAGGTAAGTCTTATGCATGTCCCCTGGTTGGAATTCAGTGTCTATGGGATCCTATGGGTCCATAGTAGTTGATTCTGACCCCTTTGGCTCCTACAATTTGTCTTCTCTTTCCCGGGGTTCCCAAAAATCTACCGGAAGTTTGGTTGTGGGACTCTGCCTCGGCTTCCATCAGTTGCTGGTTGAAGCCTCTCTGATGGAGATTATGCTAGGTTGTAAGTACAGCAAGATATCAGGACCAGAGCTGCAGTGGGCTTCCTTTCGTGGCATGGTTCTCAGGATGGACTACTTGGTTATCTAGTCCCTTCATTTCTGGTCCATCTTTACCTTTGCACATGTTATAGGCAGGAAATTTTTCTTATGTTGAAGTATTTTGTGGCTGGGTTTGTGTCCAAAGTCCTCCATTGGAAGTTTTGCCTGGTTACAGGAAATGGCAGACTCAGGCTCCATATTCCCCATTGCTAGCAGTTTTAGCTAGAGTCACCACAACAGATATCTGGAAGTTCCATTGTCCTATTCTTCTAGTTTGTCACAGAGATGTTCCCTCACTCCAGTTGTCCCTCACAGTACTCTCTTCCTCTTTCCTCCCTCAACCTGATCCCACCTATACCCATACCCACCTCCGTCCAATTTCAGTCCACTCCCCATTTATTACCATGTCAGGGAGATCACTAATACCACTTTAGCTCCTCTTTTTACTTAGCTTCTCTGGGTTAGTGGATTGTAGCATGGTTATCGACTGATTTAGATCTAATATCCACTTAAAGAGGTACATACCATGTTTGTTTTCCCATTTCACACATATATATGTGATATATGTGTGTGTGTATGTGTGTGTGAGAGAGAGAGAGACTAGACATACACAAATGTGAAATATTTATATATGTGTAAGTGTGTGTATATAGTAATAAATAAACTGTCTTTTTTAATAAGAGACAGAAGGGAGTCCATCCAGAGGAAAGGGGAGGGGAGGAAGAATGGGAAAAATAGAGGAGTAGAGGGAGTATATGTATATACATATACATATATATTTAAATAAAAGGAAAAATGTAAATAAGAGTAAACATAATCTCAAATGAACCCACACACACATACACACACACACACACACACACACACACACACACACACACACACTATACATGTATATTTGGAAGATGATGACTCAATCACCAGCAGCAGTGGAGCTAAGTAAGTATGCCATTGTGTGTAGAAAGTGCTCTTTGGGAATCGTGATCTCATGATGTGGAAAGCTCTGAGGCATTTGGGTGTCTAGAAGATCAGGAGAGAAGTAATCATGGGGTAAAAAGAGTAGGGAATTGCAAGAATGTTAGAAAGAACAGGAGAGGAGGTAAAAGATTGAACTGGCCCAAATCATATATGGGTGTTTATAGGTCCCAGGAGAGACTTAATTTTACTCTCAAGGAGATGAGAAACTTAGAATGAGTGTGTGTAAAGGGTGTACTATCTGCCTTTTTTCAAACAAAACAATTTTTTTGGCTCTAGGATTGTTAGAATAAAAGAAAGCCAGGGCAAATGCAGTGACACTGCTGAGAAAGCTACTTTAACAACTTAGCAATTGCCTGAAAGTGTGTTAGACCTGGCTTAGCAGTTGTCATTTATGGGTCAGGAGGTTGGTATGCTTTAAGACTGTTAGATTTCCAGGTGTGTAGACAATAACAGTCACTATCCTTGTCTTTGAGACACACATAAAGAAAAGGAAATAGAATGATTTGGGTTCTCTTCCAAAATAAGGATTTTCATTCTTAAATGCAAAGTAAAACAACTCTTCCAGAGTATTTAATGGAAGCTTACATTTTACTTTCTTCCTCCAATACCAACCCACTCACCGTGTCGGTGCTCGCTAAAACGTTTTTGTTTTGTTTTGTTTGTTTCTTTTTTCTCTTTGTTTTGTTCGTTTGGGTTTTGTATTGTTCTGTTTTCATATAGTGCTTTCTTGTGCAGGTTTCCTTTACATTACACATATTCCTTGTAGCTGTACTTTGTGAACAGTCGCTAAGCAAATTTAATTTTCTACTCACCTGTTCCACTGTATGTGTAAAGCAGTATCTTAGTAGCCACTTTTGGGAAGCAGGTTTCCAGGGACCAGGGTTCTCAAGATATGGATTTGGAGGAGAAACAGTAATGAAGTAAGTTATTCTCATTGAGGAAACTTGGGAATAGAATTTCATGGTTTTCAGATACAAAAATCATGTCAAAAGGCCAGTGTCTGCTGCTCAGTTTTAAGCAAGAGTGAGAGTTTTAGGGGTGTTGTTGTTGTGTGTATTATGTGAGGAGGAGACGCAGAAGTGAGTAAATAAATTCAATCTGAGGTCCAAGAACTAGGTTAACGAGCATGCCCTTTGACAACTATACTTGGGTGGATGTAAGTATGCCTTGTGGTGTCTACATGTATCTGAATAAGTTTAAATTGCTCTCCTTAAAGTGCCACAAGCAAAGGTCATAGTAGAGATGATACACAGAATTTTTTCTGTTCTTTAATGCATTAATGAGTATTTAAAGCAAATATACTACAAGAACCAGAATCACACACCATTTACACGATAGAATGTTATTAAATGTGTTTCCATGTAACTGTATATGTTTGATTTAGCACTTACAAATCATTCAGTATAAATTGGTACTTCAATTTATGCAAACCTGAAAACAGGCTTGTTTTATAACACAAGGTGTGGGTAGGATTTGGAACCCACTTCCTGCTGTTTTTGTGATTTGTTTCTAAGCTCATTAGATGCTCGGTACCTCCTCCAGGGGATGAATCTCATCTGCAGACAATGTTAAACTCATTCTCTAGAGCAGAGGTGAAAAAGCTGTTTCCCCACCGGAGTTTTCAAAGGCAAACATTTCCTGCAGGAAATCAAACAATTCTAGGGCTTGACAAGGTAGCTAAGAATATTCAGTTTAGTAAGTAGCTGCCAGTGAAAACCACTGTACACATTCACACGTAGCCTCAGGTCCCTCCTGGGGATGACAAAGCCATTAGTTTTCAAAGGACAGAAAATATCTTGGCAAAACATCTTGCAGCAAATGCTGGTATTGTCCAAACAAGAATGGACAACCTCAGGTGATGGGGATTGGACTCCCTAGCTAACTTAAAGATTACCACATAAATATGCATTTTTATCCCTATTCCAAAACTAACACACACAACTAAAGCAACAGAATACAATTTCTGACTTTAGGTGTTTATATTTTACAGATTATTTTTTTCTTGTGTAAATATTATCAGAAAACTGGCATTCCTTGGGCAAATTGATCTGCCCTTCATATGCATTTTAAACATGTAAGCATGTTTAAACACAGCTCTCATAACTTTGGGCACCAGTCCTAATGCTGAAGTTCAGTACCAGTTAGTAAGCATATCACAAACTCCTCTTTGAGCAGTGAGGAACCTAGGCACGGAGATGAGCAGCCACAATTTCCTGGAGGATTTTTCCCCCTGTGTGCAGCTCACAAATGTCCTTACTGAGGAGGATGTAGCAACCAAGCTTTAAGCCAGATGCTGAGAGAACGTTAACCATTTAGAAAGCAGTAGACATTCTGAGTCAAAGGAAAAGGAACAGACGCTCTCAAACTCCAGTGCAGAAGGTTGTCCTTCTACATATGCTGAGCAAGGAAGAGGAAGGCTGGCCTGTGAGGACGCTCTATACAGGACAGACCAGGCGATGCCAACCTTGTCCTCCTGCTGATGAGTTACCACACGGAACACACGGTGACCAACTGCGAGACGGTAAGGAAAAATTACACTTCCTGCTGTCCCCCCAAAATTCTGTTTTCTCAAAAGCTTTTTACCATTCTACTCAGTGTCTAAATACATGTGATTTTC
Source organism: Rattus norvegicus (assembly GCF_021556685.1). NCBI lineage: Eukaryota > Metazoa > Chordata > Mammalia > Rodentia > Muridae > Rattus > Rattus norvegicus. Next base: position 161,405,595 of record NC_141534.1, on the reverse strand, counting down.
AGAAAACAAAGACGATCCTCTTCACAAGAAGGCATTCTGAAATGGCCTTTCTCCCTTCTTGCCTGCAGTTCTACCCGCCTCCACGCCTGCTTTCCTGACCCTCTGAAGATTCTTTGGATTCCTATAAATTTTCAAATTCCTATAGATGGGAGATCATTAGAATCTGTGAGATCCGTAAGGCTGGAGACAGAGTTCCGTGGTTAAGAGCAACTGCACTGTTGCAGCAGAAGATCCGAGTTCAGTTCCCAGCCTCTGAGTTAGGTGCCTCAATCCATCATGTACCTCCCCCTCCAATGAAACCCAATGCTTCTGACTTCCTTGTGCATCTCCACTCATGTTCACTTAGCCCCTATACATGCCCAGAATTTAAAAGTACATATTATTTCATATATAATATTTAAAGCATGTATATATTCACATGTAATCATAGTAATCATTTTATTCCATGAAATATCCACTGTAAGCCACGTGAATACTCATTACTCTGGCTCACTTCAAATTCCTCCAATTCTTGTTTATTACCTTAACTGACTTCGAGTGCACACACAAGAGAGATTTACTGGCTTATCTGGTGTGTCCACGGCTTTCCAATTTTGGCAATAGGACTATGTGCATATGTGTTTGTGCATGTGTGTGCATAGAGGCATGTGTGTGAATGTGTTTATATATAACCATCTTGCCTCTATTGAAACATTTGATTTTATTCCAGCCAATGTTCATTCAACCACTTGAATACTTATTCTGTAAACTTTTACGTAAATACACATCATAACACTCATAGTTAATGACTATGATGAGGCCTAAAAGAAAATATGACTTAAATTTCTTATTAAATGTGTTTGGTACTTGCTTAAGCAGAAATGATAGAATGAGCACTGATTAACTGACTTGAATCTCAAAGGAAATAATCTGTCCTGAAAGATGTTTTGTTGGCCCAGATCTGCCTTTGGTCAACTGAAAAACCCACTATCTTGGAGTTGAACCACAGGTAGATATACACCATCAGAAACTGGTATTTTCTTCCTTGTTATATAATAGTTCAATACATCTATCTTTAGATGTAAGTTGATCAAAAACTTGCAAAATCAGAGTAGAGAGACAGATCATAATATAAGAATTCTCACACTTTCCAGAATAAAAATCTAGGGATTGCTTATGCATTTCCTTATTTTTTACTTTTTATGTAAGTTGACATACATATCATGTGTATATCTCCTGACTTAAGAAGCCCAATTTTTATTTTAAAAACATTTTTAATTATGACCATGCTGTTTTATAGTGATCCAATCCTGGCACTTTTTTTCTGAGTATTAGAACACACACACACACACACACACACACACACGCACACACACGCACACACATGCACACACACACACACACACACACACACACACACATACTCACAGACATAAGCATTCATAAACAGTATTGCTGTGTCATACAGGTCTGAATATTGAAAAAATTGTATGGTATTCCCCAAAATGTTTATATTTTGCCACCAAAAGAGAACATGACTCTCTTTTATCTCATTTCATTTCAACATTCTTGTCCTTTTCACACTAGCCTTTCTGACAGGCGCTAGATGGTATTTCATTGTGGTTAGGATTCACACTTTCATGATTACTGTCTCAGCACTTTGCTATGTAATGCCTTGGCCATTTGTATAATTACTTTGGAAACATGTTTATCCAGAGCAATTTTTCTCATTTTCATAGAGAATAGTTTCTATTTTATTTTTGACTATTGAATTGTTAAAAGTTATAAGTTTCACATATTTGGAACATGCAGAATTTATCAACCCTGAAATAGAAAATATCCTATTCTGTGAGTTTCTTTAAAAATTTGGACTCGTTTTTGGCATTGGTTTGTTTTTTGATTTGGGAGAGTTTTGTTGTTGTTTTGATGTATAGAAGCTTTTTAAGATTTTAGAGTACCGGCATATCTCTTATTCCTTTTCTTTACTTGTGTTTCATATATATATACACACACATATGGATATATGTTTGTGCTGTTTCCATTCTTATTTCCAAAATAATAACACCAATGTCAAAGAAAAGTCTAAGATTTTGTGGCTTACATTGAAAATTTTTGTTAATTTTAAGTTAATAAATTTATTACATTTTATTTTATATTTCTATTGCTGTGATGAAACACCATGACCAGACATCTTATATTTAAAAAGAAAAAGAAAAAAGAACATGCCTTGAATTGGCTTATGTCTTCAGAGGGTTAGAGTCTATGTTGATGGTGGCAAAAAAAGAAACACCTGAGACCTCACATCATCATTGCACACAGGAGGCAGAACGAAGGAACAAGTCATGTGACAAGCCTTTTGTAATTTCAAAGACCACCCCCAGTGACATAGTTCCTCCAACAAAGCTGTACCTCCTCAGCCTTCTCATATAGCGCCTCCAACTGGGGAGCAAATTCTGAAACATATTAACCTGAGGCAGGCATTCTTATTAAAACAACCAAATATTTTTATTTATTTTTTGTCTGTTATTGTTGGTCATTGATTTGTGTGTGTGAGTGAGTGTCTATGTGTGTGTGTGTGTGTGTGTGTGTGTGTGTGTGTGTGTGTGTGTGTGTGTACTGGGTACTACACTACATGTAAGAAAACCTCAGAGGACAAGCTGACAGAATTTCTTTTCACCATGTGTTTCTTTGGCCTCAAATCCAGGTCCTCATGCCTGTCTCCAAGCATCTTTCTTCTCTACAACATCTTACTTGCCTGTGTGATTTTTTTGTACATAGTATAATTGTGTGTTTTCATATAATTTGCATGCGCATATCTTGATTGTCACTGTCTTCTGTGAAAGGCCTTGTTTCCTCCCTTCATGTTTTATTGATCTTCTTGTACAACTTAGTTAACCATGGATTGCATGTGTGTATTTCTGGTAGGTCTCTTTTCTCATTGGTTTACGTATATGTTTAATAATTTTTTCATATTGGGTCTCCTATATCCAAGACTGACCTTGAAGCTACCTTATAGCTGAAGGTTAAGGTTAAGTCTAAATTTCTCGATTTTGTCTCTGCAATTCTGGGTCTACAGCCAACATGTTAAGTTGTATGGGACCAAACCAAGAATTTTGTGCACACTAGGCCAATATTCTAAAACTGAGCTCCAATCTCAACTCGGGTTTCTAATTTTGAAAGCCAGGTTTTCTTATAGTAGATAGGCAGCAGTTACCTATCTGTGGCCCTCTCAAAAAAATACAAGACTGTAGCAAAAGGAACCTTTCTAGGTACCTTTTACCTTTCTAGGCCAAGGAATTGTCTCATTGGGTGAAATGAAGGTCATGCAATCATGAGGAACCACGTTCTGTTTCTGGCACCTATATATAGGTATGGTGGCATCAGATGGTAGTCACAGCATCTAGAAATGCAGGTAGGTATAATGGAATCTTGCTAGCTGACTGCCCTCTTTTAAAAAGCAAGCCACAAGTCCTAGTGTGGAATTTTTCTAAAAAAAAAAAAAAGGAAGGAAAAAAGAACAAAACAAAAATCCAAACAGATCAAGACAGATGGCACTTGGGAAACAACGTTTGAAGTTGAACTCTAGTCTCCATGTGCATGCATGTATACATGCACCCACAAAGGTACACATTGATGTGCACATACATGCATATCACAGAAACACACACACACACACACACACACACACACACACACACACACACACAAATATGCAAACACATTTCCTACATAAGAAAGAGTGCTTAGTTTAGTAAGATGTAATATATCTGTAGGAAGTAATTACATAGAACTGGAGCCAGCTATCTCCAATGGATGAGCTGTTAAACACTTTCACTTTCAGTAGAGCAGTGAATGAGGACTCACCCACAGTGTGCACAGAAGGCTTAGATACAAATTCAGTGTGTTATGTATGAAGAACTGTTTTTCTAAAAAAAAAAAAAAAAAAACCAAAAACACCCGTTAAGATGCTGCAATGTTTGTGACATAGTTTTAAAAACTTGTACTCACTACTTTAAACAGAAAATAACAACTTTCCATATATAATTTATATTTTATTGGGAAGTCAGGTAGCACAAGAATACATTACACAATTAAAAGAAATCTTGAAAAGGGTAATAGGCCATGAATTAATTAATAGGCAAAGGAGTGGGTTGAAAATCTACAAGTGTAAGTTTAAAGTAAGAAAAAATGGTATGGCTTCCTGGTTGCTGCCAACGCAGAGAGCTCGTGGGCAGCACCCCGCTAGCGAACTTGAGCCTCGGGACCACAGGTAAGACCAACTTTTCTGCTGCAAGAGACCTGCCTGGTGAACTCGGGGCACACAGAGGCAGAATTCCTCTAGGACCGGGCACCTCCTGTGTTTACCGGGAGTCCCAAACCCGCGGATCCCAGCCCACAGCAGCTCTCTGCTCCCAGACCCCGTGGGAGAGAGACCCCACCGCCTGGGTCAGGTGGGCACTCCTGAGGCTCCAGAGCGGAAGAGAACACAAACACTGCCCACCCCTGCCCACATCCCTGGCCCAAGAGGAAACTGTATAGGGCCTCTGGGTTCCCGTGGGGGAGGGCCCAGGAGCGGGAGGACCGCTGCCTATGAGACATCCCCAGAACCTGAAGGAAACAGACCAGATAAACAGTTCTCTGCACCCAAATCCCTTAGGAGGGAGAGCTAAACCTACAGAGAGGCAGACACGCCTGGGAAACCAGAAGAGACTGCACTCTGCACACACATCTCGGATGCCAGAGGAAAAGACCAAATGCCATCTGGAACCCTGATGCACTGAAGCTCCCGGAAACGGCGGTACAGATCTTCCTGGTTGCTGCCACCACAGAGAGCTCATGGGCAGCACCCCGCGAGCGAACTTGAGCCTCGGGACCACAGGTAAGTCCAACATTTCTGCTGCAAGTGACCTGCCTGGGGAACTCAAGACACAGGCCCACAGGAACAGCTGAAGACCTGTAGAGAGGAAAAACTACACGCCCGAAAGCAGAACACTCTGTCCCCATAACTGGCTGAAAGAAAACAGGAAAACAGGTCTACAGCACTCCTAACACACAGGCTTATATGGCAGTCTAGCCACTGTCAGAAATAGCAGAACAAAGTAACACTAGAGATAATCTGATGGCGAGAGGCAAGTGCAGGAACCCAAGCAACAGAAACCAAGACTACATGGCACCATCAGAGCCCAATTTTCCCATCAAAAAAAAACATGGAATATCCAAACACACCAGAAAAGCAAGATCTAGTTTCAAAATCATATTTGATCATGATGCTAGAGGACTTCAAGAAAGACGTGAAGAACTCCCTTAGAGAACAAGTAGAATCCTACAGAAAGGAATCACAAAAATGCCTGAAAGAATTCCAGGAAATCATAAATAAACAAGTAGAAGCCCATAGGGAGAAGACACAAAAATCCCTGAAAGAATTCCAGGAAAACACAATCAAACAGTTGAAGGAATTAAAAATGGAAATAGAAGCAATCAAGAAAGAACACATGGAAACAACCCTGGATATAGAAAACCAAAAGAAGAGACAAAGAGCTGTAGATACAAGCTTCACCAACAGAATACAAGAGATGGAAGAGAGAATCTCAGGAGCAGAAGATTCCATAGAAATCATTGACTCAACTGTCAAAGGTAATGTAAAACGGAAAAAGCTACTGGTCCAAAACATGCAGGAAATCCAGGACTCAATGAGAAGATCAAACCTAAGGATAATAGGTATAGAAGAGAGTGAAGACTCCCAGCTCAAAGGACCAGTAAATATCTTCAACAAAATCATAGAAGAAAACTTCCCTAACCTAAAAAAAGAGATACCCATAGGCATACAAGAAGCCTCCAGAACTCCAAATAGATTGGACCAGAAAAGAAACACCTCCCGTCACATAATAGTCAAAACACCAAATGCACAAAATAAAGAAAGAATATTAAAAGCAGTAATGGAAAAAGGTCAAGTAACATATAAAGGCAGACCTATCAGAATCACACCAGACTTTTCGCCAGAAACTATGAAGGCCAGAAGATCCTGGACTGATGTCATACAGACCCTAAGAGAATACAAATGACAGCCCAGGTTACTGTATCCTGCAAAACTCTCAATTAACATAGATGGAGAAACCAAGATATTCCATGACAAAACCAAATTTACACAATATCTTTCTACAAATCCAGCACTACAAAGGATAATAAATGGTAAAGCCCAACATAAGAAGGCAAGCTATACCCTAGAAGAAGCAAGAAACTAATCGTCTTGGCAACAAAACAAAGAGAAGAAAAGCACACAAACATAACCTCACATCCAAATATGAATATAACAGGAAGCAATAATCACTATTCCTTAATATCTCTCAACATCAATGGACTCAACTCCCCAATAAAAAGACATAGATTAACAAACTGGATATGCAACGAGGACCCTGCATTCTGCTGCCTACAGGAAACACACCTCAGAGACAAAGACAGACACTACCTCAGAGTGAAAGGCTGGAAAACAACTTTCCAAGCAAATGGTCGGAAGAAGAAAGCTGGAGTAGCCATTCTAATATCAAATAAAATCAATTTCCAACTAAAAGTCATCAAAAAAGATAAGGAAGGACACTTCATATTCATCAAAGGAAAAATCCACCAAGATGAACTCTCAATCCTAAATATCTATGCCCCAAATACAAGGGCACCTACATACGTAAAAGAAACCTTACTAAAGCTCAAAACACACATTGCACCTCACACAATAATAGTGGGAGATTTCAACACCCCAGTCTCATCAATGGACACATCATGAAAACAGAAATTAAACAGAGGCGTAGACAGACTAAGAGAAGTCATGATCCAAAAGGACTTAACGGATATTTATAGAACATTCTATCCTAAAGCAAAAGGATATACCTTCTTCTCAGCTCCTCATGGTACTTTCTCCAAAATTGACCATATAATTGGTCAAAAAATGGGCCTCAACAGGTACAGAAAGATAGAAATAATCCCATGCGTGCTATCGGACCACCATGGCCTAAAATTGGTCTTCAATAACAATAAGGGTAGAATGCCCACATATACGTGGAAATTGAACAATGCTCTACTCAATGATAACATGGTCAAGGAAGAAATAAAGAAAGAAATTAAAAACTTTTTAGAATTTAATGAAAATGAAGGTACAACATACCCAAATTTATGGGACACAATGAAAGCTGTGCTAAGAGGAAAACTCACAGCGCTGAGTGCCTGCAGAAAGAAACAGGAAAGAGCATATATCAGCAGCTTGACAGCACACCTAAAAGCTCTAGAACAAAAAGAAGCAAATACACCCAGGAGGAGTAGAAGGCAGGAAATAATCAAAATCAGAGCTGAAATCAACCAAGTAGAAACAAAACGGACCATAGAAAGAATCAACAGACACAAAAGTTGTTTCTTTGAGAAAATCAACAAGATAGATAAACCCTTAGCCAGACTAACGAGAGGACCCAGAGAGTGTGTCCAAATTAACAAAATCAGAAATGAAAAGGGAGACATAACTACAGATTCAGAGGAAATTCAAAAAATCAACAGCTCTTACTATAAAAACCTATATTCAACAAAACTTGAAAATCTACAGGAAATGGACAATTTCCTAGACACATACCAGGTACCGAAGTTAAATCAGGAACAGATAAACCAGTTAAACAACCCCATAACTCCTAAGGAAATAGAAGTAGTCATTAAAGGTCTCCCAACCAAAAAGAGCCCAGGTCTAGACGGGTTTAGTGCAGAATTCTATCAGACCTTCATAGAAGACCTCATACCAATATTATCCAAACTATTCCACAAAATTGAAACAGATGGATCTCTACCGAATTCCTTCTATGAAGCCACAATTACTCTTATACCTAAACCACACAAAGACCCAACAAAGAAAGAGAATTTCAGACCAATTTCCCTTATGAATATCGAGGCAAAAATACTCAAGAAAATTCTGGCAAACCGAATCCAAGAGCACATCAAAACAATCATCCAACATGATCAAGTAGGCTTCATCCCAGGCATGCAGGGATGGTTTAATATACGGAAAACCATCAATGTGATCCATTATATAAACAAACTGAAAGAAAAGAACCACATGATCATTTCATTAGATGCTGAGAAAGCATTTGACAAAATTCAACACCCCTTCATGGTAAAAGTCCTGGAAAGAATAGGAATTCAAGGCCCATACCTAAACATAGTAAAAGCCATATACAGCAAACAAGTTGCTAACATTAAACTAAATGGAGAGAAACTTGAAGCAATCCCACTAAAATCAGGGACTAGACAAGGCTGCCCACTCTCTCCCTACTTATTCAATATAGTTCTTGAAATTCTAGCCAGAGCAATCAGAAAACAAAAGGAGGTCAAGCAGATACAGATCGGAAAAGTAGAAGTCAAAATATCACTATTTGCAGATGATATGATAGTATATTTAAGTGATCCCAAAAGTTCCACCAGAGAACTACTAAAGCTGATAAACAACTTCAGCAAAGTGGCTGGGTATAAAATTAACTCAAATAAATCAGTAGTCTTCCTCTACACAAAAGAGAAACAAGCCGAGAAAGAAATTAGGGAAACGACACCCTTCATAATAGACCCAAATAATATAAAGTACCTCGGTGTGACTTTAACCAAGCAAGTAAAAGATTTGTACAATAAGAACTTCAAGACACTGAAGAAAGAAATTGAAGAAGACCTCAGAAGATGGAAAGATCTCCCATGCTCATGGATTGGCAGGATTAATATAGTAAAAATGGCCATTTTACCAAAAGCGATCTACAGATTCAAAGCAATCCTCATCAAAATACCAATCCAATTCTTCAAAGAGTTAGACAGAACAATTTTCAAATTCATCTGGAATAACAAAAAACCCAGGATAGCAAAAACTATCCTCAAAAATTAAAGGACTTCAGGGGGAAACACTATCCCTGAACTCAAGCAGTATTACAGAGCAATAGTGATAAAAACTGCATGGTATTGGTACAGAGACAGACAGATAGACCAATGGAATAGAATTGAAGACCCAGAAATGAACCCACACACCTATGGGCACTTGATTTTTGACAAAGGAGCCAAAACCATCAAATGGAAAAGATAGCATTTTCAGCAAATGGTGCTGGTTCAACTTGAGGTCAACATTTAGAAGAATGCAGATCGATCCATGCTTATCACCCTGTACAAAGCTTAAGTCCAAATGGATCAAGGACCTCCACATCAAACCAGACACACTCAAACTAATAGAAGAAAAACTAGGGAAGCATCTGGAACACATGGGCACTGGAAAAAATTTCCTGAACAAAACACCAATGGCTTATGCTCTAAGATCAAGAATCGACAAATGGGATCTCATAAAACTTCAAAGCTTCTGTAAGGCAAAGGACACTGTGGTTAGGACAAAACGGCAACCAACAGATTGGGAAAAGATCTTTACCAATCCTACAACAGATAGAGGCGTTAGATCCAAAATATACAAAGAACTCAAGAAGTTAGACCGAAGGGAGACAAATAACCCTATTAAAAATGGGGTTCAGAGCTAAACAAACAATTCACAGCTGAGGAATGCCAAATGGCTGAGAAACACCTAAAGAAATGTTCAACATCTTTAGTCATAAGGGAAATGCAAATCAAAACCACCCTGAGATTTCACCTCACACCAGTGAGAATGGCTAAAATCAAAAACTCAGGTGACAGCAGATGCTGGCAAGGATGCGGAGAAAGAGGAACACTCCTCCATTGTTGGTGGGATTGCAGACTGGTACAACCATTCTGGAAATCAGTCTGGAGTTTCCTCAGAAAATTGGACATTGAACTGCCTGAGGATCCAGCTATACCTCTCTTGGGCATATACCCAAAGGATGACCCAACATATAAAAAAGACACATGCTCCACTATGTTCATAGCAGCCTTATTTATAATAGCCAGAAGCTGGGAAGAACCCAGATGCCCTTCAACAGAGGAATGGATACAGAAAATGTGGTACATCTACACAATGGAATATTACTCAGCTATCAAAAACAACGAGTTTATGAAATCGTAGGCAAATGGTTGGACCTGGAAAATATCATCCTGAGTGAGCTAACCCAATCACAGAAAGGCATACATGGTATGCACTCATTGATAAGTGGCTTTTAGCCCAAATGCTTGAATTACCCTAGATGCCTAGAACAAATGATACTCAAGACGGATGATCAAAATGTGAATGCTTCACTCCTTCTTTAAAAGGGGAACAAGAATATCCTTGGCAGGGAAGAGAGAGGCAAAGATTAAAACAGAGACTGAAGGAACACCCATTCAGAGCCTGCCCAACATGTGGCCCATACATATACAGCCACCCAATTAGACAAGATGGATGAAGCAAAGAAGTGCAGACCAACTGGTGCCGGATGTAGATCGCTCCTGAGAGACACAGCCAAAATACAGCAAATACAGGGGCGAATTCCAGCAGCAAACCACTGAACTGAAAATAGGACCCCCGTTGAAGGAATCAGAGAAAGAACTGGAAGAGCTTGAAGGGGCTCGAGACCCCTTATGTACAACAATGCCAAGCAACCAGAGCTTCCAGGGACTAAGCCACTACCTAAAGACTATACATGGACTGACCCTGGACTCTGACCTCATAGGTAGCAATGAATATCCTAGTAAGAGCAGCAGTGGAAGGGGAAGCCCTGGGTCCTGCTAAGACTGAACCCCCAGTGAACTAGACTTTTGGGGGGAGGGCGGCAATGGGGGGAGGGTTGGGAGGGGAACACCCATAAGGAAGGGGAGGGGGGAGGGGATGTTTGCCCGGAAACCGGGAAAGGGAATAACACTCGAAATGTATATAAGAAATACTCAAGTTAATAAAAAAAAGAATAAAATCAGTGTATTCTGATAAAAATAAAAAAAGAAAAAATGGTATGGCGAATTATACAATGAGCAATGTACATTGTACAATGTACAATGAGTAAGCAGATAAATGGGGACAGTGAATTCTGAGCTAGTGGAAGGCATTTTGGAATCAAGGATACCTGAGCTGCTGGAGAAGTCAGGAAGCCACAAGGTTGGAGAGATGACGTCAGAGTTACAAGGAAGGACGCGATTCATATAAAGTTCACAGGTAAGAAACACATGTGATCTATAAAGATTTGCAAATTAAAGTCTTTCCTGAAGAATAATTCAATATTTTAATGCTTTTCCCCAATCAGCAGTGTAGTGGGATTCTCTTCTTGTTGGTAAAAAGTTTGGAAGTAAGGGCAGCAAGCAAATCTATATATTTATCACTCCGAGTTCACAAGAGTCTCAGACATTTCAAGATCAGGATGACTTTGACCATAAATGCTGTCCAAGTTTTCATCTCTGGACACTTATTTTGTTTCTTTCCTTTTTTCTTTATGTGTTCCTATTCTCCCATATGTAATATTCTTAGCTACCATACAGAGTGCAGACAGGTATCAGTCAAGGCTTTGAATTACACAGAGTTTGCCTTGATGTATTAGCCGCACTACAATACAGTGACTTTCTTTTTAGCTTGGTATTTATAAAACACTTCAGACTGGGTTGCACACACTGCTCTATATTTTTCGTTGTACTGAATCCCCCCTATCTGGAGTCTTGGCATATCCTTCAATCTTTCCTCAATCAAGAATAATCATGGTCCATAAAATCATTTCATAGATAGAGAGAAGTATTTGGAGACTGTAGAGATTGCTCAGTATACAGATGTGTCTGCCACCCATGCCTGGCAACTAGAGTATAATTTCCATAACCTTCATAAATGAGGAAGGAGAAGTTGCTTTGATTTTGCATAATCCGGCATGGACACATCTGGAGCTCCTGCTATAAATTCCCATACAATAAAAATTAAGATGGACTGTCAGAGATCATGTTTCTCAAAGACTGACATTGTAGTCTATACAGTGCAAGGAATTATGGCTTTTCACCATGACCAACAAGTAGGAATTATGTAGAAATTATTATATAGAGTTGAAAATAATGAATAAGCAGAAAATAAATGCATTCTTAGAATAAGTGAGTTTGAATCTTCATTCAACTTTTTGATTCTAATTAATTAATTAATATTTAACATTAGCTCACCTTGCAATTGTGATGACATTCTTTATATCTTAGGTTTTATCTGCAAATTGTTCATATTAGAGTACTATGTAGCTAACAAGTGAGGAAAATATATGCAAAAAAAGACTCTGTACCCGTGCCTTACCTCTAATGCTCCACCAGTTTCCTTTAAGAAACACCTACAAAGAACTACTTATGGAGGCAGCTCCTTGTGTCAAATATTTTGCTGTGCACCATCTTCTTGTGGATATCAGTCAAGCTCTGCCTGCTATGATTTGCTCTGGGCTCCTCAGTTTGGGAGGATGACAATAGTATTTCAATTTTCTCATACTTGCTACACACAGATATCTGGAAGACAAAGCTTTCTACAAAAAGTTTCCATTGAATTAGATTGTGTATACATAAACACGGGATATATATATCACATAATATATTTGAACAATTCTGTCAAATTGAGTGTGTATGTGCATTTAGAGCCAGGCTTCCTGCTACAATATAGCCTTTTCTTTGTTAGCTCCTGACATCCAAAATCCATCAAACTTTTAGAACATGTGAGTTATATAAGTTGAACAAATACTTTAGCATATGGCACACTAGCATGAGTCCCTTTCTTGTCCTTTAATATGTGACAAAATTATGCCTTGAAAATGGATCTTGAGAAAGAACTTAATAAATTCCTTAATTGATTCAGTGACTTCTAGCTCATAGTAAATATTCACTAATTACTTGTATAGTTGTTAATATCTTTATTTATCATATTCACATTGGGCTGTGTCTATTAGAATTTTAATGTATCTGCAATTTTAAAATGCCCCTGATTTGTGGTTAAAGAGATATTTCCCATTCTTTCTAAAGGTGTAATAATTGGCGAGTCCTTCTAGGAAAAGGTAGAAACCTCCCATTGTCTGTTATTCTGTCCATCATTCTGCATGCTTTCAGTCATGTGACTTGCTCCACAGTAGCAGTATTCTTAAGAGATCCCCACTCTTCCAGCATTGGATACCACAATTTATTTGTTCACTCCATCCCTGTATGATTAAATATACTGCACGCTACTTCTTACATAAGTTGCGCAAGTCCATCTCATTTTAGTGGAATTGAATAGATCAGAACCCGGGTTATCAAAGGAAGCAGAACAAGCAATCCACCTGACCTCTGTCATTTCTCAGCCTCATGCAGTAGAGTAAGTCCACTAATAATCATGTCTGTGTCTCTTCCATAGAGGCACTACATGTGCTTTTGGTGTTGACGTGAAAAACTCATCAGAGATTATATCCAGGTGCTTATCCACAGTATCTGCATAGGCAATGGAAGTTAATATTCATTGACTTTGTCTGTTTGGTAGGCATTTTCACTCTCTGTCACTTTGACTTTAGTAATATTTCTCTTTATGTATTATAGAAATTATAAGGTATATATATATCCATCTGTACTTTTATCTATCTATCATCTGATTATCATCTATCATCCATCTATCATCTATCTATATAACCATCTATATATCTATCATCTATCAATAAATATATCATCTATCATTTATCAATCAATCTATCTACTACCCATGTATCTACATATTTATCTATCCATCTATATGCAAATTTCTGTAATTATCTGACACATATGGTGCTCAGTACTAACAGGGAACAAATTAAGTGATCTCTTTTTCAACCACAGAAATACAGTAGTTTTGGCCAGATTTACAATATCAAACATAGGCACAGATTCCTTATTATAGTTAGACAGCAAAATGTAAAGTATAACTAAGATTTAACTTCATAATTAAGAGTATTTTAATAAAATATTCACTATATAATAGTTGGCATACCATACATTAAAAATTACATGTGCAGTTATTGAAGTGACATACAAATATAATTGGAGGTATAAATTTTCCTTGACAAGCATTCTCAGAAGCCTAGTTCCCATCCACGCATCTTTCTGTTCCAAAGCCAATGTTAAGATTGGGAATCAATTCAATCTATATGACAGCTGATCAAGGTTATAATAAGCATCCATTAGATTTAATAACTAAATTGTTCATCTCTTTGAATTAGCTGCAGTAAATGTATTTATTTTACACTGTCTTCTAACATCAAATTGGTACTTATGACTTAGATCAAAGGAGTATAGATGAGTATTCCTTTTCTTTGGATTCAGGTAATAATTGAGTTATGTAACCCTTCTTAAGTAACAAATTCAAGACTTAATGCTATGGTAACTCAATCTGTGATTTTTCCCCTGTTTTTATAGTTCTTTTGGAAAGCATAATATATGAACTAGTCATGCCCACACAAAGCTATTCCATTTGGAAAGTTAATTAGCTTCTGGGGTTAACATTCATATCTATTGCGTATCTTAGAAACTCCAGCTAATATGGTTTAGCTACTGGATGCTTTCTATCTGTAAAACCAATTCAGGTGTTTCCTATGTGCAATATATAACTTGTGCATCTTCTGAGTTATTTATTTCTTTCAGTAAGTGAAGGTCTATGTGCACAGTTGGAGGTCAATAAACAGATATGTATAAACCTCGTTAAGTAAGACCTCCACCTCTGTCAGCAGAAAACAAGATTCATACAGTTGATGACTTTACTAAGTTATGTAGCCTCTCAAATATCTCATGTTTTTTCTACAAAATATAGAAAAATACTAAGATATGTACTTCATTTTAAAGAATTAATGCAGTTTTGCACATAATCTGTTTCATAGAGAGCTTGGCAGTGTAGCAATGGCTTAACTTGCTGGTTAATCTGTTTATTTTGGGATGCAGTGTTAGCAGAATGCCATTTCTGTGACACGTGAAGCTGACCTTAAGGCAATTATGCAATTCTGATCTGCAGAACAGACTGATAAGGCTCAGCATATCAATATGAATTTGGATGAAATACATACAAAGATGAAAATAATTCCTGTGTGATAAGCTACATCCATACAGGGAAGAACTATGAGTAAGAGAGAGCATAGTGAATGCCCTGTGTTTAAGGATCGTCTAAGTGTCAGGGAGATCATTGTGGAGCTAGACTTTCAAAGACTTGCAAGGATTTTCTTAACCTCTCTGGGACAGGAAACATCTAATATCAATGCTCAGCAATGTGAAACTTGATCCCTTGAAGTTGAATTTGACATCTTAGAGGCAGAAAGCTTCTAGATGAATTTGTGTCAGAACAACTGGAGTGTTGTAGAGAGATCCGCACAGATTACAGACTGCTCTGGCTTCTCCTCTGTCTTTTTGGATAGACACCATTTTGAACATGACAGTCCCCAATTTCTGATGCTTTAGATTTGAGACAAATAATGGGTGTCCCATCTCCATCCACTAGAAATGTATTTTAATAAACAACTACTGAAATCTTAAACCTAGAATTGATTAGGCACACAACCGCCTTTGAATATTTTTAACTGTAGGAAGTTCTGCTGAATTGTTTGTCAAAACTGCCCATTATAGCTGTTCCATCAGTGATACTTGCTTTGGACGAAAGATGCTCCCTTTAGGTGTCTAGTATATTCCCACACAATCTTCATTATTACACAATGCCCTTTGTGAGGAAGTTGGTCTCTCCAAAATATTTAACCATCAGTTTCATCTCTGTCATATCTTAAAAGACAGAATAACATGGTTCTTCCAAGAGACAAATCTTTTCCTATCTTATATTTGAAGACAATTTTATGCCCAATTACCCTGTTACTAAATAAAAAATAATGAAATTATACAGAAAATATTGGGTATTGACCTCAGGCTTTTATATACATGCATACACACAAATGCATATTTGAAGATTCATTAAAATACACATATACCACTCATACAGTAATAAATAAATTGCACAGTGAGAATGATAACTCTTAGTCTAAAGCAATCATTTGAATACATGAAGGGACAATTTACGTAAAATCTCCAACTAAATGTTGGCTAAAAATAAAAATCATCAAAACTACTGTCCCCTGTGAAAAATTCTGAGGTTAAAGCTCTATTTTACCATTTTTCCACATGTAGCATTAGGGGCAAGTTTGCTAACCAACTCCACCTTTATTTTTCAGTGAAAATGCAGAAATACATTTCATAATGCAATTATATATTTTATATTGATGGTCAAAACCATTTATTCTAATATATTTTCTAAGTATTTAATTATTCTGTTATCATGTGGTGTATATTCTGTACCTTCCTATTAACAGGGAAGAAATAGTTCAAAATTCAAAATGCCATTGGGATTCCAGTCTTATTTAAGGCTCCCCTTGCTCTCAAATCAGAAACATACATAATTCATCTTGAAATTTTATGTTTTGTACATGCTATTCTAACATAACCTGTCTACATATCCTGAAGATGCCATCCAGGAAGATTACCTGGAAACATAGAGCTGTCTGGATAGCTGCAGTGGTTCATACTCCAGGCCACTCCACCTTTCTAACAGTGCCCTCAGATAGAACTCATATCATCACACCCTTAACTAGCATCCATCATCCTTAACCATCTGATAATCACATCAGAAGCCAAAATCTTACCTGTGATCATTCAAGAAGAAGAGAAGTGACTTATAATGTTATGAAAGATAGAGGGAACTATATATTATAAAGCATTTCTCTTCAATTGTAACCAGACCACCTGAAGACTTGGAACCCAGCTGTGCAATGGGCCCCTTTCCTAGACAGTTTGATTTAGTAAAGACATGAATGGTAAAGATGTCATTTATATTGTGATTTTTAATGCAGCTAAGACCTCTGGTCCAGGAAGCACACTTGGAAACCTCAGAACACAGCAACTCTGGATTCATTCCTTTTGTTTTTATTGTCGTTTTTAGTGCCTTTTGTTTGTGCTATATAAAATATAAGTAAACTGCCAATTCATTTGAGTACAAAGAAAATTTACACCCAGTTTTTCATACATTCCACTGCCTAATTTATCCCCTTTATCACTTTTGCATAAAAGGCTTAACAAAAACTGCTTAGACAATGCTTTAACAGCACTTTCTCTGTTAATAGATGTGTGATGTGTCAAGGGAGACAGTTTAAGAACAAAATGCAGAAAGAAAGAATAAGATTTAAATTCACGTTCCTTGTGCTTAACATTTTGCTATATATAAGAAAAGAATTTACACTGTCCCTTTCTAACACTAACACATGAAGTTGTAGGAACGCATATGATATGTCTATGTCCCGTTGATTTTTCAGTCCCTTTAAAATAGACAAGGGGAATAATTGAAAAATGACAATATCAAGTAGAGTAAAACTTAATAAAAGGATAGTTCTTAGATTCTTGGTGTAGTTTCAGTTTATGGTGACTGTTTAGTCTGATAAAACTGAAACTGGGTACTCTTTAATTTCAAATATATATGTCAGTACCTGAATAATCACTTTAGAGACACAATTTAATAGATAGGAACAAGAAAAAAATCACATGGTGGGTCAGAGCCATACTGAAGGATTTCCTGGAGATAACGCATCTTGTGTTTTAAGGATGCTTTCACGGTTAGCCATGTTTATGAGCCCCGTCAAGATTCCCATTGGGCAGAAGGTTTGACTCCTCTTCTTCCATTTCATTCAAATGGAGTCATGAGCATAGATGCTGTAAGGTACAAAAAGCTCTCCAAGTTCTAAGTGCTCTGTTCACATAACCTTACAATAACTAGTAACTTGTTCTTTTCCATGTAACAATTTGTAGGTCATCCTAGGAATTAAAAGGTCAATTTGTATGCTATTCAATATAGAGGTAATCGTTTGGGATCGTTTGACAGCATTCTTAAGTGCTTAGGGGAAGGTAAATGTGTAACAGTTGTTCTTCTTGTCTTTAAGAAAGATACCACTTCCGCTTTCCAGGACTGCATTCATTAGTGAAGTGAGCTTCGTCTCTCTTGACCATGTTTGTGGTCATCTTAATATTCTTCTGAAAATTCACTGAAACTATATTGCTTTAGGGTGAAGCGGAAGACTTGCTGATGAACTAAAAACTCATTTGATTCAGTTTATCTTCCGTCTCTGGTCAGCTTTGCTTATTTGTGCATACCCACATTCCTGCCTTAGACTTGGCAACTTACCCAACACACTTCATCCTTATCACATATATGCATTTTCCTGGAAAATGTCTACCACTGGTGTTTGCATAAAGTCTGCTGCATAGTTACTATGGCATCTGAAAGGATTTCTATAATTAATTATTCACAGTATATTGTTATTATGCCATTTGGATGCTTGTACAGGGAAATAGTCTGCAAGATGAATGGTAGAGTTTGTGCAAATCTCAGCTTTGTGTGACTCCCCAAAACAAGCAGAGTGCCTGCTGCTTGATAGATATGAAATGTGTGTGAACTGAACAAAAGAAGGAAAATACACATATTCCAAACAATTATGACAAAACAAAACCAGAATTAAAGTAATTCTAAACCCTGTAGACTAACAAAAGAGAACAGAGGCAGTGATTAAGTTAGTAATTAATTTTCAGCTCAGGATTACTCTGAGCATCTTGTAAAACTCTTGATTTTGATTAACTCATGTCAGATTGAGCTCCTGAAAGCTGGATCTTGCTCCTGTGGCAACAAGTGCACTGCTTACTCAATATTCAAATACCCACTGACCCTACTTATGAGAAGCCTGGCACGAGAAACTTTGCAACATGCACTGCATACCATGCCCAGGTATCTCAGTTTGAATTGCAACAATACTGACAGATGTGAATTTATAGCTGTTGTAGTAAAGAATTAAATTTCCTATAGATTAAATAAATTATTCCAAGTCAGTCATTTAGTGATAGCTTTTACACCTGGACCTAAAACTCTTTTTGGTATTCTCCATGTCTAAAAGCATTGTGGTTCTAATAGGAAGGAAGTGAGCATAGCTTTACCATGGTAAGTAGTTTTCCAGGTACACCTCACCCATTCACTTACACTTTAGTAAAGTGACATCATAGGGATATAATGATAAATATAAACATAACACAAGTAGGGGCTGAAGAGATGGCTCAACATTCATAGTGATTGCTGCTTTTGAGGATGACCTGATCTAAGTTCCAGGAACACTTGTCAGATGCCTTAGGACTTCATGTACCTCCAGCTCCAAGAGATCTTACATTCTTTTCTGGTATCCATGGTTTTTGTGCACACATACTTGAGTGCACACAGGCATGCATGTATGCACACACACACACATACACACACACACACACACACACACACTCATAATTTAAAATTTTATTAACTCCACATATATAGTCTCTGCCCCTGAGTTTATTAGAATGGGCTAAATATAAAAAGTCTTTTTGCATAATACCTATGCATATGTGATATTTTTTTATAAAAACAAACATACACACAAATAAAAAGCAAGTCTCCTAGAACTTAACCTATCAGGTCTTTCATGCTGATAGGTTATAGAAACAAATCTTAAGGAAAAGCTGGAAACCCTGAGCTGTGGGAGCAGAAGAGGGGAACTGGAGTGATTTGAATTATAAGAAACAGCAGGAACAGAGGAGACATCATCTCAGATTTGTTAAATTGGCAAAAGAACTGAAAATTTCCTCAGCTTTCAAGGAATGTATGAAGAAGCAGGAATTTTCTGGCAGAAGAGTCTAGAGAAATTGGAAGGCTTTGTTTCTCAGAAGAGTAACATTAATTTCATTAAGGCGTGTAGCTGGTCTTGATAGGGCTCCTCCATTTTAGCCCTCATCATTCCATTTTGTGGTGGTATACATGAAAAACTGAACAGTAGAGTAATGCACATTCAAACTGCAGCACAATAAGAATTTGCCTCAGGGTCTTCTATAAAAGGGCTTTATTCATTTCTTTCATAAATCATGGATTTTTATCAAAAACCTAGGACTTGTATATAAATAAAGCTTTCATATGATAGATCAGTGCTCAAATGCTAATCATTCTTTACTTGTTAGGTCAACTTGTATGGACAAGATATACCCTTTGAGCGTCTGATTCTTTATCTGCAAAACATTATAATGAGTAAACACAAGGGCTCAGTGCATATTGCCTATTCTGACCTTCAATTCCCCTTTGGTTCATACCTAATTCGGTTGCATCTTCTTGTACCATGTGTGTTATTTTCAATCCTCTGACAAAGTATCTCCTCTCCTCACCTTTCCTTTATTAGTGTTACAATTTTCTATTTTCCTCCCAATGATGGATCACAGAATATATCAGTACTAGTGTTATAGCAAATACCAATGAGTGTTATTCCATTATAAATCAAGGAATGTGCAGACTTTTTCTGTATAGTTATGGCATTGTGTACCAGACCTCAAAGCATCTCTTTCTACCATACCAGCAAAGAAGGTAGGCAAGTGTTAGTCTTTGTCCATTTCAAAACACAAGATGAATCATTGATGATGTGTGTTCTAATTATTTCACTGAAAGTGATTGGTTTCAATGAGGATGGATGAGAAATCTCTGTGTTATGAATATACATTACTGTTATATAAAGTTATCTTTTTTTTCAATGGGAATAGTCTTATAGAAGAATGATTTCCCCCTCAATTTGAAGCAATTATTATGTCATTGGAGCCATTTTTAAATCCATGCTCTAGAAATCACATATTCATTATTACATTAATGAAAATTATCTGCCATAGTGGAGGATAATAAGTATTTTCATTAAAGTCTGTTTTGAAGATGAGAGATATTTTGAGTTAGATGTGGAATATAACCCTTGCTTCCATTTCATTTTGAAATATTTCTCATACTCTTTTTGATAGGAGACAACACTGTGCATGGTACTATGGTTTGTGTTGTACTGATAGTATTTCTCTTAATATGAAACACAGCTAAACACATTATTCACCATTTAACTTAAGTAGAAAAACTGAATTAGATTACTTAATTGCCCTCTGTCATACCAAGTAATCTGTTAGGGACAATTTGGACTAGGAGGGAAGTTTTACTCTTCCTGGTGAGAGGAAGAAAAGTATTGATCACCAGGTTTCTATCTAAACAAAAATTTAAATAAATAATTAGATATATTTAACAAGTAAAAATTACTTGAAATGTCTAAATATTTAAAAATCGTAATTAGTTCTCTATGGATATATTTTGTAATTTTTATATGTAATAAAAAATAAGCTATTTTTAATATGGTTAATCAATAATAAAGTTAATAATAAAAAGTTTATTTAAGAAAGAAGGTATTAATCACTAAATGTACATATTTTTACTCAGAGTGGGAAACATTTTGAATGTTATATTGTAATGATAGAGATGCTTGATCTGTCTGTTTGGTGAGTTAATTGGCTTGACGTAAAAGGCTTTGAGTTTTTCTAGATGAGCAGTTTTGGCCATCACAATGCCTGGAAATGTTATTGTAGACTTATTCTACTTACTCTCTAACTCAGATTGTGTTCCCATTGAAGCAAAGTATGGGAAGAAACTTGCCATGCAAAGTTTTTTATTTGATTGAACCTTTGGAGGTCATTTTCATAGAAGGAAAGCAGGACTTGACAGAAAAATCCCTTCTACATAAAGGCTGCAAGCAACATCTATCTACCCAATGGAGGGATCCGGATATGCTCTTTTAAACCCTTGAAGGTAGGGTGGAATGACAACAATCTTTATGTTCCTGGATAGGATAGGTCAGTTACTTACTGTGAAGCATTCCAAGAAATAGCTTGACCTTGTACAAGACAGGCCTGTGAATGAGGGCAGGTAATGACCAGAAAGTTGAGAGCTGAAGGCTATAGCCTGACAGCATTCATGAGCTGTGAGAATATGTCTTTCATTAAAAATGTTCCTGTGTGATGGGGCTTGACAGCATCTGCCAAAGTCCAATGATACAATCCCTCTTCTCTGGTGTCCTTGTGAATGCAGAAATATTTTACCATGAGAAGGCAGCCCTCCCTTCTAGTCAGCTAAAATAATGACTATGTGTTTATTTGAGTGTGCTTGATTTGTTTATATATCCTATAGCTAATTTATACTCTTCACTGAAGCTAAGTTAAAAGGGGGTTGAATGGTTGGGTTACAGTATACATGATCTTAGAGAATAACTTTACACGATATCATTTGTCTGTCCACCTCATCATAACAAAGTAGCATAAAGCATATTACTCAAACAACAGAAATTTGTTGGAAAACAGAAATAGACTTATCTCATAACAGTAATCAGGCAAGGTAAGAGCTGAATCTGAGGTGTGATACAAAGTATAGCAACATTTCCAGGCACATTTCTGTATAGGATAATAGACTTGGAGATTGTTCTTCAACAGAGAAAGGCTATTGCAAGGAAAATTTTGATTGGCTCTTTTCCATTGTTTTAATGCTTATATTTCTTACAAAATGTTCCATTTACTCACACACAGACAGAGACACACACACACACACAAACACACACACAGACACACACACACACAAACATACACAGACACACTGACACAAACACACAAACACACACAGACACACAGACACACACAAACACACACAGACACACAGATACAGACACAAACACAAACACACAGACACACTGACACAGACACACAAACACACAGACACACAGACACACACAGAAACACACAGACTCACACAGACACACACACATGCAATATTAACTTCAAATGCTTAATATCCCATAATTGTATATTCAGCCTTTAAAATGTTCTATATCTTATGATTGTTGTACATGCATACATACTTGTAGCTAAGATGTGTACAATTCCTTTATTTAGGGTTAGGCAAAAAAGGTAATCTCAAGCAATTAGGAAGAAAAACTATGATTTTTAAATAATGGATAAACATTTAACCTATTTCATTACAAAGCATCTCCCTACAGTTAGTGACTACTCTTTAATCTGAAATTCCATCCTTGTATTTTATCCTTACAGAATAACCAGAAATATTCCTACACATATAGGGACACATAAGTAGACATAAATAAGGTCTGAGCACACCCTTATAAAACTGTCATAGTATTAGTAAAATTGAAAAATTGGAAACAATCCAGTGTGTGTTGCTATTAATAAGTTTCAAGTAAGCAAATTGATTTTCTCATCTTCCCCTTCATTTTCCTTTAATTTCTTACTACATTCATGCCATTATTATTCTCCAATCCGCTACTCCTGGTTTAAGAATTTAATGTTAAGAATGTCTCATCTGAGCAGGTTCAGAGATTCAGAAAGACATTATAAAGAGAGAAAGTGTAAGTTGGACATCTCTATTGCGTCTCTGCCCTAAAAGTTCAGAGAACCCCATGGAAGAGGGGAGGAGAGATTATAGGAGTCAGAGAGGATAAAGGACACTAGGAGAACATGGCCCACCAAGTCAACTAAGCAGAACTCACATGGGATCGCAGAGAGTAAGCATGGGGCCTGCAGAGATTTTCACCCATTCCTCTGTGTCTGTTGTTGCTGTTATCATGGTAGTTTTGTGAAACTTCCACCCGTGAGAGAGGGTAAATGTCTGACTGTTTGGCTTGCTCTTGAGACTCTTCCTCCTATTCTTTATTTTGTTCAGGCTTCATTTGAGGCTTGTGCCTTTTCTTATTGTATCTTGTTTTGTCCTGTTTAACTGTCCTCTCCTGAAGGCCTGCTGAAAAGGAAATGGAGGGCTCTTGGGTCTGGAGAAGAGGGCATGTTGGAGGGAACTGGGAGTAGTGGAGAGAGATGATACTGTGGTTAGGATGTATAGTGTAATAGATGAATCTATTTTCAATTTAGAAGTAGAGAAGGAAGAGTAGAAGTTGATGAGGATTATAAAAGAGGAGAAGGAGAGGGAGGAGGAGGGGGAGGGGAGGAGGGGAAGGAGGGGGAGGGGGAGGAGAAGGAGGAGGAGGAGGTTCCATTTGAACTTTACTTAATTGCTATGCATCTGTTAACATGAGTCCTTGAGAGGTGGAGGTAGCCAGGCTTCATAGAGAGACATTGTATCAATTCTGTCTCCATCTTCAAGGCTAACACTGCAAATTCAAACATGTTTGTTAGAGGCAGTTGTCTGACGCTGCTGCTTCTGTTTCTTGGAAAACACAAGTTATAATTAACTTTCTTCATCAACTTGCCTGGGTTTAGAATTGAATAGAAAACAAACTTTTGGGTATGTGTATGAATATTTTAATTTTTATTATTTATTTTGTTGTTTTGGGGGAGTCTCATATATATCCATACACACAGTATTCTGTTTAGTTTCTTTCTCCAACTTATCCTCTCTTCTTCCTATACTTGTCAATCTTCTCTGTTTACTCCTATCCATGTTGTCTTAAGATCATAATTTTTTGGGTCTGCTTTGTGAACTGTTTAGTTTAACCAGAACTTCTTTGGGACTACTTAGACATATCCACTGGAGCATTGAGCAGTCACCAAAGGGTTTATAACTAAAAATGGCAATGGCTTTTCATTTTCCTGAATCAGTGTGCTTCATTGCCAAAATTCTGCTTTTGATGGTCTATTCATTGGCTTATATTTTGTATAGAGCATTTTTTTCTTTTTTTAATTTTATTTTTCTTCGATATTTTAAGTACTTAATTTCAAATGTTGTCCCCATTCTCCCCTTTCCCATACCCCTCACACTTCCCCTGCTTCTATGAGGATGCTTCCCCTCCCAACCCACCCCTTCAACCTCAATGCCCTGGCATTACCCTTCATTAGGGAAGTGAGCTTCACAGTAACAAGGGCTTTTCCTCCTATTGATGCTGGATAATGCCATCCTCTGTGATATATGTGGCTGGAGTCATGGGTCCTTTTATGTGTACTCATTGGTTGGTGATTTAGTCCCTGGAAGCTCTGGTGGGTCTGGTAGGTGGATATTGTTGTTCTTCCTATGGTGTTGCAAATCCCTTCAGTTCTTTCAGTCTTTTCTCTAACTCCTCCATTGGGGTCCCCTTGTTCAGTCCAATGGTTAGCTGCAACTATCCTCACCTGTATCAGTAGAACTCTGGCAGAACCTCTCAGGAGACACCCATATCTGGCTCCTGTCTATAAGCACTTCTTGGCATCAGCAATAGTGACTGGGTTTGGTGACTGCATATGGGAATGATCCCCAGGTGGGGCAGTCTCTGAATAACTTTTTCTCAGTCCCTGCTCTATTCTCTGTCCCTGTATTTACTCCCATGTGTATTTTGTTCTCCTTTCTAAGAAAGAATGAAGCATCCTCATTTGGTCTTCCTTCTTCTTGGGCTTCATATAATCTATGAATTTTTTTCCTTAGGTATTTCAAGCTTTTGGGCTAATATCCACTTATCAGTGATTGCATCCTATGTGTGCTTTTGTGACTTGGTTACCTCATTCAAGACAATATTTTCTAATTACATGTATTTGCCTATGAATTTCATGTTATCATTGTTTTTAATAGCTGAATAGTACTCCATCGTGTAAATGTACCACATTTTCTGTATCCATTCCTCTGTTGAAGGATATCTGGGTTCTTTCTGCCAGCTTCTGCCTATTATAAATAAGGCTGGTATGAACATAGTGGAGCATGTACCCATGTTATATGTTGGAGCATCTTTTGGGTGTATGCCCAGGAGTGGAATATCTGATTAATTGGGTGGTACTATGTTCAATTTTCTGAGGAACCTCCAGACTGATTTTCAAAGTAGTTGTACCAGCTTGCAATTGCACCAATAATGGAGGAGTGTTACTGTTTCTCCATATCCTCGACAGCATCTGTTGTCAGTTGAGTGGTTTTTTTTGTTGTTGTTGTTGTTTTGTTTTGTTTTTTTATCTTAGCCATTCTGACTGGAGTGAGGTAGTATCTCAGTGTTATTTTGATTGTTTTTATTTCCTTGAAGACTAAGGATGTTGAACATTTCTTATGGTGCTTCTCAGCCATTCAGTATCCTCAGTTGAGAATTCTTTGTTTAGCTCGGTACCCCACTTTTATTAGGATTATTTGATTCTCTGGAGTCTGACGTCTTGTGTTCTTTGTATATATTAGACAGTAGTAGCCCTCAATTCGATGTAGGATTGGTAAAGACATTTTCTCAATCTGTTGGTTGATGTTTTCTCCTATTTACAATGTCCTTTACCTTGCAGAAGCTTTGCAATTTTAGAAAGTGTCACTTATTGATTCTTTTTTTTTTTTTTTTTTGATCTTAGGGTATAAGCCATTGGTGTTCTGTTCAGGAAAAATTCCCCTGTGCCTACGTGTTTGAGGCTCTTCCCCATTTAATGAGTGCCTTTTGATATTCATTCATCCTCAGGGCTTTGTTTGTAAATTTATGTGAAATGCATGTATAAGTAAAACAAAAATAAAAATCACATATGGTGCGATGATAAAAATCATATTATGTACAAAGGAATTTATAGTTTTCAACCTATGAAGTTCTGACAATAAGGATTTGCTTATAGATTTATCAACTGGAGCTTTTCCAATTGTACAAAGTATCTTTACAACCTGTTTGCAGACTGAATTAATACGAATTAATACCAACAATGCTTCTTTTATTACCTATTAAAATAATACTTTTAATATTATCACAGAGAACCACAGAATTATTATAACAAAAAATTTTCAAAACCACACCATTTTCTTGACCATATTAATGATTTCAAAATTTAAAGTTTGGAAAGCTTGTAATCATTAAGTTAAAATCCTGATTCCTTTCTTTGTTTGAAACAGCATCTTACTATGCAGACTGAACTGACTCGGAGCTTGCGTCATAGACCAGGCAGGCCTTAATCCCACAGAGATTATTCCAGAATAGTGGGACTGAAGACATGAGCTACCACACTCAGCATTCATTTTAATTTTCAGTAAAATTAAATCACTCAAATTTTTCAAAAATTAATTTATATCATATTTCAAAAGGCATGTATTTCCAATGATTTATTAATTAATTTTGTAATATTTACTAGTAGAGAAAGAGGGTTTCAGGCTCCAATGAAAATAATGTGAAATAAAATATACATTTGACTTTAAATTTTGAAGGAGCTCAAATTGTGTGAGCAATTTTTCCTACTTACACAACATATATTTTTATATCTTAAGGCTCCAGTGATATACTTAACTCAGAAACAATTTTAAGAATTTTAAAAATGGACCCTGATTAAGAACATTTACATTTGAGTTAATTCAAAGCTCAGAGCTGGCACAGCAGAAGCCTGTGTGGCAGTCCTTTTGTCTAGGTCATTTTGATTAGCCCCCAGAAAGGTGTTTACAGGATTTTGATTATCACCCTAATTGTTCCTCAAGTCAGAACTGATTTATTATTCTGTATGTAATTAAAGTGGTATAAAAGCAGATTGGAAAATAAAGCAGGTGCTTCAACCTCAGAACTGGCTGGAATCATATATATATATATATATATACACACACACACACACACACACACACACACACACATATATATATATATATATATATATACATATTTGCATTCTATTTTAAGAAAATAAGCCTAATGAAGAGCCAATGATGCCACATGGGTCTCAGGAATTGGGCATCAATAACACACGAGTTGAACATAGGAAGCTCAAATGTTTTAAGATTCATTATTTGACCTATAGGAATTTCTTTTCACATCAATTTTACAATTCAGCATTTTGAAGTTTCATAGTTATAACAAGTTGTAAGCTACTCTTAGGTAAAGAATGACTGTGAGTATAAATTAAGAGTGAATGACATCCGTGGTAATCAACAACAATTGCCAGTCAGTGTCCAAAGCAACTCTGAGAGATTCTGTTCTCTTTCAAAGGCCGTGCCACGAGAAGAAGAAAGCATTCAAAGAGTTCAACAAGGTTATTTCTGAAGATATCTTGCCAGCCAGTTATCTACATAGAGTTAAAACATGTAATTGTTTTAAATGCATAGGAAAAGTATATACTTAACTCTTGTAAGAAATGGATAAAAAAATAAAGCAATTCCTTTGTCTATTGTACAACCTGCAAAGAAATCCTCTAGGCACTAGCATCTACATTTAAATGAAATTATGACTAATCTTAACTATCAGTTGGATTGGACCTATAATCACCAAAGAAACAGATGTCTCTATAGGTCTACAAGGCATTTATAGAAAGTTTACCAGAAAAGGCCCACCCAATGCTAGGTGGCACGACTCTATATGTTTAGTCTCAGACTGCTAAAAAAGAGAAAGGAAAGACCTGATATTCTTCTGTTTATTTTGTTTTGTTTTGTTTTTGCTGCTGCTGTTGTTGTTGTTGTTTTTACTTATTATCAATACAATATGATAAACAAACTAAGACTTTTCCCAATATGATTTTCCCTCCATGATGGACCATATTCTGTAGGGATTTAAGCAAAAATAATCCCTTAAATCGCTTCTTGTCATATATTTGGTCATAGCTTCAACAAAAGTAATCATACAAAAGCAGGGATACATTCTAAAGAATAGTATAGCAAAAAAAAAACCCACAAAAATACAATTTGTAATAGGCTAAGTTACCCACTTTTGCTACTATATCTTTTAAAATATTTATTGGTTCTGGAGATTTATCAATGAATAAAAACATGAAAATGCCAACCCTTACAAGGAATATAGATTACACACAAGAGAGAAAAAATGAGTAAAATTAAATATGGCTAACAGTATATTTCTTTGACTTTACTTGTTCAGTGGTTAGGCGAGCATCTCAGTGGTTATGTGTGGAGGTCAGAGAACAACTTGTGGTAGTCAATTTTCTCCTTCCACTACGTGGGTTTAGGTCGTGATCTTAGGGGACAAAATTCTTGTGAACTGGAAATGGAACTTTGTGGCAAATGACTTTCTATCTGAACTATTTCTCAAGCCCAATCAAAGCATATTTTTAATGACGAAAAAAGAGAAATCTACAAGGATAATATTTCATAGAAAAATAGTCTAAGAATAAGGAGTGAGATATATGACACTTTGGTATGATCAGTTCCAGGAGGAAAAAAGGAAAGATACAAATAAGAGCTTGGTGATTTCTCAAGAATAAGAGATTTATTTCAGGATGCAAATAAAATGAAACCTTACACACTGTTAGTATGGATGTATATTAATAAGGTTGTCATTTGAATAAAAGATATGAAATATACTCAAAAATATCAGGAGCTAAAGTACAATCATTTTATAATCCTTATAATCAAACAACTTAAAATTGAAAATACATTCAAAAAGGTATAATAATATATTTTTTACTTTGTCTCAGTCTTGTAATGTAAATTACAATCTTTCTTTTTTTTATTTGATATTTTTATTTACATTCCAAATGTTATTCCCTTTCCTGGGGATATAAGCCCCTTTCCCATCTCCCTCCTCTTTTTCTATAAGGGTGTTTCCCTCCCCAAACAACCCCCCCTTTCTTCCTCCCTGCTCTAACATTCCCCTACACTGGGAATCCAGCCTTTGCAGGATTCCCATCTCTCATTGGTGCCCAACAACGATATCCTCTGTTAATGTACAGCTGGAGCCATGGGTCTGTCCATGTGTACTCTTTGGGTAGTGGTTTAGTCCCTGGAAACTCTCTTTGGTTGGTGTTGTTGTTCTTATGGGTTGCAAGCTCCTTCAGCTTCTTCAATCCTTTCTCTAACTCCTCCAACGGTAACCCAGTTCTCAGTTCAATGGTTGGCTGCTAGCATTCGCCTCTGTATTTGTTACACACTGGCTTAGCCTCTCAGGAGATAGCTATCTCAGGCTCCTGTCAGTATGCACTTCTTGGCTTGATCAATATAGGCTAGCTTTGGTAGCTGTACATATATGGGCTGGATCCCCAGGTGGGGCAGGCTCTGAATGACTATTCCTTCAGTCTCTGCTCCAAACTTGGTCTCCATATCTCCTCCTATGAATATTTTTGTTCCCCCACAATCTTTCAAGATGGGAGAAAATATTCCGTGATAAGTTTGAGGTTCAAGTAAGTGAACATATAAAGGAAACTTGTATAAACTTCTAGGTGATATAAAATTAATATGAGCATTTCAGAGGACAACTCAGAAGAAGTTGGCATCTGGGAGAACCAGTGCTGTTTAGACCACTGAAGTGATAACAGACCAGAGAGCAGCAGACTCCTCTCTTAGGTTAGCCATGTTTGAAGTAAAGATAAAAATCTGTCAGATGCTGTTGATGATATCAAAGCTATTTAAATACATTTAGTTTTAATTGTTGGCATAGCCAGCTTAAAATGCTATTCAATAAAATTTTATTCCTTATTAATTAGAACAAAATTCTTCAACATATGTGACACATTTTAGATTTTTAACATAGTATAATACAACAGAGAGGAAAACCATTACAATATTTCTAGCCCTAAACCACGCAGACTGTAAATATTACTCATCCTTTCAAATGATATTTTAATACTAAAATGTAACTCTGCCATTTTATACCAGATTAGTCATTTAATGGCAATAAATTTGAGTTTCATGGTTTTCATAATAACTTAAAATATACAATTAGCAGCTACATAAGGCACCAAGTTTTTGTCACAGAAATTGTCAATGAGAAAGTAACACCTCTCATTTCTATCGTAGGACAAATGTAATGGATACTATAGTTTGAAGTAATGCATTTTATCAGTAAAATTTATTTATATTGCATATATGACATTTTCCCTAAATATCAAGAAACCACATGATCTTCTCATAGATATAGAAAATGCCCGCAACAAAGTTCAACATCCTTTATGATAAACGTTCTGGAGCACTTAGGGATACAATGGTCATTCCTCAATACAATATTTGAGTTTTAGAGCAAGCCCATATACAACATAAACAACTCAAATCATGTGACAAAAATCATAAAGAAGACAAGGTTGTCCACTCTCTCCATAACCATTCAATATAGTACTGGAAAATTTAGCTAGAGAAATAAAGGCAATATAAAGATAAAGGTGATGCAAAAGTGGAAAGGAAGAAGTCAAATTAATTTTATTTGCAGATGATATAATGATATATATAAGTTATCATAAAAATTCAACCAAAATTAAAAACTTCCCATAGCTGATAAACAGTTTGGGCAAAGTAAGTAGATATGAATATTAATTCAGAAAAAAATCAGTAGTCTCCTATGTACAAATGACAAGTCAGCTGAGAAAGAGGTCTTGGAAAGATTGACTTTTTACAGTAACCTCAAATAATTTGAAATATCTTGGCTTAATTCTAACCAAGCAAGTGAAAAACTTATATGATAAATCTTTAAAATACAGAAAAAGAAATTGAAGATATAAGTAAACGTAAATATCTCCCTTGCTCATAGATTAGTACATTTAATATACTAACAATGTCCACTTGCAATACTCATTAAAATTCAAACACAATTCTTCTTTAGAAGCACAATTCTCAGCTTTATATGGAAATAGAAAAAAAAAACACCTAGCACAGCTAAAACAATACTCCAGGATATATCATCATCCTTGATTTAAAGTACTACTACAGGTATATAGTAATAAAAGCAGCATGGTGGTGGAAAAGAAAAAAAACATAAATGATGAGAAACCCAATCACAGAAAAACACACATGATATGCACTTATTGATAAGTGGCTATTAGCCCAAATGCTTGAATTACCCTAGATGCCTAGAACAAATGAAACTCAAGACGGATGATCAAAATGTGAATGCTTCACTCCTTCTTTAAAAGGGGAACAAGAATACCCTTGGCAGGGAAGAGAGAGGCAAAGATTAAAACAGAGACTGAAGGAACACCCATTCAGAGCCTGCCCCTCATGTGGCCCATACATATACAGCCACCCAATTAGACAAGATGGATGAAGCAAAGAAGTGCAGACCCACAGGAGCCGGATGTAGATCGCTCCTGAGAGACACAGCCAGAATACAGCAAATACAGAGGCGAATGCCAGCAGCAAACCACTGAATTGAGAATAGGACCCCCGTTGAAGGAATCAGAGAAAGAACTGGAAGAGCTTGAAGGGGCTCGAGACCCCATATGTACAACAATGCCAAGCAACCAGAGCTTCCAGGGACTAAGCCACTACCTAAAGACTATACATGGACTGACCCTGGACTCTGACCTCATAGGTAGCAATGAATATCCTAGTAAGAGCACCAGTGGAAGGGGAAGCCCTGGGTCCTGCTAAGACTGAACCCCCAGTGAACTAGATTGTTGGGGGGAGGGCGGTAATGGGGGGAGGATGGGGAGGGGAACACACATAGAAAGGGGAGGGGGGAGGGGGATGTTTGCCCGGAAACTGGGAAAGGGTATAACACTCGAAATGTATATAAGAAATACTCAAGTTAATAAAAAAAAAAAGAGAAACAGAATTAAATTGAAGAACCAGTTATAAATCCACACAACTATGGGCACCTGATTTTTGATTAAAAAAAAACTGCAAATACACACCAGAAAAGGACAGCATCTTCCACTGAATGGCTGCATGCAGAAGAATTCAAATAGAACCATAAATAATACCCTATATAAAACTCAAATCTAGAAGAATCAAAAACTGACATAAAACTGAACCTGATGGAAGTTAACTAGGAAAGAACTGGGAACTCTTTGGCATAGAAGAATATTTACGGAACATAACATTGTTAGCATAAATACTCAGATGAATAATTAATAAATAGGACCACAGGAAACAGAAATGATTTTGTATGGCAAAGGATCCTGTCATTTGGACAAAGCTCCAGCCTACAGAATGAAGACAGATGCTTTTCTTAACCAACTGCACATATGATAGAGGACTAATATCCAAAATACATAAAGAACTCAAAAGCTGGATATCAAGAAAACAAATAACCAAAGTTTTAAAAATGAAGGTACATATTTACAAAGTGAATTTTCAAAAGATAAAATTCAAATTGCTGAGAAAAGCTTAAAGTAATTTTCAGCAGCCTCAGTCATTATGTTCACGATCTTTAAACATAAGGGAGATGCAAATCAAAACTACATTCAAATTTCATTCTAAACATGTCAGAATGACTATGGTCAATGAAAAAGTGACAACCTATGCTGTCAAATATGTGGAATAAGTGAAACACCATCTGCAGGTAGAAGTGCAAAGTTGTGCAGCAACTGTGGGAATCAGTATGGGATTTATCAGTGGAAGCAACTTACTTCAAGATACAGTTATAACCTTCTGACATATCCACAAAGTCTGCTTTATCTTACCAAGGAGTCACTTGCTCAATGTGCTCATTGCTACCTTATTATTAGTAGCCAGTTATTGCAAACAACTTAGATGTTCCCCAACAGAAGAATGAATTTTAAAAATCTGTGATTCCCTTTCTCAATAGAGTATTACTCAGCTGAAAAAATGAAATCATGAAACTCACTAGTAAATGGATGCAACTAGAAAAAAATGTCTCTCCTAGGTAAGGTATCCAAGACCTAGAAAAGAAATAAGGTATGTATTTGCTTATATGTGAATATTAACTATTAAATTAAGTATAACTAACCTACTGTCTAAAGAACCACAAAGATTACATGTAGAGTAATATAGAGTAATGTAAACATGGGCACTGGAAAAAATTTCCTGAACAAAACACCAATGGCTTATGCTCTAAGATCAAGAATCGACAAATGGGATCTCATAAAACTGCAAAGCTTCTGTAAGGCAAAGGACACTGTGGTTAGGACAAATCGGCACCCAACAGATTGGGAAAAGATCTTTACCAATCCTACAACAGATAGAGGACTTATATCCAAAATATACAAAGAACTCAAGAAGTTATACCGCAGGGAGACAAATAACCCTATTAAAAAATGGGGTTCAGAGCTAAACAAAGAATTCACAGCTGAGGAATGCCGAATGGCTGAGAAACACCTAAAGAAATGTTCAACATCTTTAGTCATAAGGGAAATGCAAATCAAAACAACCATGAGATTTCACCTCACACCAGTGAGAATGGCTAAGATCAAAAACTCGGGTGACAGCAGATGCTGGCAAGGATGCGGAGAAAGAGGAACACTCCTCCATTGTTGGTGGGATTGCAAACTGGTACAACCATTCTGGATATCAGTCTGGAGGTTCCTCAGAAAATTGGACATTGAACTGCCTGAGGATCCAGCTATACCTCTCTTGGGCATATACCCAAAAGATGCCCCAACATATAAAAAAAGACACGTGCTCCACTATGTTCATCGCGGCCTTATTTATAATAGCCAGAAGCTGGAAAGAACCCAGATGCTCTTCAACAGAGGAATGGATACAGAAAATGTGGTACATCTACACAGTGGAATATTACTCAGCTATCAAAAAGAACAGCTTTATGAAATTCGTAGGCAAATGGTTGGAACTGGAAAATATCATCCTGAGTGAGCTAACCCAATCACAGAAAGACATACATGGTATGCACTCATTGATAAGTGGCTATTAGCCCAAATGCTTGAATTACCCTAGATGCCTAGAACAAATGAAACTCAAGACGGATGATCAAAATGTGAATGCTTCACTCCTTCTCTAAAAGGGGAACAAGAATACCCTTGGCAGGGAAGAGAGAGGCAAAGATTAAAACAGAGACTGAAGGAACACCCATTCAAAGCCTGCCCCACATGTGGCCCATACATATACAGCCACCCAATTAGACAAGATGGATGAAGCAAAGAAGTGCAGACTGACAGGAGCCGGATGTAGATCGCTCCTGAGAGACACAGCCAGAATACAGCAAATACAGAGGCGAATGCCAGCAGCAAACCACTGAATTGAGAATAGGACCCCCGTTGAAGGAATCAGAGAAAGAACTGGAATAGCTTGAAGGGGCTCGAGACCCCATATGTACAACAATGCCAAGCAACCAGAGCTTCCAGGGACTAATCCACTACCTAAAGACTATACATGGACTGACCCTGGACTCTGACCTCATAGGTAGCAATGAATATCCTAGTAAGAGCACCAGTGGAAGGGGAAGCCCTGGGTCCTGCTAAGACTGAACCCCCAGTGAATTAGACTGTTGGGGGGAGGGCGGCAATGGGGGGAGGGTTGGGAGGGGAACACCCATAAAGAAGGGGAGGGGGGAGGGGGATGTTTGCCCGGAAACCAAAGAATTATTATTAAGTATTAAATAAATTAAAAAAAAGAAATTGAAAAAAAAAGATTACATGTAGACTATGGTTACAGATAGAACTTTTTATGAAAGATAAATAGAATAGATATTTCTAGGCATTTGGGAACTAGAGGGGTAATAAGGGACGAAATACCATGAGAAAAGGAATACAAGGACACACAACTAAAATTAAGCGCCATTTCAGTATGGAAACATAATATAGCAGAAGTTCATATATATATGCATATTATATGTACATATGCATATACATATGGATACACATATACATATATGCAATTTAAATGAAATTGCCAAATAATGGGGAGGCAGAATCCAAACTGCCCATTTCCTGTCACCAAATGAAACATCCAGTGCTGGAATTGGGTTATATCTAACTGAATTGTTGACTAAAAGTGTTCCAAAGGAATCCCCAAACAACCGAGGCTGTTGCCAAGACTATGGTTTGCTCTCCACCAACTGATTGCAAGGCCTGTTGTTGAATACAACACCTACACAGCTCACTAAACATGGAGAATTCTAGTTGATGCCTACGTAGAGCTGCAACCACTCTGTTTTTGCATCATTAATACAGAAAATTATTCTGCAGGCCACTGAAAGAGACATTTAAATACCTATCCAGCAGCAAATACATTGAATGGCAACAGTGTCCTGCTAGTACAACTGCAGCATAAAGCTTATGGGAGTAATCAACCAACATTTGATTTGATTCAGGCCCTACTTGATGAGATGGAACTCATGCCAGGTACTGCTTGATGACCAAGAATCTCAGACTAGACAAACCAGGTAACAGAGCAAAGCCAGCTATTACTATTCTAAATTTTTTAAAAGTAGAATAAAATGACTTTTAATGACATTCTGCTATATCTGTAGATCAGCCATCATCAGAGCATGATTCTCCTGCAACAGGAATAAATACAAAGGTACACAGACATTATGCATAGAGTGAAAAACTTTTAAAATACTTTTCACTACAGGATGTCTCAATTAAATCCCTCCTCTCAGGATTCAGGAACCTTATAGAGTAGGAGGCAGAAATAATTTAGGAGTCAGGGGAATGGACACTAGGAAACAAAGCTTTCTAAATTAACATGATATACATCATACAAATTAACTGAGAATAACTCAGCATGCACTTGGCCTTCAGGACTCTACACCATCTCCTTTGTCTTCAAGGTTAGTGTTTTCATAGGATTCCTGTGAGAACAATTGGGTCTCTATTTCTTGTGTTTTTTCTTGGACTCTTTTCCTGTTGATTGTTTAGTTCAATAATGATGTAGCAGTATTTGTCATTTTAAAAAAAGTCATTCTCCATGAGAAACCTGTTTGTTTTCTCATAAGAGAAACAAAGAGAGTGAATCTGGATAGGACAAAGCTGGGGAGCAACTGAGAGGAGTAGAGAGAGGAGAAACTAATCAGGATAGAGTTTGCAAGAAAAAATCCTTTGTTAATAGAAGAAAATGCTACTCAAGAGACATAAAAGAAAAATGTTTTAAAATAATGTTAGAGTTGATACATTTAAAGCTATTAAC
The DNA here is from genome assembly GCF_021556685.1 of Rattus norvegicus. Taxonomy (NCBI): domain Eukaryota; kingdom Metazoa; phylum Chordata; class Mammalia; order Rodentia; family Muridae; genus Rattus; species Rattus norvegicus. The sequence continues at coordinate 161,369,186 of NC_141534.1, read as the reverse complement.
ACATATGGGTCACTTAAATATTTTAGTGTTGTGGGTGTTTTTAATGAAACAGTTGTTTTAGATTAATATTTAAAATTGTTCCCAGAAGTCAGAACACAGAATACATTCCTCAACCATGATAGACTTGAGCACATATTGATTGAAAACCCATCTTGGTGTACTTTTTGAGAATGGTAAACTACTGTAATTCACATTACCAGTGAGCAAAGCACCTTCTTCCTGCTCAAGTCTGCCACCATTCATATCTTCATTCACCACTCTACTCAACTCTGCAACAAGACTGGCTGCAAGCCGGTTAGAAATCCATGTACCTGATATTAAGCATTGTGGCAGATGGCACAAGGCTTTTAAAAGCTCAAGCCACACAAATTACCTGTATGGAATGGGAAGGACATGAAAGTCCCACCCAGTAGTTTTACCACTTATACTTTTAAAACGGATAGTTGTCCTGGTTTCCACTTATATTTTTACAATAGAGAGTTGTGCTGTGCTTACTGGTTGAACGTGTAGAATGCTTGCCATGATGATTTTTTCCCCAGGTTCTGCAGGGCACTTTTGCCAAATGGTCTCCCCACAAAACAAAACCATAAGAAGTTATGAAAGAACACTGGCAAGGGCAGTTAAAGAGTGAGGGCAAAGAAGCCAGTTAAATATACTGGATATGGGTTAAACTCATCAGTACCAAAGAGGAGGACAAAGCTTTCTTAGGCTGCTGAAATGTGGAATAAGAGAGGAAGGGAAGAGAGACAGGGGTCAGGAACTGGACACTGACAGGTTCTCTGAAAGGCTGAAAAAGTTGTAGAGGAGGGTGACCCCACAGGAAGACCAGCAGTCTCAACAACCTGGACCTGTTAGATCTTCAGACACTGAGCCAACAACCAGGCAGCACATATACTAGCCGGTAGGAAGCCCCAGACACATATAGAGCAGAGAACTGCCTGGTCTGGCCTCAGTAAGAGAAGATGCACCTAACCCTCAAGGGACTTGAGGTTCCAGGGAGTGGGGAGGCCTGGTGCAGTTGGGGTGGGGGTGGGGTTGGGGATATACTCTTGGACATGGGGGAGGAAATGTGAGAGAAGTGGGATGAGGAACTGTTATAGAGCAGACCAGGAGGGGAATAATTTATATACTGAAAAAAAAAAGAAAGATAATTCAAGACTGATAAGACAAGTATGCTTCATTTCCTATAACATGATTCCAGCCTCTAATGCTTATCATAAACTGGCAGACCTTCTGTTCTACTGGTCTCTGTGTTGCTTGTGGGCACATCTATGATTTGTAAATACAGTGACACATTTAAGTAACAAAACCATAGTTCTAGACAGATTAGGGGCTTGTGTTCATTGTTTATTTGAACATATCTTCTAGGGATCAGACTTTTGTGTCCCATTACCATTCTCTACTTAGTAATCTAAAATACAGGTGTGGTCTGCTCCTCGTTTTTCCTGCTGGCCTGCTCAGGTAACTCTTGAAGCACTTCGTCTTTTTCTCCAAACCAGCTCATCAACATGGGTGAAAGCAACTCTGTCCTGGTTTCCTTTGTCTCTTCCACTTCAAATACATATTTTGTTTAAAATGTTAAATAGTTCAAGATCACAGGAAGCCTTCATCTACATTCTCATAACTCATACGACTTGCTTTCTAGCTTTCAGTCATTTGAAGTCACAGTCTGAGTTTATAATGGTCTTCTATGGACATGATGAAAGGGTTTTAACACACTCATGGAAATGGAGCTTCTATATTCTTATTTTCAAGTTAAATTGAGCTGTTGCTATAGGCCATATTATGTATCCAATAGACATTTGCACAGTTCTGAAGCTGGGATCAAGGTCCCAGCCTAATAGAGTTCTGGTGAGGAGTTACTTCTCGGCTCTCATTGATCTGCCTTTTCACTATGTCCCCAGAGGACAGAGATAGACTACAAGAACAAGGGAGGTGGGAAGGGTTCTTAGTAGAAAAGAAGAAGGAAGGAAATTGTAAGAAGCAGAAATGGAAGTAGGACAGAGGGAGAGAATATGAAATATAGTGATGAGGAGGGGGAGGGACAGCAGATCATAGTCAGAAGTCACGTGGGGAGAACAATCAGGGTCTGTCTATGTAGCCCAAGCTAGGAGCAAGTAGCTTAGGTCGATCAAATAGCTTAAGTAGCTCTCATGTTTCATCCTTCTCCATGCCCAGCCTTTATATTTCTTCTTATGAAATAATGCTTGAATGATGAAGACACTACCGTCCAGGTCTCACATAAGTCTCTTTATTATTTTTATTATTTCCGTCACGAGATATCTTTGCTGTGGTGGTTGAGACTTAGGAATGTGAACTTTGAGAAAAAAATTTTAATGCACAACAATCTCTGTGTTGGGCAAATGCAGCCCACTTAAAGAGATCAGAAAATGGAATAAAGAGATCCATTAATTTGCATGTGGAACATGAATATCAGAAATAGACTCTGGATTTAGATACTGGAACTCTCAAGACACCAATTTTACCCCTATGCTAAAGACTAACTCAGGAGTATGACCTTTCTTTATAAACAGAGAAGTTGAGACAAATAACTACTCTTACCGAAAAATGATGAAATATTGCTAATAATACCGCCAAATTTAAAGTCTTCTCCCTTTTGGAGACAACCACAGATTTGAAGCTTTTGTTCACTTTTCCATCTTCCTCATTAAATACATGTAATGCATATATGTATTCATATGAACACATAGATAAATGTATGTCCAAACATTTGTTTAAACATATATACATAAAAATACATAAATCTGGAAAATTTTATATTGTACATGTATTATAAATTATCATAAGTTGTCCTTGTGTTTTTGAGACTTTGCTTCTGCTCGTCCCATCATTGTTAAAGTTTCTATGTACCTCACTTATTTGATTAACAATTTTCTTTGCTATCATTTATCATTTACTATTCACCTTGCTTAAATTTCATGATCCACTGCTGATATCAACCCTGAAAATACATATTCATCTTTCTTTCCAATACATTTCATCTTTTATCATGATTATCAGTTGAAAACCCCACTGCCCTCAACCTGATTTATGAATACCCCATGCGTTGGGGATTTGGCTCAGTGGTAGAGCACTTGCCTAGCAACTGCAAGGCCCTGGGTTCAGTCCCCAGCTCCGGAAAAAAAAAGAAATAAAAGAAAAAAAATGAATACCCCATGCTTCTGAATATATGGATGGAAGATCATGTATGATCTCACTTTATTATAATTCTACTTTTTATATAATAATTGTATAACTGTAAATATATTACTGATCATCCCCTGTACTATGTTGTTAATACCAAGAACTGTGAACTTTCATGTTCTCTCTGTTTTCGCATGCTGCTTTGTGAGTTCCCACCATCTTCTCTTTCTGTCATAACTCTTAGCTGGTGATGTTACTGATTACTACTCTAAGTTAAACTAAAGGAACCGTGAAGGGAGATTGCATACAGAACCGTGAAGGGAGATTGCATACAGAACTGTGAAGGGAGATTGTATATACTCATATATTAAATCTACCAATTAATCTCCAGCTACCACACTGCTCCATTCTCTGTGGAATTTAAAATTACACTAATGAATTTTCTGTATTTTTACCGCAAGCCAGTTCCTTTCCATATATGCAAAGTTTCAACCTAGGATGTTAGTGTAGCTATTATTTCTTTCAAAAGTTTTCTCTCACCGAAAGCATTCCATTTGTCAATGAAAACATGATATAATTTTTACACAAAATTCACACCTCTCTTTGGCCCTTATTGTATCAACTGCCCTGCTAATTTATTTACTTTTGTAGCAGAATTCTTCTTGATCGAAAATATTTTTACTCTAGAAAGTCTCATACAAGTATAAAATGAAATAACTATCCTCCTTTCCCCTTCATATATTGCTAATTTCTCCTCATATTCCCAATTAACCCACTTAAGCACTTTGATCTATTGTGTTTCACAAATATGACATGGACAAACACATACTCATAGTGCTAGTGTTTTTATTTGTCACTATAAGCTTCAGGAGTGTTGAGAAGCAGCATCTTCTTATCGATGTGGCTTCACGCACTTACATTCCTAAACACGACAGCTCATTTTCATCTAGAATCAACCCATCAGTGTATGATGGTCGAGCCATCTTCACTGTTCCAGGATGCATCTATGATATGATAAATTGAGCCCCAAACTTTCAGTTATAGAAGAATGACTGCACATTGTTGCTGGGCTAATGGTGGTAACTTGTAAAATTATTCCCCATGTCCACACAGAAAGAGATACCTAAAACATGGAACTTGCACAATTTGGAATTTACTCTGATTAAAAACCTTAATGCCGAGGAGGCTACTGTGCTCCTCACTCCTACCCTCCCATCACCCGGCTGAACCCGCGGCTGTTGCTCCCTCAGCAGCATTTTAGGCAGCTCTCCATAACTATACTTTTAAAAATAACTCATCCAACCACTGCACTCTAGCTCTCTCTTGTATTTTGTCCCACTCACCAGAATTTCCTATCATTTGATAAAATTGGGGATTTGTTTCTGTAATCTATTAGCCTGTACATTATAAGAAGAGCAAAATGAATAATATTATTCTTGCTCATTTTTATACTTCTAATTCCTAAAATGCCCAACTACATAGTGATGTTTAAGGAAAGTATTCCCAAGCACAAACATATAATTGACCAGAGGTAAAACATATCATGGATATGCTACAGTGTATTTACATGATGGTCATTGCTAGACGTACATTCATTCATTTTCCAAATATACCTTAGTTCTTTGTCCAGTTTTCTATACACCCCTGCCTGCATGAGTACTTTGCTTGCCTTGCCCACATCATGTTTCTATATTTGAAATATATGCATGTGTTTTCAGTATACAGTGACCTTATTGCTTTAATGTGAAATTCCCAGTGGCTCAGTGGGGCAGCTATTGTCATAGGGTCTATTTCTTTCAGAGAGCTGCTTTTTGGATTGCATCCTCATTTGCTGTCATTTTATAATTTAGTTTATATATTACAAGTTTTAGAAAATTCTAGTTAAAAAATAGACTTCTCCTGTCAATGTTTTTCTTTTTGTTAACAGTTGTCTTTTAGTTTTGTTTTAAACATCACACTTGGGATTATTGGACCAATCTTATAGTTTGATTACATGCATTTTTAAATTGCATTGATTTTTCAAATGTCCATTTCATGCATGCTAAGCACCTCATTCTTTCTATAGCTAATAGATTTTTATGTGAAATATGTAGACAATTCAAGAAGTATAAACAAAATTTATCCTCTTAATTTATAGAATAATTAATTTTTGTTACTGATTTATAATACAACTTAAAGCACATGTCAAGTTCACACATGAAGTGGAATATTATTGACCTCTGTCCTCTTGTTCTTGTCTCTAACTATACCAACAATCATTTTATTTGTCTTACTATAATTTTAATAATAATTAATGTCTAACAAAGTAATATCAAATATCTTACAATTCTTGGATCACATTCGTATTTAGGGAGTATGTTTCAAAGTATTTATACATCAATTTGTCCCAATACTTTATTTTGAAATTTTGAATAATATGTATTATCCTTGCTCATTTGTGAGTGTTACCTTTAGAAATAAAGGCAGAAAGATGTGGATAGGGAGAAGAAGAAGAAGAAGAAGAAGAAGAAGAAGAAGAAGAAGAAGAAGAAGAAGAAGAAGAAGAAGAAGAAGAAGAAGAAGAAGACTAGGAGGAGGAGGAGGAAGAGGAGGAGGAAGAGGAGGAGGAAGAGGAGGAGGAGGAGGAGAAAGGGAGGGAGGGAGAGAAGGAGAGAGAGAGAGAGAGAGAGAGAGAGAGAGAGAGAGAGAGAGAGAGAGTGTGTGTGTGTTGTGGGGAGCTCAGTTGGATTGGATATAGAAAAAAATGATGTGTTTAAATTCTGTGACTATGTAGTATTGTCAACTAGTTCTCCATAGCACATGCCATAGCCTGTGAATTTAGAAAACTATTAAATTCTCTGGACTTTGTCGATCAATTTATCATGTTATTTCATTACTTATCCATTTGGAAACCACTAATTCAAAACTTTCATTTATCAATGAATTCCACTGTTTTTCCTTCCTAAATAAAAGCTTGGTAGACTTTGTTATCAATAGATACATATATCAAATTGTTTTCTGGTAATTGGATGACATTCAAAACCATTTCATTAAGACTGTTACAGAGAGAGGTAATACTTCCCACTATATGTAATATATATATATATATATATATATATATATATATATACACACACACACACACACACACACACACACACACACACACACACACACAACCAACTCTGCTCCTCAGTATGCTCCACTTGCTCCTTTTTCACCTCCTCTTTTATTTCTTTGTGTCTTTAGGAGTGATGTGGTTACATATCTCAACTGGACTAAATCAGCCTGTTCTCTTTGAAATCATCTATCCAAGATATCCTCAAGATATAGGTTCTCTGTTAACTTGATTTTCTCATTGTTAACAAAGCATCATATGAGGCATGCTATAGCTGGACTTAAAGCTGGTGAATATTACCTACTATAATCCATTGCCAGAACCATATGCCCAGGTGCTACTTAGAAGGGGATCAAGAAAGTTTAGGTGAAGCACAAACAACATAGGGAAGAGTGAAAAATATTTTATTATAGCAAACAGCATAAACAATAAGCAGAAAATGACAAATCTGTGGAAGAACCAGCACATTGTTTTAGATAGTGCTATTAACCATAGGCAAGTAAACAAAAATCTCATCAAGTAAAACAAAATTCATCAAGAAATATTTAAACCTGGCTGAGTTGTTGCTGCTGTTGTGTTATAGAGCTCACTGCTCTCACTATCTTATCTGGATAAGAATTATAGGATTGTCTTCATGGTCTATTAGATATGCCTTATTATGTGAAGTATATTTTCCTGTCACTTGTTGGATCTGGCTAAGTGATTGGCTATGGTCAGTGAAGTCTGAGAAATTCTATCTCATATAACTTCCACAGAGAGTTTTAAATTTTATTAGATGGTTAAACTAGGTGTTTTTAGCCTCTGATTCCTATTTATGGGTAAACCATGACCTTAGTAAGATTTCTTGTTAATTAAATTCTGTTTGCTATGAGAAGATTGTCGTAACTGAGGGTGGAGTGGCAACAATTCTTTACAGTATATGTAAAGAATTCAAGAAGAAAAGCTTTGTGTTTTCACGCAAAGTCTATTATTAAAGGAAGTACTAAGATATAGTTTTCATGTTATGGGCAAAGTATGTCGTGGATAAGAAAACACAGGAATAGTGCAGAAGAGCAAATAAATACGGACATTCTGCTCTTCTACCTATCACCTGGATAAGTTACAAGCTTTATGTTGGCCAGACACAAAGTTCATGTCTGCAGTGCCTAATATTAAAGTAAGTTTAACAGTTATACGGCTGCAATGTTGTCAATGAATATCTCTGTCTGTTGGCTTTGTAAGTCTACAATGAAACTCTCCAAAGGGTACAGATCTATATAATTTTTGGTTTCAGAGGTGCAAATTCATAGATTATGCGATGCTATACCTTGGCACCTTGTGGTGGCAACACCTGTCTCAACAGTCATATATGAAATTGGAGCAGAATTAGATTGAAGTAAAAAACATGCTTTAATAGTCCCCTCTAAGAATTACCAGGCACGTAGTGACAACCCTGCCTTAGGGTTGCACAATCATGACCATACAACTTCCAATTAGGTGTCACTTTCCAAACATTCTACCACTTCTCAAGATTGTGACCTTGAGAATCAAGCCTTTGACACATTTGTCCATAAAAGGTATTTACTATCCAAAACCCACAGTACTATAAGTATCCTGCACCACATACAATGCATAAATGTAGATAACTTCTGCAAAAGACCTTTGTAATTCAGAGTATAGGCTATGGTAGATAATTCCAAACACAGGGGCTCTTCTAAAGAACATTGCAGGGGAGCTGAGTACAGACATTGAAACACTGATGAGAGTTATTTAATCACCTTGGGATGCAAAGATTTCACCTGGAAAATTGGGATGCTATTTCATGAGTATTTTATGCACTGACTAATTTATGGTTTGGAGGCACTTTTAAAGGCCCCACCATCTAGCTTCATAATAGCATATTAATCGCAATAAAAACTAGCATGCCATGCAAATTCTACATCTAAGACATGTTTTATATAAACTCCCTTGGCAGATTCATTAGCTTCTAATAGAAACATTCATTTTCCTTTGAAAGATGAATTTCAGTGTAACTCTCTGTTATCATGTGGCTTTTATAGCCTACTCCAGGGCAGTGCATTGAGTCAAAAGTCAACGACCACTCTGTAAGGTTACTGTATTTTCCTTAGTTAAAGTAGTTGGCAAGGGTTGACTTAATCAGATAATTTAACACATTTTGAAGATGGATTTCAAAGAATATTAATTTGAATTATTATTGTAAACAATATATATTTATTACTTAAAATATGTAGATATTCCCATTCAAAAATATATTCAGTATTTTCAAGAATTTTCCTGTATTTATGTAGGTGCACTACATGTGTATCTGGTGCTTCCAGACATCATAAGGTCAGTGTTCCCTTGACATTAGACTGATGGTTGCCAGTAGCCATGTGGATGCTGGGAAACAAACTCAGGTCCTCTGCCAAAGTAACAGGTTTTATATGATGAGCAACAAACTGGACAACTATATACTGTAACGAGAATGCTACAACAAGCAGAGGGCATACAGTATTATTCCAGAATGAAAGAGACTAGAAAGTAATGTAGATTAATTGCTGATGAAAGTTGCAAACTTGAAAAACAGTATGTTTTGGACAGAGACATGGCAAGAAAGAAGCAAAATAAAAATTGTAAATTGCATGGAATAAAAAACAATGTGTCATTAAGGTGTTCACAATGGAGATATGTTTCAATAATATCTAACCCTGTTTCTTCTTTTCCATTTCCTCTCCTATCCCCATATCTCATTCTACTTCGTCCTCTTAATTTTTTTTACTTTAAATGTTCATTTTCATAGTTTAATGTGATTTATTATTTAACTTTCCTTTACATTTTAAACATTTCTTTAAATTAATGTTTCTTAAAACAAATAGACCAAGTAAATTGTGTATCTATCTATATATATATATATATATAGATGCAGGATCACAACTGTAGTACAGACAGACTCTCAGGGGAAACATACTGGTATACACCTGATGCTCTCTCCTCAGCCAGTCATAAAGTTCCAATGACTAATCAACTATTGGCAGGACTTGAATTTCTCCTTCATGTAGGCTAGTGTTTTGGCTGGATTAGTCTTTTAAAATTGTTATGTATATAGTTAGAATTGGTGTAAGTTCATGTATGTAAAGGTCATGTCATTATCAGCATATAATGCTTAAGTGTAATTGTTAGATATTTCTGGCAGTAATCTTTGTAACCATTTCCTACCATAATTCCTATAGACGTTGAAATGAAACCTGAGCATTCTAGTCTCTTATTCTCTGCACATTGACTAGTTTGGGGCTTTATATTATCTCCATCTACAGCAAAGAAGGAGGAAAGTGAGAGAAACAGAGAGAGAGAGAGAGAGAGAGAGAGAGAGAGAGAGAGGAGAGAGAGAGAGTGAGAGAGAGTGAGAAAGAGAGTGAGAGAGCGCAGGAAAGGGAAAGAGAGAGAAAGAGAGAGCACAGAAAGGTTTTTGTGCTGGTGGTTGAGAGATGCGCAAATCTATGTAAGAATTCAGGAGACAATTAAATCCTATGTATATACAGAAAAATAGACAGTCTTCAGTCCTTCACTAGCATTTGTGACCTAGTATGCCACAGAGTTTTGGCCCAATTAATTGTACCAATTTTTAAACAGTTTTTTTTTTTTTTTTTTTTAGCGTTGAATGGGATGATCACATGTGGTTTTTTTTTTTTTTTTTCTGTCGGTTTGTTTACATGGTGATTGCACAGATGGATTTTCATATAACAAACCATCACTGCATCCCTGGAATGGAGCCTAACTTGATCATGGTGGCTGTTTTTGATGTTTGATTGGATTCAGTTTGCGAGTATTTTGCTATGTATTTATATATCAATATTCATAAGGGAAATTTACCTGAAAATCTAACATACCTTCATGAACAATGTCTTGGAGAGATCAGGACTACGTGAATCAAACCAACACAATAAGGGTCATATAAATAAATCCAATAGCCAACATTAAATAAATTATGTGAAACTTAATACAATCACACAAAAAATGAGGGACAAAGCAAGGTTATACTCTCTCTCTCTCTCTCTCTCTCTCTCTCTCTCTCTCTCTCTCTCCATATCTATGTAATATAGTATCTGAAGTTCTAGCTAGAGCAATAAGACAACTAAAGGATAACAAGTGACACAAATTGAAAAAAGATGACATCAAAGTATTATTCACAGGTGATATGATAATACATATAGGCGAGCCCCAGTGTTATACCAGAGAACTTTTATAGCTAAAAAACACATTCAGCAAAGTGTCTGGATGCAAAATTACCTAAAAATAAGCAGTTGCCCTCATTTGTACAAACAATAAATGTTCTGAGAAAGCAATTAGGAAAACAAGTTAAGCCTTTTACAATAGCCACAAATAATATAAAGTTTCTGGATGTAACTCTAGCCAAAGGAAAGACATGGATGACAAGAACTTCAAACTGAAAAAGATGTCAAAAGACCCACACTTAACTCAGATGTACTAAAATAAAAGTAACATTTTATCAGTCAAAAAATGATGGAAAATCTCCCATGCTCATGGATTATTAGGATTATCATATAAAAATAACCATATTACCAAAAGCAATCAACAGATTCAAAGCAATCTCCATCAAATTCCAACACAATTTTTATGGATCTTGAAAGAATAAATGTCATCTAACTTCATAAGGAAAAGATATAAAACCTAGCATAGAAAAAAATATTATACAAGAAAAGAACTTTAGGAGGTATCACCATTTCTGATTTCAAGCTACAGAGAAGTGGTAATAAAAGGCACATTATATTAGCACAAAAGCAGACAGGTTGATCAATGGTATTGATCTGAAGACTCAGAAATTAATCCTCACAACTAGAGACACTTAAATTTTGACAAAGAAGTTAAAATCATACAATGGAATAAAGAAAGCATCTTCAACAAATTGTGCTGGTCTAATTGGATGTATGCATACTGAAGAATACAAATAGACTAATTTTATCACCCTGCACAACATTCAAGTCCATGTAGATCAAAGACCTCAACACTTGTTAGCATTTTATAAATCCTGATACAGTAATTCAAAAGAGTTATACAAGAGAAAGTTGGGAATAGTCTCAAATGTATTGGTATAGGAGACAACTTTCTGAACAGAATATCAACAACTCTAACACGAAGATCAATGATTAATAAATGGAACTTCATGAAACTGAAAAGCTTCTGTAAGACAAAAGACAGTCAATAGGACAAAATGTCAGTCTTTAGAATTGGAAAAGATCTTTACTAAGTTTACATCCAAGAGAAAACTTGATATGCAAAATATATAAAGAACTCAAGAAATTAAACACCAACAACCCAAAAACCCCAATTTTAAAATGCTGTATTGAGCTAAACACAGATTTTTCAACAAAGAAATCTCTAATGCAAAGAAGCCCTTAAGGAAATGTTGATTGTCCTTAGTCATCAGGAAAATGCAAATAAAAATGACACTGATGCTTCATTTTACACCTGTCAGAATTGCTAAGATTGAAAACTCAAGTGACAGCCTATGCTGGTGAGAATATGGAGCAAGGGACACACTCTTTCATTGATGATAGGAGAGCAAATGTGTACACCCACTTTGGAAGCCAATCTGCCAGATTCCCGGACAATTTGAAATATTTCTACTTAAGTATCCAGCTATAGCATTCCTAGGTATATGCCCAAAAATGCCTCCCTACACTATAAGGACACTTGCTCAAAAATGTTCGCAGTCATTATAGCCAGAAACCGGAAACAACCCAGATGTCCCTCAATGAAAGAATGGGTAAAAGCACCTGTGGTACATTTACATAATAGAATAGTACTTATATATTTAAAAAAAACAAACATAGACAGCAGGAAATTTAAACTTAAATGGATGGAACATGAAAATAACTTTCAGAGTGGGGTAACCTAGAACCAGAAATACATGCATGGTACTTAGTCACTTATTAAGTGAATATTGGTCATAAAGTACAGAATAACAATGCTACAACCTTCAGATACAAAGAAGCTAAGTAAGGAGGCCCAAGGGAGAATGCTTGAATCTTGCTCAGAAGGGGAATCAAAACCAACATTGGAAGTGAAGGGAGAGGGGAATCTGGGTGGGAGAAGGAACGGCGTGGGGAACAGGTATTGGAAGAGTAGGGATGGGTGGTAAGAGAACTGAGAAAGAAGGGAAATTAGTGGTGGTGAGGGGATATCTGAGGAGCAAGCTGGAGTCTTGGTATGGACGGAAACTCCTGGGAGGATATGAGAGTGACTGTAGCAGAGACTCCTAGCAATGATGGATATGGAGCCATGTGTGTCCACCTCTTGATTATAGCCAGGAAGGGTTTCCAGTGGGTGGATGGGAACATCAATCTATCAATAACAACAATCAATCAAATATCATCCTAAAATTTTCCCCACATCTTATAGAGATGTGCAGGGATAGAGACGGAATGGCCAACCAATGACTAGCACAACTTGAGACACATCCCATGGGAGGAAGCCAACCCTTGACACTATTAGTCATCTTCTCCTGTGCTTACAGACAGGATCTTAGTACAACTGTCTTCAGAGAGGTTTCATCTAGGAGCTGATGGAAATAACTGTAGATACTCACAGCTAAACATAAAACATAGCTCAGAGAGTCTTGTGGAAAAGTTAGGGAAAGGACTGAGGGATCATGAGGGGTCAAGGACACCACAAGAAGACCTATGGAGCCAATTAGACCCATGGGGGTTCACAGCGATTAAGCTACCAACCAGAAAGCATTCACGGACCTAGATCCTACACGTATGTAGTAGATGTACAGCTTGGTCTTCATGTGGACCCAAAAATTGTAGAGGTGGTTGTCTCTTACTCAGAATCTATTACATGCCTTTGGATCCCTTCTCCTTAACTGGGATGCCTTATCTGGCCTTAGTGAAAGAGGACGTGCTTAGTCCTGATGAGACTTGATATGCCAGGAAAGGTTAGTATCTGGAGTTGGGGGAAAAGTTTCTGCTTATCTGAGGAGAATGGGAGGGGGTAATGGGAGAAGTGGGGTGGGAGGATAGCACTAGGAGGAAAGGAAGGAGCTGTGATTGGGATGTAGATTGAATAAATAAATTAATTAATTGAAAACAAAGAAACAAAGCATAAAACATTCTATTAAATATCTTTACAATGTAGATCACTTTTAGAATTAATTTTAGTTATTGAAATATGAAAATAATGTTGCAATACCATCATTATAAAGATGGTAAGGGGTTTGAGTTTCTTCTATTGTGTGGGCTTTAAATGCAAGCAGAGATTGGCTGATTACTTCTGTAACAGTTGTGTCACTACTCACAGTTTGAAAAAAAGTAAAAAATAAATTGTATTAAATTTTAAAAATTATAAATTTGGTTTATCTGCCACCTTTTAGAAATTCATGGATAAAAATATTTATCTTGGACCACATTTCTAGAAATTTTGTGTTTGTTGTGAAACAGTGTCTCAATTTGCAGCCAAGATTATTGGCTTCCAAGCTTCCAAATTTTGAAACTACAGTTGGAGACAACTACATTCAGCAAACCAAAGGAGAATTTGTTTCAAGTCCCCTTTCCTTGTCAGCAATGGATACCGGATGCTGTGTAGCTTTGCTTGCAGAAGGTGAAGTACCTCGCTCTTAATGTTGGTTTGTCTTTGTGAACTTTCATTTTCCCATAGCCAATCAGGATTAAATAGAATAAATCAGAGATTCCATAAATTATACTTAATTTTAAAGTGTGATATTCATGAGTCTTATAATAAAAGAAGCCTCAGAATGCTTTGCTTCTTCCTGATTAGGAAATGCCCATTATTTTGTTTAGTGTCCATAAATAATTAGCTTAAAAATTAATATCCCTGTACAGTGACACAGAGCTTGAGTTGATATGGTCTTAGGCAGAACTTATAGTCCTTATCCATTTCCATATCTAGGATACACACACATACATACATTTTATATATACAATGTATGTATGCATGTATGTGTCTATAGATTTACCTATCTTTCAAGAAACTTAAATTATTTTTGTTTGGTTACTTACATTTTACTAGAAATCAGAACCAGATTTTGCTCCAAATACTAGTAGGTTCAAAGGCTATTTATTGTTAAGATCATCATCATCATCATCATCATCATCATCATTTTAAACACAAATTCGAAACAGATTTTTATATTTTATAGTTTTATAAAATCTACATATTTAGTTTGTGCATGCATATGTATAGGAGCGTTTATGGTAGTGAATGTGGCATGTGTGCATGTGTGTGGTGTGTATGTGGCAAAGCACCTACACGCAACTCAGATCCCAACGTGTAGCAGTTGCTTTTCTCCTTCCACCATATGCATTCTGGAGGCTGAATTCAAGTTGTCAGGGTTGGAAAAGTCCTTAACATTCATCCCATGTGTGCACATACTGATGCAAATCAAATAACAAAATCATGATATAGGGCTGATCCTGTGTTCTCATCGTGGAAGTGATGTATCAAAGCTAACCCACAAAAGTATTTATAGTTGTAAGACCTAATAAAGTAAAATAACAAAATAGGCAGGAAGAGCCCTCTAAGATGAAATACAATCTGAAGCCCAAGATTAAAAAAAAAGTAGTTGCATAGCAAAGGTATAGTTACTCCTATATGGAAGGAAAAGAAGATCTAAAACAATCCAATCTGAGAAAAACCACCCAAAAGAAATCACTGTGACAAGGCGGCCCAGTTAAGGGACCAGATTCAAAGGAAGGCAAAAATTCATGGATAGTCACAGTTCCAATTGTTGGGGACCCCACATTTAACCCAAACTGAACATCTCTCCCTAAATGTATGGGGACTCTTTTCATGGTGGTTCAGTCTCTGGGAGTTACCAAGGGATCAGGTTAGTTGACACTATTGGTCTTCCTGTGGAGACCCTATCCTCTTCAGGTCTCTCAAACCTCTCCCCACCACTTCCACAGGTCTCTAAGACTCCATCTATTGTTTGGCTCTGGGTCACTGAAGTGGAAATTTAAGAGTTCTAACTCAAGTGACAACAATGCTGGCAAAGACTGTGGAGAAAGAGAAATACTCGTCAACTATAAGTGGGATTGCAAGCTGGTACAACCACTCTGGAAATCAGTCTGGAGGTTCCTCAGAAAATTGGGCATAGTACTACCTGAGGAGACAGTTGTATCACTCCTGGACATATACCCAAAAGATGCTGCAAAATATAACCAAGACACATGCTCCACTATGTTCAGAGAAGCCTTATTTACAATAGACAGAAGCTGGAAAGAACCCAGATGTCCCTCAACAGAGGAATGGATACAGAAAATGTGGCACGCTTACACAATGGAATTCATTAGGAAATTGATGGCACTAGAAAGTATCATCCTGAGTGAGGTAACCCAATCACAAAAAAAAACACATGGTATGCACTCACTGATAAGTGGATATTAGCCCAAAACTCAAATTACCCAAAATACAATCCACCGACCACATGAAGCTCAAAACGAAGGAAGACCGAAGTGTCGATGCTTCATTCCTTCTTGGAAGTGGCAATGAAAATATTCATAGGAGGAAATACAGAGACAATGTTTGGAGCAGAGACTGAAAGAATGGCCATCCAGAGAATGCCACTCCTGGGGATCAAGCCCATATACATAGAGCCGCCAAACCCAGAAATTCTTGCTGATTCCAAGAAGTGCATGCTGACAAGGGCCTGATATAGCTGCCTCCTGAGATGCTCTGCCAGAACATGACAAATACAGAGGCAAATGCTAGCAGCTAATCACTGAACTGAGAACAGGGTCCCCACTGTAGGAGTTAAAGAAAGGACGGAAGGAGGTGAAGGGGTTTGAAACCACATAAGAACAATGCCAACCTACCAGAGCTTCCAGGGACTAAATCACTGCCCAAAAAGTACACATGGACAGACCCATGGCACCAGCTGCATATGTAGTAGAAGATGGCCTTGTTGGGCACCAATGGGAGGCGAAATCCTTGGTCCTGCCAAGGCAGGAGCCCCAAGTGTAGGGGAATGTCACAGCAAGAAGGGGAGGTGGGAAGGGGTGGGTGGTTGGGAAGGAGGAACACCCTCATAGAAGAAAGGTGATAGGGGAAAGGGATAGAGGGTTTATGAACAGGAAACTGGGAAAGGGGATAACACTTGAAATGTAAATAGAAGAATATCCAATAAAAAAGAGTTCCCTGGAGAGTCAGTTGTGTCTGATGGTATTTTGCTTGGGCAACCATGTGAAGGAATGTTCTCCTGATGTGGGCACAAGTGACAGACTAAGGCAGACTTGTGACAGAAGGTTTCACTGAAGCAGGCACAGGAGAGAATATGTTCTACTAAAGCAAATATGTGAAAGGACCCTTGATGAAAGATTCTTTGCTAGCAACACACATGTATTGCTCTGCCTTACATTTTGTAGTTGAGCTGCATTTGTTGGGACTCCATAGAAACACACTTAAAACTGGTAGTATGCTGCAGTTTCTTGCTACTTCTACAAACTCAGGCTGATTAGAGGCATGTGCTGAAGCAAGATATGTGCTGAGGCAAGGCCTGTGGAAGATAAGTAATATTTGGAGGGTATAAATAGGACTCCATAGAATGGCAGAGAGAATGCTTGACTTACTAGTACAGCTAGTTGTACAATACTTTTGGGTCTCTTGTCTTTGCTGATCTTCACTTTCCTTTGAGAAGCACAGCCAAGAACTGCTGGTATTCCTGCTAGTTCCTCCTGCTCACTAGAGCTGAGACTGAAGCCTGGCTGTCTCTGCTAGGAGTGAAATCATTCCTGATGCTTGTTTCCTCTCCTGACTCTACAAAACTGGCTGCTAGAATATCCATGAAGTGTTTGCGAGTGGATCGAGCAGCTGCTGCCTGCTAAACTGTGAACTGAACTGCTGATTTCCAGACAAAACAGTCAGGAGGTACTCCAAAGAAGTTTTCTAAACAGGTCCCCTTCCCCTGCATTTTTTTCTACTATCTCTGGTAGGTGAATGGATACAAGGGAGGTTAAAAATTTTTTTCTTTTTTCCTTTCTTTAAATTGGGTTTTCTTATTTACATTTCAAATGTTATTCTCTTTTCCACTTTCCTGTCCATAAACCCGCTAACCCCCCTCCCCTTGTATAAGGGTGTTCCCCTCCTCATCCACCCCTTACCGCCCCCCGCCCCGGACAATCCCCTACACTGGGAGTCCAACCTTGGCAGGACCAAGGGCTTCCCCTTCCATTGGTGCCCAGCAAGGCCATCCTTTGCTACATATGCAGTTGGAGCCATGGGTCAGTCCATGTATAGTTTTGGGTAGTGGTTTAGTCCCTGGAAGCTCTGGTTGGTTGACATTGTTGTTCTTATGGGGTTGCAAACCACTTCAGCTCTTTCAATCCTTTCTGTAATTCCTCCACCGGGGGTCCTGTTCTCAGTTCAGTGGTCCTAGCATTCGCCTCTGTATTTGACATATTCTGGCTGTGTCTCTCATGAGAGATCTATATCCACTTCCTGTCAGCATGCACTTTTTAGCTTCATCCATCTTATCTAGTTTTGGTGGCTGTATATATATGGACCACATGTGGGGCAGGCTCTGAATGGCTGTTTCTTCAGTCTCTGCTCTAAACTTTACCTTCCTATCCCCTTCTATGAATATTTCTGTTCCCCTTTTTAAGAAGGAGTGAAGCATCCACATTTTGGTCATCCTTCTTCTTGAGTTTCATGTGGTCCATGGATTACATCTTGGGTAATTCGAACTTTTGGGCTAATATCCACTTATCAATGAGTGCATGCCGTGTGTGTTTGTGTGTGATTGGCTTTCCTCACTCTGTATTATATTTTCTAGTTCCATACACATTTAAGAACCATCCGATCTCTCAGACACTGATCCACCAACCAGGCAGCATTCACAAGCTAGTCCAAGGCCCCTGACAGAAAACTGCTGGGTCTGGCCTCAGTGTGAAAAGACAAGCCTGAACCTCAAGAGACTTGAGGTTCCAGGGAGTGGGGAGGCTTGGGGATGGGGAAACTGTAGAGTGGGCTGATATTTATACGTAAAGTAAATGTATAAATAAATTAAACAACAACAACAGCATAAATCATTGTTAATGAAGTGTGCCTAACCAGAGGAGAAAGGAGAGGAGTCCTGAGTAGGGTTAGCCATGTCCAGAATGCATTTTAGAATTAGAAAAACTGAATAATGTATCAACAATTTAATAGACATAACAGTGGAAACAATAAAAGCGCAGCTTAAGAATTTTGGTTTTAGAAGATTCCTTCATATGTACAGATTTTAAAGTATAGGTGAGGGCAAAATAATGAGTGTGATATGCCAAAATAAATCAGACTAATAATTAAGTGTGGATGCTATAGACCTACTCAGAAGAGGGAAGAAAATAATCTCAGGAGGTAGAGGGAGAGAGCGATCTGGGAGGGAGAGAGTAGGGGAGGGAAAATGGAGGGCAGTTCAGATATAGGAGAAGTTGGGAGAGAATTACAGAGGGTCAGGATTTTTAAAGGAGCTGTGTAACAGTGGGGAGGAGAACTAGGGGTTGCCACTAGAAAAACCAGATGCCAGGGAGCCAAGAGGTTTCCAGGAACCAACAGGGAGCACATTAGCAGAAATACCCAACAAAGGAGAGATAAGGACCATATCCAGTGGATAGGCACTGTCCCCAATTGAGGGATGGGGCCACCCACCCACCTCAAAAATACTAATATAGAATTCCTCCTGTCAAAGGAAATGCAGGAACAAAGAGTGGAGCAGAGACTGAAGGAAAGGCCATCCAAATCCTGCCCCACCCCAGGGGTCCATCCCATCTGCAGACACTAAACTAAGACATGATTGTTAATGCCAAGAAGCACTTGCTGACAGGAACATGGAATATCTGTCCCCTGAGAGGCTCTGCCAGAGCCTCAATAATATAGAAGCAGATGCACACAGTAAAACATTGGACTGAGTGCAGGGAACGCAGTGGAGAAGTTAAGGCAAGGACTGAAGCAACTGAGGGGTTTTTAACCTCATAAGAAGAACAACAATTTCACACAACCAGGCCCTCCACAGCTCCCAGGGACCAAACCACCAACTGAAGAGTACACATGGCTCAAGTTAGATATGTAGCAGAAGATTGCCTTATAAGGCATCACTGAGAGGGTAGCTCCCTTGGTACTGTGGAGGCTAGATGACCTAGGGGAACAGAACGATAGAGTGCTGAGGCAGGAGTAGGTAGGTGAAATGGGGAACACCCTCAAAGAGGTAGGGGGATAGGGGGTTTGTGGAGGGGAACCTAGGAAGGTGGATAATATCTGAAATGTCAATAAATAAAATAACCAGAAAAAAAAGAAGAAAATATATAGCCAGAATTTCCTCTGCTAAAGAAGTTTAGAGATTTTGCAAAGAGACCTAATGGACTCTTTATTGATATTTTAATACTTAACATGGAGTAATTGATTCAACACACATATATAAGTATAACTTTAATTTATTTTATTTTATTGGATATGTTTTATTTACATTTAAATGTTAATCCCTTTCCCAGTTTCCCATCCATATACATCTTGCCCCATCCCTCCTCCCCTTTCTTCTATGAGGGTGCTCTCTGATGCATCCACCCACCCGTTCACGCTACACTGGGGGGTCCAGCCTTGCCAGTACCAAGGACTTCTCACCCCATTGGTGCCCAACAAGGCTATCCTATGCTATATATGCAGCTAGAGCCACAGGTCTGTCCATGTGTACTTTTTGGGTAGTGGTTTAGTCCCTGGGAGCTCTGGTTGGTTGGTATTGTTGTTTTTTTGGAGTTACAAACCCCTTCAGCTCCTTCAATCCTTTATTTAACTCCTTCATTGGGGACCCTGTTCTGAGTTCATTGATTGGCTGCTAACATTTGCCTCCGTATTTGTCATGCTCTGGCAGAGCATCTCAGCAGACAGCTGTATCAGGCTCCTGTCAGCATGCACTTCTTGGTATCAGCAATATTGTTTGGGTTAGGTGGCTGTATGTATATGTGACAGTCTCTGGATGGCCTTTCCTTCAGTCTCTGCTCCAAACATTGTCTCTATGTTTTCGCCTATAAATATTTTTGTTCTGCCTTCTAAGAAGGACTAAGCATCTGCACTTTGGTTTTCCTTCTTGAGCTTCATGTGGATTGTGGATTGTATTTTGGATAATCCAAGCTTTTGGGCTAATACCCACTTATCAGTGAATGCATACTATGTTTTTATGTTTTGTTTTGTTTTGTTTTTGTGATTGGGTTACCTCACTCAGGATGATATTTTTAGATCAGTTTTTCTATGCATATTTTGTGTTCTACTGAAATATAGCTCCATTCTCTAGAGACCCTAACTATTGGTATGAACCCAGGATCCACTTAGCTCTTTTTATCATCCATTTCTGCCTACCCCATCTTTTATCTTTTGTGTAATTTGTGTACACAAAATTTGTATAATTTGTGTACCTCTTTTCAGTGATTTGACAACCACACTATTTGCCTTGGATTCAGAGTGGACAATATCATTCAAATATGATAATACACACCCAACAAAGACAAGATCAAGCATTTATACTATGAAACACTTTAAACATCACAATTCCATATACCTACTTCCCAGGACAAAAATAGTAACATGAATAGCCAAGGAAACCTGCCTCTTCTAGATATCAGCAACTTTATTACATCAGGCCCTAAGTAGAGGTTTAGCAGAAACACAAACAAAGGACTTCAAAATAGAAATTATGAATATGCTCAGGGATTTGAATAAGATATCAATGAATTCTTAATGAAGACTGGGAAAACAATTACATGAAATAATGAAAACATTTTCAAGACATGAAAGTAGAAATTAATAAAGAAATACAATCAACAGAAAACCAAAACTGAAATAAAACTTGAAAATAACTTTTGAATATCAAACTAAAACAGAGGTAAACTTCTCCAATTTATTACAAAACATGACAATGAAATTTTCAGATCCTAAAGACAAAATAGAAGAGATGGATATCTATTGAAATAAAAGGTTAAATAAAATAATTCCATAAACAAAACATTTAGGAGTTCCAAGGAAAAGCAATTGACCAAGTCTACGAAGGAAAGGGATATAGAGTATAATGCAGTATAGTGATAATGGAGGAACCAGAGTACAAGGGTTAAATGTAGTGGGAATTGGAGAGAAGAATGAATGGGGGAATATGGAGAGGGACAACTAATACATAAAGGTATTTATAAAACCATACGGAATTGTACTACTGTGGAAACTTCTTGAAATACATACATATATGAAAGGAATGCAAATAAAGTCACAAGCTGATAGGGAAGAAAATGCCTAAACTAAACATGCCATGACATCAAGTAAAGTCTTCTGTTTCAGGAATGGGTTATGCTTGTCCAGAAATGGCAAAAGAGGTCTGATTAAAACCACAAAGCACTATTGTCAAGGCTATTGATTTCTCTCCAAAACCTAGTGGTAAGAACCCATTATTGAAGTCAACATTTCCTCCTACTCCTACTCCTCTTTTTTTGCCTTATCTTTTCCATATTTATTTTGATTTTGATTTTTATAGTTTGTGGGCTTTGTTTTGTTTTATTATATTTTTAAGGTAGAGATAAAGAACATAAAGTGGTGTTCAAATTGAGATTGTGGGAAAACTGGCAAGAGTTCTCAAAATATGATCTCACAAAGAATTCTCAAAGTTATATGAAACGTATTTTAATCTAGAAATCAATGTGGCAGTTTCTCAGAAAATTGGTAATAGAACTACCTAAGACACAGCTATATCACTTTCAGCCATATACCCAAAAGATTCCCCACCATACCAGAGGGACATGTGCTTCATGATGTTCATAGAGGCTTTATTTGTAATAGCTGAAAACAAACCAGAGATTCCACAAAAAATGGATATAGAAAATGTGGTTAATTTGCACAATGGAATACTATTTAGCTATTATTGTACGTGGGGGGACCCATGGCTCCAGCTAGGATTTCCTTAGTGGGCATACCTGGAAGGGGAGCCCCCTTGTTTCTGTGGAGGCTTGAAGACCCAGGGTAGGGGAATGCTAGGGTTCTGAAGCAGGAGTGGGTGGTCAGGTGACAGAGCACCCACGTGCAGGTAGTGGGAGGGAGACAGGCTTGTGGAGGGGAATCTGGGAAGGAGGATAACATTTTAAATGCAAACGAATAAAATAACTAATAAATAAAAAATAACTAGGACATCATGAGTTTTACAGGCAAATGGATGGAACTAGAAACTTGCAACCCGTAGTGAAGTAACTCAGACCCTAATGTACATGCATGTAGTATGTCTGCACTGATAAGTGGATATTAGCCAAAAGACACAGGATACCTAGGATAGAACTCACAGAACTTAAGAACTTTAACAAGCAGAAAGGCAAAGTGAGGATCCTTCAATCCACTTAGAAGAGGGAAGAAAATAATCACAGGAGGCAGCAGAAGCAAGGGATTTGGGTGGGGAAAGGGAGGAGAAGGGGAAAGGGGGAACAGCATCATGTATGTGCTGAGTACAGGAAGGAAGCCAAGAAGCCATCAGAATGAATGGAAATATGGACCCTCAGAAGATGGGAGTAGGGAGTCCCTCTAGAATGTACCAGAGACCTGGGAGGTGAGACTTTCAGGACTCAAAGAGAGGTACCTTAGATGAAATGTCTAACAGTGGGAAGAGGGAACTCAAAGAGTCTACTCCAGTAGAAAGTCAGAGCCTCAAGAGGAGGGATGGTATTAACAACCTACAGTCAAAATTCTAACCCAGAAGTGCTCCTGTTTATAAGAACTGTAGGGACAAAAATGGAGAAGAGACTGAGGGAAAGGCAGTCAATTGACTAGCCCAAATGGGAATTCACCTCAAGGGGAGACACCATAGCCTGACACTTACTGATGCTATGATATGCTTACAGGCAGTAGCCTAGCATGATTGTCCTCTAAGAGGTCCAACAAGCAACCAATAGAGACAGACGCAGATACTTACATCTAATCATTGGATGTATATTGAGGACTCCTATGGTTGAATTAGGGAAAGGCTGTAAGAAGCAGATGAGTGGAGCCCATAGGAAGACCAGTACTCTCAACTAACCTGGACTCCTGAGAGCTTCTGGACTCTGAGCACTAACCAGGCAACATATAGGAGCTGCAACCAACAAATACACACACACACACACACACACACACACACACACACACACACACATACATACATACCAGAGGATTGTCTGGTTTGGATTCATAGGGAGAAGATGGACAGTTCCTCTAGATACTTGAGGCCCCATGGAGTGGAGAGACCTGGAGGTCTGGAAGCATCCTCTTTGGGGATGAGGGAAGAAGGTATGGGATGAGGAACTGTGGGAGGGAGGCAGCAACTAGATTTTAAATAAATGAATAAATAAAATTATTTTATAATTGAAAAAAGGTATCAACCAGTCTTCGCATATCAAGTTGAAGTAAGACTAGGTTCACCTTCTTCTGCTAGACAAGCCAGTCGAGTTAGGAGAAAAGTATTGAAAGGCAGGTAATGTAGTTAGAAATAGCCCTTGCTCTTATTATAGGGGTCTTAAATGAAGACCCAACTACACGATTGTTACATTAATGCAGAGGGCCTCCATCTATCATGCATATGTTCTCTGGTTGACCATTCAGTCTGTGTAAGCCTCAATGGGCCCAGATTAGCTGATTTTGAAAGTTTTTTTGTGGTGTCCTTTACCCCTCTGGCTTTGTACATCTTTCCTCACTCTTCCACAGGATTACTCAAGCTCCACATAATGTTTGGCTGTGGGTCTCTGCATCTGTTTTTATCAGTTGCTTGGTGAAGCCGCCCTGATGGCATGAGTTGCAAACTGAACCAGTCATTGGTTAACCCTTTCCTAATAAGAGGGCAGGACTGGGAAGAGATGCAGCTTAAGCTTAGATTGATTGAGGTATAAAATAAATAAATAACTTAATTTTAAAAAAATTACAATATGACACAGCCCATCACTTCTTAGCATATGTTCACAGGATTTATTCTAAAGCACACACACTGACTCAGTCATGTTTATGGTAGCTATATTCATAGAAGCTAGGGAATGAAAACACCTACATGTCCTTCAACCAACAAATGGATAATGAAAATCTTGCATGTGTATACTGGGAAATACTATTCAACTGTGAAAAAGAAAATAAAAGCATAAACATTGCAAGTAAAAAATAAAAGAAATTAGATTGTCATTGTTCTAACATGCAAGATTTGTTGATTATCAAATGCATGAATCATTAAATAAATGCTAATTTGCATTCAAAATCAAGGTATTATTTTGTACAAGATGTATAGCCTTTAGAAGTTATCTGAATAGGTATACAAAAATGTATTGAAGTTCTAATTCTTCACTAGCATTTATACTTCTAGTTCTACTTTCTACACTTATCATTACAACACAGGTTTTTCCTTTTGGCATTCAATAAAGGTAGTACAGTGTATGATTCATTTTTGCCAATTGTCATTCTGAATTGTACATGTAATCAATGTTTAAACACTAACTTTAAATGTTTATTTATTTATTTTTACATTCCAGATTTTATTCCACTCTCAGTCCAAACTCTGACTGTTCCACATCCCACACCTCCTTCCTGCTCCAACACCCCTGTCTCCATGGGGATGTCTCCACCTCACCCATCCCACCAGACATCTAAACTTCCTGGGGCCTCCAATCTCTTGAGGGTTAGATGGATCTTCTGTGACTGAACCCAGACCCAGGAGTCCTCTACTGTACATGTGATGGGGGCCTCATCTCAGCTGGTGTGTGTTGCCTGGTTGGTGGTCCAGAGTCTGAGAGATATTGGAGGTCCACGTTAATAGAGGCTGCTGGTCCTCCTACAGGGTTGTCCTCCTCCTCACCTTCCTTTAGCTTTTCCCAAATTCAACCTGAGGGGTCAGCAGCTTCTGATCACTGGTTGGGTGGACATTCTGTATCTGACACTTTCAGCTGCTTATTGGGTCTTTTGGAGGGCAGTCATGATAGGTTCCTTTCTGTGAGTCTCTCACTTATTAGGTCTCTGGTACATTCTGGAGCATACTCCTAATCTACTTCCTCCCAAAATCTCTTGTTTCCATTCTTTCTGCTGACCCACAGGGCTTCATGCCTTGTCCCCCATCCAATACCAGATCATGTCCTCCTCTCCCCACACTCCCATCGTCTTTTCCTCTGCTGTCCCTCCCTCTATCCCCCCTTGTGGTTGCTTTCTTCTCCCTCCCAAGTGGTATTAAGACATCCTCACTTGGGTCCTTCATCTTGTTGACCTTTGAGTTCTGTGGACTGTTGGAGTATATCTGGGTTGTTTCCAGCTTCTGACTATCACAAACAAGACTGTTAGGAACATAGTAGAACACCTGCCTCTGTGGCATGGTGGGTCATCTATTGGGTATATGCTCAGGATTGGCATAGCTGAGTCTTCAGGTAGACTTATTTCCAATTTTCTGAGCAACTTCCAAATTGATTTCCAGAGTGCTTGTAACAGTTTGCAATCCCACCAACAATGGAGGAGTGTTCCTTTTTCTCCACATCCTTGTTAACATGTGTTGTCACCTCAGGTTTTGATCTTAGCCATTCTGACTGGTGTAAGGTGAAATCCCAGGGTCATTTTTGATTTGCATTTTTCTGATCACTAAGGATTTTGAACAGTTTTTTAGGTGCTTATCAGCCATTGGAGATTCCTCTGTTGTGAATTCTTGGTTTAGTTCTATACTCCATTGTTTTTTTGATTGGGTTGTTCGGTTTTTTGGTGGTTAGCTTCTTGAACTCTTTATATATTTTGGACATTAGCCCACTATCAGATGTAGAATTGTGAAGATCCAAAACACTAACTTTTTTATGACATTGCATGCTCCTCCCTGGAGGTTTGTATGATTACCAATTCATAAAGAATGCATTAAAATTTGATTTTAAAGTCTGGGAATTCAGTAGCCTGTTTGGTTTCTAAGATGGTTACAAGAAAGAGAGAGGGGGGATTAGGAATAGCTTCAGGATTCCCTAATAAAAAAATCAGTCTATGTTATCTTTAACATGGAGTTCTAGCTGAAAACTCATTTACACAGTTATTGTGTAAGGGAATACTATTTTCTACCTCAGTGGTTCTCAACTTTTTATCTTTTTTTATGAGATATATTTCTTTACTTACATTACAAATGTTATTCCTTTCCTGATTCCCTGTCCATAATTCCCCCAACAATTCCACCTCCCCCATACGGGTATTCCCCCACTAAATCCCCCTTACTGCCTCCCCCATATTCCCCTGCACTAGAGGTTCAATCTTGGCAGGACCAAGAACTTCCCCCTTTCACTAGTGCCCCAACAAGGCTAATCTTGGCTACAAACGCAGTTGGAGCCCTGGGTCAGTCCATGTATAGTGTTTTGGTAGTAGTTTAGTCCCTGGAAGCTCTGGTTGGTTGGTATTGTTGGTCTTATGGGGTTGTAAACTCCTTCAACTCTTTTAATCCTTACTCTAATTCCTCCCAAGGGGGTCCTGTTCTTAGTTAATTAGTTTGCTGCTAGCATTGACCTCTGTATTGAACATGCTCTGAATGTGACTCTCAGGAGAGATCTATATACAGTCCCTTTCAGCATGCATTTTTTAGCTTCATCAATCTTACCTAGTTTTGGTGACTGTATATATATGGGCCACATGTGGGGCAGTCTCTGAATGGCCGTTCCTTCAGTTGCTGCTCTAAACTTTACTTCCATATCGCCTCCTATGAATATTTTTCCCCTTTTAAGAAGGAGTGGGAGCACCCACATTTTTGTCATCCTTATTCTTGAGCTTCCTGTGGTCTGTGGATTGTATCTTGGGTAGTTCCAGCTTTTGGGATAATATTCACTTATTAATAAGTGCATACCAAGTCTGTTTTTCTGTGATTGAGTTACCTCAGGATATTTTCTAGTTCATTCCATTTGCCTATGAATTTCATGAAGTCATTGTTTTTGATAGCTGAGTAGTACTCCATTGTGTAGATGTACTACATTTTTTTTAACCCAGTCCTCTGTTTTTGGCTTCTTTCCAGCTTCTAGCTATTATAAATAAGGTTGCAATGAACATAGTGGAGCATGTTTCTTTGTTGTATGTTGGAGCATCTACTGGGTATATACCCAGGAGAGCTATAGCTGGGTCCTCAGGTAGTGCAATATCCAATTTTCTGAGGAACCTCCAGACTGATTTCCAGAGTGGTTGTACCAGTTTGAAATCCCACCAACAATGAAGTAGTGTCCCTCTTTCTCTACATCCTCGCCAGCATCTACTGTCAGCTGAGTTTTTATCTTACCCATTCTGACTGGTGTGAGGTGGAATCTCAGGCTTATTTTCATTTGCATTTCTCTGATGGCTAGGGATGTTCAACATTAATTTAGATACTTTATGGCAATTCTGTAATCTTCAGCTAAGAATGTTTTGTTTAGCTCTGTACCCCATTTTCAATAGGGTTATTTGGCTCTCTGGAGTCTAACTTCTTGAGTTCTTTGTATATTTTAATGTTAGCCCTCTAGCAGATGTAGGATTAGTAAAGATCTTTTCCCAATCTTTTGGTTGCCATTTTGTCCTAAGTACAGTGTCTTTTCCCTTACAGAAGCTTTGCAGTTTTAAGAGATCCCATTTGTCTATTCTTGATCTTAGAGCAGAAGCCATTGGTCTTCTGTTCAGGAATTTTTCCCCAGTGAGCTTGTGTTCGAGACTCTTCCCAACTTTTTCCTCTATTAGTTTGAGTGTATCTGATTTGATGTGGAGGACTTGATCCACTTGGACTTCAGCTTTGTACATGGTGATAAGAATGGATAAATTTTCATTCTTCTACATGCTTACCTCCAGTTGAACCAGCACCATTTGTTGAAAAAGCTATCTTTCTTCCATTGGATGGTTTTAGCTTCTTCGTCAAAGATCAAGTGACCATAGGTGTGTGGCTGCATTTCTAGGTCTTCTATTCTGTTCCACTGATCCATCTGCCTGTCTCTGTCCCAATCCCATACAGTTTTTATGACTACTGCTCTGTAATACTTCTTGAAGCCAAGGGTGATGATTTCCCCAGAAGTTCTTTCATTGTTGAGTATAGTTTTTGTTATTCTTCCTTTTTTAATATTCCAAATGAATTTGCAAATTGCTCTTTCTATCTCTATAAAGAATTGAGTAGGAATTTTAATGAGGATTGCATTGAATATGTAGATAGGTTTAGGCAAAATGGCCATCTTTACTATATTAGTCCTACCAATCCATGAGCATGGAAGATCTTCCCATCTTCTGAGATCTTCCTCAATTTCTTTCTTCAGAGACTTGAAGTTCTTGTCATACCGATCTTTCACTTGCTTGCTTAAAGTCACACCAAGATATTTTATATCATTTGGGACTATTGTGAAGGGTGTCATTTCCCTAATTTCTTTCTCAGCCTGTTAATCCTTTGAATAGAGGAAGGCTATTGATTTGTTTGAGTTAATTTAATACCCCGACACTTTGCTGAAATTGTTTATCAGGTTAAGTAGTTCTCTGATGGAACTTTTGGGGTTACTTAAGTACATTATCATATCATCTGCACATAGTGATATTTTGATTTCTTCCCTTCCAATTTGTATCCCTTTGAATCCTTTCATTGTCTGATTGCTCTGGCTAAGACTTCGAGTACTATATTGAATAAGTAGGGTAGCCTTCTCTAGTCCCTGATATTAGTGGAATTGCTTCAAGCTTCTCTCCATTTAGTTTGATCTTAGCTACTAGTTTGCTATATATTGTTTTTTACTATGTTTACATATGGTCCTTGAATTTCTGATCTTTCCAGGACTTTTATCATGAAGGGGTGTTGAATTTTTTCAAATTCTTTCTTAGCATCTTATGAAATGATCATGTTGTTCTTATCTTTACGTAGTTTATATTGTGGATTACATTAATGTATTTTTGTATATTAAACCATCCCTGCATCCCTTGGATGAAGCCTACTTGATCATGATAGATGATCATTTTGATGTATTCTTGGATTCAGTTTGCAAGAATTTTATTAAGTATGTTTGTGTCAATATTCATAATGGAGATTGGTGTAAAGTTCTCTTTCTTTGTTGGGTCTTTGTGTGGTTTTAGTATAAGAGTAATTGCGGCTTCATAGAAGGAATTTGGTAGTACTCCATCTATTTCCATTTTGTGGAATAGTTTGGCCAGTATTGGTATGAGGTCTTCTATGAAGGTCTGATAGAATTCTACACTAAACCCATCTGGCCCTGGGCTCCTGTTTGTTGGGAGACTTTCAATAACTGCTTCTATGTCTGTAGGAGTTATGGGGTTGTTTAGATGGTTTATCTATTCTTGATTTCACTTTGGTACCTGGTATCTGTCTCAACTTTCTTAACCCTACAACCATTTAATACAGTTCCTCATGTTGTGCTGACCCTAACTATAAAATAATTTTTGTTGCTGCTTCTTAAAATTAATTTTGCTACTTTTATGAATTGTAATGCAAATATTCTGTGTTTTTCATTGGATATAGATCACCTGTGAAAGGATTGTTCAACCCCACAAAGGATTGCCAGCGCAAGTTGAAAACCACTGTCTCAACTTATTATGTTATTAATTACCCTTCAACAACTTTTTGAAGTAAGTTTTCTATGCTACACATAGTGACATAGGTGGTAAATATAAAGATTAGCTTATTTCTTGACTTGAAACAGTACAGAATCCACCAAAACATTTTAAAATTTTGAAAAACATAGCTCGGATTATCTTTTTCTCTGAAATGTGATGATAATAGGAAGATAAGGTAATAGTGAAGATAGAATTAATAGAATCATAGCTGTTTTCATGTGTAATCTTCAATAGCAATAAAGTTCACCCTTTGGTTTTGTAGGCACATGAATAACCTAATAACTACAATGCATAGTAACAAATGTTGAATAAAAACCTATTAAGTATGTGTTATAAAATATGTAACATTTTCAGTTTCAATTTCTTGAAATAGATGAATAAAACATAACTTTTGTCATCAAGACTATGATTTCATGGAGTAATGAACTATGAGCTAATTTGCAGGAACTACAGAGATCTGTGTTAGATAAAATGTTGAGCCTAAGAGGGTAAATCATATTGGGTTTTACATAGTTGGGAAAGTTCAACGCAATGCCCTAATCATGAACCATACTGCTGATTATGATTATAGGGGTAATTAGATTGTACTATTTACCAAGAATTGTTCTAATTAATTTTCCCCAAATAAAAGTGTTTGTATACTTTTAGGAGGCAGTCCTTACAAGTAGCACTTAATTCTTTTATCATCAGTATCTTCTAGGCATCAAAATGGTTCTGTGTATATTTTTAAAGTCAGATATTATTTCTTTATATGGGGGAGGAAATAAAGAAAAACCTTCACCCACATTGTGAGCAAACATGAACTGAATGAGGTGATACGGGGTTCTGTATCTCAAGCCACAGTTAATTACATGAATCATCAAATACTTGGAAGAGCTCCAGGCAAGTGACTCACATTTCCATAGTGGTTATGTATTATATTTGATGCCAGCCATGAATGTTCCTGATCCATCCCTTCTTGAACACTAGCAATTATGCACCTTGAATATAGAAGCCAAGAATTTATGTGAAGTCAAGATGATTTTTATGTGTTACATGACCTATGGAAAAGAATCAAATGTTGAAAGCATGGCCCTTTGTAGTAAATGAAGACAAAAGCTACACATTTTTATTATTCAAGAGCAACTGAATCTTTTCTGAGTCACAATACTACTGATTTGGAGTCAAGTTCAACTGTAGACCTTACTGGAATTCCTTTTTCTCCCACTTAGTGTTGAACTTTCCCATTGTATTTACTCCAGAACATAAGCCATTTCCAATTAGAAAAAGATCTTAAGGACTTCAATCACCCTAAGGGAATTTTGCTAAGGATTAAGTACTACTTAATTCTTGTGAGCATGTTAACTTCACATTAGGTATTTAAATGAGCAAATCTTTTGGGAAAGAGTCAGTCAGATATTTGACAGCTAAGAGACCCTTCACTCATTATGCCCTGGTACCTTGAGCAATGAATTTTCAACCAAGAAATTTCTTCTTTGTCACAAGCCAGGTTGTTATCATGGTGACACTCCACCACAGCTCCAGTTGGAAATAACACTTGTTTTGAGAAGTCATGATCTAGTCATGGTCACTCCTATGAGGCTTCAAATAAGCCATAATAAAACTTAGTGAATAATAGTTGACCTCATTCTACAGTGATCTATATTCAGGTCAGGATGGAGGCAATATGCAGTGTCTGTCTTTAGACCAGAATTCTTATGATGCTCATGATTAGTGCATGTGTGAACCTTTGAAGTGTAGTACCAGGAATATCATGCAAACAAGGTTGTGATTATGCAATAAATAACCCCACAGTTCTTTCTACAGGTTGGTGTTTCTTAATCTTTTCTGGTCTATCTGAAAGTCACTGTACAATTATGGTTCTTATCATAATGATAGAGTGATAGGCATGTAGCACTATTAACCACAAAGACCTTGACATGCAGATTTCAGAACCACCAGCACCTGCACATAAAAAAAAAAACAAAACCGACACTATAGTGCATGCCTGTCAAGTCCCTAGCCAACTGAGAGTAAGTCAAGATGTCCAGACCATAGAATTCCAGAAAAGACTGAAGAACTAAGAGGGTGATGAGATGCACAGACTGTGTGGATGTGAGGTCTACCAAGACCTGCATAAATACTAAGAAGGTGTGAGAGAGGGGTGGTGAAAAACTACTATAGAAGCAGAAAGCTCCAAATAGACAGCCAGTAATTCCAGAAGACAAGAACCGTTCTAGAGACAGTGTAAACCATGAAGTAAGAGTTTTGGATCAGTGGGTAGTAGTGGCCCACACCTTTAGTACCAGTATTTCAGGAGGTAGAGACAGGAGGATTTCTGTGAGTTCAAGGCCAGCCTAATCTACATAGCAGGTTACAGGACATCCAGGACTACACAAAGAAACACTGTCTGGGAAAACACAACACAAATAAACAAAACAAAACAAAATAAAACAAACACAAAAGGAGATGAGAATCTTGACAGCCCAAACTCTACGAAACCAGTCACTAGCTACAGGGATTTAGGCTTTAAGGATCCAGAGTTGCTGTGACGTGACCATCTAGAATATAATCTCTAGTTTTTGGCAACTTGTGGCTACAGTTTTGGAAAGTTCAATAAATGCAAATGAAGCTGTTACTTTCATTCAGAGAAAAGTCAGGGCAGTGACTTAAGTCAGGAAGCTGAAGGAATTTACTGAAATGTTGGCCTTACAAGGATTCCATTTACAATCTTGTTCACTTTGCTTTCTTATATACTCTAGAACTATTTGCTTAGAGACAGTACTACATTCGATGGACTGAGTCCTTCATCAAGAATCATTAATTAAAAAAATGCCCTTAAGACTGGTCTACAAGTTCTCAATTGAGGTCCCTCTTGCAGAAGACCCTACTCACCTTGTGTCAATTTCACAAAGCTATAATCATTACAGTATAAGAGGGCTTTTTAAGTTTTTCTCTCTACCTATTGAGTTCATCTTTTCCTCAGAAAAACTACACCTTTCGTTTTGAGGATATAATGTGAGGGATTTTCTACATTTCTATATTTTTATTTCGACCTTGATCCCTGTAAACTGAGGTTGTATTGGGCTAAAATTAAGTTTAGAGAAAGAACATAGGCGTTTTATAGTCTCAAGGATAATAATTGCTCAAATCAAGATTCTTAGCCAATACGTTGTGATTCCAACATGTGAAACTTCTTGGAAGAGCTGTTGTCAATCATCACCCTTTTCTACAGTCGTCCAAATACAGCTGTCTTGTTCATTTGACAGGGATGCTGATTAGTTTATTGCAGCCCCACATGCCCTGCTCACATCATATTAGCTCTATCTTCTTAACGTTACAAGCAGGCATGCCTGAAAATCTCCACTTTCCAATTAGTGGATGTAATTAAGCTCTTTAAAGAAATACATACATCCTGCCTCTGTGGTCCTGACATTTAGTAACTTCTGGAAAATGCCCTTTAGGCCCCTCTTCCTTTGAAATATTGTGTTTTGAGTTCTTAAATACTGACTCAGAAACTCCCTTGGAATTGGATGAGGTGGGGAGGTATCTGACCTTGAGAAATCTCAGGATTAACAAAAAAAATGTCAGTTTTAAGACAACTGCAACCATCCTCAATATAGATGTCTTATACTAGACAATGTATGGTTTTCCCAATGACGCAGTGACTGGAAGTAAAAATAAAGAAGAGAATGAGAAATAACCCTCCAGCAGAGTCATATGATAGACAAATGAAATTCCTGTTATAAGGTATATGAATATAGTAAAATATTCACCCTCACTCATAGAGAGAGAGGGAGGGAGAGAAAGACTGAAAGAGAGAGAGAGAGAGAGAGAGAGAGAGAGAGAGAAGGAGGGGAGGGAGAAGAGAGAGAGGAGAGAGAGATAGAGATAGAGAGAGACAGAGAGACAGACAGAAAGAGAGAATTCTCCCCTCAAAACATGCTGCATATTGTCTCTTAGTAAGGTTTTCAGTCTTTTCTGTGATGAAAGATCATATTTTCTCATTTATTATTTGTTCTTGACATTAGATTCAAATCTGATCTACAAATGGATATCCTATAGATATGGAGGAGTTTAAATTAGCTAAAGGGATGATCTAGTGATTAAAAGCACTGGCTACTCCTTGAGAGGTTCGATTCCTAGTACCCACCTGGCAGCTCAACACTGTCATCAATTTCAGTTCCTAGGAATCTAGCATCCTCTTCTAGATTCTATTGCATTGAAGTATGCATGTGTTGCACAGACATACCTGCATGCAAAACAGCCATAACTCATATCCATAATTAACAAACAAACAAACAAGCAAGCAAACAAATGGACTGACAGAAGGAAACAGAAGGATTGTATTAATTTTAAGGCCTGTCTGGACCATAGAGTTCCAGGCCAGCCTGGCTACAGAGTAAAAGTCTGCAGGCAGTGTAGAAAAGAAGAGGGCAAGGGCAGTGTAGGCGACAAAGAGATAGTCAAATACTGATGTATAGCCTAGATAGATAACAGCTCAGTTAAGAGCACTTGCTGTTTTTGCAAAGGACCCATGTTTGCTTCACAGCACTCACATTTTGGTCAATTATCACCTGTAACTCCATTTTCAGAAGATTCAAATCCGTCTTCTGGTTTCTCTGTACATCGGATCATATGTGGTACATGCGCACATGCGTGTTCATGTGCGCATGTGCGCGCGCGCGCGCGCGCGCACACACACACACACACACACACACATTATAGTATACAAAGTTAGAAATATACTAAAACAAATAAACAAAAAAACCAGAACTGACATGACCAAAATTTGCATGCACTTTGAATAGTATTGATAGGTACTATGAGAAAATCATACATTGATAAAATTTCCTCTACGATTTGAAGGCATAATCCTATTCATTCAGACATCTATCCAAAATGTAATGCGTACCATAAACTAGCTTTTACACAGAATTTTGATTGCTCATTTTGGTCACATATATATATATATATATGTATATATATATATATATATGTGTGTGTGTGTGTGTGTGTGTGTGTGTGTGTGTGTGTGTGTGTGTGTGTATGTACATGTATATGTATCGCCCTCGTTTGTATTATTTGCTTAAAGGCAATAACCCAAAACCGAGTAGACTGAGAATAAAATTAGTGAGTATATATGAGTGAGATCAAGCACCAGGCTGTGTTTCCAAAAGATGTACCATGAAATATGGGGCAATATACGCAAAGGGATGTGGGCAAATAAACAAACAGGATAAAGATCATCAGAGACTTTTTATGATGCCTTTTATTTACATCAATAAAACTGGAAATATATTCAACAGCTTCTCTCAGAGATTCTCATCTGGGCTATGACAAGATACCTTTACCAAAGATAGTTTGCTTCCTCCTAGGACAGCACAGTGCCTTGTACTGCATCTTTGAGAGTTTAAAAGAGGACTTGGGTATTACACCAACATCAATCACAGTATGTATTTGATCTCCTGACACACCTCTGCCATTCAAAGGAAGCTGAAATAAGATCCAACTGTTTTTCTACACATTTTTTTCTGTTGTTAACACAGGGTCTTTCACACCATAGCTAAAAGGCTGCACAGGCGACACTGCACCTCATTGTCACTCTCATTTTCTATAACTCAGTTCTTTCTTCCATCTTCTTTCTATTGTAACAACCTTTGTAAATCTGATCCCATGTGAAAGACTGAGAATATCACATGATCCAGACTAAAACACACAGCTAGGACATACCGTCTCAATTTGAAGCCTCAGTCTCTGCTATGGTCAGGCTGAGGAAAAACATGAATGGATGACCTAACTCATGTACATTGGTGCAATACCTCATAGCGGGATTCCATTTGATCCTCCTTCCAACCATAGTAAACAATGAGGCATTCATTCCTATTTTTAGATAAGTAAATTGAGGCTAAAATATAATTAGTACATTTCCAGTTTCATCACTCATAAAAATGGCATTTATAGGTTTTTCTAGGCATTCTAGTACATATTCTTTGTTACATCAGGCATCATCTGTAGTATAGACATGAGCTGAAGTAGAATAAACTACTTGTTTTCATCTCAAATTATTACAAAACCAACAACCTCAAAGTGAAGATGTATAGTCTTAGATTTTTTTAAAGCAAAGTTTATTTAGGGGTTTTTCATTCTTCAACTTCCCTTCCAATCCACTGACGGGGGGTAAAATGGTTAATAAAACAAAGGGGTTGTGGACCTGTTCAGAAGTAGTTCTTTGGAGCAATTCCCATCTTCGTTATCAAAAATATCAGCAGTATAGTTCAATAGGAAACACTAAACACAAATCAGTAGCAGGGCTCAATCCAGAAGAACCCTCAAAGCTCCACCAAATCTTCATGAGTCAGTGGAAGTGGCAAGAAGTAGCTGGAATACTCCAAGAAGTACTTTGGTGGATTTCTCTCTGTGAGCTCACTACTAGTGAAGAGCATCTACGACCAGCAAAGTATTGCAAGGCGTAGCAATGCAAGACTGTCTTCTTGGTTTACATAGGGCTCTACTTGTACTCTTTCCATACATTGGGCACCCTCTTAATTTAAGCTTCAGAAAAACATCCTCTTACATTTCCATTTCAGCAAAATACCACATGACACAACTGAGTTTCCAAAGAAAACATTTTAACCTATATGGTCTAATCACATTCACTTCTTAGTTTTAATTTCCCCAATGCCTTCTTATCTCCCATTGCTTTTTAACAACTTTGTGAAATTGGTAAATTAACTTATTTATGCTCTTCTCTCTGTATAGAAATAGAGGAAGACCTTGCTCTAAATTTCTGTTTCTAATATATTGTGTTTTTTTTTTACTGTATTGAAACTACCTTGACTCAATTATGTTTAGCTCAAACAAAATATTTTGGCTCCTACTGAATCATAAAATTACTTAACAGCAACCTAATGAATAGATTATTCTATATTCTATATTCTAGAACATTATGGACTTCTCGTGACACCTTCCTGATATTCACATTTACGTTAAAACAGGACATTATGAAGCAATCTTCTACAAACTTATTGTTTCCCCTTAATAAAATCTCTGAAGACAAAATTAATTGTATACGCTTATTGCCTTAAGTGGAATTGACCTGTTTCTTTGAGTTTAATAGGAACCAATCAGAGACAGTTGTCTCTGGATTGGAACATTTTATTTACAATTCATCTATGAGACACACTAGAAAATATGGTGACTAAAATAGAATGAAATCTCACAGATAAAATTCCAGTACTTTTCAAGAGGCAACATGGTGTAAACTTGAAACAATTTAAACCTACTAGTGTGAATTTTCTTCATTTTTCATCAATCTATTTAATGCATACTTAAATCCACATACTACCAGTTAAGCAAAATTGTATGTATTTATTAAAGTAATATAAACTAACATTTAAACAAAAGTTATAATGATTTATTTCCCAAGGTCCCTTTTACTTCTAGTCTATACTCATACTTTGACAATAAATAAAATTTTTGTTCATCACATGAAACTCAAGGATGACCAAAATGCAAATGCTTCACTCCTTCTTTAAAAGGAGAACAAGAATACCCTTGGGAGGGAATAGGGAGGCAAAGTTTAGAACAGAGGCTGAAGGAACACTCATTCAGAGCCTGTCACACCCTTGACCCATACATATACAGCCACCAAACTAGATAAGGTGGATGAAGCAAAGAAGTGCAGGCTGACAGGAACCGATGTAGATCTCTCCTGAGAGACACAGCCAGAATACGGCAAATACATAGGCGAATGCCAGCAGCAAACCACTGAACTGAGAACAGGACCCCCGTTGAAGGAATCAGAGAAAGGACTGAAAGAGTTTGAAGGAGCTCGAGACCCCATATGAACAACAATGCCAACCAACCAGAGCTTCCAGGGACTAAGCCACTACCTAAAGACTATTCATGGACTGACCATGGGCTCCAACCTCATAGGTAGCAATGAATAGCCTAGTAAGAGCACCAGTGGAAGGGGAAACCCTTGGTCTTGCCAAGACTGAACCCCCAGTGAACGTGATTGTTGGGGGGAGGGCGGTAATGGGGGGAGGATAGGGAAGGGAACACCCATATAGAAGGGAAGGAGGAGGGATTAGGGGGATGTTGGCCTGGAAACCTAGAAAGGGAATAAGAATTGAAATGTAAATAAGAAACACAGAAGTTAATAAAGATGGGGGAAAAAAGAAAAGGAAAAAAAAATTCCTGTTCATATATTTTGACTATCATCATAGACATCTTATTGTTAAATACTGTTTCACTGTAAAATTTAACGCAATTGGTGACTTTTTTTCTTTTCTCTTATTAGATTTTTTATTTACATTTCAAATATTGTCCAATTTCCTGGTTTCCCCTCTGGAAACTCTCTCCCTCCTCCCCCTGCTTCTATGAGGTGTACCCCTCGACTCCCTCCTGTCTCTCTGACCTGGCATTTCAGTACACTGGGGCATTGAGACTTCACAAAACCAAGGGCCTCTCCACCTATTGATGCTCGACAAGGTCATCCTCTGCTGCAAATATAGCTGGAGTCATGGGTTGCGCCATGTATACTCTTTGGTTGGTGATTTAGTCCCTGGGAACTCTGGGGTGTCTAGTTGGTTGATGTTGTTTTTCTTCCTTTGGGGTCGCAAACCCCTTCAACTCCTTCAGTCTTTTCTCTAAGTAGTCCAGTGGTTGGCTGAAAGCATCGGCCTCTGTATTTGTCAGGTTCTGGCAGAGTCTCTCAGGAGATAGCTATATTACTCTCCTGTCAGCATTCATTTCTTGGCATCAACAATATTGTCTGGGCTAAGTTACTGTTAGGTATATGGGCTGGATCCTCAAGTGCCATAGGAAAGAATTAAATCACACACATTGTTATAGTTCCTAGAAATAATAGTTGTTGATTTTTGGCTTTGGTTTTTATTCTGAGAATATTTCTGATATTCATTAAATTAATTTTTATTAATTTATTAATTTATTCAATTAATGTACTAATATTTCACATTATATTTCACATTGAACAATTTATTATTTATTTCCCTATTATGAACTATTTGACAATATTTTAATAACCATATGAACACTGTTTTATATGTCAAAAAAGTAAAATAAGCCAATCTGCAGTTTTGCAGCTAGGGTCATCTAATTACTTTCATTGCTCTGATAATCAATATGTGATTGATGGCCTCAAAACTTTTGGGTTATTATTCTTCTAAATTTCAAATGAAATGGAAATTATAAACTCTTAGCAAGAAAGAATTTTAAAAAATTCCAAAGTAACATCCAAGTAATATCATGTTCATATGTTGGAAAATCATTATGAAGGTCTCCATACACACACAATAAAGTACAAATTTAAATATCAATTTTGTTCTTCACAGAGCTACACAAAGTCACACTATCATTTTTATTGAAGCACAAAGATACCAAACTAAATAAAAGCCACAACATTTGAACAAAAATAAAATGAATAATGGCTCCTTCAGAATATAATACAAATCTATACTAATTCAAACAGTATGATACTCTGAAAAAATAAGACATATAACCTGAATAGAATATGTGTAAATAAATAAATTTATCAATAGATAAGTGAATTTTCTAATAAAGTTACTAATAGTATGCATTAATAGGAAGGACAGTCATTTACTTTAATAAAGAATGATGAGAAATTAAATACTACATGCAGAAGGATGCTAAACAAAATCTAGATCAATCCAATTAAATTGTACAGATTGTTCAGATAGACATTAAAAAAAAAAATAAAAGAAACAAGTAGACACCAAAGGTAAAAATTCTTAGAATTACTGTCAGTGAAGTGTATAGCAAAACATAATGGGTGCCACCACATTCTAATTAGAATGGATGGTTTTAAAGAGAATAATGCTAAGTTATTATTAAGGCTGGCAAGGCTGGAGAATAGCAAGCTCTTACATTTAGTGAGAATGTAAGTTATGGCAGTCATTAGGGATAGTTTGATAGGCATTCACTGAAGGGAATCTGGATGAGCTAGTAATCCCAGAACTAGATTTCTTTCCAGAGAAAATAAAATCAGAATGCTAATAACTTCTCTATATATTTACATACGCTATGACTTTATTAATAACTGATAAGAAATGAAAGCAAAGAGGAGCACCATTAACTGATAGTGGAAAACTCATCAAATGACAAATGGAAAAGGAAAACACAGCGTGTATAAATGATGGAATACTACACAGTGAAACCTCTCAACCCTGTAATGTAAATGGTACTGCAGGTAGTTATATCAAGGGTGCACGACATGCACACAAAGTCAGACAGGGAAGTGCAGCACACGGAAGTCGAATCCAAAAGAGCTGATCTCACTGAACTTGAGATAATAACTAGGAAGAATGAGGTTGGGGGAGGGGCGGTGGGAAAACTTTAACTTACAGTAAGGTTTTGGGAGTAATGATTTTCAGGTCAATTATAAATCATGAACATGTACTGTCAATTTTAAAAATCTTGAGAAAAAGAATTTGAAAGTTGTCACCATATTGAAATAGTAAACGTTTGAGGTTATACAAGTATGTCACCAATCAGAGAATTTCCCAGTGTATTCATGAATCAAACCTTCACATTACTGCCCTAATATGTACCCTGTCAAGCTTTTTGATATCAGTAAGAATAACTTTAATTTTGAAACTGGAAAAATAGTAGTACCTAGCGGATTACACAAAAATGAAGGAGCAAATGTCAAGAGGTCAGTGATCATTAATTATCTTCCTTACGCTGAGCATCTTGTATGTAATGGATTTATAATTTCTATACAGTGTTTTTAAATAAATTGTGTCAATGGTATTATATTCTATGCCTTTTGATAAGACAAAACCTCATTGTCCAAAACACAATAGTAATGTGCACAATCAGCAGCATCGTGTTGAAATCATTCTTTCTTCCTATCTTCACTGACTGTGTTTATAATTGCTTATCCGTTTCCAGGATGGTGAATATAAAGCAATTACTTTTCTTTTAATTTTCATTCCTTTGTGAGTGAAAAGTACTGTTAAGCAAAAGTTATGCATCTTTAAAACTTTACACAAAATATTTTGAATATATTCTTTGATCTGCACCCCCTCCTACAGCCTCCCTTGGTTCCCTATTGCCCAATTTCCTGTTCTTGCTCTCTTCACTCTTAAAAATAGTAGAGTACAGCATGCATTGGAGTATGGGCTTTATACTCTGCATTTGTCCATTGAAGAAAGTTGGCTCTCTTCTTGCAACTACCATCTATTATTATCATTGGCCATGCATTTATCTTGTTCATTTCCTCTTGAACAGGTTCTGTTTTGCCTGTCAAACTTATGCAGGTCCAGGGCATGCTGTCACACTACCTGCGAGTTCCTTTGTGCATATGCCCTGTTTTATCTGGAAAACACTGCTTATTTGAAGTCATCTAGCACTTCTGAATCTTAGAATCCTTTTGAGTACTCTTCCACATAGATATCTAAATATTTAAGGGGAGAGATATAATATAGCTATCTCATTTAGGGATGAGAATTCTAAAGTCTACATGTTGCCAAGTTATGAGTTTCTGTATTAATTACTATCTATTATAAGAAGTGTCTATGATGATATTTGTTCAATGCATTGATGTATGGGTATGACAATATGCCCTTAGGAGTCATTTTATTGCAGATTGTTTTTTAGCAGAGTAATAGTAGGTTTTCTCCTGGGGTGAATTACCTATCTAGCATCCAGAATTTGTCCTTGTTGAGTGTTAATTATGAGTACTATCTTGTGTTGTTGACCTTACATCCAATTAAAACAAGTTTAAATGTTGTTGGTTACTCCCATAAATTTTATTCACCAATAATACCAATGAGCACATCTTTCTATGCATGTAGGCACTTGTAGGAATTGTGATTAATTTTGTCTCCTATAGTACCTCATATCACTATTAATTCTGGCCAGTTGGGATGAAGTTGACAACCA
Source organism: Rattus norvegicus (assembly GCF_021556685.1). NCBI lineage: Eukaryota > Metazoa > Chordata > Mammalia > Rodentia > Muridae > Rattus > Rattus norvegicus. The sequence goes on along the minus strand of NC_141534.1, from coordinate 161,327,506 downwards.
TCTTCTTTCCCCATGTTTTGTGTCATATGTATGTGATATCTTCAGCAATCAAATCTCATCATCCAGTTGAATGCACCCAATTTTATTATTAATAGCATGAAATGTTTAGTGTGTGTCTTTAAGGCACTGTTGTTTAACAACTCCAAAATATGCGACCCATTCCTGGTACTGGGGATTTTATTTGGTAACATATAGTGTCTACTAGTATTATTGTTCTCCCTATTATACGTTAACTCCATTTAAACTCATTTTATCAATGTAAGGTTTTTAAAAAACTTCTTCCTCAGTTTTTAAAAAAGTTATCTAACATCTACAAAAGTAAGCTTGCATATGGTTCTTCAAAAGTCCTTTGTTGTTGATTATTCCTCCTCAAATTCCCACTCTAACCCACCCTCCCTTTTTCATTCCCATTTAGTTTTCCTTGTTGCAATTATCCTTTTGGTGTATTTGTGATATTGTGTTCATCGTACCCCATTCAGAATGGCTAACCCTAATAAGGCAAATTGGCAACACATACTAAAAAGAATGGAGAGAAAAGGAGGACTTATTCACTCCTTATGGGAGTGAAAAAGTTTCCAGTTAGTATAAAAATTAGTGTTGAGAGGACAATATTCACTGATTGTCTGAAGTGGAAATTTCTGGTTGTGTCATGTGGTAAAGACTCATGCTTTTTTACTAAAGCAAGATTTGTGAAAGGACTTGTGAGGTTTGGAGAGAGTATAAGTAGGACCCAACAGACAGTGTTGTGGAGCTTCCATAGTTAGCCATGCAATACTTCATTGGTGTCCTGCTTGACTGATTTTCACTTCATTGAGATAGGCCTGGCAGAGAACTTCTCAAGGCATTCAGGATGCTGACTCCTGCTAAGTGAGAGTCTAAGACTTCCTACTAAGAGGCCTGGCTCTTTCTGCTGGATCAGTCTTCTGCTGATGATTTGGGTTTGGTAACCCTTTTGAACTGCACTGGTGATATCTTGACACTATTGAACTGGACTGCTGGTATCCTAACAATGGAGATTGGAATTGCCCCAAATAACTATTTTCAAAGGGTGCCCATTCACTTGTCCTATGTAGCATCTTTTCTCCACTATCTTTGAAGTGGGTTAGAAGTGGGGATTGAAAAATTTGAGTCTTTAGTAAATCAAGTAGGTTTTGAAAACCATAAGCTACATTCTTTATTCATAATAGACGAAAGGGAAATGGCCTACGTATGCCTCATCTGATAAATGAATAATAAAAATGGTATTCAATTTACAAACTTACATACTTTTAAAAAATATTTGCAGTGAAATGGATGATATTCAAAAGAATCCTCCTTGATGAGGTAAACCAGACCCAGAAAGACCAACAGTATCTTCTCTCATGTGGGATTAGAATACAAACAGATGTTTGGCAGCTAGTAAAGTATCACAGAGGAGGAGGGAAATCTTCTAAAGAAGAAAAAGATGAAAACTTCTACAATGGCTTTGGGGTATGCCAAAGTCTCCCTTTTGAGTTCCTAGTTACTGTTCTTTGGACAGTTTTATGAGAAGCTTCCATGTCGTTTCATTGAGTTTCAAAGATGATATAAAAATACATGGAGTTGATAAAATTGTCCCTTTTATCTTTATTGCTTCTCACCACTAAGGATTTGCCCGACATCAGGGTCACAGAAGCACTGTTTATTCTCACCCCTTTGAGACTGGTTTACTCTCCTGTGGAGCCTTTGATCCTGGTTCCTTGTCAGCCCTTGAGGGTAGCTTAACTACTTTCTCTATTCCCTGAACATCTTGTTTTAATGGAGGTAGACACACTGGGAGCTGAGAAGAAGTCATAACAAGATACTAGTTACATTTCTCCTGTTATGTTTAACATATACTTTCCATACACAAGTAAGAAAAAATGTGTTGTGATTTCAGTTTAAAACCTCGTGGCAGAGCACTTGCCTAGAATATGCCGGATTCTGGCTTTAATACACAAAAACAGAAAAAGGGAAGAGGGAAAGAAGGAAGGAACAAAGGAAGGAATGAAGGAAGGAAGGAAAGAAAGAAGGAAGGGAAGAGGAGAAACAAAGAAGAAAAAGTATGTCTAGATAATAGCAATATATTTTCAGTAAAATTCATTTCATGGTTATGGTTTTATTTGATAGTTTTTCTTGTGTATATTGTTTGTTTAGCTTTTTCCACTGCACAATATCTAATTATTCTGACAAAGTGATGGAACCTGGAATTCAAAGTTAAACTTGAGGCTGCTGTCTGCAGGTTTCTCAGACCAGTCACTGAATCATGACACACACATAACATTTCTCCGCCTTTCCAACCTATTTTGCTCTTTTATCCTGCAAAGATGAGAGATCATTGTTATCACTGGTATACTTATGAAAATGAAAGACATTAAGCTTAGCTATATTAAATCCATGTTCTAAAGTGCCCTGGTGATAATTTGATTTTGGGACCAACACAATTTCTACCACTTTATGCAATCCTTCCTTCATAAGGAGAAAGATAGTGCAAATATTTTTATAGACATAATTGTATTAAATAAATGAGCAAAAGGATTACGGGAATGTTCAAGTGGGAAATTTTATTATGGGAAAGTTTGCTATTAAATTTGCATGTTTATTTCTAATTAGCTACTGAAAACCATCTCTGTCCTAGTAGTTTCAAATCATTGGTCTAGATCGGTACTGCCACCAGCTAGCCAGATGTACCTGCTTAAGTGTAAACATAGGAACTGTTACCAAATAAGTTCTAAAATGGAGCATGGTCCATGACTGACTGTGTACGCAGTGAAGCAGTTATTTTTTTTGAAATCTACAAAATCTGAATTTAAACAGTTCATATTCTTAGTATGAAACAATTTCTGTAAGTTCTTACATATTACATATGCATACAGTTCATGTCTGTCATGTGTGTATGTAAAGGGTCTTTCAGTAAGCTGGACATGGTGATTTCTCAGCTACTAAAGAGTAGAACACAAGGGGATTACTGGAAACTAGGTTCAATTCACAGCAATCCTGGGAAATACAGAAGGACAAGACACACACACACACACACACACACACACACACACACACACACACGCACACACACACGCATGCACACAAGGACACACGCACGGACACATGCGCACACAAACACACACCTGACCTCTATGAACCACATACGAACATGCAGATTAAAAACAAAACCAAAATGACATAAACAAACAAACAAACAAACAAACAAACAGAAACCTCCATAAAAGGCATTCATATAAGTACTGTCTTCTGCTGGATTATATATGCATAGCCTTCAGAGGTTTAATCTAAATTTATTTGAAATGTTAACTCATAAGGCTTTTTTTCATTTTTTGTTTTTGTTGTTGTTGTTTGTTTTTGTTTTTGTTGGTTTATTTATTTGTGTTTTGTGGCAGTTGTATAAAGATTCTATGTTGGTGCTGGAGAACACTTCCTGCATTCACAGAGGACCTGAGTCCAGCTCCTAAGACTCACACTACACAAAGGCAGGTTACAAATGTCTGTAACACCAGCTCCAGGACATCTGAGTCCCTCTTCTGGTCTCTGTGGGTATCTGCAGCCATGTGCCCCCGGAGACAAACACATCCTCATGAGTAAAAATAAAATAAGTCTAAATATAAAACCATTTTATATTAAGGAAACCTGTCTGTAATATAACTACAAATAAACAAATAAAATTAATTTGTAGTTACATTTCTTAATTAATGTAGTTACATTAAACCTTTGTGGTTTATTATTCTTCTTTCATAAGAATATTACTAATTGGGACTAGAGCTTTGCATCTCAGTTGGTAGAGAAAATGTTTAATATGCAGGAATATCTGAGGTTAATCTTAACATCACAAAACAACAACAACAACAACAACAATAAAAAACAAGGCATGTTGAGGCACGTCTACAGCCCAACACTCATGATTTGAATCAAGGGCATCAGAAGTTGAATGTCATTCCCAGACACTTAGTAAGTTAGAGGTCAGTCAGGAATATGAAACAGCTATTACATGTTTAATCTTTTTACATCATCAAACAGCAAATTCACTCTCTCAATTTTCACTAGTCTTAAAATGATTTTAACTGTTACATTATTGACTAATAATTTTGCTTTGGGTAAAAGCCTATATTGGTCATAATTTTCTTAAGTACTTTGAAGAGATCAATCAGGGATGTGGCACCACATACCTATCTCTCTCTCTCTCTCTCTCTCTCTCTCTCTCTCTCTCTCTCTCTCTCTCCCCCTCCATCCCTCTCCCTCTCCATATATATATATATATATATATATATATATGATATATAATGATACTTTCATAGTGAGATATTTGTGAATTTCTTTTTTTATTGAAAGAAATCTAAGTGCTTCTTTATTGGGAATCACTAAGGGAGAGTCACTAAATATGCAGGGACTTTTTATTAGACATTTGATGAAACAAATTAATTCAAATTATTTTTTACTATATTTCTATGAACTATATTTATTTAGATTTATCATTTCTTATATTTAATAACTCTAGAACTGTTTTGGACATTAATTTATACCCTTTTAGCAGCTATGAATTTATTCTATGAATGCTTGTTATTTCTTATATTTCTTGATTTTTTTACCATATTGCTAAGTTTCTTTTTCTTACCTATTTTAATAACTTATCATACCTTTTTTCATTAGTTTTACTTAATTTTTTCTGTGATAGTGACTTATTAGAGGTTATTTCATATGACATTCATATTTTTATATTTATTGTATGTTTAACCTTATAATTATTTCACTTCTGTGTGCGTTTGAGTGTGTAACTAATTGTATGTCATTGTGTGTGTGCGCACATGTGTATGTGGAGGTGTGTGTGTCTATGTACTGTATAGTGTGTTACTGAGGAGAGTTTTGAGTACAACACACCTAAAGGTACAATAACATCATAGCAAAATCCATCATCTATACTGGTTGCAGGTCACCATTCATATTAAATTTTTCTCAGTTTATGGTTCTGTATAACCTGATTCAATTTATTATCTAAACAGGATACTTGTAATGTGTATAAAGCAGGGTTATTCTAGAAAAGTTAGGCTTACTAATCTTTTTGCCATTGAACTATTAAATAATGAAAATGTGTATCTTTTAATGATTTATAGAAGTAGTGTAGTGATCTTCATGATGGCAAACCACTGTTAAATGAGTTTCCCTTAGCATCCTTTCTGTCACTGAAGATAACATTGGGGCCCTCTTGTATCAACTTCAACTTAACTTCTCAGCCAATGTCATGTTGTCTTTGGGCTTTAGAAAGGTAGATCCAGTCACTTCCTGAGACCTAAATCCTCAGGATGCCTGGGTCAGGCCTAACAAATACTTACTACACTGGGGTATTGCTCAAACTCAGGTTAAATTCTCATTTGTTTTATAATATTTGAAGTTTGTTAAAATTCTACCAATTATATAATTTCTTGGAGTTAAAGTAAAGATTCTTCTGTATGCATTTGATTAATTAAGGTACAATTTTAGTTTATTTGAAAAACAACATAAGGCAACTATCAGTATGATTCTATGGTTTTACGAAATCAAGTTTTTACCTGCACCTTAAGGAACTCAGTGAAAGTTGTAATTCCATGACTACACTCCTGGTTACAAGATGTAAATTTCCCTCCATTCTTATTTGCTTTATGATTTCTACATAATGTGATAGTTCAGATGTAAAAAACTCAAGGCTGATTCTTCATGCTAATATAACTATAAGATGTTACTAACTAACCAGAAGAGGAAAATCAGTGTCAAAAGTCAGCATACTAATGGTGATGGGTCAAATATAGTCCAAAAAATTCCACTGATATGTTTAGAAATTGAGCTCAGTTTTATTTTTAATGTTTTAGATAAATAATCAAATATAGTGTTTCCATTCAAAATTAACATAATATTCATATTTTGTATGAACTTAAGCAGAGTTTTTACAGTAGATATTTATGTACTCCCCATGGGTAAAAGTGGAGAATAGCTTAAGATAATATTTTGCCAGTTTACCTTCTTGTATCTATTTAATTTCATTCTTTGAATAAAAAACAGATGAACAAACAAATAATACATCTCCAATATCCAGTAGGTCCAAATTGTAAACATAATGTTTGTTTGTTTGCTTTTTAAAGTAGGGTTTCTCTGTTTGGCCCTGGCTTCCTGGAAATCTACTTTGTAGATGAAGTCACCTTGTACTCTCAGAGAATCATCTGCCTCAGCTTCCTGAGTGGTGGGATTAAAGGCACACACATCATGTGAGTCACATATATACTATTTTTGCAGGTTGGCTTTGCAGTACCATATAGAGAAAAGATATCGATGTTCTAATCCAGAAATGGACACTGCAGACTGTTGTGATAGTAGGAAGATTGGGGGATAGGGAGCAGCTTAATGATTGGATTTAAAGCCTGCTCCACAAAAGAGATTTTATGACTGACAGTAAATCTGGGGAAGTCACAGATCAGGGTAGAACCTACAACTGTTGTTTTGCTAAGTGCCAATTTGGTGAAATGTACTCTAAATATTCACGTTAGTGTCAATAGATTTCCATTTCTCTCAGGCTTTGTCATTGATGCTGTTTTTTGCAATAGGCTGTGTTAAAGCAAAGAATTCTATCTAGTTAAATGATTCTGAGTGTGCAGCCACACATGAGCTCCCTCTGACTGTGCACTACCTGACTCAACCTCTCAAGGCTCAGGAAGATTGTGGATCAGAAGGAAGAATGAATGTATGTGGAAGAGAATGGATGTAAGAATCAAAATAAATCTTTGGGCATGACATGGCCATCGCACATATGAACTTAAAACAGCTGTAACTATTTGCTCATGAACTATAGGAAACCCATACAGCATAATCCAAGCACAGGTGAGAAAGATTTTCCCAGTAATCCTACTCTAGCTTAGAATCTATTGGCAGGAAGTAGATGCCAAGGGGCATAGTATCACGTTCCTTTGTGGGCATCGCCAATGACAGGTTGTTCATATACTCCTGGATAGCTGTATATCCATGTGTAAACAGAAAGCAGCAACTGACTGCAGTGGACTATGATAACAATACATAACAAGGAAAAACACAGCAACATGCTAGTGTCCAGATATAGAGTAAAGAAAGAAGGATCATATTGAAATAAAAATATTGTCAGGAGAAACGCCGATGTTTGTTATTGCATTGATTTCATGCACTAAAAGGAATCAAACAAGTGTTACAGTAAGTACAGATCAACAGTAATGCAAGAAGAAATGAGGGCCACATGCTATGAGAACTGCTATGAACCACAACAATAGAGAGAAGTTGAATTCCAAAAGTGAATGACCCCCACCCCATAGAGACAGATGAGTTTTCATTCCTATTTCAAGGAGACTGATAGATGAACATGCAATTGGTTGCTCCAGAAAGTAAATCGAGTGTTACCTGAAACTAAAGTAAACTCCCTCTATACCCATCAACCGTACTTTATTTTCGTCACTTGATGGGGAGAATTTTGATTTGCTAATATGTTTTGAACAATGAGGACATTGCAAGTGCCTAGGCAGGCATGTTCCGGAAATGTTTGTTAACAATTTGAAAAAATACAATCAGATTAAAAACATGTTCTTATTTTACAAAGCCATCTTTACAAATATTTCTCTGCCAATGTTTAATTACCAGAAAATAGGACCTGTCACCATGCTTCTCATATTTGAGAAGTAAACCACCTTCTCTGATAAATGTGCAGTCATAAGTTTCCCATGCTCAATTTGTATCCTAATTAAATCCATAGTTTCAGCTTGTATTGAGGGGATTTAAAGAGCCTGGGGAGGGATCATTCTGCTATAAACACCGTGAGAAGGGTTTTCTATGGGGTTTTTAATAGTCACAAGTAATTGACAGCTTACTATTTTATATGTGAAAACATACAGTGGCACAAAAACAAGTTTCTTTTCTAGTTAGTAAAAGGGAGAATAGTTAGACTTAGAAGCCATGCTTTCATCAAAGCATGCCACGTGTAGCACATTTTCTAGTTTCAATTTGTGGAGTATTATCCCAGATCAAGAAATAACCTTTTAAATACAGCAAGAAAGTAAAACTCATAGTTTCAAATAGACCTTGATTTAGCATTCCAGTTGAATAATTATAAGTCTTAGCTCAGAATTTATATAACCACAAAGACTTGACTTTCCTTATCTGTGTAATAGGCATATTATCAATTAAACAGATATTTTCTGGTTAGGCACCTAGGATAATGACTAACATATACAAATGGTCTTGGAAATGACTTCTGGTGTCATTCTGTGTCCATAAGCTCCTTATTCTCTTAGATACAATGACTTTCCTCACATTTATCAAGTAAAGTTCACTATTTATTACAAAACATTTAATTTATGTGGCAATCATAGAGTCTATCATTCTAGCAACTCTTAAAGTCATTAATTATTAAAAAGTAGAAGCTGTCATGTTGCTTGATACATTATTGTCTTTAATCTGTTCTTTACATCACTGAACATTAAACGGAGTCTGGGTGATATCACTCAATGATCCTGTGTGAGGCATCCTGAGATTCTTTAAGAATGCTACTAAGCCACTACCCAAAGACTATACGTGGACTGACCCTGGACTCTAACCTCATACGTAGCAGTGAATAGCCTAGTAAGGGCACCAGTGGAAGGAGGAGCCCTTGGTCCTGCTAAGACTGAACCCCCAGTGAACGTGATTGTTGGGGGGAGGGCAGTAATAGGGGGAGGATGGGGAGGATGGGGAGGGGGAAAAGGGGAGGGGGAGGGGTTAGGGGGGATGTTGGCCCGGAAACCGGGAGAGGGAATAACATTCGAAATGTAAATAAGAAATACTCAAGTTAATAAAGAAAAAAAAACGGAAAAAAAAGAAAGATGACAAAAAAAAAAAGAATGCTGAAGATCAACTTCAGAGCTTTAAGCATGCTAGGTAAATGCTGTATTTAGTGAATAAGAAATATTTATGGAATTATTAAAGAAGAGTTTCACACAATGACATGGTGTGCTATTCTCTGTAGTAACAATATATGCAAATATTAAAATTCTACTCATGACATTTTTTCTAATTATATGGTATTGAATAACATATCACCCCTAGGGACTATGAAACAAGGTAGGTACAAGATAAATCATTCATATTTTCTCATATTACAAAGATGTAAGAAATCGGTGGTAAATCATCCATTCATAGCTATTCAGACACAGTGAGACAGGAGCTCAGAGAAGAGAGGGAGATGCTCCATGGCTCTGCCTACAACAAGAACAACTACTGAATGGAAGGACCACATGCAAGAGATGGTGTTCGCCAAAATATTCTTTCTAAAATTATAAAACAACAGAGCATCTCTGTCGCTGCCAAATCTCATGAAATTATTTTTTTATCTTAGAAGCTCTATTCAAGAAGCCTTCTAGAAGACAATACTTAAGCTGTAATTTGGGTGCACATTATAGAAATTCAGCCTTCTGATGCATGTTCTGGACACTAGAAGTTAAAAACATATATTCTATTTTTTTAGCCCAATCTCTTATTCTTTTGTGCTGATTTGTCTGTTCTATTATCTCGTATAAACAATATTTTACATTGCTTTAGTGAAGAAAATATCCATAATTTCTGGCAATCATATTTGAAATAATTCATTGCATAATTAAGTGGTTCTCTTTTTTTCTCACAAAAAAAACAGAGTGTTCTGAACTTGATGCTACAAGAGATATGGTTTAGTTCTAGAGACCAAGTCATTTGGCTAAGATAGTAATATTTAAAAGCAAAGTGACAGTGTTGATGTTCTCATGAACTAAATCCTCAGAATTTATGGCACAAGTTTGTAGTTTGATGCTATCTACTTTGTAGCTTCCTATGTAGTATATTTTATCCACTTAAACTTAAATTTCTCATCTTCATGGCAATGAATATAGCCAACAGCATCAATTTCTTTTCAAGAACTATTTTATACTAAGTCTGACTTGTCTAGCCCATAATCACATATGCATGTCATAGATTTTCACTACCAGTCAGCATTTTTTGAATGCACTTGTATTTGTGGTAATACTCTGTGAATTCAACAAAAATATAAAATATATTATATATATATATATATGTATTTACATTCATGTATGAAGTACATAATATTCATTTGTATAAATAAATTAATTACCAAAGTAATTTTTTTCAAGTCACAAGGTCACAAGTAGTTGAAAAGAAAGTCCTGATTAGAGGACCAAGTTCTAAATTCCTAATGCAGATCCTCTCAGACATTCTTGACAAAGCAAACTGGGGTCTAGGTGAACAGTGTGGCATGGCATCAAGAAAACAAAGACAATTTACACTCAATTTGAAAAGGGAGATAATATTGGTTCTCTCCATGAAAATTCTAGGAAATGCATTTGGAAAATGACATTCAATTTAGAGCATCACCTAACTGCATGTGCATGAGAACAGGGAGAAAAGGAAAAGCAGAACACGTTAAGGAAATGAACAAGTCGGCTTAGTGAAGGAGTCACAAGGAGTCACACTGAATCCTCTACTTTGAAGAAAAAATACGAAAGCAGGAAGTAAAAATTTTCTGTCATAAGTAATCTGTGAGAGATAAAGTTTTGAAAGTGTGATCATGTTCACCACGCCAAACGGAGGAGCAAGCTAAACTTGTGTGAAAATCCTCCCTCAACAGTTGAAAGTCATGTGTTAAGAACATGAAGCTGGGTTTAGGACTTAATGTAGAACCTGCTTCCTAGAATCCAAAGTTTATAGATGAACACCGCAAAGCACCGTCACGGAAGATGCTCTGACGGGAAACGCCTGAGAAAATGTCATGGAGTCAGAGACGCTGCCCTTGAAAACTGGTTAGTTTGCTGGTACAGGGCCGTCTTCAATCCTAGTTTTAAAATTTGACGTTAGATATGTGTGTCTCAAAACTTCTTCAGAAATGATCATTTTTGTAAGTCATTCTGTACCGTTAGTCACTAAGACAACTTGCAATGGAAACAAGAAACAACCTTCGGCAATATAAATAACTCTACTGCTAAATCCATCTTTACGCAGTTTTATGATGCTAGTAACTAGTCACTTGAACATTCTATAAGTAAGTATGTCAGTAAGTAAATAAACAGATGACCTTTGATTCCAGTTGCTTTAATACAGCTCTTGCTTGCCAGTAATAGGAAATGTATTGTTGCTTCTATGCTACAGATCCTTTCCTGTGATTTTTTTTCTCTTTTTTATGATGCCTGTACCTTAGAAACTACGTAAGTGTTTTCTGTTATCAACTTAATTTAAATTAAGCCTCTCGTTTGAAAAATAGTACAGTAGTGGGAAGAAAGTTAAAATGTCACAACCCACTGGTAATTTTGATTTTTCACTCAAAAATTCCTGGAATACAGTGACAATGAGTGTAGATCTGGGAGGGGTGTGGTTGTGTCCAGTGTCCATGAAGAATAGGGATAAGACTTGAGCAATCACCCATTATGTTTTTTTTTATGGATAACATTCTTAAGCTTCCAGGGCTGAGAAAGGAGGGGTGAGGCATTGACATAAATAAATTTGGGTCAGGACATAGTTTTTTAGATTGGCATTCCTACCCGGAAATCCCGCCTTCTGCATGGGAGAATTTTAGAAGGCAGCCCAGGTGATAGAGCAGGAGGTAACACAGTTGTCATTATTTTAAATTTCTATTATCAAACATAATCTTCTTTGAACCATGTCAACGCAGTTGAAATGAAGGGGTTTGGTTATCAGGACCTTGTGGTTTGCAATGACAGCCATCAAAACACTGTGTTAGGAACCAGACAACTGCAGGGCTTGGAAACGGTCTCCCCAATTCTCATCTGACTCTCATTTTATTTATTTACTTATGTCCTGATTTTAATTTGAAAGTCCAAGTTCTATATTGCATTTCATGATTCAGAGCAGATAAAAACATAGCTCAATTATTCTAAGTCTATTTAACATTCATACCAATTGGATAAACTGGCATATTCTACCAAACCTCAAAGCAGAGAGCTTTTAGCAAAGCTTGCAATGGCTAGCAGATTATATCAAACAAATTAATTTCAGGTCAGAGGTTTCAATAGCTACATGGGGAGCCTGCACCCTTAAAGTTCCTTACCAACTGAAAAGACTTCAGCTTTGTTTCCTTATCTTACTTAATGGAAATTTCTTGTTGGGCTGTTTGGAGAATCATAAAGGGGAAAATGTACAGATATTTAATAATAAGCAAAAAAGTAATTCATAATACAAGAAAAGGTCTAAATATATTTAAACCTATGAAAATAGGTTTAAATGCAGACAATTAGATGCTTAATTAACCTAAAGAAAATATAGGTTGTAGGCTGAGAATATAATATAGAAATAAAATAGAGAAGGGTTTTTTCACTTTTAGTGAAAATAGATTTTTCTCACATAATATATCTTAATTACGATTTCCTCATCCTCTACACCTCCAAGTTCCTCCTCATCTCTCATCCAATCTCCATCTGTCCTCTTGTCTCTCATTAGGAATCAAACAGGCTTCAAAGGGAGAAATAATAATAATAAATGTAGAATATAGTAAGATAAAACAAAGCTAACGTATCAGAATTGAACAAAACAAACAGTAGTAAACAAACACAAAAGAGGCATGAGAAATAGACTGATTCTTTTGCACAGCATATTCAGACATCCCATGAAAACACTAAACTGAAAACTGATATATATGTGAAGGATCTGTAGCATAAAAAAGGAAAGAACAAATACAAAAATAAAATCAAACTGAAAAATAACCAGATACATTTTTAAAAGTAAAAAGAATGAAAATGTCGTAATAACAATGCGAGGCAAGGAACCTCCAGAAGTAACCTGAATTTATTTTCTGTTGGCCATCTACTCCTGGGCATGGAGTCTATCCAGAAGAGACAGTTCATTTCCCCAGCGAGGCTCCCCTTAAGAAACTAAATATTCATTTGCACGTGGCTGTCAGTTGGAGATGTCAGTGTTATGGTTGAGGATTTTTGTCTATGTCTCATTTTATCTCTAGGGCTCTATTTGGTGCAGAATCTGTTTGTACTGCTTAAGTCTCTGTGTGTTCATGTATATATTGATCATATAGCTTTAGAGACCTTTCTGGTTTTCTTTGTGGTCCTCATTCCTTCTGCCTTATACTCTTTCTGCTTCCACTTCTGGAAATTGCCTTGAGTCTCAAGGATTTGATGGGTACATTCCTTTTAGGACTAAGTGTTCCAAGGTCTCTCACTCTCTGCATAGTATTTGGCTGGGTGTCTCTGTTCCAATATGGATGAGGATGCTTTCAGATGATGGCTGATCAAGGCCTTGATCTGTGAGTATAATGTCATTAGTACTTTTTAAAAACAGAAATATTTGGTTTTATCCTAGGTTTCTGACCTATCTAGTCTGAAGTTCTTGGTCACCTTAGAGTGTTGGAGTATCAGTTCCATTTTGTGAAGTAGGACTTAAGTCAAATCGATATTAGTTGGTTTCCCTGTAAAGCTTTGTACTATCATTGACCTAGTATATCTTGTAAGAGGATCACCATTGTGGATCAAAGGTTTTGAGGCTGAGTTGCTGTTTATAATGTATCCCTGAAGGCTCTATGGATTGACTATCTCAGTTGTCCATGTTCAGTTTGTAAGTGCTCTCTTCAGGAAATGGGCCTCACCATCAGTTTGTGTAAAGGAACCTATGGTATTGGCAAGAGCTGGGGTTGCTTGGGGATTCCCTTGTGACCCCTTTGGCCAACAAAGTCAACTAGATGAAAACCTATCTTAGAATTAGAACAGTTAATTGGAGACAAGTCAATTGGTGACCCAGATGGGTCTCTCTCTCCCCCAATATTTGGAGGATTCCATTTGGATTGTCTTCATATATGTATATATTTTAGAAAGCTTTTATTCTAATAAGTTTCTATTCCACACCTCAAATTAATCTGAATTTTAACTGCGTTTCCCTGTATTTTCTTCATCATCTCTCTCTTCTATTCCTCTCCTTTCTGTTTCAACTCCCCCAAATCCTCATCCATACACACACATACACACACACACACACACACACACACACACACACACACAAAACAAAAGAAACAAAAAAATCAAAATCTGTCTATTCAGTTTCTATTCCTAGTGAGATCTAACTACCTCTCCTAGACCTTTTATCTATATTTCATCTCTGTGATTATACAGATTGTAGTTTGTCAGTCATTGATTGACATAACAGATAATATTAACATAAAAGGAAATACATATCATATTTTTCTTTCCACGTATGGCTTACCTTACGCAGGATAAATTTCCCAGATTCATCCATTCACATGCACATATCACAATTTCATTTTATTTTAATGGTGCATAATAACTCCACTGAGTAAAAGTAGCGCATTTTATTTAGCCCTTCTATTGTTGAGGGTTATCTAAATAGATTTCAAGTTCTGGATACTATAAATATAGAAGTAATGAACATGATTCATCATGTGTCTCTGTGGTAGGATGAACTGTCCTTTGTATATGTGCCCAAAAGTTGTATACCTGGATCTTGAGGTAGATCGATTACCATCTTCCTAAGTAACTACCACACATTTGTAGTCCCAGCAACAATGTAAGAGGGTTTTTCTTACTCCACAGCTACACCAGAATGAGCTGTCACCTGTATTATTAATCTTAACCATTCTAGTAATTTAATTTAAATGTAAGTCTCAAAAATATCTTAATACATAGGGTATAAGAGATGACTGAAGTATTGAGAGAATTGGCTGCTATTTCAGAGTACTTCAGTACTATTTCCAGCACACACACATGGTGGCTCTTAACTTCTGTAATTCTAGTACGAGCAAATTCTAAGCCCTCTCTGGTCTCTAAAGGCACTGCATACACAGGGTGCACAGACATACATATAGGTAAGCATATTTACACATAAACTAATTTTAAAACATAGTGCTCACTTTCAAATTAAGAAAATGTTGTTCAGAAACACTTTAGAAAACATTAGCAGTGAATTACAAATATTAATAGTTGATTTTTCTCCTTGACTGTCTAGCTCAAATAATGTGTTAGTTTGAATAGGTCCCTATAGGTTCAGATATTTGAATTTTTGATCCTCAATTGGTTGGCGCTGCTATTAGAGGAGGTTCAGGATGTGTGGCATTGGTGGAAGTAGTATGTCACTGGGAGATGATTTAAGATTCCATTAATTTTGCCTACTGATATTATACTCTCTCTGCTTTCATAGCTAAGTTTGAGCTGTGGTCTTTCATCTTCTTGCCACAATCACCCCAACTACTTGCTAGAATTTCTCACCACCATAATCGAACTGTAAGTCCAAATCAAGTCTTATTTTATAAGTTGCTATTTGCCATTGTGCTTTACACTAACAGAAAGTACTTTTTAAACTTTTATTAGATATATGTTGTTGTATAAATATAAAAAATTTAAAAAGTATTGGTGTCTTTTATCCCACTAGGTCACACTGCAGAGCCCCAAGATATCTGCTAGATATCTTGGCAGAAACACATCTCAACTCCTCAGCAGCCCATTGTCTCCTACGGCCCCACACTTTGCTACACTCAAACCGCCACATAAAAGAACACACAACACAATAATCTTTGACCCAATTGGTAAGATATAATTGCCCACCTAAACATACAAAGCCCAGTACAATCCATCCCTTAGGGACATTAATAACAACCTGTAAATACACAGAGCTGAATCTTAACGTCAGCCTCCATCGTCCTGCCATGGCGCTCTCTCTCTCTCTCTCTCTCTCTCTCTCTCTCTCTCTCTCTCTTTCCTTGTCATTCTAGTCTCCTCCTCTTCCTTCAAACTTCTCTCCCGCCCATCCTTCCTTCTCCTCCAATGACAGGACTTCTTCTATCCTGTACCTGCCCCTCACCTGTACTTTACAAATTCAATGGGAAGAAGTTTCTGGTGAAGTCGCCTGATTCCTAAGTACATGACTAGGTAGCTGTCCTTGGGGCAGTGGAATTAGCATCAAAATATAGATAACTCCAGGGTAAACCATAACATATATGTTTCTTTCCTTACATTTCAAATGTTATTCCCCTTCCCAGTTTCCTGTCCATAAGCCCCCATTCCCTACCCTCTCCCTCCCTCCTATAGGTATTCCCCCTATACATCCCCCTTATTGTCCCCCACATATTCCCCTGCACTGGAGGTCCAACCTTGGCAGGACCAAGGGCTTCCCCTTCCACTAGTGCCCCAACAAAGCTATTCTCTGCTATATATGCAGTTGGAGCCCTGGGTCAGTCCAAGTATAGTCTTTTGGTAGTGGTTTAGTTCCTGGAAGCTCTGGTTGGCTGGCATTGTTGTTTTTATGGGGTTGAAAGCTCCTTCAACTCTTTCAATCCTTCCTCTAATTCCCCACAAGGGGGTCCTGTTCTCAGTTTGGTGGTTTGCTGTTAGCATTGACCTCTGTGTTGGACACGCTCTGGATGTGTCTCTCAGAAGAGGTCTATATCCGGTTCCTTTCAGCATGCATTTTTTAGCTTCATCAATCTTATCTAGTTTTGGTGGTTGTATATATATGGGCCACAGGCTCTGAATGGCCATTCTTGAGTTGCTGCTCTAAATTTTGCTTCCGTATCCCCTCCTATGGTTATTTTTTCCCCGTTTTAAGAAGGAGTGGGAGCATCCACATTTTGGTCATCCTTCTTCTTGAGCTTCCTGTGGTCTGTGGATTGCATACAGGGTAATTTGAGCTTTTTGGCTAATATCCACTTATCAATGAGTACATACCAAGTATGTTTTTCTGGGATTGAGTTACCTCACTCAGGGTGATATTTTCTAGTTCATTCCATCTGCCTATGAATTTCATGAAGTTATTGTTTTTCATAGCTGAGTAGTACTCCATTGTGTAGATGTCCCACATTTTTTGAATCTCTTCCTCTGTTGAAGGGCATCTGGGTTCTTTACAGCTTCTGGCTATTATAAATAAGGCTGCTATTAACATAGTGGAACATGTGTTTTTGTTGTATGTTGGAGCATCTTTTGGGTATGTGCCCAAGAGAGGTATAGCAGGGTACTCAGTTAGTGCAATGTCCAATTTTCTGAGGAACCTCTAGACTGATTTCCTGAGTGGTTGTACCAGTCTGCGATCCCACCAACAATGGAAGAGTGTTCTTCTTTGTCTACATCCTCGCCAGAATCTGCTGTCACCTGAGTTTTTGATCTTAGCCATTCTGACTGGTGTGAGGAGAAAGGTAACTATTACAAGGCAACCTCAAAGTTTGCGCATATTCCACTTCAATATTCTCTATTACAGGGCAACTTCAAAGTCTGCACATATTTTACTTCAATATTCTGACAAGCTTCTAGTTACAGTAACTTGAATGAATCAATACTATCAGACATTCAGTGAAGCAGGGAGATTATGTGCTGCTATAAAGACATTTTGTAGATGTTAATATGTGTCATTCCTATGAGGGAATAAAGGAAATGCAGACCCATAGACACAGGTACACAGTGATACTGAGATCAGGTAGGCTTTGTTCTGTGACTACTACTGAAAGCTAGAACCTAGTATTGTCTGGAGGCCCCTGTAAGTGAGAAAACTCACATTGAAAGCATCTACAGGTGTGCTGTGATATTTGATAAGAAATTGTTTGAAATATGCACTAAACTTTATAAATATGATTTGGAAATTTTTTTTAAATTGCTATAATTTGTTTACCTTTAAGAAACAAAGACTCCAACCTCAGTGGCACAAAGCTTGGCAAAGAAGAACAATGGAAACAGAATTCCTTTGTGGCCTTGGGAAAGGGCATCACTCCAAAATTGAGATCTGGCTTTAAATCGCAATCCTGCAAATTTTTTGGCCTGTCACTTCAGGCAGTACACATAGCTTTTGCTAATCTAGCATTTTGCAATGTCAAGTGAAGATTGTGCTTCCTAACCTACCCACCTAGCTGGGACCTGCTGTGAGCATTAAGAGTGCTTACAGACACCTGCAGAAGTCTAAGCACTTTGCTTAGCAGTCCTGCTTTTAAAAAAAAAGGGAAGGGAAGCAACACAGCAGATTCTACTGTGATTTTGTGCTGGATGCTTGATGTACAGCTAGGAAGGAGCTATTCAGCACAACGTAGGGAACAGAGATGCATGGTCTCTTCTATGACTTGTATGGATGCAAATTGTTCACAATGGACCAATGTTGGTATTATATGTCAAAGGACAACAGGAGAGTGAATGCAAAGACTATAATCAAGCTGTATACTGTCTTTTTCTCTGAAGCATCAAAAATCATTTCTGAAACACGAGGCACTTGATGATTAAAATTCTTGATAAGCTCATGCCCAGAAATTGCATGAATTAAAAAAAAACGTTAGTTATAAGAACCAAGGTACATACATACATGTAAGAAAACACATAAAACAGACACATAGAATGATCATGATAAGAAGAATACTAAATTGGTAATTCTAATGATTTCATTATATATAGGAAGAATAGGTGTGTTCTCATCTGGAGAAACTTCATATTAAAGTTTTGTTTACTGGTGAGAAACACCAATAATGAAATACTAATCAAAATCATACAGAGATTTAGAATGGTTAGTATATATGGGTAATTAAAAAAATTAAATTTTGTCCTTTACACTGCTAAAGACAAATTAAAATGCAAGAAATAGAAAAATAAAGTTGTTAAAAGCTGTTGTAAGCAATAAATCTGCAGCTATACTGTGGGAAATTCCACGTACATCCACACATTGCTGCGTACACAGTAAAACCCACTGTACCATCGCCCAAACCCCAAGGTTTTTTATATTTTCCATACTGCTAAATTGTCTATACTTGACACACAATAACAGAAAAAAATTAATTCATACTAGCAACAATCTTTAACCTTATTCATAGTTGGGGCCCTTTGGATCCAAACCTTGTTATTTATTTATTGTGTGATTTGGCATGCTCATTCGTTTTATGATATAAAGTACATCTTTTAAATTTTGTTAAAAAATTTTGAGGATTTTTCTGTCTCACACAACCAGTAGTGTTCTATTTTAGATGAAATGATGTACTCATTTTACTAAGGGGGATTGTTCTTCTTTATTTCTTCTTCTGAATTTATACTATTTTCTCTTAATCTTCCGCAAAGTTCCTAAAATGCTCACTCTGCTCTGATCAATTTCCAATAAAATTAATACAGCAGAAAACATTTTACCCATATATTAAGAGGTAGAGAGAAGTCAAAAATGTATTTGTGTGTGTGTTTAACAAATATTGAGTTAGAATTTTGTGAATGTTTTATTGTTGTGTGCTGTTTATTTTACATAATATGAAAATTACTAGGATGCCAAGATGTTCAAACTGCTGTAGACATAAACAGAATCATGTGCTCTATAATCAGATATACACTGAAATTTTATTATTCTGATCCTATTCTCTCATTCATTCTGACAGACTGTGTCATCTGTCGTAAAATGATTGAGGTAAACATAGAATGATGTAACATGGGTGTCATACTATATTCTTTCAGTTAAAGGTGTACATTCAAAGAGAATAAGAGGGAAATAACATAACATTTATATGTATTTCCTATATGCACATTATGCTAATATCCAATATTGCAGATTAAATTACACATAGGCTCATGATATTACTGTGCCAGTAAGCCTTCGGCTTGAGGTAGATTCCCTACATTATGTTGTACCCTTATGAGTAAATACCACTCAAGTATATTTATATTTTTGAAATTGTCCATGCTGGCAGAGGAAATATTTTAAAAGTGCAGAACAAAAAAATTAAACGCAGAATAAAGCCAAGTTAGTTAAAAGACTAGGATATATACAAAGTAGAGCAGAATTTTAAAAAGCAAAACTTTGCAAATCAAAACAACCCTGAGATTTCACCTCACACCAGTGAGAATGGCTAAGATCAAAAACTCAGGTGACAGCAGATGCTGGCGAGGATGCGGAGAAAGAGGAACACTCCTCCATTGTTGGTGGGATTGCAGACTGGTACAACCATTCTGGAAATCAGTCTGGAGGTTCCTCAGAACATTGGACATTGAACTGCCTGAGGATCCAGCTATACCTCTCGGGCATATACCCAAAAGATGCCCCAACATATAAAAAAGACACATGCTCCACTATGTTCATAGCAGCCTTATTTATAATAGCCAGAAGCTGGAAAGAACCCAGATGCCCTTCAACAGAGGAATGGATACAGAAAATGTGGTACATCTACACAATGGAATATTACTCAGCTATCAAAAACAATGACTTTATGAAATTCGTAGGCAAATGGTTGGAACTGGAAAATATCATCCTGAGTGAGGTAACCCAATCACAGAAAAACACACATGGTATGCACTCATTGATAAGTGGCTATTAGCCCAAATGTTTGAATTACCCTAGATGCCTAGAACAAATGAAACCCAAGACGGATGATCAAAATGTGAATGCTTCACTCCTTCTTTAAAAGGGGAACAAGAATACCCTTGGCAGGGAATAGAGAGGCAAAGATTAAAACAGACACAGAAGGAACACCCATTCAGAGCCTGCCCCACATGTGGCCCATACATATACAGCCATCCAATTAGACAAGATGGATGCAAATAAGTGCAGGCCGACAGGAGCCGGATGTAGATCACTCCTGAGAGACACAGCCAGAATACAGCAAACACAGAGGCGAATGCCAGCAGCAAACCACTGAACTGAGAATAGGACCCCCGTTGAAGGAATCAGAGAAAGAACTGGAAGAGCTTGAAGGGGCTCGAGACCCCGTATGTACAACAATGCCAAGCAACCAGAGCTTCCAGAAACTAAGCCACTACCTAAAGACTATACATGGACTGACCCTGGACTCCGACCTCATAGGTAGCAATGAATATCCTAGTAAGAACACCAGTGGGAGGGGAAGCCCTGGGTCCTGCTAAGACTGAACCCCCAGTGAACTAGATTGTTGGGGGGAGGGCGGCAATGGGGGGAGGATGGGGAGGGGAACACCTATAAAGAAGGGGAGGGGGATGCTTGCCCGGGAACCAGGAAAGGGAATAACACTCGAAATGTATATAAGAAATACTCAATTAATAAAAAAATAAAATTAAAAAAAGAAAATGAAAACTGTATAAATACTACATAAATGTGCTTTTCAGAGATAAATGGCAAGAGGAATTGGATAGTGTCCATGATGGGACATTTTTGTCATGGCCAAAAATTTTAGTTGCACTGAGCTAAATGTGGCCATGAACATTTTACACGATCTGCAAGAAATTATTTGTTCCCAATTTATTTCACTATGCATTGATATCTTCATCCAGTGTTTTAACAAATATCTATCTGCAGGTTTGACATATGCCATACTATTTATTATTGCTTTACGTAGGAATGTAACAAACATGCAATACTGATATGAAATGTAGATTATTCCAGACATAAAAAATAATGACACTCATATGTGTTTCTAGTAGTGCAACATTTTGTTATTACAAACAAAACATGTACATCTATAAAATGATGTGGTCTGGAGAGCATGGTAAGATGTTTTCTGGTATTTGCACTCTAGCTATAAACCAAATAGACAGGAGCATATTAGAAGAAAGGTGATAAGTAATGTGATATATCACATATTATAAGCCATACATGTGAACTACAAGGGAACAGAGGAAACATGGATGAGTTCACATAATGAGTTCAACGTGAACACAATCACATTTTTAAAAAATGTCTATAGCCAGAGAGTGGGCCCATTGTAGGAGAGACAAGGGTAGAATTGAAAATGCAACCAGAAAACTCAACCAGACTCTTGAAGAATAGATTGTACATGCTTGGATTAAGAAGATATGATGGAACTATGATAAAATATAAATAGTACTTTTACAGTGTATGCACTGTAAAGATAAAAGGGAGCTTCTGTAGAAAATGAAGAGGAGTAACCTGGCAGAGTGAAATAAGGACAAACTGAAAGGACAAGTTCATACATGTAATGAAGTTCAAACTGTATCAAAATCAATGTGACAAACAAAATATGTTGAATAGACTGGCATATTTAGGTTGGATTGCTTTGAAGCGATAACAGCAGTGAAGAGGTATAGTAAATGCTGTTTAGAAGAGAAGTAGAAATGTCCACTTAGAAATAAGTAGTAAATATATT
Organism: Rattus norvegicus; assembly: GCF_021556685.1. Taxonomy (NCBI): domain Eukaryota; kingdom Metazoa; phylum Chordata; class Mammalia; order Rodentia; family Muridae; genus Rattus; species Rattus norvegicus. The sequence continues at coordinate 161,305,446 of NC_141534.1, read as the reverse complement.
AGAATAACATCTGTGGAAATAAAGAGGAATATTCAGAGTGACGCACCTGTTACCACCGTGGAATTGAGGAAGAGATATACACATAAGGGATAAATTAATAGTTCCTGACCTTCATTATATTTCATTCTATTCAGCCTTGCCTAAAACATAGCCTTTTCTACATATGCATTTCCACAGATAAAAAACTCCTGAGCTAAAATAAATTCAATTTCTGCTTCACAATCTAAAATCACAAACTAAAAATCGTAAGAACCACTCATTTTCTTTTAAGAACAATTTTATAACTATATCATCAATGCATAACTTATTTTCTTTCCTAAGTAATTTTATAAGACCTCCTTATTCTTACTAGGATAAATGCCATAGTAGTTTTTATATTGGGTGAAGATCATTTAGTTGCGCACGAGGTTTTAGGCTTTTATGCCTTAGCATGAAATGGATAGATTTTATGTACGAACAATGGTGCACAGGTTTGAGTGATGTACCATTAGAGAGAATGGCAAAAAGATAACTGTGTTTTAACTTTTCATCAGGATACAAGCTCCCTGTCCTCATCACCAATTTATTACCTTAAACTGAGAAAATGAGCTGCTTAAATCAGGAACAATTTATATCTTTATAATGAGATGGGCCAATAGGGGACAAAAAGACATTTTCAGATTTTCAGTCACCATAATATCTAAGAAATTTTCTTGAAGAGCAGTCAGCATGACAGCTGCCATGCTCTACTCTCAGTTATTATTTATTCAGGAGTAGAAATTAATATTCAATATCTGCTCTGAGAAGAACCAAAACATGGGAGCTCCTCAGTTCAAACTCTGCTGTGCTAAAAAATAATCATATATCCATAGAGTTTGCTGCTGGTGCTATTTGACTTGATGGTTTAATTCTCCTCTCTCCTGACTTCTCACATATCATAATCTTTGAAATAGACACAGTCCTATGATTATGTGGGAAAAAATATTGTCTAGTCTGCGGCGTAATTTACACACAATAGCAAATTAGTATTAGAGAAATTCATGAGTGCTGTTGGTGTAGGCAGCCAACAGAAACAAAAGTGAACCAGTTTATCTGATGGAGTCAGGTAACTGCTTCTGAAGTACTCACATATGTATACCTTCTTAGGTGGATTCGAAAACACATCTTCTCTAATTTATGAGGGCCACTGTAAACAACTAAGGGCTATTTACTTAGATGGAATTTAGAGAAAGAGAAACGTGGAGAAGTTGTCAATACTTTTTATATAATCTTGGTGCTTATAAATGCATAGCTGATTTTACTATTACCATACCGTACCAGTGTATGGTAGCAGTCTGAACTGACATATAATAGCAGAAGCTCTACAGCTGAAATTCTGGCATATATATATATATATATATATATATATATATATATATATATATATATTCATCCTTAAGATGTCATCCTTAAAATAAAGTACAGTTTTTTAAAATTACTGTAATCTACTTTATCAACTACTTCTTTCATAGATACTGCCTCTGGTTTTATATCTAATACATTATAGCTTGCTGTAGTGGTTTGTCCCCATAATTCCACCATGGAAGAGATACTGGTAGCAATATTGCAAGTTCAAGACATAATCGGTTACAGAGTTGGTTTCAGATTAATTTGGGGCACAGAGTGTAAGCTACTTTCAAAAATAAGTAAGCAAAATGAAATGATATGGAATATAATTGAAGACCCTGAAGTAAGTCTACATGTCAATCTATGGGAACTTGATATTTGACAAAGAAGCCAAAAACCACACAATGGAAAGATGAAAGAATTTTCAACAAATGGGACTGCTCTAACTGGATGTCTGCATGTTGAAGAATGCAAATAGACCCACATTTATCACCATGCACAAAACTCAAGTCCAAGTGGATCAAAGACCTCCACATAAAACAAGACACACCAAATCTAACAGAAAAGAAAATGAGGGAATTGTCTTGAACAAATCACAACATGAAACAAATCCTGGAACAAAATGCCAGTGGCTTTGGCACTAAGGTCAATAATTAATAAATGAGACCTCATGAATCTGAGAAGCTTTTGCAAGGCTAAAAGACACCATCAATAAAACAAAATGGGAAAAGATCTACATTAACCCTATATTCAATAGAGTACTAATATCATAAATGTATAAAGAACTCAAGACATTAGACACAAAGAAACCAAATAACCCAATAAAAATGGGATACAGAACTAAACAGAGAATTCTCAACAGAAGAATCTCTAATGTCCAAGAAGCACTTAATTTATTCAACATCCTTAGTCATCTGGGACATGCAAATTAAAGCAACTAAGATTCCAGCCTACATTGTTATGTTCACACAGATTGGGGAAAAACAAAAACAAAACAAAACAAACAACCTCACTTGACAGCATCTGCAGTCAAGGATGTGGAACAAGGGGAAGATTCCTCCGTTGCTGGAGAAGGTGCAAACTTATGCAACCACATTGGAAATCAATCTGGGGGATTCCAAAAGAAACGGGAATAGTTCCACCACAGGACCCAGCTACATCACTCGTGGGCATATACACAAAATATGCTCCACTATAGAACAGTGACACTTCCTCCTCTATGTTCATAGAAGCTTTATTATAGCTGTCCCTTTTGGACCCAGATGCCCATCAACTGAAGAATAAAGATAATGTGGTACATTTATACAATGGGATACTGTTCAACTATGAAAAACAATGACACCATGAAATTTGCAGGCAAGTCAATCAAGCTAGAAGATATCCTTAATGAGGTATCCCAGACCCCAAAAGACATCTACGGTATGTAATTACTTATCAGTGGACATTAGACATAAAATGCAAGATAACCATGCTACAATCTACAGACCCAAAGAAACTGGATAATATGGAGAAGCCAAGGTGGGATTGTGAATCTCACTCAGAAGGAGAAACAAAATAGTGAGTGGAGGTGGAAGAAGAGAGGGAAATAGTTGTAGGGGGGGAGGAGGGGAACAGGTGTAGGCATCAGATGTTGGGGACGGGTAGAGAGGGCTAGGAATAAGAATGGAAATCAATGGGGGACATCTCTGGGAGTAGCTTCAGACCTGAGAGGATGTGGGAGGCTCTGGGCAGTCTATGGGGGTGATCATAGCTGAGATTCCTGCCCATAGGAAATATAGTTATTATGGCCGCCTCCTGCAGTCAGACAGGACTTTCAGTGTAGAGAGAGGGACATCAAACCAGCCATAAAACCTTCAGCTCGATTTTTTTCCTGTCTACACGATGTGCAGGAATAAAAATGGAGCAGAGATTGAGGGAGTGGTCACCCAATGACTGCCCCACTTTGAGATCCATCACATGTGAGAGAGTCAACCTCTGAAACTTTTAATGATACTAGTATACGTGTAGACAGGAACCTAGTCCTGAGAGGTTTCATGCAGTAACTGACAGAAACAGATGCAGAGAGTCACACCTAAACATGAGGCCAAGATAAAGGAGACTTGTGGAAGACCGAGGCATAACCGTGAGAGGACCAGAGTGGTCAGGAATATAACATGTCTTTTGTGCTTTATTTTCTGGTAGCCTACCGTAATACAGTAGACAAGATGAACTTAGGAAAGTAGATTAATTGCAAGGTGGTGAAACTTGAGATGGAGAGCAAGTATTTTACAGTTCTATAATTATGCATTAGGGTTTTAGTGAGATCAGACTTTTTTATGAGCTTCACAGATACTGTTTACTGTTTCTGTCAAATTTAAATGTTAAAAGAAGGTGTAGACTTGGTTAGAGTTTGGTGTTTCCCTTCTCTAAACTAGAAAGTTAAATTATGAATTGAATGCTTTCTTTCCACTATGTGAGAAGTCAAATCCAGGTAAAGTTATATATTTTCATTCATTCTGGTTAGACCTAAAAAGTTAGACCCTGTTTAATGAGTTTCTCCTAACAGTAGACTTTAAGAATGGTTTGCTCTGATATATTTCAGTGCAGTTTCTTTCCTTCATTCCTGTGCAAGTATGTGAGTGCATGCAAACGTGCACGCCCGTGCACACACACACCTACACACATATGCACACACATACACAAGATCTTTATCTGAAATTAATCTTGATAACTAGTTTGATTTCTTCCATGTAACTCACTATATAAAAGACATGGTTCCACCTGTCTGAATGTCCTTTTTGATTTTATTTACCAAAATTTTCAGTGAAAGCCTCTGATAGTTTGTTGGTAATACTTGAATAATTCTCTCATAAAAATGTCAGTCTATGAGTTGTGAGGCCTCACTCTAAGCTGTCTCATTTATCTGGTAAGCAACAATCTTACTTGTCTTCTCATTTCTCTTGCAGATACCAATAACATTTTGGTATTTTCGTTTCCCTCAGTTCATTTATCTTTTTACTTAAAGTGATGTCCCTTGAGTTATTTAAAAAGTTAATGTGACAGCAAGCCCAAATATTCTGACTTGGTACATTATTTTGAGGTGAATGTACCTGAGCTACTGTAGTTCTAAACAAAGATATTTGACAAGCTTTTTCCTAATTGGAGCAGACCCTAAAGATTTATTCTGGAAAGTTGCCTTCAAAAAACTCTGACCCAACAGGCAGCTGAAAGATATTTGCATCCAACCAACGAACAGAAGCTACTGACTTCTGTGGTTGAATTCAAGAAAAGCTGTAGGACGCTAAGGAGGAGAGTGACCCTGTAGGAGGACCATCAGTCTCAATTAACCTGGACCTCTGGGATCTCTCAGACACTGGATCACCAACCAGGCAGCATGCACCAGCTGAGATGAGGTCTCTAGCACATACACAGCAGAGGACTGACAGGTGTGGATTCAATCAGAGAAGACATAACTAACCCTCAAGAGACTAGAGGCCCCAGGGAGTTTAGAAATCTGATGGGGTGAGTGGGGTGGGGACATCCTCATCCTCATGGAGACAGGGCTCGGGGGAAGATTAATGGGATGTGGAGCAGTCACAGGTAGCCACAGGTAGGGCAATACAATCTAGAGTACAAAAAAAATTAATTAATTATTTTAAAAAACTGTTGTAACATAACAGCATTTATTACCCAAGACTGAGTGTAAGTGCTCAATAGAGAAAACAGAATAAAAAAAGCTGATTCCCATAACCTTTCTCCCTCACTAACATTATAACATAAATGTGTGCATGTGTATGTATGTTATTTAATATTTACTCATTACATATGTGTATACATATTTCATATAAAATTTTCTAATTGATTCCTCTATCTATTAATCATCTTCCAAATTTACGTGTGTATGCATATGTCTCTGTGTATGAAGATGTATTTGTGTCTCTGGATGCCTGTGTCTATGGTAGTCAGAAGAAAACCCTAAGTGCCATTCCCCCTGTTGTTTTTGAAGCAAGGTCTCTCTGGAACTTTCTAAATAAGCTAGGCTGGTTAGATAGCAACTCCAAGGATTTGTCTTGCTCTGCCTCATGAATACTGGCATTGGAATTACCAGTGCTTGTTCCCTTGCCTGGCTTTAATTTTTTTCTAGGTTTGGTTTAGGAGTTTAAGCTAATGTTCACAAGCTTGCACACCTAAACACTTTACTGAATGAGTCATCTCCTTAGGTTTTTAAAATTCCTATTACAGTGTAATGTCTTCCAGTGTTTATTATCCTTTGTAAAATATAAAACAATCTTGTGATAAGTGACTACATTTTCATTCCTTCATGAAAATGCCTATGTTTATATCAAATGAATACTGTGGCTTCTTTTCTCATTAATCAGACTTTACTTAGTTTGTTTCCAGATCTGGCTAAAGTTCCCAGTTAAAATCAAAGAGTAGTGGAGGCAACTGTCACCCTCCACTATATTGTACAACAAGATACCAGTGTCAAACATCTGGAGGATCATTCATTTACTTATAGATTTAATTTAGGTGAGGTTGCAGTACGTGACCTAGGCTGCTCTGGCATGCGTGGTCTTACTGCCTGAAGCCTTCCAGTTTTTTGAAGATTGGACAGCTAGCACTACATCCCCATTTCATTTCAATACCAAGAGTTTCTAGATTATAGACACAACCACTACTCATCCTCATTTCTACTATGGTTTCCCCAAGTGTACATGACTCTTCTCAATAAATTGCTGAGATTTTCACCTGTGATGCCTCCTTCTAGTCAAGGCTCATTTCAGGCTAACCTTATGGCAAAAATACAATGTTCTCTCTGAAAGGCTATGCTTTTTATTTATAGCCTGCAAAACTTACCAGTGAGTTCCCAGTTCATTCTATAATTATAATTCTATAATTCTTATATTCTTATAATTCTATAAGTTAAATTCTATATATGGCATCTATGGTAACACTCTGATCAAGACTTCTCAATTCAGCTTCAATTCCTCATCTTTCTCCTACCTTTCCCCTTCGTAGTCCTCCACGGACTTCATGTTAATATTTTGGTCTATTGCACCTTTGGGTGTTTTATCTTAAATGTTCATGCTCACATAGCATAGAGCTTTATACACTCTATGGGTGAAATCAAAACCTTTCCTGCATGTGAAAGCATCTTTACTTCTATGTAGAATCATGTAGGCCATTTCCTATGGGGCCACCTGTTTCCAGAAGTACCTTAACTTCACAAGATACTTGTCACCATATGAGAATATGGAACTCTTTGTCTTAGAGATACAATCTCTGTGGTATCCAGTTATATTTGAATCCATGCCCCAGTGCATCACACATTGGTGGAATTCATTGAATTATGTCTGAGAGTATTATTTTACAAATTAAAGCCATTTTAATAAAAATTTGCTTTGCTGCAGCACTGTGCATCACTTGTAAGTAATTTCTTCACAGGCCAAGGCCATTTCTTTTATTGCCATTTACAATATGGACTCTGAAAAGCTAACAACAAGTTTACTCTTCAGTAGCTGAATTGCATCATTTGGCAAACTTATAATGGGTTTGTTTTCCTCAGCACCTTGCTTTATTCAGCGTCTTCAGTTGTAAATTCTTTTCATGGGGCTTCTATGGCTTAATGATAACCAGAAATGACTCAAGCAAGTAAAGAATTCACTTCATTAGTGCAGAGTGTGCTAATTTGCATCACAAAACAATTCATTTAAATACAGAAATCTGCTCTGCATGTCTCTTCTTCATGCCTAGTATAATTGCACCTTTATTAATGCAAACTTTCAAGGTATCCATCTTACCTTTCTCGTTCTCTACCTGTCAGAGGTGGAAAAGACCAAAATTTTCTCTGATGTTTTAGGGCAGAGTGGCCAATGGAATAGTGTTAAAAATGATCTTTAATTATGCCACTTTCAGGTTTTCAGTAAAATAAAATTTTCTCCTCAAAGACCACTACCTCATAACAGCAGGAAACATAAAAGAGACATGAGTTTCAGTCCTGGTTCCAGTATTTTATTTTACATAAACTACGCCAGTCTCCTCCCACTTCCATTTTTCATGCTCCTTATGCAAGATTTTTAAGTAAAGATGTTATGAAGGTATAAGCAATAATTATTAATAAAGTATATGATGATTTTATGAAAATGTATGTGCCTTAAAATAAGCAGATCTAGAATAAATTTTGCCTATGTGTTATCTGCATATTTTAAAGACAATTCTTATTCAATGGGATAGTATTATAAGATGGGGCTTATGGAGGTAATTATATTGGGAAGTTTTAGTCCACATCAATGAAATTAGTTCCCCAAAGAAAAGAAAGATCACACAGACACACACACACACACACACACACACACACACACACAGACAGAGACAGACACAGACACAGACAGAGACAGACAGAGACAGAGACAGAGACACAGAGACACAGAGACACAGAGACACAGAGACAGATACAGCGACAGAGAGAGACAGAGAGACAGAGATGGAGAAAATTAGGTTTGACTGTGATTTTGCAATGTAATATTCAATAGAAGTTGATCCTCCTAAGTCAGAAAACATACCCTAACTACCGCCTTATTATAATGAACACAACAGCAGATCTGTCAGCATCTGTCTATTGTAATACCCACCTCCAAGAATGTGAGAAACAATTTATGCTGTATATGTGTTTCACAGATATATATATACATTTAAATATACATATATATATATATGTATCTCCACAGCACAACCCAAATAAGTTATACACTTTGTAAAAGGAGATTAATGCCAAAATTATAACATAACTCATATCTTTACTTCCAATGCCATATTTTCTAGAAATAATAGATTTTAAAGAGATTATCTATCACTTTCATATTGATTGATATCCATTCAGAGTAAAGTTAGGTCTTCTGTAATTGAGTGCTGTTATAAAGCCATAATATAGTTTCAAAACCATAGGAAGTCACTGTAGCAAGGATGGACACTGGAGTCCCAAGCCTACATATTTTGAGAGCCCACAAACTTGCATGTTCTGGGACTCCTCCTGGAGGCAGATTGAATCAGTATGGACCCCATAAGATTGTATGGTTGAACAACTTGGTCCCTATTTGACAAGAATTAAGATGTGTGACCTTGTTGGAGGAGTTGGGACATCCCTATTTGACAAGAATTAAGATGTATGACCTTGTTGGAGGAGTTGTGACATTGGGGACAGGCTTTGAGGTTTCAAAAGACTTCTGAGTCCCAGTTCCTTCTCTGCCTCCTGTTTGTGGATAAAGAAGTGAGTTCTTAGATGTTCCCTTGCTCCATCATCACAGACTCTAAATCTCTGAAACCATAAGCCAAATTGTACATTTGTTTTTGTAAGTTGTCTTGGTTAAAGGTGTTTGTTGGTAGTTTTATCACAACAACAGAAAATTTACTAAGACACCATTTCTCAACCTGATCTCTGAATTTCATGATACCTTTGAGGAAAAAATTTCCATATTCCAGAGATTAGAAAATTTAGGGATGAGAAAAAACAGTCGCTTTTCTGATTGATAATGTTAATGAGCATCACTTTAAGGATGCCTGCTAGAAATAATCTTAATTACATTACTTGATGAGGGGAAAACCCAAGATTTAGGATTTTAGGCAACATAAATGGAGAAAGGCAATGGGCAACTACATGCCACTGTTCTCTGATATCTAATTTTGAATGAAGTGTAAGTGTAACCAGCTGCTTCGAAGGAACTGGTGTCTTGACTTCCCCTACCATGTTGGAATGTATACTTAAATTGAACATATTCAAACTCTTGTCAGGATATTTTACCACCACAAAAGGAAAAGAGACATCTTTTCACTCTGCACATATGATATCTTTGTGTAACTTCATGTTCATTTGAGACCGCTTACAGCTAGAACAGGGGTCTTATCTGACTCTGTTGCCTGCCTTCAGGATCCCTTCCTCCTACTGAGCTGCCCTGTCTAGCCTCAATGGGAGAAGCATGCGGTTTTACTACAACTTGATATGCCAAGGATGGATGATGTCCATGGGAACCATTCCCTTTTCTGATGAGAAAAGAAGCAGGAGTGGAAGACGGTGGTGGTGGGAAAGTAGTGTGTGTGTGTGTGTGTGTGTGTGTGTGTGTGTGTGTGTGTGTGATGGGGAGACTGAAGACAAGATGTATAGTAAATCAATCAATCAATCAATCAATCAATTAATTAAAAGAATAATCTGCCTGTACTGAAAAATGGAAAATAAGACACATGAAATTAAATAAATGGTTGGTCTCCCTCTCCCAACCCCCCCCAAAAAAACTGTAATTAGTAAACAAAAATCAAATCCATGTTTCCAACCTTTCCTAAGGTTGGTTTGTTTCTAACAATCATTACATTTGTCTATTTGTAAAACTATAACATAATAGTGGGGGATCTGATAATTTTAAAATAAATAAAAGCTGCTGACAGGTCTTGGACATTATTAAAACTCCATGAACACAGTAAATCAACTATTACTTCATAAATTGATCCTGTCGCCTTTTGTCTTTAATATTTAGTTAATCTTTTCATAGTATTCTGGGTTAGCTAACAACTTTGTGGTTAAATTTGAGACCTGCTGCACATGAGTGGATTATTATGGCAGGTATGATAACTGTCCAAATCTCATGGCTGGGAAGGTTAGAAGCCCTATTTTAGAACATGGCATGGTTATTATTTTATTTGTCATGCTGTCAGATTGCTTTCTAAATATACCAAAGACCTAAAGCACTTTTCTAATTTAGCCATTAAACTTCTCCTTGCAGTGGACATTTTTCACCAAAATGATTAGAAGAAGAAACTGCATTAAGCTCTAAATGGGGCATCTTTATCATCCAACTGTTAAGGCTCATGGAACATTCCTAAGGAGAAAGCAGAAAAAAGAAAGGAGAAAAAAATGCAGTGAGTTGTTGACATGTGAGTATGACATGGGTAATCCTTCTATATAGCATTAGAAAAGATTGTCCTGTTCATAACCTTTCCATGAGGAGGAACAGGATTACATCTTCAGTACCTGTGTCGAGGTAAGGTTTACAGTAAATGCTCACTGTAAGCTTGAGATATAAATGCTCAATTAACAGTATTTATTAATATATTTCACTATTATTTGTTATATTATAATGTGATAGTTAATTTCATTATGACATAGTTTTAATCCTAACATTTTATCTTATAAATATCCAAGAAGTTAATGAAGTATCAAATGATATATAAATTATTATGTAGAAAGGTAAAATTGTGTGCCAAATTTAGGCTATAATTGGGCTAGCATGAGGTGACAAAGACTAGGTCGTGAAATACAGCACAGGTTTCAGGGCTGGATATCATCAATGTGAATAGAAATGGTGTTTTTATCATGCTTTGTGGTAGGCCAACTGTGTGTGTTATTGACAACTATATAGGTAGATATTTCTTCTTCAATTAATCCTTTGGCCAGTAAACAGCACAAGAAGTGCCTGTGTCCTTAGGTAAGACAGGCCAAGCTGTTATTCAAAGAAAGCAACAGGGAAGGAAGAGAGAAGAAAGAAGATAAATGTATGGATTTCTGCAGGGCAAGCATAGTAAACATCCTAAGAGAGAGAAAACTCAATGCGACTAACCATAAACCAAACAAAAAGTGACTCATAGACCTATTTGTATAAAATACCTAAAATATCTAATGCCGACTTTATTATGTAACCGATTTTGCCATCAAGAATTCAATACTGAGAGTTCTCTGCACTTCCGCTCATTATCACCCTTTGTGCTAATGCTTTCCCATGACAGGTGCTACAGGTGCAGATGTTTTGGCACCAAACAGGTAAGACGCTTGCCAAAAAGACTTACCACACAGCATGGTGTGCAGTCTCAATCAGGCTCCAATCTTGATTCAGAATAAGTCGCTCTTTTGTGAGAATTCTTAACTCATCTTTAGGGAGGAGACCCTCAAATCAATGATTCACTGCCTGCTTGAGCAGGACCAGTGAGGAGAATAACAATCAGCACTCAATCCTCTCATGGCTCGCTTGTTTTTCACTTACATTTCTGGAATCAGCTTAGAACAGAACACACTATCATGCTGTATGCAGTTATGCAAAAGCAAGTTGCGAAGTTGTTTATAATGTTTCAAACAACTGTGGGGCTGGGGAATGGTCAGAGAGTCTGCCTACTGAGTCAGCAATTCCATGGCAGCTGCTGTTTGATAAGGGGGGAAAATCAGAGAGTCAGAACATACAATCATGTGTGGTTTTACTTTGTTCTCCTAATACTTTCTGTACACAGTTTCTTTGGATAAATCATGTATCCATGCAGAGTCTTTTTCCAAATCCTAATAACAAGTGATTAGCCCTGAGTTTTGCAATACATTCAACATTGTCTTGTTGGTGTAAACATATAACAGTACTCTCAAGGGATTGGCGAGATGGACCTACAGGGTAAAATAGCTCCTGCCATGGCTGATGATCTTTCTATGGATCCGTCTCTGGAACCCACATGTAAGAATGAGAAAAATCTACAAGGTGACCTCTGATATCTTTGAGGCTCTTTTGGCACATACATGTCCACACACATAGACCCATGCATGGAGACTAAGATAAAATCATAATGTCATAAAATAAAAATAATTTTAAATCATACTCATAAAAAAATTTGTTTCTGGCAAGTGTGAGAACTTCAGAAATTTGCTTGTCTTTCATCATCTTGAGGCCTACCTTGGAACAGTTATTATCAACCATGGTGTAGGCCCTGGCTACAAGTTTTCCCAAGGGGCTTCTATTTGTAGTCAAGATTCAATGGGTTTTTTATGAAGATACTGCTTAAAATCTACAGATATTACACACACACACACACACACACACACACACACACACACACACACTGTTTCCTATCACTAACCTCATATTTTAAGTATCTATTATGTAATTTGAGTACATGCTGACTAGTTAGCAAAACAAAACCTTGAGATTGGACCCAAAGTAACAAGATCTGTTATCTCATAATATGCCATTGAGTCTATTACTATAAACACTCAGATAATATAATTCTTGATAAATTACATGAAGATTCTCTCCAATTTGGAATTTTGAAAGTGAATGAAATACACTGCATATGGTGAACTACAGTGGATACAAGAGATTGTATTGTGTGAGAAAATCAAACCAAAAAAAAGAAAAAAAAAGAGCTTAAGGGGAAAAGATACATACCTACAACTCAAAACGAAAGCATGGTCATGGAGCCGACATTCTGATATAAAATGATTACCCCCAAAGAGAGTACAAAAGGGAACAGGAAGATGGTTCACAAACATGAAGACCGCTGTTTGGATAACCAAGATGAGCCTTGAGAGGTGGTGAGCATGGAACCTACCCTACCTGTAATTCCAGGACAAGTGCAGAGACAGCGAACCTCGAGTAAAGTGCTAGCCTGACTGTTGATCTCTATCATCAACAGAGGTTAAAGAATAAAGTAGAAAGCATCCAAAATGACAACTGTTATTAATCTTTGGACTCCATATAGTTGTGCATTCATAGGCATGCATATACACACATATGTTTACCTTCACACATATGAACACATATACACTGAATTCATGCATATGCAAACGGAAGAGAAGTGGTTACAAATAGACCAATGAATACAACACCACAAGGCAGTTCAAAAATCAAAACTCGGAAGAAACAAAGCAAAGAAAAAAGCAGTTCATAAGCATCAGCGTATGTGTATAATAGCAACAGGACATTGAAGTATTTCTCTGCGAGACACCACTTTCCCATTATGATGTAGAGATAGTATTCACTTGCAGTGAAACAGGAAGAAACAGCCACGTGGAGACTTAAGAAAACTACAATGGATAAAAATTCAATTCATTGATTTAACAAATAGTTATTTTAGTTCTGCTATGGACTAAAGTTGTGTTAGGACTTACAAATACCATGAAGAATGGGACAAAAATGAATGAAGCTACAGGATACCCAAATATATGATACATTTTTTTTCTTAACAGTGTTGTTGTAGCTAATGTGTGTGTGTGTGTGTGTGTGTGTGTGTGTGTGTGTGTGTGTGTGTATTGCTTTGCAACAAAGAATACTTTAATGGATCTGGGGAAATATTATAAATAAAACAGAAATAACAGAAAGCCATGATATTGCTCTTGGTCTTTGAAGTTGAATGAAGTGTTTTTCTAGGTAGACCATGGAGAGGGAGAAATCAGTTCAGTGAGTACTTATGCAAAATAAAGGAATGTGCACAATATTAATATCAGAACATTATCCTATGAAACTAGCCTAATGTTACTGAGGCACATGCCACTTCTGGGTTAAGAATGCAAGTCAGGAGATAGCAACAACATTAGAAGAAACTCTGGATTGATTAATTGAGTATTTTTGTCATCAAATTACTAACAGCTTTACTATAGGCTATGATGAGCACATTATGTTGTAGAAAAATCACTGGAGTATCACGATTCTAGTGAGATGAGCATGAGAAGACCAAAATGCACAAAGGTGTGTCCATCAACATTTCTGGTTAAGTAGATTCAAACTGAGAACCAAGGACAAATGAATGTAAGCATCCAAAGAGCCACTTCATTGATCGTTCCATGTAAGACTCAAGGTAGTGAACTTTGTAGGTGATTGTAGGCATTAGACCAGCTCATTTGTTTTCCTTTTTTTTTTTTTTTTTGGTTCTTTTTTTCGGAGCTGGGGACCAAACCCAGGGCCTTGCGCTTCCTAGGGAAGCGCTCTACCACTGAGCTAAATCCCCAACCCCGTTTTCCTTTATTTTTAAAGTCTTTTCTCAAAAATGCTTTTGTGGAAATCAATATAAGAATATATTTAATATGATTTGTAAAATGGCAGTGCTTCATTCTGTTATTTTTCTTAGATGTAGAAGTTTTAATATAAATATTTGTGTGATTGAGTCAAACCATCCGGATGAAATGAAACATGGGCATTTTCTATGTTAGCCACACTATCAGATAATATATTTTAAGGCTCCATTATCTGCGAAGAATGACACCCTACACTCAAATAGTATGCAACAACAAAGAGCGTTGTTCTACAGAGAGCCTGCGTCCAGGGAGCCACCAGCCATTGGGGTGGAAGACAAATCGGTGGACTTGGCAGGGTCAGTTTAAAGCCTGTTAGGGTAGAATTGGCCGACTTTTACCTTCTTTCCTTGATTGGTTAGCTTTATTTCCAAGGGTATGGATGCTTTTGTATTTGGTTAAGGCTCTGGGGGATTTTGGGAACTTTGGCTGATTAACTATACTTGGCTCAAAATAGTTGGTATGGCAGATTCCGTGTAGCTCCTGATTCGCTGCCAATGAGGTTGGTTCTGGCTAAGTGGTGGGGCAGCCTCCTGATTGGGGTGTTTCCTGGAATTTACTTGTTTTGGACTTTTTCCATTCTGGAGAAAGAAAAAAAAAACTATGCCTAGTTTTGCAAACTGCCAGTTTTAAGCCTGTCATAGAGTTAGCTTGGCTATGAACAAGACTGCCCTCTCAATATATTATAAATATAAATATATAAATATATAAACACAAATATCCAGGTAGAGAACTGAACATGTCAGGAGACAGTCATAGTTGAATAGTTGAGGCTTTTATCAATTTAAACATTTTCTGAGCATGAAAGTTAACTTCACACATTTATAATATATTAGGTAAATGGAGTTCTAAGGAAAAATTAACCTACTCACTCAGTAATCTCTTTCTGTCTAAAATTACAGGATTACATGTGGTGTTGGCTTAATTAAATCATGTCTAGGAGACTAGATACATTTTTGTTTTTATTAATTTATTTATCTACTTTACATCCTAATCCCAGACTCCTACCTCTTCTTCTTAGAACAGGTAGGCTGTTCCTGGCACCTCAAGTCACTGCAGAACTAGGCACAAATGCATTTTTTGTTCCGTTTTATAATACTATCTCAGTCAAATTTGTATACCTATCATGAAGGACTTGGCACTACATTAATTTATAAACAAGGGATATTTCTTACAATTCAGATGAACATGGTGCTAGCATCTGGGGAGGACCTATATGCTACACTGTATAGTACAGAAGACCCCACAGAGCAAAAACAGGGACATGCAAAGGCTGGCCTCTTCCTCTTATCAAGCCATTAACAGCATCTTAAGTGACTCATGCTCCTGACCCCATCTAGTTTCGGTTCCATCGTACTTACAAATGACATACATCATGACTTCTGCATTACATTTGCTAACACATAAACTATGTAGAACACATTCCAGCCATAATTCTACCTGTTTTATTCAGAGGTAGAAAGCATCTCTTCCATTTTCATATTCCTACATCAATTTCTGTATCATTTGGTGTTTTGGGGAGTGTTTTTGCTTAATATTATGTGCCCACATGTATCAAAATCAGGAGAAACACTTTATTTGAAGAACATAGAACTTGTTTCATATCCTTGCCTTGTTATCAGCATCTGAGAGCCTTGTCAGCTGTGTGTAATGTGTCCCATTGTACAGAAGGTTTTGGATAATAGTAAGCTGTATATGATACAATGCAGAGTAAGCCTGGAATTATTCTTAAGCGTGTGGGAAGTTTGAAAACCCAGCCTGAATCTTCCTGCCTTCCACTGTTCTTGTTTTTCTTCCTACTTTCCCACATTTATGGCTTCTCAAATACACAACTGGAAGGCAGAATTGGCAGGAAGGTCAAGTAATCAGGTTGATGCTCTTGAACTAAAACCCTTGACTTTTTGAGAGTGATCGCGTATACTTAGGAACTAATTCAAGCATCCAAGTTGTTCCTGGCTCAGGCTACAGACTTTACAAACAACACATTTATGGACCCAAATACTAAAGCTATTCATGTATACTCCAGAGAAATGAAGTTATACTAGGACTTTGTCATTGAGGGGCAATAGAAACTTTCAAAGTCTCAATTTAGTCAGTAGCAACATTTCTAAACTGTTCCCTGGCCAACAAATTTGCTGTGCCAGGTTTCAAACAGAGAGCAAATATGTGTTCTGCTTGGCTGTGGGATGACCTCTGTGACCTAGAGAAACCAGTGGAATTAGAGTTTGTAAAGCTGGCTTAAACACCTTCCAATCCCTTAACACATTTGGCATGGTATCTCTGTTTAATTTGACTGTTTCCTAAAGTTAATGGTTTGATTTTCATAATAGCTCAGTTGTTTTCTTGAAATCGTTTATTATACTGTGTTTGTGATTAGTGTTGTATAGAACAATTATGTAAGGGTGGAAGAGATGGGTCACACAATGACAGTACTAATGTGATATTTAAGCTTCATTTTTTTCTATGTCATTGCTGTTTTCCTAATGGCATACTGACAGCGAGCCCTTTGCCACCTCTATATATATTTAAAAATAATTGAAGGTGTGTTACATAATCTTATTTCTAGAAACATTTCTGTTCTTATCTAGAGAAAGCAGTAGACTTACCTCAAGGGAAATTATAGCTGAGTCAGGAAATGGAAGACAATCTGGCCAAGATGTCTTAGTAATGATTAGCAAAGGGAAAGAGGGCCCAAAGGCAAAAGAAGAAGGAGTAGGTTTGAGAGTAGGTTTGTTTTTTTCTTGGCAAGAAGCTTATTTCACTTGTTACATTTTTCTATTTTTCTTTTATTGCAAATAGTTTTTATTATATACTATATATTCTGATTATGATTTTTCCATCCCCCAATTCTTCTGAGATCTACTCCCTCTCTTAAAAAAATCTTTCAGTGAAGGAGAAATAAAGAAGGTAGGGCTTTATTTCCCTGGCAGCAGTTGGCAGGTGAGGAAGCTGACAGTACCAGCTGAAATGCTCTTGCTAATTCTGTTGAGAGCAGATCTCTCTTGGAAGTACTATGTCTGATAGCATCACTGCCCTGGTTTGCAAACCTGCTTGCTTTGTATAATTTTCACAGCAGTTGGCCACATGGACTTGTATCCCCAAAAGAACTTAAGCCAGAAATATGGACACATCAGGGTTCTCTCTTTCCCTCAACAACACTGATATACTGAGTTTTGATGGACACTTTTATTTTCTGGAATATTGTATTGACAATCTATGCAACCATTGGTAACCCCAGTGTTAATGCTCTGGATCATTAATACATATGTAAATTATTGCAGAAATCATCTAAGGTGCTTGTGCTCACTTTGATCCAGCTGTGTGGTGGACTATACAAATAGAATAGTTCTACTAGGATGAACAGATGCTTCGATGACAAGGAGTAGTTGCTCTTCCAGAAGACATTCACAAAGAAAAAAGGAGTTATTAATATGCAATTCAAAGACTTTAAAAATACTTGTGCTTAGAGGCAACCCTGTGAGGCCATAAGTGGGACCAAATTTAAAATATTGCCTTGCATGATCTTTTGATGTTACATAGATGTAGTTTTTCAAATGCTCTATTTATGTATATATAACATATTCTTAAATGACAGATTTTATCTTCCTTAAAACCAATCTAAAAGCTGGCTAACTACAGATCACACCTTACAAAAATAGAGCAGGTGGTAGTGTGCCATCCAGGCATTATTCATAACAAAGTTATTGAAATAAATATTTGAAATGCTTATTTTCTAACAGACTCAAATTATTCTGGTAAATAAACACAAGTCAGATTAATGTCATTATCATGCCTAAGTAAGAACTGTGATTTGTAGCTCATAAAGAGTTGCCTCAAATACAATGAATTTCAGCTACTAAAGGATCTGTTTCACAGACAAATAATTGACTTTTGAATATAGGTCTAAATTATCAGGATTACAGAAAAAAACATTCTAATTAAATTATGATAATTTATCTTTTGGCTTCTCCATTCATAGGATAGAACTGCTTCCCATACCTCTAAACTATCGAGAGATAGGCAGAGAGATAGGGAAGAAAGGAGTTTCTTCCCACTGACAGATGCACTATTATATCCTCTATTGATAACTTTTAATATTTGCTTCACTTGAGTATACATTCATAAAACATCATTGACATAAGCCATTCAGGCCCAGAAATGGACATTTATATATCAAGTAAGTGCTACCAACAATTTAATAAGCAAATTAATTATTTAAAACTTTTATAATTTCCATTTTTGTGTAACTTCTGTTACTTGATAGAGTCAGTATCATTGGGCAACAAAGAATATTTTCTAGAACTTTCTCTTAAGGATTCTGTACCTACTTAGACTTTTAAAAATCAGGATAGGCCTCATAATAACCCCTGGTGTTAAGAACCAATTCAATCACTCCTTAGTAGGAAAAACCCTAGTGAATCTCACTATTTGGTTAAAATCAGAGCATAAATGAGGTTCCTTACTGCTGCATATTTCTCTGATGCATATGTAATATCAATCAAAATCGCTCCTGATGATTCAGTGGAGAAAACAGCAGGAGCATCTTCAACATCCAGCAGGAAGTCTGTGCTTCAGGATGTTCCAACAATTTTATGAAAAGGAATAAGGTTTTATGAGGGCACAGAGTACTTCCCCTGACTGATGTTCACAAAGTGCCTAGGCTGAGGTCAAACTTCCCAGGCTTATTCTGATGCTGTGGACTTCTACATCACAGATGCAAATTCAGCCAAACTCTCATTAACCATGACAAGAAAATATATTTTCAATATTCATAGGATGAATAAAATTTGGGCGGGAAGACTATGCTTTGCTTCAAAGTGGGGTAAAAGGGCTTGAAGTTTCCTTCCCATACTAAATGGTAGGGAGTAATTATTTCCAATGCCTACTGCAGCAAAGTGCTGTGATTTACTTGAAGATCATGCCTCATTTTCTTGGTTCTTTAGCCACAGAAATTTCTGCAAGAAAAATGGGAAAAAATTGTCTAGTACAACTTTTAATCTGATATCAGTGTTACCTTTACTGGAAATAATAAGAGACACTATATGATAATGTTAATTAAAGCATCAAGAATCAGAATATCCATAGACATCTGCCACCTGCTTTTATATATTCTATCTGAATTATACAAACCCTCAGACCCAACTTTAAGTTTTAACTCTTTATCAATACATATTACCTGTATAAACGAACTTTCTCACCAGAATTTGGGTTGCCCAGGGTCTTACTCCTTTTTGGTATTTTGTAAATACTAGTTGAGTGCATAAATGTGAAACTCTCTTTGCTTTGTTAGGGTTGGTTTCCTTTTGCTCTTCCTTTTACACATACGCATGAGAGCATTCTCATAGATACACAGGTATCTGTACAGACACGGGGAGGTTGCATTTGTCCTTGTTCTTCTAGTGACTAGATCTCTCTGATCTATGGTTTTTAAACAAATGCATTCCTATGGATGGCATATCTGTAGCAAAGCCTTTTCCTTTCTGAAGACATTTGCTTCACTTTTGCTATCCTCCAAACATTTTTGCTTTTTTTTTTATTAACTTGAGTATTTCTTATATACATTTCGAGTGTTATTCCCTTTCCCGGTATCCAGGCAAACATCCCCCTCCCCCTCCCCTTCCTTATGGGTGTAATCAAGAGAGTTTTGATCGCAAATATGTTTTGAATTTCTACCATTATGGACATGATATAAAACTATTTTTTTTCTCATTTATCCTTGTTTTTTTTTTTTTTTTTTTTTTATTAACTTGAGTATTTCTTATATACATTTCGAGTGTTATTCCCTTTCCCGGTTTCCGGGCAAACATCCCCCTCCCCCCTCCCCTTCCTTATGGGTGTTCCCCTCCCAACCCTCCCACCATTGCCGCCCTCCCCCCATAGACTAGTTCACTGGGGGTTCAGTCTTAGCAGGACCCAGGGCTTCCCCTTCCACTGGTGCTCTTACTAGGATATTCATTGCTACCTATGGGGTCAGAGTCCAGGGTCAGTCCACGTATAGTCTTTAGGTAGTGGCTTATTCCCTGGAAGCTCTGGTTGCTTGGCATTGTTGTACTTTTGGGGTCTCGAGCCCCTTCAAGCTCTTCCAGTTCTTTCTCTGATTCCTTCAATAGGGGACCTATTCTCAGTTCAGTGGTTTGCTGCTGGCATTCGCCTCTGTATTTGCTGTATTCTGGCTGTGTCTCTCAGGAGCGATCTACATCCGGCTCCTGTCGGTCTGCACTTCTTTGCTTCATCCATATAGTCCAATTGGGTGGCTGTATATGTATGGGCCAAATGTGGGGCAGGCTCTGAATGGGTGTTCCTTCAGTCTCTGTTTTAATCTTTGCGTCTCCCTTCCCTGCCAAGGGTATTCTTTTTCCTCATTTAAAGAAGGAGTGAAGCATTCACATTTTGATCATCCGTCTTGAGTTTCGTTTGTTCTAGGGATCTAGGGTAATTCAAGCATTTGGGCTAATAGCCACTTATCAATGAGTGCATACCATGTATGTCTTTCTGTGATTGGGTTAGTTCACTCAGGTGATATTTTCCAGTTCCAACCATTTGCCTACGAATTTCATAAACTCGTTGTTTTTGATAGCTGAGTAGTATTCCATTGTGTAGATGTACCACATTTTCTGTATCCATTCCTCTGTTGAAGGGCATCTGGGTTCTTTCCATTTTCTGGCTATTATAAATAAGGCTGCGATGAACATAGTGGAGCACGTGTCTCTTTTATATGTTGAGGCATCTTTTGGGTATATGCCCAAGAGAGGTATAGCTGGATCCTCAGGCAGTTCAATGTCCAATTTTCTGAGGAACCTCCAGACTGATTTCCAGAATGGTTTTACCAGTCTGCAATCCCACCAACAATGGAGGAGTGTTCCTCTTTCTCCACAACCTCGCCAGCATCTGCTGTCACCTGAGTTTTTGATCTTAGCCAATCGCACTGGTGTGAGGTGAAATCTCAGGGTTGTTTTGATTTGCATTTCCCTTATGACTAGAGATGTTGAACAGTTCTTTAGGTGTTTCTCAGCCATTCGGTATTCCTCAGCTGTGAATTCTTTGTTTAGCTCTGAACCCCATTTTTTAATAGGGTTATTTGTTTCCCTGCGGTCTAACTTCTTGAGTTCTTTGTATATTTTGGATATAAGGCCTCTATCTGTTGTAGGGTTGGTAAAGATCTTTTCCCAATCTGTTGGTTGCCGTTTTGTCCTAACCACAGTGTCCTTTGCCTTACAGAAGCTTTGCAGTTTTATGAGATCCCATTTGTCAATTCTTGATCTTAGAGCATAAGCCATTGGTGTTTTGTTCAGGAAATTTTTTCCAGTGCCCATGTGTTCCAGATGCTTCCCTAGTTTTTCTTCTATTAGTTTGAGTGTGTCTGGTTTGATGTGGAGGTCCTTGATCCACTTCGACTTAAGCTTTGTACAGGGTGATAAGCATGGATCGATCTGCATTCTTCTACATGTTGCCCTCCAGTTGAACCAGCACCATTTGCTGAAAATGCTATCTTTTTTCCATTGGATGGTTTTGGCTCCTTTGTCAAAAATCAAGTGACCATAGGTGTGTGGGTTCATTTCTGGGTCTTCAATTCTATTCCATTGGTCTATCTGTCTGTCTCTGTACCAATACCATGCAGTTTTTATCACTATTGCTCTGTAATACTGCTTGAGTTCAGGGATAGTGATTCCCCCTGAAGTCCTTTTATTGTTGAGGATAGTTTTAGCTATCCTGGGTTTTTTGTTATTCCAGATGAATTTGCAAATTGTTCTGTCTAACTCTTTGAAGAATTGGATTGGTATTTTGATGGGGATTGCATTGAATCTGTAGATTGCTTTTGGTAAAATGGCCATTTTTACTATATTAATCCTGCCAATCCATGAGCATGGGAGATCTTTCCATCTTCTGAGGTCTTCTTCAATTTCTTTCCTCAGTGTCTTGAAGTTCTTATTGTACAGATCTTTTACTTGCTTGGTTAAAGTCACACCGAGGTACTTTATATTATTTGGGTCTATTATGAAGGGTGTCGTTTCCCTAATTTCTTTCTCGGCTTGTTTCTCTTTTGTATAGAGGAAGGCAACTGATTTATTTGAGTTAATTTTATACCCAGCCACTTTGCTGAAGTTGTTTATCAGCTTTAGTAGTTCTCTGGTGGAACTTTTGGGATCACTTAAATATACTATCATATCATCTGCAAATAGTGATATTTTGACCTCTTCTTTTCCGATCTGTATCCCTTTGATCTCCTTTTGTTGTCTGATTGCTCTGGCTAGAACTTCAAGAACTATATTGAATAAGTAGGGAGAGAGTGGGCAGCCTTGTCTAGTCCCTGATTTTAGTGGGATTGCTTCAAGTTTCTCTCCATTTAGTTTAATGTTAGCAACTGGTTTGCTGTATATGGCTTTTACTATGTTTAGGTATGGGCCTTGAATTCCTATTCTTTCCAGGACTTTTATCATGAAGGGGTGTTGAATTTTGTCAAATGCTTTCTCAGCATCTAATGAAATGATCATGTGGTTCTGTTCTTTCAGTTTGTTTATATAATGGATCACGTTGATGGTTTTCCGTATATTAAACCATCCCTGCATGCCTGGGATGAAGCCTTCTTGATCATGGTGGATGATTGTTTTGATGTGCTCTTGAATTCGGTTTGCCAGAATTTTATTGAGTATTTTTGCGTCGATATTCATAAGGGAAATTGGTCTGAAGTTCTCTTTCTTTGTTGTGTCTTTGTGTGGTTTAGGTATAAGAGTAATTGTAGATTCGTAGAAGGAATTCGGTAGGGCTCCATCTGTTTCAATTTTGTGGAATAGTTTGGATAATATTGGTATGAGGTCTTCTATGAAGGTTTGATAGAATTCTGCACTAAACCCATCTGGACCTGGGCTCTTTTTGGTTGGGAGACCTTTAATGACTGCTTCTATTTCCTTAGGAGTTATGGGGTTGTTTAACTGGTTTATCTGTTCCTGATTTAACTTTGATACCTGGTATCTGTCTAGGAAATTGTCCATTTCCTGAAGATTTTCAAATTTTGTTGAATATAGGTTTTTATAGTAAGATCTGATGATTTTTTGAATTTCCTCTGAATCTGTAGTTATGTCTCCCTTTTCATTTCTGATTTTGTTAATTTGGACGCACTCTCTGTGTCCTCTCGTTAGTCTGGCTAAGGGTTTATCTATCTTGTTGATTTTCTCAAAGAACCAACTTTTGGTCCTGTTGATTCTTTCTATGGTCCTTTTTGTTTCTACTTGGTTGATTTCAGCTCTGAGTTTGATTATTTCCTGCCTTCTACTCCTCCTGGGTGTATTTGCTTCTTTTTGTTCTAGAGCTTTTAGGTGTGCTGTCAAGCTGCTGACATATGCTCTTTCCTGTTTCTTTCTGCAGGCACTCAGCGCTATGAGTTTTCCTCTTAGCACAGCTTTCATTGTGTCCCATAAGTTTGAGTATGTTGTATCTTCATTTTCATTAAATTCTAAAAAGTTTTTAATTTCTTTCTTTATTTCTTCCTTGACCAGGTTATCATTGAGTAGAGCATTGTTCAATTTCCACGTATATGTGGGCATTCTTCCCTTATTGTTATTGAAGACCACTTTTAGGCCGTGGTGGTCCGATAGCACGCATGGGATTATTTCTATCTTTCTGTACCTGTTGAGGCCCGTTTTTTGACCGATTATATGGTCAATTTTGGAGAAAGTACCATGAGGAGCTGAGAAGAAGGTATATCCTTTTGCTTTAGGATAGAATGTTCTATAAATATCCGTTAAGTCCATTTGGCTCATGACTTCTCTTAGTCTGTCGACATCACTGTTTAATTTCTGTTTCCATGATCTGTCCACTGATGAGAGTGGGGTGTTGAAATCTCCCACTATTATTGTATGAGGTGCAATGTGTGTTTTGAGCTTTAGTAAGGTTTCTTTTACGTATGTAGGTGCCCTTGTATTTGGGGCATAGATATTTAGGATTGAGAGTTCATCTTGGTGGATTTTTCCTTTGATGAATATGAAGTGTCCTTCCTTATCTTTTTTGATGACTTTTAGTTGGAAATTGATTTTATTTGATATTAGAATGGCTACTCCAGCTTGCTTCTTCTGACCATTTGCTTGGAAAGTTGTTTTCCAGCCTTTCACTCTGAGGTAGTGTCTGTCTTTGTCTCTGAGGTGTGTTTCCTGTAGGCAGCAGAATGCAGGGTCCTCGTTGCGTATCCAGTTTGTTAATCTATGTCTTTTTATTGGGGAGTTGAGGCCATTGATATTGAGAGATATTAAGGAATAGTGATTATTGTTTCCCTTTATATTCATATTTGGATGTGAGGTTATGTTTGTGTGCTTTCATTCTCTTTGTTTTGTTGCCAAGACGATTAGTTTCTTGCTTCTTCTAGGGTATAGCTTGCCTCCTTATGTTGGGCTTTACCATTTATTATCCTTTGTAGTGCTGGATTTGTAGAAAGATATTGTGTAAATTTGGTTTTGTCATGGAATATCTTGGTTTCTCCATCAATGTTAATTGAGAGTTTTGCTGGATACAGTAACCTGGGCTGGCATTTGTGTTCTCTTAGGGTCTGTATGACATCAGTCCAGGATCTTCTGGCCTTCATAGTTTCTGGCGAGAAATCTGGTGTGATTCTGATAGGTCTCCCTTTATATGTTACTTGACCTTTTTCCCTTACTGCTTTTAATATTCTTTCTTTATTTTGTGCGTTTGGTGTTTTGACAATTATGTGACGGGAGGTGTTTCTTTTCTGGTCCAATCTATTTGGAGTTCTGTAGGCTTCTTGTATGCCTATGGGTATCTCTTTTTTTAGGTTAGGGAAGTTTTCTTCTATGATTTTGTTGAAGATATTTACTGGTCCTTTGAGCTGGGAGTCTTCACTCTCTTCTATACCTATTATCCTTAGGTTTGATCTTCTCATTGAGTCCTGGATTTCCTGTATGTTTTGGACCAGTAGCTTTTTCCGCTTTACATTATCTTTGACAGTTGAGTCAATGATTTCTATGGAATCTTCTGCTCCTGAGATTCTCTCTTCCATCTCTTGTATTCTGTTGGTGAAGCTTGTATCTACAGCTCCTTGTCTCTTCTTTTGGTTTTCTATATCCAGGGTTGTTTCCATGTGTTCTTTCTTGATTGCTTCTATTTCCATTTTTAATTCCTTCATCTGTTTGATTGTGTTTTCCTGGAATTCTTTCAGGGATTTTTGCCATTCCTCTCTGTAGGCTTCTACTTGTTTATTAATGATTTCCTGTGTTTCCCTAAGTGTGTTCATGTCTTTCTTGAAGTCCTCCAGCATCATGATCAAATATGATTTTGAAACTAGATCTTGCTTTTCTGGTGTGTTTGGATATTCCATGTTTGTTTTGGTGGGAGAATTGGGCTCCGAGGATGGCATGCAGTCTTGGTTTCTGTTGCTTGGGTTCCTGCGCTTGCCTCTCGCCATCAGATTATCTCTAGTGTTACTTTGTTCTGCTATTTCTGACAGTGGCTAGACTGACCTATAAGCCTGTGTGTCAGGAGTGCTGTAGACCTGTTTTCCTCTCTTTCAGTCAGTTATGGGGACAGTGTGTTCTGCTTTCGGGCGTGTAGTTTTTCCTCTCTACAGGTCTTCAGCTGTTCCTGTGGGCCTGTGTCTTGAGTTCACCAGGCAGCTTTCTTGCAGCAGAAAATTTGGTCTTACCTGTGGTCCCGAGGCTCAGGTTCGCTCGTGGGGTGCTGCCCAGGGGCTCTCTGCAGCGGCAGCAACCAGGAAGACCTGTGCCGCCCCTTCCGGGAGCTTCAGTGCACCAGGGTTCCAGATGGTCTTTGGCTTTTTCCTCTGGCGTCCGAGATGTGTGTGCAGGGAGCAGTCTCTTCTGGTTTCCCAGGCTTGTCTGCCTCTCTGAAGGTTTAGCTCTCCCTCCCACGGGATTTGGGTGCAGAGAACTGTTTATCCGGTCTGTTTCTTTCAGGTTCCGGCGGTGTCTCAGGCGCAGAAGTCCTGCCGCTCCTGGGCCCTCCCCCACGGGAGCCCAGAGGCCTTATACAGTTTCCTCTTGGGCCAGGGATGTGGGCAGGGGTGAGCAGTGTTGGTGGTCTCTTCCGCTCTGCAGCCTCAGGAGTGCCCACCTGACCAGGTGGTTGGGTCTCTCTCTCACCGGGTCTGGGAGCAGAGAGCTGCTGCGGGCCGGGATCCGCGGGTGTGGGCTAAAACTATTTTTATAGTGCTTAAAAATGTCCTATTACCACCCCTCCTTTCTTTTCTATCTGTCTTTTATTCTCTATTCTCAGTCTTACATATTTTGGGGAGGGATAATCATTTTTTGACTTAAAGAATATATAGATAGCTAGAAAATGGGTTTTAGTGGATTCTAAGGATGTCTTTTAGATGGTAATCATTTCAGTCATTCGATTGTATATAAATAACATTTGTCCTCCATACAATGTATTAAATCCAAGTCACAGAAGCCCTGGAGAGAATAAAATGGCAGAGGAGGAGCAAATTTAATCTCTGCCTTCATCTAGGAAATCCATGATCTGGACCAGCAGCAATCTGTGCTCAACCCGTCCTTATCAGATTGACAAGTACAACACATATGGTTCTCATTTGGGGGCTTGGATTGAATTGCAACATCCAGTAGCATGTGACAGATCATGGACTTCAGGTTCCAGACTTATGCTTTATATGTATATACGTATGAATGTACCTAAGTAAAATAATAGTAAAATATAAGTAATAATTTTATTTTGTTTGTTTCACAGGAGAGATAAGGTTCTAGTATCTAACCCCCCCCTCCTATCCACACATCCTTTTTTTAGCATCTCTAACTACCCATATGTAAATGGAATTCTTATGCCAATATTTTAATGTAAAATCATTTGAGATGACAGAGATAGGAAGCTTTCAGGATCACAATCATAAAGTCATAAAGTATGTCATCCAATTTCATGCCTTTAATCATAGTCTATACTATTTTTGGACAAAGTATCAACATATGCTTCGTAATCAATGTCTACAGTCATTTTTATACTTGTGTTACTATCTCTTTCTAACTACTGATGTAATAAACAGAGAATTTAAACTTAACACTTAAGGTCAGAATTTGTCTAGATAGAAGTTTTGAACTACATATCCAGTACATTTTATATGGTTAAGTCTACAATGTAATTAACTACAAGGCATTTAAGACTTTGTATCTGTTTCTTCCAACAAGATATTGAAAAGTCTTACATACAATCAACATGCTATGAACATGTGCCTTCTTCAATATTGATCCGAATTTCTTGCATTTAAGAATTAACATTAGTCATGGTCCTCTTTGTCAGTATTAAATGAAACCTGTTTCAGTAGGCATGAGTCTATGTATGTCAAAAACTGCAATAGGAGTGTGGTTTTAAAAAAAAGACATTGCCTATGACAAAAGAATTTTAAACAAAAATGCAACTAGAGATTTAGAGAAAATTTATGGCTCTGGGTTATTATTCACACAGCATGAAATTGAGAAGTAATTTGGTCTTGTGGGTAAAACAGAGGAAAGTCAAAAATTGTGAGCTCTTTACTGTAAGTACCATTTTAAATAACTTTTATCACATAGCTTCTCAGTCTATGAATTGGGGATCGTTTAAATGTTGTCAAAAAGAGGAATCAAATTTTCCACTGAGCAACTCATACAAAAATATCATACAAATATACATTACTCATAAAAAATCTCATCATCTGACTCGTTGCTATTCATTGTGTATGTCCATAAAGCAGTCATGTCAGCAGTGTCTTGAGCTTGTCAGAAATAGAGACTCTCTAGTCTCATCCAAGAACTCTGGCACCAGGCTCTTCAATTTAAACAAAAATCTCCAAGTGACATAGGGGCATGTTAAAGTTTAAGATGTTTTAAGAGAGGCCTGTTCCTGAACTAGCAAGATTTCATGCCTCACCTCCAAGAGTGGCCCAATGCAGTGACAACCCTGATCACTAAGGGTACTATGTTTGGTGTGTAAGATTCTAAGCTGGTGAAAGCCAGAGAGAATCTCTGGAACCTGGGGCCAGATAGGAAGGCCTGCAGGGAACAACACACTTTCCCAAGAATCCTCGGACTCCCTCTGTTTCTGAGCATGGACAGCACTGAACTGGACTGGAAGAGCAAGCAAGCCACTGAGCAGGCACAGCCTCTGCTTCTAATCCTCTGCACCTGACACTCTGTAATAGAAGGTGGCAAGGTTCGATTCCAGGTGTGAATGACAGCATCCAATCAGCTCTGTAACTGCCACTACGTAAAAGCTGCTAACTATAGATCCCCACTGAGGGGCCCCAGTGAGAGGCATGGCAGAAGAGTCAATTTCCTATGCCAGATATTGTTCAAGAAACAAGTTTTGTGGTGTAAGTAGAAGAACTATTTGTGGTGAGAGAAGGGTAGGCTGGAGAGGAAAATAAAAGGCTCATTCAGGCAATGGAGAGTAGGAAAGGGCTTGAAGCACTAATAGACTCCTATTTGAAGTTGGTGATACACAACACCTGTTCACTCGGTTCAGTACAGCCACATGGGGTCTATCCACTCTTCAAAACTGTGGCTAACATGATCGCAAATTTCAATATTTAATTCTTTCAACCTACATAATCACATGTTACTTCTTACTGCCGTGTTGGGAAGACCAAATATCTAGAGAGAGGTAGTAGTTCTCTGGAGCAGTTGTTTAAAGGACGTGCCATCTGGGGATGAATAGCAGAAGGAAAGGTGGGGAGCTTTCTTAGCTGCCGTGTGTACGTGAGACAGGAGGTAATATTTGTGAGTGGAAACAGAATGATAGTGGGGCTGTAGACAAGAGAAGAGAAGGTATTTGAGATAAGTAAGAATTCTCAATCTTTGAGAACTAAGAGGGATATGTGGGTGAAGGTGCGCAGGTAGTACTCTATGTTGGGGGCATATGGTTTGGCCGATATATTCTGGAGAGGAGCAGAATTGAGGGAGCAAAATGAATACACAGTTTATGACACTAGAACAACTTTGAGTATTTTGGCTTGTTCTTCAACAAAGATTTAAGACATGGAGTCCCTTATGCATATTCCTAGATCCTATCTACTGACCATGTGTGGGACCTTCTGTATCTTCCTGTTGTCTTAACTTACTTCTCTTTGTTGTTAGGATAAGAGAGCATGTCCAAAGCATAAAATAGCAACTTTTGTAGAAAAGTATTTCATATCATACATCCAGAGCCACATCTTAAGTCAGGAACCTTCTTCCCAGTGTAAGCCTAAAGAGTGCAAATACCTTTGATTGTCCTTGTACAGATGTATGCTGCATATGGCTCAGCCCTTCATGAGGGACCAATGGTGTCTCGTGAGCCAGGTGTGTGTCTTTCAATATGGCCGGCATGCTTTTCTCTCACAAGAGCTAGATGCTGGCCTCAGATGCCAAGAAATGCAGAGTCACAGGCATCCTGAAGAAACTGCAGAATTGATTGCAAGCACAGATAGAATATTTGGCCTCTCCTGACTCTAAACCCAGTAGAGCCAGTATCAGGCAATAGCTGAACTTCCAGAACCCATCAGTGTGTATGGAACAGATGCTACAGATTGACAATGAGGATGATGAAGGCCAGTAACAGGTTAAAAAGAGTGACCTGATCATTCCACTGTGGTTCTAGATCAAATGGGAAGCCTCATGACTTCTCTTGGTAGATGAAACAAGTTACCTGCCTGGTTGACTGAAAATGAAATTTGTCCACTCTGTCACACATGTATGCAGAGGCAAGTGGACCTGGAAGTCCTTATCTCTTCCCAGGAACTCTGCGTCAATTGGAGGAGGGGAACTAGGAAGACATACTACACCTATGTCTATGATAATGGTTCATCTGATTGAAGCATCTGCCAGGTAGCAGTTGCATGCCTACTAATCAGTGAAAAGGACCAGTGGTGTGCTTGGTCTCATGTCTGCTGTTTTGAAGACTTTTAGCCAAAAGACATGCAAAGACTACCTCCATCAGGGTTTAGTGCACTTAATGAATAGCAAGTCTTGCTTCATTGGCAAGACAATTCTATCTGTAGAGAACTGGGTAAAGTCAGATTTTAAGAGCCACTTCTTGATTGCTTAGGCAAACCTCATGCACACAGCTTGAACCATTCTGGAAACTCTGTCCTCAGACCCAGAACAATGGTAAGTGCTATTTATAAACTCCCTTATTACTGTTACCCAATCATTTCCATCCACATTTGCATATATGTAACCTTACTGATAGGACCTCATCCATGGCCCTAATAATGTGTGATACTGACGTTTAGTCAAGGCTATATTAAACATTAAGCTTTTTATTCCATACTAAAACAAAAAGTTTAAGAAGTATGCATTTGGCTGAGATGCAAGATCAACTGTTATCCTGTTTTAATTAACATCTCTTCCAAACCCCATACCTCTGTCGGTATATTTTATAATGGTTTGATGATTAGTATATCCAGTGGTTTGAGTAAGATCATCCCCCATAGGTTTATATATTTGCTTGCTTACTTCCCACTTGGTGAAGTGTTCAGAAGGATTGGGAGGTGTGGCCCTGCTGAAGGTTTCAAATCCACACTAATCCCAGTGTCTTTTACTCTCTTTCTTCCTGCTGCCTGAAAATCAGGTGTAAAGCTCTTAGCTACCTCTCTGTGCCATGCCCCCCTATGTACTGCAGTGAGTCCCTACATGATGATAATGGACTAAGCCACTCAAACTGTAAAGGATCCTCCCAATTTAATGTTTTCCTGAATAATAGTTACCTTGGTCACAGTGTCTCTTACCAACAAAAGAAGTATAGGCAGTATATGTTAAATTTTATTGATAATTTATAGTAATAAAAACATTTGATATAAATACAATGAGGTCAGATCCTTATGGACTTTCTTTACAATTTTATTTTTTAATTTCCTGGTTGGTTTTAGGTAGCTCTTTAGTAAATCTTTTAAATTATTGTTTATATTTAATTTGATCATTACACTATATGATACTCATTATTGTAATTCACCTGTCTTAAAAATCAATTTGATAAGTCAGTTAAGAGAAAACTAGGTGGCTTTATGGGCCTCTTCATCTTTATGGCATAATTATATTACTCAAAAAAAATAAGGTGTAAGAAAGTGAAGATGTGAGCACAATATCATTATTTATTTTCCTTTTTTTTTAGAATAAAGGTTTATTTTGCCTCATGACATCTACATGTCCAAATCTTTTTCCCTGTATTGTTGGGCAGAACCATTATTTTGACCTTTGTACCCTTCATTCTATTTTATTTTAATTTAATGAAACAGTCTTATTTAGTCTTTACATAAACTGTGGGTTTAAATTATCTGTAGAGCGACTGAAATTCAAAATCAAATCATACTTTTATTTAGCTACACAATAAGGAAAGAACCGTCACAATTCGTATGAGAGCCAGGATTCATCAGGAACTAGTGCCCTTGACAATGACGTGCTCTTTACTCTGCTCCTGCAGCCAGCTGTATATTTCTTTGTTAAGTTCTTCTAGTCCAAGTGTGTCTGACAATCTTCTAAGACAAAGTCATTATTGTATTCTCTGCCCAAAGTCAACTTTATCAAGTAAATAGGAAAGTACAAACCATTTTTACTCCTGAGTTTCTCCTTTGTTTCTTAGTTAACAGCTTTGTGTTATATGAAAAAGCTTACTCTGGTGTGTATACTATTGAGAACTGAGCAGGACCTGCCATCCAGAAGGTAGGATGACCTTGGGAAGAGAAAGTTAGCACAGAGCTCAGAGAGTTTTTAAGTTATGGGCCCTATGTGATCATGATCACTGTCTCCACTTAGCTAAGTTTTAGTTCATTTGATAGTTTAGTGTCAGATGTCAAGTATACCCGACTTCACAAACATGTTATTTTTCCACCTAATAAGACCATACTTGCTATAAATATAAAAGGATTTGAAGTAATCTTAAAATAGCTCAATCTTCATCCATGCCGTGATGCTGAAGGTTAGCACACCTGCCTTGAAAGGGCACCTTAGAATTCACGTAAAAGAAAATGGCAGATGGTTAAGAAGGAGAATTAGTTTATTTTTTAAAAAAATAATGTTAATATTTTATCTTCACTTTGAGTGTGACTATATAAAAATACATGTCCAATAAAAGGGAAAAACTTTTCTTTACATGAAACCAGAAAATGTTTTATATATTTTTATTTAAATTTTAACCTTCTATCAGAATGAGTTTTAAATAAAAATAGAGGTAGATGAGGAAGAAAAATACATAAAACTTGAGCAAAATGAAAGGTCCAGAGAAATTTAGTCTGAGATCAAGCTTGGGAATTCAGTTCGCAAGTCACTCCCAAATGGCAGGTGTGTAATTTCTGAACATTAATGAGAATATCTCAAGCTGCTTTAGTTTTCTTTATCTGTAAAATGAATTAATACAGTGTTATTCTCTAGATCAAAATACCTTGATTATCATTTGTTATCAGAAGATACTTGAACCTTGGATCATGACATTTCTACATAGTATACATGACTATCTTATCCATATTGTTGGACCCAAAGTGCTGATGATTCTTGATAATTGGATAGATATGGAAATAAATGCTCCTGTATATCTCCTCTTGTTTAGTTAAAGACAGCACACTTTGTCTAGAATATCACTTTTGTTTTAGTGCATTTTTGTCATTTCTCGTTTTTATTTCTTTTCACTTCTAGAAGTGTTCCTTCAACTTTCCAGCTTTAGATACTGACTCTAATCTACATTAAACAATTATAGAAATGGATCTTTGCAACTTGTTAGAATGATACTTCAACTATCATTAAATCTAGGTAAGACTAGGTTAATAATTTAAAATGGTTCTTCTAATTAGTTTGTACTTAATGTCCTATGTAGATAGCATGTGAATTAGATGATTGGATTAAAAAAGCTCAGATAAAATTCCACATACAAAGGATACAAAATAAGAAATGCATATGCATAAAATTTCATATAAAGTGTTATTGAATTAGGAATATATAATATCTAGAGAAATTATCAGGGTTAATTTTATATGTATCTGAAATTAGAAAAGATACAATTGATAGTATATTTTATAAATATTTAGTTAATATAACCAGAGATGTATAGTTTAAAGAAAGTATGTATAGATCACTGATATGAGAAAAGACAAAATAAAGCTTAGTTCATATTAACAATGAAGGAAAACCTAAAATTCATACTTGAGAATGAAAGCAACTGTAGTCCAAAATACTATTTTATAAATTTACGTCTTCTCTTAATGGAAAAGACACAAAGTGTATATGGAAAAATAAGAATCTGGACATAGTCACAGATATTTTGTGTATGTGTATGTGTGTGGTATAATGTGTGTGTATGTGTGTGGTGCTATGTATGTGTGTGGTGTTGTGTGTGTGTGTTTGTGTGTGTTTGTGGTGTGGTGTGGTGTGGTATAGTGTGTGTGTGTGTTTGTGGTGTGGTGTGGTATAGTGTGTGTGTGTGTGTGTGGTGTAGTGTGTGTGGGTGTGGTGTAGTGTTTATGGTGTAGTGTGTGTGTATGTGTATGTGTGTGTGTGTGTGTGTGTGTGTGTGTGTGTGTGCGGTACATGTATATGTGTATTTGTTAAAACAGAAACTAAATTTGATTCAATATTCTAACCTCAGTAAAAGTAGTTATTTATGGAGAGAAAGAAAGTAAAAAATTATAACATCAAAAGCAAGGCTGTAACCATTTTCTGCTATAAATTGTCTTCATGTTCATGGCATGTAAGTACAGTCATGCAGTTGTTCTCAATTCTGTAAGTTGTCAAATGTCAACTTATCTTTCATTTCTCATTTTTAAGACAAAGAGACAGTTTACACTTTCCTTCGAGTCAAAGTCTTCACTTCTCTTTAGTTGGAATATTTGTGAGTGTAGAAATTCCTAGCAGCCAACTATATAAGCTGGGTATGAAATTCTGTAAAGGCAGCTTATTCATCCATACTTAAGATGATACCACTCCTGTTTGTGACTCACAGACAGAAATTAGGTAATATAAATAGCTAATTCAGTCCTTTTAAATTAAAATTTGTATTTTATATTTATGCCTATCTTTGTCTTCCCCCCACCTCATATGTGTATTTGTGTTTGTGTGTGTGTGTGTGTGTGTGTGTGTGTGTGTGTGTGCATATGCACATATACCAACTGATGCCAGATATTCTCTGGAGCTGTCATTATAGGAAGTTTGACACTGCCCAGTATGATGAGTGCTGAGAGTCAGCCTCTGGTCATCCGCAAGTACAAAATCTTTTAACATCTGAGTCATAACTCCAATAGCATGGTAGGTTAAAAAATAGACTAAGACTTCAAAACAAAATAGCCATAGCACATTTTAATTGTTTTTTTTAATCCAGTGTATAGGTAGGTATATTATACAATGTAGGAGAGATAAAACTTGACCTTGATTTTGAACTAAAAATCTGTCTGTCTATCGGGCATAATCTGTCCATTGGGGACAAAATGAAGCCAACTCCCACAGCATCTCTGGCATCATATTCCAAAATAGTCATGATCAAAAGGTGTGAGGAAGTTCAGAAATTATTTATAAAATCCAATTCCCTAGGCTGAGAGTTACTTTAGAGAGAAGTCTATAGTCAGCATGAATTCAGCAGTAAGTAGAGAAGCTGCTCTTTCTGTCGTTTGAATTTGGTCTTTTTAGTGTTGTATTCACAGAAGAAAAGTAGTTCCTGTATAATGTAGATTGTCTCTAATTTCACCACAACACCATTAATTTGGTTGTAATTAACCAGTATAGACACACTGAGTGAACTTCAAAGTAAAGACTAAATTGTGCAGTGTCGTGCTAGTTTTCTATTACCTCAATAATAAATTACTACGCACTTAATTGGAATTAAGCAAAACAAACGTATTGCTTTGAGACTCCGCAGGTCATCTGAATTGAAGTTTAGCAGTGATCTATTTCTTCTGCAGACTTTATGGGTGTATTTCTTTTTCTTTTCATATTAACTCCACTCTTGATGTATTTACCCTTCCTCCATACTCAAAGCAAATAATCTCAAATTTCTGCTTACATTGACATACAGTCTACTACCTCTGATCTTACCATGTACATATTGTAATGCCCTTGGTGATTACACTGTACTCACTTTGCCAACAAGGCTACCCTCTGCCTGTTAAGGTATCTTGCTATTTATGAGAAACAGGAAATAAACTTTGGACCTATTATTCTATCATTTATAAAATAAATTAATATCATAGAATTATAATTTTAAACACTAAACCAGAAAATGCCTTAGGTTACCTTTTTCTAGGAAATTCATCTTAAAACACAGAGACTAGAGACTTAAAATTTTCTTCAGAAGAAAACTTGTGGGTTAAGGAGAAAGACAGATATGACAAAGCATTAGTTAAACTGGTATGCTCTTTCAATAGAGGCTTCTTCTGATTCATTAAACCTGGAAGCTGATCCAGTTTAATGTTTTTATGGTATTCATGAATAGGTGAATGAGCAGATCTCTGATTATTGTGCTTTGTGCTATGTTTTTAGTTTTTTCTTCTGTTTGATTATTTTGTATAATTCTACTGTATTAGTTTCTGTTTTATATTTTATTTTTATTTAATTTTATCTTGATCCCTTAGAAGATTCTTTGTTCTCCAATGAGATGGGATGAGAGGTGGAGAGAAATTAGGAGAAGTTGTGAGAAAATCATAATCAGCAAATATTAGATGATAAAAATATTTTCAAAGTAAAATCTACATAAATATAAATCACTGAAAAAAGAAAAGAATGAAATTGGACTGCATACAAATATTTCTCTTTGCAGAACATAATGGACAGTGGATATGTGATGCTGTGTCTCTTTTCATTTTAATAACCGAAAAATATATACATATAATGTCATACACTCACACACTCACACACACACACACACACACACACACACACACACACACACTTGACACAGGGTTTCTCTATGTAGCCAAACCCTTTAACTTTTAGTCCTCTTGTCTCAGCCTCCTCTGATTAACAGTGGGTACCATTACACACAGATTATTTATTGTGTAATATTTCATATATAGGTTTCACGTTACTGAGTCACTGTATTTCATTCTGCTGTCCCCCAAATAAGCAATTAATACATTTGCATGGATTATTTACATTTTGTCATTCAAACACTGTTGCAATAGAAGCATAGTACATAAAAAGCTAGTACTCCCTTTCCCAATATGGTAACTTCATCACACCCAGGAATAGCTCCTTCCATTGTCCTTGAGTATATTTAATTTATAAACTTCAGTTTCATTTTCCAATTCTTTCTCCTGTAGTCTATATATAGCTACTCAAGATTCCATGCATACCCTTGTCTCAAATTAATGATCAGTCATCTAATTAAATGATCAACATCAACTTTTCTTGTTAAACCACTCATTTCCCTTTCCAGGTTCCTCTTGCCTGGAAGTTTGTGCAAGAGCTGGCCATTTCTGTGTAACCCAAGAGTAACTAATATGATCAAGAGTCATGTCTTAACCTCTATTATTTGGAGAATATTTTGTTCATGTCACTATTAGAGGCTCAGTCTGTGATGACATTCCCAACCATTTCTTTCAGATTATAGAGGATTCTCAGCCCCACCCATAAGCTTCTTGGTAGTGCTTGTCCAACTTTGCCTAAAACCTGGTTCACTGTCTGGTGGCTTTGTGACTTTTGTTTTTGCTCTCCTATGCTGTCTTCTTCAACCACCTATACTTTTCTTATTATGTTATTTATCACCTTTACACACTTCACCATTTTTTCAGCATATTCTACGGCATCTTGACCACCCTTGGTTGTCTTTTCTTCAAATCTCAGAGTATCTTTAACGTTCTGGCTCCTGAATATTTCTTGGAGGAATTTCCAAGTGCTAACTTTTATTCTTAAAGAAGTCATTGCTGTGTCAATAAATATCAATAGGCATGTTATTCCATTTCTAATTTAAAATTTCATCCTTTTATGGAGTAGGACATCTTTAAAACCTATTTAGTCTTCGTTTCTACTAGCACATTTTGGCTTGATCTTTCTTCTTTCTTCCTATATTAAGAAGGACCAACTACATTATATTATATGTAATTGTGTGTTGGTTACTGGTTTTGTAGGCAAGAGTAAAAATCACAAGGAAACACCTGTGTGAGACTTACTACATCATGTTGAAACAATCTGTGAGCACCAGCCTTTATTAATAGGTTTTATCGTTTCCCAATCTCCTGAGTCTCACTAGAAGGTGGAGGTGCACCATATGCAAATGGGGTAAATACCTTTACATCTAGCTTGGTTCTCTCATTTCTTCCTGCTTGAGGTCTTGACCATAGCATAGCAGAATTGCTATGGTTTGAAATTTTGAAATCT
The DNA here is from genome assembly GCF_021556685.1 of Rattus norvegicus. Lineage (NCBI taxonomy): Eukaryota > Metazoa > Chordata > Mammalia > Rodentia > Muridae > Rattus > Rattus norvegicus. The sequence continues at coordinate 161,268,015 of NC_141534.1, read as the reverse complement.
TTTCTTTTCTTTCCTTTCTTTCGTTTTCTTAAGCTTCACATTTCATATAATTAAATTTCTGGCCTGATCTTCATCTTCCCTGCCCTACAAGTAGTGACATTGAGAATCTCTTTTTATAATATCAAGGAAGTTCTTTGACTTCAACACTTTCCCTTTAATTGGTGGTTTAAAGTCTCCCATCTTTCATTATCATTTATAATCTATCAACAGGGCCCAGAAATAAAATTGTATAGCACTTATAATGTGTCCTTCCACAAACATCTCTATTGCCCAGGTTAGTGTTCCAGAGACTGCTTTACCTCCCTGAAACCCACTAAAGCTCATATCAGAAATTGGCAACAATATCAGGAACTGTCAGTATTCCTTTGATCACCTCACTGTTATCTAGAGGCGACTAAGTCGTAATCCCATTTCAAGTCTTATTTTTAGGACTTCTCCATGGACCAATCATTGAAGACACAGATGATTAAGCACAAAATTGTGCATAGGAGGTATCTGTTGGCAAGTGCCTGAAGCAATAAACCTTGAGAGAGTGTTCTAGAAACATGTTTGGACGAAGGAGGAGTAACACAGAGGCACAGCATAGCCTATAAAGTACTCGTGTTGGAGACAATTTGAAAGATATCCTGAATTAAGTAAATAGGCTTTAACATACATTTTTCCTCATTAATCAGTCACTGGACATGGGTTTCCCCAAGATAAATGCAAAATTGAAGCAAGTTATTTTGGATTCAAATACATAATTAGAAACTCAGTTTTTAAAGCCAGTGAGGGAACAATTTTAAATTTGCTGATGAACACTATGAAAACATTTAAAATAACTTTGATGTATGACAAATATGTCCCTCTAGATTTATTCCTCAAATTTATACTGAACATCTCTCAGGATTTAGTGGGTCTAAAACAGTCAAATTCTAATCTTTGCTGTTTATTTATAGACCCTTGTATAATTTATATATTTTAAATCATTGTGCAGTTCTATAAGTAAAAAGTTATATATATTCTATTCAGAAACCTCAAATCTTATATTAGGTGTAAACATATATTCATATAAACATTATCTTCATGAATACATATATCAAGTTTCCATACCAGTTCTTTTCAATAAATAATGCAATTGCATTTTTTAAAACTGGTACACTTAAAACTAAGAAATATTGAAATCAGAATATTGGATAGGAAATAAATAAATAAACAGTATTGTTTTCACATTGAGTTGAAATATATATGATGAGCCAAATTGGGTAGGTGGGGGAGCACCCTCATAGAAGCAGTGGCATGGGGGATGGGATAGAGGGTAACATTTGAAATGTAAATAAATAAAATATCCAATAAAAACAATAAATAAATAAATAAATAAATAAAGAGCCAAGTGTAATGGCTCATGCCTATACTCTTTAGAACTTGGGAAGGTGAGGCAGGGGAATTGTGAATTGATAGCCAACATGACTACAGAGTGATTTCCAAGCACCTGTGGAAATATAGTAATGCCATATCTCAAAAACTCAAAAGAATTTTAAAAATACATATATTAACATAAACAAAACATAAAAGGAAGAGAAAGCTAAACGAGGTTCAGAGAAGCAAAAATACAATAACCAGGTCTTGCTTGCAGTGGCAGGCATGAATTATCTTTGAAACTTTTATGCAGTGGAAATAAGCAGAGACGAAGTACATTTCATCCTTGAAATTTATGTTGATTAGTGGCATACATGTTCAGTCCTAAATTGGTAGCTTGTTAGTTCTTGAGGTTGGGGATAGTTTTCCCTCTACTTCATACTATACCTCAAACATAGGGTCTGTCTTACAATGAGGATCTGTCATCTTATGGGCATAGCAGAAGGATACTCAAGGTGAATAACAGATTTATTACATACAAAAACCAAAGAAAACTCTGAAATTTAAATGTTGATGTGAATTTTAGTCTTACTCTAACCCTTTGTGTCCTCACTATGATATTCCCATCTCAAGTTCTAGTCTTATATTTATTTTTCCAACTATTTTAAACTTACAAATCAATTGAGGTACACAGTTTGGCAATTTGATCTAGATGCTATGTCTTTTGTGGGAATCTTATGTCAAATTACCACTTTGAAATTCAGAATGAGGCCAAAGCTAATGGAGTAGAAATCAATGTCAAACTCAATAGGCGTTATACTCATAATGTAATCAAAGAAAGAGATTTGAAGTAAGATATCCAGCCAAAGACAGGGCTATTTTCCCCCAAAGTAATAAAGAGTATCAAGGCTGTGGTACATTGTTAAAACTGATAAAGAACTAACTACTTGAAGGAAAACAACAATAATTAATTTTTCTTTTATAAGATAGGAGTATCCACAAAGCACCTATATCAAATAGTTGTAGAATGCTTAAGGGCAAAATGCGGTCTATAGATAGAATTGCTTGAAACTGGACAGAATGCAAACTTGGACAAGGTACAAAGGGGAGACACAAAATATACAAAGTGGGAAGACCACACACAATGACTTTCCTGTAGAATGACTTGTAATTTGGGAAAAGAAGCAGATTATATCTGTTTAACTGACACACCTCATCTTTAAAAAACAATGACCCATCACAGCAGGACTATCTGGTTACCACAGAGATAAGAGATGTAAAAGTGTTTTGAAAATTACAAACCTCTCACCTATATTTATAAATATAGGTGATTGCTATTTCTTTTTTATTTATTTTGTTTATTCTTTAATCTTTTTTTACAGTCCAGACATTCTTATATTGAAATTTTTGCCACACTTCCACTGTGGGATAATGAGATATGTGTCTTGTTTTTTCATTCTTATGAAATGCCTTGCAATAAATATCAGGTAGGTACGACTTGATCCATGTATCATATTCTTTCTTAAAAACATAAACTTTAGATGACAAAAGAATAAATCAAATATGACTCACATGATAATTATTGTGTTATGGATGTTCTAAGAATAATATAAAAGTGTCAAGAGTATTTGGCACATAAAAGTAATCATTGAAGCATTCTAATGATACCTTTTTAACATGCTTTGAAATTAGACAGCCTTTAAACATATTTGAAAGTTGTATGTCATTTGCCTGACTGTATACTGTGCACGCATCTATCTGTAGAGAGTTTTGCTACAATTTATTAACTCACTTCAGGTCTGCTTTGAAGTGTATTTATTGTGAGTGGGTTCTGTATTCAAGATTAAAGACTGGGCTCCTTTTGCAAACACAAAATGCAAAAGGGTATCATTTTACCTGAATACTTGAATCTCAAGTCCCATAACAGAGTCAAGACTGATGAAAGCAGGACTGATGAAAGAGGATAAAATTGCAGATGGAAAAAGAGAAATGGAGACTTTAGATATAACATGTTTATATGGCCACTAACACTACACCACCAGATTTGAACCCTGACCTTATGGAATTTAGTCAGATCTTACATGTGTTTGTAATATATACTCATGTTCAGTAAAGATAAATGTTTTTCTTTTTATTTCATTTTTATTACTTATTTTATTTATTTACATTTGAAATGTTATCACCCTTCCCAGTTTCCCCTCCACAAACCCCCTATCTCCTTCCCCTTCCCCTGCCTCTATAAGCATGCTCCCCTACCTGCCCACCTACACTTGCCTCAGTGCCAAGAGCAGGACAAATACAGATGCAGAAGTACACAGCCAAACATCAGACTGACCAAGAGGACCAATGGAGAAGTTAAGGCAAGGACTGTAGGAGCTTAAGGGCCTTGCAACCTCATAGGAAGAATAACACTATCAACCAATCAGAATCCCCAGGACTCCCAGGGACTAAACCGCCAACCAAAGAGTACACAAGGAGGGACCCATGGTATCAGCCACATATGTAGCAGAGGATGGCATTGTCTGTCATCACTGGGAAGTAAGCCCATTAGTCCTGTGGAGGGTTTATTGCTGTTTCCAATGTACTCTACTGTTATGGTTATCACTGTGGCAGAAGTAACTCCAAACTAAACACCGTCTTGCAAATTATGGTTCAAGAGTTTTAAACAAAGAGGTGTCTAAGTTACATTAAAATGATAAAAGACATATTTTTTTTAAATCAGCCACGTTTGGAAAATTCATTCTCCATTGCTTTTTTTCCCTCTGTATTTTTATGATTTCAAAATAGTTAATAATAATTACTAAACTTTGTTATAAAAAGAGCCATTTTACATAGTTTTATTGTAATAGATAGGCTCTAGACCAAAGAAGCTGAAAGCATTAATGTGATAAAATACAATTATGCCACTGAATTATCCCTTGAATTATTGATGCACTATTGACTCATTTGGTATCTGCCATAACGAATGGGCAGAAATATACACTTCCAGGTTAATAAACCCTCCCAAGAGTAGAAGTGCACAGAGGCTGAGCCCATAAATTCAGTAATTTTATCACTCTGTGTTTTATTAAAATTCATTAGATTCCATCAGAGACACAAGGTCAAGAAAGAGCACTAACAAAGTAAGGCATTTTACCCAGGTTTAAATATATTTAAATAGCTATAGAAAGCAGTGCTTATTATATAAACTATATCATTTTAATGATCAACATCCATAACACTAAGACTTGTGAAGAAACTGAACATGCAGTTAATGACTAATGGCTCTAAAGATACTGTTTATACAACGGAGAGTTCACAGGATGTTTAACTACAGAAAACCCCTGTGTTTACATTTTAAGCCAGCATATATTATTTATGTTCACACGATATGTCTTCTTCATAACGACTTAACAGTAGAATCAACGTCTTAAGCTCTTTGTAAGATTCTTAAAATTTCTGAAAACTTACTGTTGGGAAAGAAATATATACAAACTTATTTTCAAAACATTAATTGGTTGCAAAATGAAGACAAAGGGATTTTGTGTTCTATATACAAGTAGCATACATGTTATGTGAACACAGTTTCACATATTTAAATATGATTAAGACCAATTGCCACTAAGCCTAGCAATCACTATTCTTAGCCTTTTAGATCTAAGACAATTTGGGAAAAAAATTGTTATACAATAAACCTATTATCTCCTGTGGTAAGCAGATGGACCTGGTATGATGAGTAATTTCTTTTTAAAGATGAGAAGTATCAATCAAAAGGTATGTTCTCCTTCTTTCCTAAAAACTCAATATTGTGAGCATCAGAATTGGTCAAGCAAAATGTTGAATTTATAGTTTCTATATAATTATTGCAAATAGTAAGGACCTTGTGTGTTCATAAATATAAGGCAGGTGCTGTTTTCCCAATATGCGCAGAGAACGTCTCAAATCTTCATAGAATATTGGAGGCATTCTTTCAAGCTAATACTGATACAAGAAAACAATCTCAGATATTATTGACCAAAAAAGCACATAAAAAAGGAACATATAAATCGTGTTTCCCCATTTTTCCTTCAGATTAAATATACTGCGTGCCACTGAATGCCAACAGAAGAGTTGAGAGGCAAATGAATGGAACGCAGTGTTGAAGTGAATAAAGTATTGAAGAAGAGATCATACCTGCCTAAGTCAATTCAATTCTCTTCAGCTTCCGTTATTGTAACAATGTGCTTTAAACTTGCCTTTGGTGGGATCACTAAGGAGTCTCTGTGGGATGTGGGATGTGCATCCTGAGGAAGAAGTCTCTGGTCAGCCTCATCTGCTGAAACATTTTGGGAAATGTGAGCAGCATCTCTAAGTTGGTGGCTAGTGAGGAATCTCATAGCTGCATACATTTCCATGTGTAATCTGTAGGTTAGACCTAATTAACCAACAAACAAGAGATGAAGGTACTGTTTCAAAGGAAGAGTAAGCATGGGTTGTGTATCTCTGCCTTGTTTGTTTGTTTGTTTGTTTTTTAAGTAATGAAGGGTCATTTTAAGAATTCTGGCATGGAGTCCCTGTGGAATATTCTTCCTGTAATACTAGGATTTCCAGGTGTATTTTGTCATTCTGTTTTTAGTTTATCTCTCCAAATAAGTGTAATAACGTTATCAACTCTCGATCATTTACTTATTTTCACTCTCTACACACTATTAACTGTAGCCTGCTTATTGTTTATATTATGTATTTATTCTTTAGAGAAGGTTTTATTCAGTGCCTGCCTATTCTTCTTATAAAATAAAGCCATGGTCTTATGCTCATACCTATAAGTTTTTAAAATACTGTTTTGCTCCAAGTTCATTTTCATCAAATGATAAGGTAATTATGACAGTGTTTGTAACTCAAAAACTTTTAAAATGACAAATGCCTTTTGACTTGTTTAATGTTTCATTATGTCCTGAAAATATATGTCACATTTCTCAAATCAAATGAGCCTAAGTAAGCCAACAAAGAAACAAACTGAACCTACTAATATCAATCTGGGCGTGAAAAAAGACAGGAAATGTTTGTAAGTACACCTTTTTCAGCAGACAATAGTGCTTTATAGACACAGTCAAAGAACATCAATAAAAAGCTTGTGTTTAAGTTTTGCTGACTGTGTATAGCACTATATGAAAAAGGAGATAATTTCAACTGAATTTAGCCAATTTGAGTATGAAATTGGAAGTATGGTATTCATAGAGTATACCTTGTAGATTCTCATTAGATAAAATAAACAAAAGATAAATTATCAGTCTTGCCATCAATTTTCTTCTAATCAGAGTCTGCAGTGTACACATAAGGCCTTTATTCTGGAGGGAAGAATAAACAAAATTTATTTAGCTTTTATCTGCTTAGTCTCTAAAGCCTCCCAAAAGGTCTGTGATTTATCTCATTTGGAAAATTTAGAGGACAAGTCTGAGATTTCATCACATAAGAAAATAAGTACCAGATATATAGTAGATTTTGCATTATAGAAGATATCAGTGCTGTTTCATCTCTGAGATGTTTATCTGGAAAAGAGGGAAGCATTTTCAAGTAATTCTCAATGGTGAGGGAGTTTGTCTGAAGAACAAATTTAAAAGCCTATAGAGTGCACATTTAGAATTTGATCAACTTTGAAAATTGTTAGTAGTTTTGGTGGATCAAAAAGAAATCTTCCCCATGGACTTGGGTCGGGTTGGAGATATTTGAATACGTGGTCCTCAATAGATGGGACTATTTGTGGGTGGCTATAGAAACTTTGGGAGGTAAGGTCTTGCTTCCTCACTAGGGGAGGCTTTGAGAGTTTGTAACTTGGGCATACTTCTAGTTTTATCTCTTTCTGATTTCTGTTTACATTTGAAACTGTGATCTTTCAGCCTCTTCTCTGCCTAGCTATTGCCAATGGACCCTAATCTCTGAAGCTGACACCAAATTAAACACCTCTGTAAGGTACATTTGCTGTATATCTTTCACAGCCATAGAACAGATGCTAATTCTGTAATTGATATTTGTATAATGAGTTAATTATCTGTGTTAGAGTGGAAGGTTTAATCAGATGAGGAGAAAAAAGAAAAACAAAACATTAAGTCAGAATAAGGAGATAAGGTAGACATAGGTTTTTAGAAACAAACTACAGCTGAGATTAGACATATTGGAAAAACTTTGGTCACTACTCTCTGTACCACTTTTCATTACCATGCATATTTAGCATGAACAGGTATATTTTAGTGACTTATTCTCTGGAAGATATTCACTCTAATCTTGGATGCCAGCTGATTATGTCTTTGAGAAAAGTCAATCCTTTGATGGATATACTTGGACTAGATCAGTGCACGGGAAAGGGACTTCTTCACTACAGAAATTTATTATAAAAGGAAAGTCTCTGTCTGACAAATAAAGAGGCAGACACTTGCAGCCAACTCTTGGACTGAGAACAGGTTCTCCAATGGACAAGTTAGAGAAAAGACTGAAGGAGCTGAAGGAGTTTGCAACCTGAAAGGAAGAACAGCAATATCAACCAACCAGAGCCCCCAGATCTCCCACAGACTAAACCACCAACCAAAGAGTACACATGGAGTGACCATGGCTCCAGCCACATATGTAGCAGAGGATGAATTTGTTGTGCATCAATGGGAGAGATCCTTGGTTCTGTGAAGTTTCCATGTCCCAATGCCAGGGCAGGGAGTTGGGAGGGAGTGGGTGGGTGGGAGGGTTATGGAGCACTTTCATAGAAGCAGGGGGAGGGGGATGGGATTGAGGTGTTCTGGAAGGGAAACTTAGAAAGAGTATAGCATTTGAAATGTAAATAAATAAAATATTCAATAAAACAAAATAATTACATGAAAAGGAAAAGACAAGGAAAGGCTTATCAGGAATATACCCAGCTGTTTATCACGATCACATATATTCAGTCACATCCCAAATATACTGGAAGTTAAGTGGGTGCAGTTACACACCCACTTAACACACACACACACACACACACAGAGAGAGAGAGAGAGAGAAAGAGAGAGAGAGAGACAGACAGAGAGAGAGAGAGAGAGAGAAAGAGAGAGAGAGACAGAGAGAGAGAGAGAGAGAGAGAGAGAGAGAGAGAGAGAGAGAGAGAGAGAGAGAGAGCCTTTGTCCTAACCTGGACAATGCCTCAGTAGAAATTAGAAGGAAATGAAGATGAACTAACTAAGGAGCAGAAACAGCAGAGGAAATTATGTTTTATTATTTTGTGTTCCTGAGTAATGATACCCAATGTCCCTGAGACTCCAGTTAAATTAAGCTTAATATGCCCCTGTTTTTTCTTTCAAAGCCCATAATTCATGGCTCCCTCCCCACCTTTTCTTCTGTTTGTTGTCTATTCCAATATAGTCTCTACAAAGCATGTGATTAATACCCCATTTATGTCTTTCAGTGAAATGTTCATGAAGACAAACAGAAGTGGTCCCCCAAATGACCTTCGTTGAATCTCTTGATACCTTTACCCCAAATGGATGTTTTAGCATTTACAAATCACTTTCATTTTCTCCTTGCCTGCTAGTGAGGTTTGAATCTCCACAGTGACTCTCTTCTCCAAACACCATATTTTTTAAAAGGATCAAATAAAGTTCATGGTGGCTTATCTCAATTTCCCAGGGATAACTTACATTTTAAAATGAGAAAGTCAGAATAAATCAACAGCAATAGGGAGCAGCTTTGGAAGTCTCTATTCAGGACAGTTGCCTTCCTGTCTTCTTTCCTAAATGCATCTAAGGCATGGTCTCAAGGACATGGGAATGTTAGCATTCAGAAGGCATTAAAAGGATGGTGAGTGGGTGATTGGGCAGAGCATCATATCTAAGAAAAGCAGGGGTCTGAAGGCAATCAAATCTCTGCTCCTGGAACTAGTACAAAGAAGCCATCCTTAATGGGAATGAAACAGACCTGTACAACTCTTGGTTGGTGCTATAGTCCCTGGGAGCAGCTGATGTTATTCTTCCTATGAGGTTGTAATACCCCTCTGCTCCTCTAGTCCTTCTGCCTGCTCCCCTACCAGGCTTCCTGAGCTCAGTTTGATGGTTGGCTCCAAACATCCACATCTGATTTGGATAGTTGCTGACTGAACAATCCATGAGGCAGTCAGCAAGTGCCTTTGTAATAACAAGTGTCAGGTTTGGTGTCTGCAGACAGAATGGATACCCAGGTGGGGCAGTCACTGGATGGCCATTCCTTCATCCTCTGCTCCATTTTTTGTCCCTGTTCTTCCTTTGGATGGGAACATTTCTGAGTTAAAAACTTTGAGATGGGTGGGTGGCCACATCCTTTGACTGGGGGCTCTGCCTATCTATTGGAGTAGGGACTCTACATGTTCTATCTGCAATTCCCTGTGCATTTCTGCTAAAGTCATTCCAGTTGGGTCCTAAGAGCTTCTTATTTGCTGAAGTCTGGGACCCTCCAGGGAATATCCTCAGTTCCTTATCCCCTACTGCTACATATTATTTATAACAGCCAGAAGCTGGAAAGAAGCCAGATGCTCTTCAACAGTGGTACATCTACACAATGGAGTGCTACTTAGCTATCAAAAACAAGACTTCATGAAATTCATAGACAAATGGATGGAAGTAGGAAGTATCATTCTGAGTGAGGTAACCAAATCACAAAAATCCATGCATGATATGCACTTACTGATAAGTGAATATTAGCCCCAAAGTTCGGATTACCCAAGATACAGTCCACAGATCACATCAAGTTCAAGAAGAAGGAAGACAAAAGTGCAGATGCTTTAGTTCTTCTTAAAATGAGGAACAAAAGTAATCATAGGAGGAGATATGGAGACAAAGTTTGGGGCAGAGACTGAAGGAATGCCCATTCAGAACCTGCCCTGGGGATACAGCCACCAAAACTAGACAATATTGATGAAGTCAAGAAATCCATGCTGACATAGCCATCTCCTGAGAGGAAGCCAGAGAGTAACAAATACAGAGGCAAATGGTAGCAGCAAACCATTAAACTGAGAACTGGGTCCCCACTGAAGGCGTAGAGGAAGGATTGAAGGAGCTGATGGGGTTTGCAACCCCATAAGAACAACAATATCAACAAACCAGAGCTCCCAGGGACTAAACCACTACCCAAAGACTGTATAAGGACTAACCCACGCCTCCAGCTGCATATGTAGCAGAGGATATCCTTGTTGCACACCAATGGGAGAAGAAGCCCTTGGCCCTGACAAGGCTGGACCCCCAGTGCAGGGGAGTGGCAGGGGAATGGGAAGGGGGGTGGTTGGGGAGGTGGAACACCCTCATTGAAGAAGGGGAGGGGAATGGGATAGGAGGCTTATGTCCAGGAAACCGGAAAAGGAAAAGGGAATAACATTTGAAATGTAAATAAAAATATAAATTTACATTTGAAATGTAAATTAAAAAACCAAACATACAAAAAAAAGAAGTGTACAGGGAGAGATCCATGGCTCCAGATACATATGTAGCAAAGGATGGCCTTGTCTGACATCAATGTGAGGGGAAGCCCTTGGTCCTGTGGAGGTTTGTTGCCTCAGTGTTTGGGGATGCTTAAGCAGTGGGGCAGGAGAGAATGGGTGGGTGGGGGAGAACCCTCATGGAGGCAAAGGAGAAGGGGGAGAGGACAGATTCGGGATGGGGGGTTGTGGAGGGGTAACCTAGTAGTGGGATTTGAGATTTAAACAGATGGAATGAATAATTTAAAAAAGAAAAAAATTAATATAACAAAGAAAAATGTGCTCCGTTAATGAACTTTCAAAACCAGGTTTCACTCACTCCAATAGTAAAATGATTAATGTATTTTTCAATCATAATAGTATATTATATAATATTCAGTCACAGGGGACAGAGGGAGGGAGGGAACTGGATGAGAGAGGGGATAGGTAGGGGAAGGAGGGGACATGATCAGGTATTGGGGAGTGGGAAGGAAACAGGACTGAAACCCTGAGGGTGAGTAGAAAGAATGGAAACAGGCAACCTTGGGAGGTAGAAAGTAAGGGGACCCTCTAGAATGTACCAAAGACCTGGGTGGTGAGAGACTATCAGGGCACAAAGGGAGGGACCTTAGATAAGTGGTCTACAGTGGGGAGGGGGAACTTGTAGTATCCATATCCAGTGGAGGGTCAGGACATCAAGTGGAGGGATAGGGTTGCCATCCCACAGCCAAAAGCCTGACCCAGAATTGTTCCTGTCTGAAGGAACTGCAGGGACAAAACTGAAGAAAAGCATGAAAGAAAGGAGGTCCAGGGATAGGCCCAAATTTGGATCCAGCTTAATAGGAGGCCCAGGGCCCTAACACTGTTACTGATGATTGTGGACAGGAGCCTAGCATGGCTACCGTCTGAGAGGCCCAAAAAGTAGCTGAAAGAGTCAGATGCAGACACAAGTCCCAAACCAGTAGACAGAAGCTGGGGGTCCATATGAATTGGGCTGGAATAAGCTGAGGAGGAGAGCAGCCCCAAGGGAAGACCAGCAACCTCAACTGACCTGGACCACCAAGATCTGTCACACACTGAGCCACTAACCAGGCATCATATGAGGCCCCTGACACATATACAATAGAGGAATGCCAGGTCTGGCCTCAGTGAGAGAAGATGTAACTAACCCTGGAGAGACTTGAGGTCCCAGGGAGTGGGCCTAGTGGGGTTGGGGTGAGGAGTAGGGACATTCTTTTGAATATGGGAGGAGGAGATATGGGATGGGGAGCAGTCAGGGCAGGAGGGGAGCAGACTAGGAGAGGGATGGAATCTGGATTGTAAAAAGAGATTAAAGAATAAAAAGTAAATAAATTAAACCAAAACAAAACAAAACATGTACTTCCTGCCTTTCCTGGAGTACAAAGCTATATTCACTCAAGAAAGATGTTGGGTAAATCACTTGACTTCTCAGCACCTGTGTTTCCCACTCTATAAACTGAGATAATATGAATGTCTGTCTCACAGAATAGTAACACAGAGAGAATGATTTAATGCAAGCAACTCGTGAGATCCATGGCTGTTTTCTACAAGACATGCCACAAGTTGCTTTTCTCTATATTATTCCTATAGTAATTAAAGGCATGCAGGAGTGACAATTATAACACAGATATCTCACTGTTACTGTGGAATCAAGATGGTGTGAGCTAGAAAAGCCTCAGATATAAAAGCAAATACTAAATGCAGAAACAGAGGAAAATGAATAAGGAGGATTCAATCCAATGAAATGTAATATAAATGTCTAAAGTTGTTTTCTTGCTAATGATTATGAAGGATGAGCCTATATTGCATGCATCCTGAGATCCTGATCAAGATATGATGGTTCAAAAGATGGTGCATGTAAATTAGTGGATGCAACTTTCTCTCTTACACGGTCACTTGGCAGTTTTACTATTCTCATTTTGTGGACAAGTAAACTGAGCCTCATTCTAAGGCTTTACAGCTTTGATTTCAATAATAACCAATTATGTTGCTATAAGGTATGCCTTGATGCAGAGCCTACAGGTTTTCTCATTAACTCAAAGCTGAGATTATTCCAGATTCTTCCTTCAGACACTCAAGCATTTCATCTACTGTACCACATTGTGGCTGAACACATTATTAACTTGAGTATTTCTTATATACATTTCGAGTGTTATTTCCTTTCCCGGTTTCCGGACAAACATCCCCCTCCCCCCTCCCCTTCTTTATGGGTGTTCCCCTCCCCCTCCTCCCCCCCTTACCGCCCTCCCCCAACAAGGATATTTATTGCTACCTATGAGGTCAGAGTCCAGGGTCAGTCCATGTTTAGTCTTTAGGTAGTGGCTTAGTCCCTGGAAGCTCTGGTTGCTTGGCATTGTTGAACACAACTTTTTGAGTGGATGTACAATATCCAATTAATATGAGAGTAGGAACTTTGTTAAAAAGTATGAAACACCTTGGAACTGGTCACATGACTCTGGGAGTAAGCACTTGCCAGACATACCAACAATGTTAGCCTAAATACCAGAACTCCCATACAAAAGTGGGATGCAATGACACGTATGTGTAATCCCAACACTATAATGCTGAAATTGGAGGGAGAAACAGGAGATATATCTGGAAACACATACCCTGGCTAGACAGTTATTCAGTACAGCAGAAAGAAAGATGCAGTTTCAACACTCAAGGTGGAGAACAGATTCGTGAACATTTCCTTCTGACATCCACATGTGCAATTGTACATACATACCACATACACAGGCATAGTAATGATCAATAAAACATCTCTAAAAATTAAAGCTAAAAATTATTCTGTCCAGAGTTATAGGTGTTAATTCATACTGAGGAAAAAATACATTTATCTGTGCAGACCTCTCTAAACTACCATGTGCTAAGTTTTGGTAAGTTTGGAGCATGGTAAGTAAGTTGCATGGTGACTTTAGTAAGAATCATGCACTGCTGTGTTTGGAGAGGTGCTTCAGTAGGTAAGAGCAGTGGCTACTCTTCTAGAGGACTCTGGTTTAATCTTGAGAAGCTGAATGGCTGATCACACACAGTCTGCAATTCTAGTTCTGGGGAATCCAACACCCTTACACAGATATACACACAGGTAAACACCAATACACATAAAATAAAAGTAAATAAATCATTAAAAATGGACTACGGGGACCTTGAGTCTCAGACAAAGAATAGTTTTATCCAAAAAGAAAGGACAAAAGCTTGAGGCCAGGGATGAGGATGCCATCCCACAGCCAAAACTCTGACCCATAATGTTCCTGTCTGAAAGAACTGCAGAGATGGAAATGGAGAGGAGCCTGAGGGAAAGGAGGAACCAGCTCAAGGGGATATCTCAAGGCCTAACACTATTACTGAGGCTATGGAGTGCTCACAAAAAGAAATCTATCATGACTGCCCTCCAAAAGACCCAACACACAGCTGGAAGATTCAGATGCAGATATTTGCACCCAACCAATGGACAGAAGCTGCTGACCCCTGTTGCTGAATTAGGGAAAAGTCGGAAGAAGCTGAAGAGGAGGGTCACCCTGTAGGAGGACCAGCAGTCTCAATTAACCTGTACCTCTGAGGTCTCTCAGACACTGTACCATCAACCAGGCAGCATACACCAGCTGAGATGAGGCCTCCAACACATACACAGCAGAGGACTGCTGGGTCTGGGTTCAGTTAGAGAAGATGCACCTAACTCTCAAGAGACTGGAGATCCCAGGGTGTTTAGAGGTCTGGTGGGGTAAGGGTAGGGGCATCCTCTTGGAGACAGGACTGGAGAGAAATTATGGCATGGGAAACAATCAGAAGGTGGACCATGAGGGGTATAAAATCTGGAGTGAAAAAAAAAAAAGCTCGAGGCCATAGGTCTGTTTTGTCTAATATAAACATTATCCATGTATACATGTATAGGAAATTACAGAATAAACTACTAAATTATATGCATTTGTATCTTTATATACAACTTAACTCATTTTTCACCTTTTGAAAATAATTTTCAGCTCAAACTATTCAGTCAGAATCTTAGTGTGTAAATAAGTCATTCACTGATATCCAACCATTAGAAAACAACTTTAAACTAGCAAGAATTTTGGAATAAACAAAAATAAGACAATGTATTGTATTCTTTTGAATATAGGAACTGGAATTTCCAGTCATTATTTAAAATACAGAGGCTTATTGTGCAAACATTCTTACTCATTTTCTTATAACGAACTTGTAAAAAATAGATACATATATAGAAATATCCTGTAAGTACTATACACAAATGCTAGATAAACAATGAGCAACACACAAAACAACTTTTATCCACGGGATCAGTGTATTCACAAAAGACTTGAGTCATGAAATCATTATACAATCAAAGAAAACTTCCTGACATGTTTCAGTACAAAACTTTGTGTATGCACATAAGTGTTTTTAACTTTTTATTTCATGTGTGTAGATGTGTTCCTTGATGTCTTTTGTGTACAAGTTTTTACAATGAGCCATTAAACTTGCCTGTGAAAGTGGAGTGAGGCCATGGTGATAAATTAGCTCCCATTAATGTTGTCAGTATGTGAATATGAAATTGTGGTGGGATTGTGCAGTTTTCTGCATGCCATTAGTTTGGATGCTATATTAACATCCTAGACATTAACAAGAATGCTGGTGTCATGCATTGATATACAACTATCTCTTTGAAACTGGGATGGATAATATGTAAATATGTAAAAAAATAAATCAGAGATGTCCCTCTTATGAGCAGCATTTTGAAGGAACTCGGGGGTTTTATAACAAAAAGGGAAAGTGCAGGGAAAAATCAAAAAATGATGGAAGTCAAATGTATCTCCATGTAGCCCAACACTAAAGGAACTCTATGGACCAAAGCACTAGAACATCTCCTTGGAGAAGAGCACTAAAGTATTTCCACGAACATAGTTTCTCCATGGACCACAGTAGTAAAGCTTCTCCGTGGTATCTTCATGGAGTACAGCACTAAGAAGAGTTTTCATAAGCTACTCTGACCAATACTCACTGACTTGAGTGGCACAAGGGAGCTTGTTTGAGACTGTACAGTGTTGGAGGCCTGAAGGCACATGCCTGGAGTCTCTCAAGATGTAAGAACAAAAGGTTTTTAATTTTACGTTTCTTTCGTACTGCACCTCTCCCTATTTCCCCAATCTTTCAAGACTTAACTGAAATATCACTTCTTTAATTGGGGCCTTTTCACACCCTGAATCCCACAGTGAGACTTAACATCTAGGTTTCCAAGCCACTTTGACTATAAAATGTATAATAACACAAGAAGATTGAATTGAATAACCTTCTCTTAGTCTTGTAAATTCTTAAAGGTGGCTGGCGTGCGAGAATTGTAGAAGTCAGAGATACAGATCAAACCCTGACCTTAACAATTTTTGGATCTATTAAGTTGAGGACAATTCTTAGTTTTTTCAAACTTCAATCCTTCAATTTTTTTTAAAAAAATAGTTGATTAATTAATTTTTTATTTATATATTTATTTTTACACTCAAGTTTTGATGTTCCTTCTGGTTCACTCAACTACTGTTCAAAATCCCAAACCTCCTCCCACCCCCTCACCCCGACCCCCTACCCCATCTCCACTAGGATGTCCCCACTCTACCCACCCTGCCAGACCTCTAACTCCCTGGGGCCTCCAGACCATTGAGGGTTATATGCATCTTTGTTGACTGACCCCAGGCCTGAGAGTCCTCTGCTCTATATGTGTTCGGGGCTTCATCTCAACTGGTATATGCTGCCTGGTTAGTAATCCAGTGTCTGAGATCTCAGAGGTTCACGTTAATTGAGACTGCTGGTCCTCCTACAGGGTTGCACTCCTCCTTAGCTTCCTTCAGCTTTCCCCTAATTCAACCACAGGGGTCAGCAGCTTCTGTTGACTGGTAGAGTGCAAATAACTGCATCTGACTCATAACTTCTTGTTGTGTTTTTCCAGAGACAGTTTTGATAGGTCTCTTTTTATGAGTGCCCCATAGCCTCAGTAATGGTGTCAGGACTTGCTGCCCCTCCTTGAACTGGATCTCCATTTTGGCCTAACCCTGGACCTTCTTTTTCTCAGGTTCTTCTCCATTCCCATTCCTGCAGTTCTTTCAGACCATAACAATTATGGATCAGAGTTTTGACTGAGGGATAGCAACCCTATCCCTCTATTGATGCCCTCCTTTCTCCTGAAGGTGGGCTCTAGAAGTTCCCTCTCTCCACTGTAGGGTATTTCATCTAAGATACCCCCCTTTGGAGTCCTGAGAGTATCTCACCTCCCAAGTGTCTGGTGCATTCTGGAGGATCCTCCCAATCTCTTAACTCTTAAGTGGAGATGTATTGTCATGACATTTTCATTGATTATATCTAAGATAATGGGGATTGTAAAGCTTGAAAACAATTAGAAATTTTGTAAGTTTATGAATATTCACCTAAAATGGACTACACACCCTGGTTTAAGTGGAATTTCTTGCGAAGTATAGAATATTTTTTCTATTATCTTTAAAATTTTGCTAACTCAAATAATCTAAAATGAGAGGAACTTGTTTTATATTTCTGTATGGATTAATTGCATTATAATTTTTTTAGAAAATGCAAACTTTTTATTTATTTTTTAAGGATTTGAAAGAATTTTTTTATCTTTATTAATTGAGTATTTCTTATTTACATTTCGATTATTATTCCCCTTCCCGGTTTCCGGACCAACATCCCCCTAACCCCTCCTCTTCCCCTTCCCCTTCTATATGGGCTTCCCCTCCCCATCCTCCCCCAATTACCGCTCTCCCAGCAACAATCATGTTCACTGGGGTTTCAGTCCTGGCAGGACCAAAGGCTTCCCCTTCCACTGGTGTTCTTACTAGGCTATTCATTGCTACCTATGAGGTTGAAGCCCAGGGTCAGTCCATGTATAGTCTTTGGGTAGTGGCTTAGTTCCTGGAAGCTCTGGTTGGTTGGCATTGTTGTTCATATGGGGTCTCAGTCCCCTTCAAGCTCTTCCAGTCCTTTCTCTGATTCCTTCAACGAGGGTCCCGTTCTCAGTACAGTGTTTTGCTGCTGGCATTTGCCTTTGTATTTGCTGTATTCTGGCTGTGTCTCTCAGGATAGATCTACATTCGATTCCTGTCAGTCTGCACATCTTTGCTTCATCCATCTTATCTAGTTTGGTGGCTGTATATGCATGGGCCACATGTGGGGCAGGCTCTGAATGGTGTTATTTTGCCTCTGTTGTAAACTTTGCCTCCCTATTCCCTGCCAAGGGTATTCTTGTTTCCCTTTTAACGAAGAAGTGAAGAATTCGCATTTTGGTCATCCTTCTTGAGTTTCATGTGTTCTGGGCATCTAGGCTAATTCAATCATTTGGGCTAATATCCACTTATCAATGAGTGCTTACCATGTGTGTTTTTCTGTGATTGGGTTACATCACTCAGGATGATATTTTCCAGTTCCATCCAATTGCCTATGAATTTCATAAAGTCATTGTTTTTGATAGCTGAGTAATATTCCATTGTGTAGATGTACCATATTTTCTGTATCCATTCCTCTGTTGAAAGGCATCTGGGTTCTTTCCAGCTTCTGGCTATTAAAAATAAAGCTGCTATAAACATAGTGAAGCACGTTTCTTTGTTTTATGTTGGGGCACCATTTGGGTATATGCGGAAGAGAGTTATAGCTGGGTCCTCAGGTAGTTCAATGTCCAATTTTCTGAGGAACCTCCAGACTGATTTCCAGAATGGTTGTACCAGTCTGCAATTCCACCAACAATGGAGGAGTGTTCCTCTTTCTCCACATCCTTGCCAGCAGTTGCTGTCACCTAAGTTTTTGATCTTAGCCATTCTCACTGGTGTGAGGTAAAATCTCAGGGTTGTTTTGATTTGCATTTCCCTTAGGACTAAAGATGTTGAACATTTCTTTACATGTTTCTCAGCCATTCAGCATTCCTCAGCTGTGAATTCTTTGTTTAGCACTGAACCCCATTTTTAATAGGGTTATTTGTCTCCCTGCGGTCTAACTTCTTGAGATATTTGTGTATTTTGGATATAAGCCCTCTATCTGTTGTAGGATTGGTAAAGAACTTTTCCCAATCCGTTGGTTGCTGTTTTGTCCTAACCACAGTGTCCTTTGCCTTACAGAAGCTTTGCAGTTTTATGAGATCCCATTTGTCGATTCTTGATCTTAGAGCATAAGTCATTGGTGTTTTGTTCGGGAAATTTTCCCCAGTACCCATGTGTTCAAGATGCTTCCCCACTTTTTCTTCTATTAGTTTGAATGCATCTGGTTTGATGTTGAGGTCCTTGACCCATTTGGACTTAAGCTTTGTACATGGTGATAAGCATGGTTCGATCAGCATTCTTCTAAATGCTGACCTCCAGTTGAACCAGCACCATTTGCTGAAAACGCTTTTTTCCATTGGATGGTTTTGGCTCCTTTGTCAAAAATCAAGTGACCATAGGTGTGTGGGTTCATTTCTGGGTCTTCAATTCTATTCCACTGGTCTATCTTTCTCTCTCTGTACAAATACCAAGCAGTTTTTATAACTATTGTTCTGCAATACTGCTTGTGTTCAGGGATAGTGATTCCCCCAGAAGTCCTTTTATAGTTGAGGATAGTTTTAGCTATCCTGAGTTTTTTGTTATTCCAGATGAATTTGCAAATAGTTCTGTCTAATTCTGAAGAATCGGATTTGTATTTTTTTATCTTTATTAACTTGAGTATTTCTTACTTACATTTCGATTATTATTCCCCTTCCCAGTTTCTGGGCCAACATCCCCCAACCCCTCCCCTTCCCCTTCTATATGAGATTCCCTTCCCTATCCTCCCCCCATTACCACCCTTCCCCCAACAATCACCTTCAGTGGGGGTTCAGTCTTGGCAGGACCAAGGGCTTCCCCTTCCACTGGTGCTCTTACTAGGCTATTCATTGCTACGTATGTGGTTGTAGCCCAGGGTCTGTCCATATATAGTCTTTGGGTAGTGTCTTAGTCCCTGGAAGCTCTGGTTGGTTGGCACTGTTGTTCATATAAACTCTCGAGATGGGGATTGCATTGAATCTGTAGATCGCTTTTAGTAAAATGGCCAATTTTACTATGTTAATCCCACCAATCCATGAGCATGGGAGATCTTTCTATCTTCTGAGGTCTTCTTCAATTTCTTTCTTCAGAGACTTGAAGTTCTTATCATACAGATCTTTCACTTACTTGGTTAAAGTCACACCGAGTTATTTTATATTATTTGGGACTATTATTAAGGGTGTCGTTTCCCTTATTTCTTTCTCGGCTTGTTTCTCTTTTGTGTAGAGGAAGGCTACTGATTTATTTGAGTTAATTTTATACCCAGTCACCTTGCTGAAATTGTTTATCAGGCTTAGTAGTTCTCTGGTGGAACTTTTGGGATCACTTAAGTATAATATCACATCATCTGCAAATAGTGATATTTTGACTTCTTCTTTTCCAATCTGAATCCACTTGATCTCCTTTTGTTGTCTAATTGCTCTGGCTAGAACTTCAAGAACTATATTGAATAAGTAGGGAGAGAGTAGGCAGCCTTGTCTAGTCCCTGATTTTAGTGGGATTGTTTCAAGTTTCTCTCCATTTAGTTTAATGTTAGCTACTGGTTTGCTGTATATGGCTTTTGCTATGTTTAGGTATGGGCCTTGAATTCCTATTCTTTCCAGGACTTTTATCATGAAAGGGTGTTGAATTTTGTCAAATGCTTTCTCAGCATCTGATGAAATGATCATGTGGTTTTGTTCTCTCAGTTTGTTTATATAATGGATTACGTTGATGGTTTTCCGTATATTAAACCATCCCTGCATGACTGGGATGAAGCCTACTTGATCATGGTGAATGATAGTTTTGATGTGGTCTTGGATTCTGTTTGCCAGAATTTTGAGTATTTCTGCGTCGATATTCATAAGGGAAATTGGTCTGAAGTTCTCTTTCTTTGTTGGGTCTTTGTGTGGTTTAGGTAAAAGAGTAATTGTGGCTTCATACACGGAATTCAGTAGCACTCCATTTGTTTCAATTTTGTGGAATAGTTTGGATAGTATTGATATGAGGTCTTGTACGAAGTTATGATAGAATTCTGCACTGAACTCGTCTAGAACTGGGCTCTTTTTGGATGGGAGACCTTTAATGCCTGCTTCTATGTCATTAGGAGTTATGGGGTTGTTTAAATGGTTTATCTGTTCCTGATTTAACTTCAGTACCAGGTATCTGTCTAGGAAATTGTCCGTTTCCTGCAGATTTTCAAGTTTTTTTGAATGTAGGCTTTTGTAGTAGGATCTGATGATTTTTTGAATTTCCTCTGATTCTGTTGTTATGTCTCCCTTTTCATTTCTGTTTTTGTTAATTTGGACAGACTTTCTGTGTCCTCTCGTTAGTCTGGCTAAGGGTTTATCTATCTTGTTGACTTTCTCAAGGAACCAACTTTGGGTTCTGTTGATTCTTTCTATGGTCCTTTTTGTTTCTACTTGGTTGACTTCAGCTCTGAGTTTGATTATTCCTGCCTTCCACTCCTCTTGGGTGTATTTCCTTCTTTTTGTTCTAGAGCTTTTAGGTGTGCTGTCAAGCTGCTGGTATATGCTCTCTCCTCTTTCTTTCTGCAGGCACTCAGAGCTATGAGTTTTCCTCTTAGCACAGCTTTCATTGTGTCTCATAAGTTTGGGTATGTTGTACCTTCATTTTCATTAAATTCTAAGAAGTCTTTCATTTCTTTCTTTATTTCTTCCTTGACCAGGTTATCATTGAGTAGAGCATTGTTCAACTTCCATGTATATGTGGGCATTCTTCCCTTATTGTTATTGAAGACTAGCTTTAGCCCATGGTGGTCTGATAGGACGCATGGGATTATTTCTATCTTTCTATATCTGTTGAGGCCTGTTTTATGACTAATTATATGGTCAATTTTGGAGAAAGTACCATGAGGTGGTGAGAAGAAGGTATATCCTTTTGTTTTAGGATAGAATGTTCTATAAATATCTGTTAAGTCCATTTGGTATGACCTCTCTTAGTCTGTCCATATCTCTGTTTAATTTCTGTTTCCATGATCTGTCCATTGATGAGAGTGCAGTGTTGAAATCTCCTACTATTATTGTGTGGGGTGCAATGGGTGCTTTGCGATTTAGTAAGGTTTCTTTTATGTATGTAGGTGCCCTTGTATTTGGGGCATAGATATTTAGGATTGAGAGTTCATCTTGGTGGATTTTTACTTTGATGGATATGAAATGTTCTTCCTTATCTTTTTTGATGACTTTTATTTGAAAATCGATTTTATTCGATATTAGAATAGCTACTCCAGCTTGCTTCTTCAGACCATTTGCTTGGGAAGTTGTTTTATAGCCTTTCACTCTGAGGTAATATCTGTCTTTGTCTCTGAGGTGTGTTTCCTGTAGGCAGCAGAATGCAGGGTCCTCATTGCCTATGCAGTTTGTTAATACAAACTTTTTAAAAACTACATTTAACTCAAATTCCCAAAGATACCACTTTAACAATTAAATTCATAAAAAGATAAGATGCCATATGGATGGGTACATTGTGACCTTCAAAGGAATGCATGTGTACACCAGTGCTTCAATATCACTGCTGTTCTAAGACAATAGATTTCATCATTAATTAAACCAAGGAACATTCATTTTGATCTTTTGTTTCAACTCCTCAGTGATACTGGATTAAACACCATGTCCTGCCTTATCTAGATATAGACCTGCCCAGAATATCCCTCTTGTTTAATATTGCATCTCTCAAGATTCTTTAGTTTTCTTTTCAGTGGATATTCTTCTAAGGAAAATTCTTTTTTTTTCTTTTTTATTTTATTTTATTTTATTTTATTTTTTTATTATCTTGAGTATTTCTTATATACATTTCAAGTGTTATTCCCTTTCCCGGTTTCCGGACAGACATCACCCTCCCCCCTCCCCTTCCTTGTGGGTGTTCCCCTCCCAAACCTCCCCCCATTGCCACCCTCCCCGCATAGTCTAGTTCACTGGGGGTTCAGTCTTAGCAGGACCCAGGGCTTCCCCTTCCACTGGTGCTCTTACTAGGATATTCATTGCTACCTATGGGGACAGAGTCCAGGGTCAGTCCATGTATAGTCTTTAGGTAGTGGCTTAGTCCCTGGAAGCTCTGGTTGCTTGACATTGTTGTACTTTTGGGGTCTCGAGCACTAAGGAAAATTCTTAAGAAACCATAGAATAATAGTCTTGAATTATATTCCACAGGACTTCCAGTTTTGCCTCTAACTATAGGTGAACACTCCAGGTCAGTTCTGAAATGTAAAATGCTATTCATCAATGCAAATTTTAAATGAATGGAGGAACAAAGGACATCCTGATGCCCAGTCAGTGTCTCCCTTCCAGTCATAAACAGTAACATAAATCATGTCAACAAGTGCTGAAGCTTAGACTGTTATCACTGTTTGCTAGAAGAGCTGAAAGAGGAAGATAGTGAGGTGCAAAGTGTCCTGACCTCTCATATACTGGACCCCTATGAGTGGTTGTGTCTTAAATGTTAAGGAGGAATGAGCTGCTAGAATAGAACACAATCCATCTCTGGGATATTAAATATCTTTGTAAATGAGAGCTATAAAATTTATAAGTCCACAATTCCACATAACAAACTTCTTTAATATTTAAAAGATCATTCACTAATGCAGGAAGTCAATTGCAATATAAAACCAGTGTTCACTGCAATGTGATCAGGACCCTTCCACTTCCGTGCATTAGAATTAAGATGAAACATTTTATATTTAGGTTTAATTACTTCTTTTATACTTTCAATTATTTTAAAATTTACATCAATTTGTCATTATGGCATAAATAAAGTAAGCAACATTAAAGTGTTATTAGCAGTGCTTTATCTTAATCCAAACGTGATTATTTAAATGTTTTCCCATGTGTGTTGACAGTTATATGAATCTTTTTACACATAAACATAAAATGTTATAATCAAACTCAATACTTATTTGTTTGTATGCATTTTATATCGCAAGAGTTTCACTCTTGTTGGCATCCAACATTACTTCAATTCCTATTTCAAACAATACAGCAAATGATTGTCCCAATAGTTTATTATAGTTTTCTTAGTTATTTAGCAGAGTCAATGGCACCTTGGCATTGTCTGCCTATCTCCTCCTTATTTTTGGAAACAGTCAACCATTATTTTGAAAGATACCAGCATCCACAAACTTTATCTACTATGTTAGCATCTTTTTCCTCAGAATATTCATCCTATGTGAAATATATACTTCCAGTGTGCTTTTCCTTTCATTTTCTGGGTGTATATCTGTGAATTTCTGTCTGTGATCAAACATGTTTCCTTGCACTGATTGTTTGAAGACAGAAACCTTGCTTGTATTTTTTTTTCATTTTTTGTTCAACAAAATAAGGTCATATATGCCCATTTTTATAAGTGTGAAGCAAATTAAAAACATTAAGGTGAGCAATGAAGGATCATGTCTTTACATTTCAACATACCAGGAATTAATATTTAAAATATTATATCTAATAAGTTTGTAAGCAATGTTCACTATACAATGTCTAAAATTTTCATTTAAATAATATGAGACAGTCAGGGAATCCACATTACTACTATGTAAAACAAACACTCTTATATACTATTATTTTACTTCTTTTAAGTTCATTGAAATTCATAAGGGATGCATTAGTTAGTATATAGCATGCACAGGTGTTAAATTTCTCTCTGTCTTATGAATAACAAAAACAATTTGAGGTTTATTCCTAAGTATGAATAGAAAGAAGCATATCTTATGAAACTTGCAAAGTATTCAGCTTACATTCAGAGGAATATGCTAAAAGCATCCTGCTGCAAATGAAGGTTAAAATGCTAAACGCAGAGGACATTATTTATATGGATTTTAATTGTAATAGAAAAGTATAACCATAAATCTATAGGCTATACTGAAAGAATTGTAGAATGGAAAGGCTTTTCAATACCTATTTCAAGGTTGACTGTGTCAGGCTATTACTACCAAAGTGGCATTTTTGTGTGTGTTGAAGGGACAATGCAAAAATGCTAGTAATTTTTTAGTCCACTAAAACTCCAGGAAAACAATAAAATATGAACTCCTAGAGATCAACTCTCCGAAACACTCAACAACTATTCATTTATAGAAAAAAAATGTTCTCTGTTTAATATGCAAGCATTAGTTCAGGGAAAATTATTTGAATTAATATTTTACATAATAGGATAATTTAATAGTCTCTTTAAATTTGGACAGACATTCAAAATCTGACTTGATAATCAATGTAATTTCCTATTGGTCTAGTCCCAGGCCACATTGTTCCTAAAATAAAAAGCAAAGCTACTAATAATTATACTCTTTTAGGACTAATGATAAAATAAGCAAAGTTCTCAGAAGGTTGTGACTCATTCTAGTACTTTCTAATGTGTAACTCTGTCCTGGATGACATGAATAGCTCACTGGGCATGATGACTTTACAATGGTACACTTGGCCCATATTAAAATAAATGCTGTATACGTACAACATCAGGCTCATTAAAAAGTAGTATACATTTTGAAATACTCAAGTGTGTGTGTGTGTGTGTGTGTGTGTTCGTGTGTGATTCTCTATGCCTGCATGTTTCTGCATGTGTATGTATGTGTATGTTAAATAGTATAATTGCAAATAACCCCTCTGAGGAATATGGGAAGATCTGAGTAAACAACTTTAAAGTCCAAAATAAATAAATTTCTGTTAATTTACCTCATTAGAATTTCAGAAGCAATTATAGCTTTAGATATAAGTTACTTAGACACCGAAGATCTAACAGCAAAAGGGAAAATTAGAAGTCTTGTCTTATTTCTTGAAAATTCAGCAAGTAGTGATGATGTCTCCTAATTGGCTTGCTCAGGGCCACATGCAAATACCTGAAGCAAATACTGTAGTCTGTCTTACAGGAGACTAATCTCAACCCACAGTTCACAATTGGAGCTTTATGGAATAAAACAGAAAGGTGGTAACTATATATAACTTCTTTTTTTTTAACTGCAAAGCTTCTGTAAGACAAAGGACACTGTGGTTAGGACAAAACGGCAACGAACAGATTGGGAAAAGATCTTTACCAATCCTACAACAGATATAGGCCTTATATCCAAAATATACAAAGAACTCAAGAAGTTAGACTCCAGGGAGACAAATAACCCTATTAAAAAATGGGGTTCAGAGCTAAACAAAGAATTCACAGCTGAGGAATGCCGAATGGCTGAGAAACACCTAAAGAAACATCTTTAGTCATAAGGGAAATGCAAATCAAAACAACCCTGAGATTTCACCTCTCACCAGTGAGAATGGCTAAGATCAAAAACTCAGGTGACAGCAGATGCTGGCAAGGAAGCGGAGAAAGAGGAACACTCCTCCATTGTTGGTGGGATTGCAAACTGGTACAACCATTCTGGAAATCAGTCTGGAGGTTCCTCAGAAAATTGGACATTGAACTGCCTGAGGATCCAGCTATACCTCTCTTGGGCATATACCCAAAAGATGCCCCAACATATCAAAAAGACACGTGCTCCACTATGTTCATAGCAGCCTTATTTATAATAGCCAGAAGCTGGAAAGAACCCAGATGCCCTCCAACAGAGGAATGGATACAGAAAATGTGGTACATCTACACAATGGAATATTACTCAGCTATATATAACTTCTTAAATTTCATCAGACTGAAGAGATATGCTCAAAAGTGGGTAAACTAGCCAGCCTTTACTTATCAAGCTATTTGTACCCTCTGAACCCAAAGCAACTTTATGCAGATAATTCAGGTAATACAGGAATGTGTTATAGGTTTCCCATGTAAAATGAAACACACTTCTGTTTTGCCGTGCTCTCAGTCTGAAACATGTCTATGTCATTGTACAAAGACTAAATCATGATTATATTTCCAGGGAAAGAGAAACCATTAAAAAGATTATGCACTTATTACTATAGCACTAACAAGTCACTTTCTCCTCCCTGTTTTCTGAGCTATGGTGTTTTTTCTGGGCAGATGTAATCAAATATCTATGCTTCCAGAGAGGGTAAATGTGTTCAAGCGTACACAAGATGTTAAGGGCAGGGAATGGAAGACTCCAAGTAAGCTGTTAAAAATCCTATTCCAACATGTGTAATAACTCAGGAAATTTGCATCTCTGAACCTCCCTGCCCAAACTGCAGGATTTTTCTCCTAAACAGCTATGGAACAATATGCATATAAATTTGACAAGTAAAAATCCTAATGCCAAGAATGAGTTAGCTTTCTGGAAGTTTGTTTTCCAGAGAGGTCCTGTAAACCCCCAAACATCAGAGGATCACTAATGTTGGTTGTTCTTTTCCAAAACTTCAAGGTAAGACTCTATTTCTAAAGAATCATAGAATATAGATATATTAAGATGAAATAGGACTGAAAACTGCATCCCCACTTGCAACAGTGCTGTAAGATGGTTTGCATAATGTCCAAGGAGAAAAATTATCATCATTATTACCCAGATGTCAACTCTGGGAACTATAATACTGACTGGTCTGGCAAATCATGCCCACAGGTATGTTAGTTGCCTAGATACCATGGGAGTAACAAATCATTTTCTGATTGAATATAAAGCCCACTCCTTTTGTTGAAAGCAATATCATGCATGTTTACCGGGGCCAAGAACCTGTTGCTACATAGGTAGTAGACCCTAGGGGAGAATGTACTAGTATTATTCTGCTAAATAGGTACAACTGCTCATGACTTGTTATGACAGATTTCTCAACCCTCATCCTTGAAATTTCAATGTCCTGAAGATGGCGATTTATAAGGAGGCCATAAATGGTCAGGGCAGAGAGAGTAAGAGATTGTAGAATCCTCAGTCCTAAATGGAACACCTTGACCATAGCCCTACTTCCAAGACTCATTAGATGGTCCAATTTCAATTCCAAGGTCATTGCAGAATAGACATGGAAAGCTTGTAAGAGCCAAAGCAGTGATGGGTTCAAGAGGACTACAAGAAAAGTAACTTACAGACACAACAATGAAGTTACATATGTGAATTTAGAGTATTTCTTACATCATACAGAATACCTGTGCAAATTCAAGCCAGAAAACATCACATGATAAAGAGGGGCGTGCAGCAAACATGTTATCCCTAGCTCAGGAGTTATTAGCAGTTAATAGTTGTCAAGAGAGGGCAAGTCAGTTTCCTTTTTCTTTTCTTTTTTACCTTTTTCTTTTATTGGATATTTCCTTTATTTACATTTCAAATGCTATCAGCTTTCCTGGTTTCCCCTCTGGAAACACCCCATCCCATGCCCCAACCCGTTGCTTCCATGAGGGTGCTCCCCTCACAACAACTCCCTCCCTCCTGGCCTCCCTAGCATTCCCTTACACTGGGATATTCAGCCTCTACAGGATCAAGGACCTCTCCTCCCATGATGCCCTACAAGGCCCATCCTCTGTTACATATGCAGCTGAAGCATGAGTCGCTCCATGTGTACTCTGGTTGGTGGTTTAGTCCCTGGGAGTTCTGAGCAGGGGGGTCTGGTTGGTTAATATTGTTGTTCTTCCTCTCAGTTGCAAACCCCTTCAGCTCCTACATTCCTTTCTCTATCTCCTCCACTGGGGACCCCATTCTCAATGCTTCAAGCATCTGTCTCTGTATTTGTCAGGCTCTGGTAGAGCCTCTTAGGAAACAGCTATATAAAGCTTCTGTCAGCACACTTCTTAGCATCCCAAATAGTAACTGGGTTTGGTGACTGTATGTGCAATGCATCCCCATGTGTGGCAGTCTTTGGATGGTTTTTCCTTCAGTATTTGCTCCCTACTTTGTCTCTGTATCTCCTCCTATTGAGTATTTTATTCCCCCTTCTAAGAAGGACTAAAGGATCCACACTTTTGTCTTTCTTCTTTTTGAGCTTCATGTGGTCTGTAAATTGTATCTTGGGTATTCTGAGGTTTTAGGCTAATAACCACTTATCAGTGAGTACATATCAGGTGTGTTGATTTATGATTGGGTTACCTCACTCAAGAAGATATTTTTAGTTCTATTTGTCTAAGAATTTGATGAAGTCATTGTTTTTAATGGCTGAGTATTACTCCATTGTGTAAATGTACAACATTTTCTGTATCCATTCCTCTGTGGAAGGACATCTGGGTTCTTTCCAGCTTCTGGCTATTATAAATAAGGCTGCTATGAACATAGAAGAGCATGTGTCTTTGTTGTATGTTGGAGCATCTTTTTGGTATATGCCCAGGTGTGGTATAGCTGGGACCTCAGATAGTGCTATGTCCAATATTCTAAGGGACCACTAGACTGATTTCCAGAGTGGTTATACCAGCTTCCAATCCCACCAACAATGGAGGAGTGTTCCCCTTCTCCACATCCTCCCCAGCATCTGTTGTCACCTGACTTTTTGATCTTAGCTATTCTGAGTAGTGTGAGGTGAAATCTCAGGGTTGTTTTGAATTACATTTCCCTGATGACTAAGGATATTGAACATTTCTTTAGGTGCTTTGTGGCCATTTGATATTCCTCAGCTGAGAATTTTTATTTAGCTCTGTAGCCCATTTTTAATAGGGTTATTTGATTCTCTGGAGTCTAACTTCATGAGTTCTTTGTACATATTGGATATTAGTCCTCTATCCAAAGTAGGATTAGAAAAGATTTTTTCCCAATCTGTTGGTTGCAGTTTTGTCCTATTGATATGGTCCTTTGCCTTACAGAAGCTTTTTAATTTTATGATGTCCCATTTGTCATTTTTTTATTTTAGAGCACAAGCCATTTTCTGTTCAGGAAATTTTCCCCTGTACCCATGTGTTCAAGACACTTCCCCACTTTCTCTTCAAACTGTTTTAGTGTATCTGGTTTTATATGGCGGTCCTTGGTCCACTTGGACTTGAAATTTGTACAAGGCAATAAGAGTGGATTGATTTGCATTCTTCTACATGCTGACTGCCAGTTGAACCAGCACCATTTGTTGAAAATTCTGTCTTTTTTTCCACTGGATGGTTTTAGCTCCTTTGTCAAAAATCAAGTGATCATAGGTGTGTGGGTTATTTCTGGGTCTTCAGTTTCATTCCATTTATCTATCTGCCTGTCTCTTTACCAATACTGTGCAATTTTCATCACTATTGCTCTGTAAGACAGCTTGAGATCAGTGATGGTGAGTTCCCTAGAAGTTCTTTTGTCATTGAGGATAGTTTTCACTATTCTGGGTTTTTTTAATTCCAAATATATTTGCAAATTCCTCTTTGTAACTCTCTGAAGAATTAAATTGAATTTTTGACTAACTCTGTAGATTGCTTTCAGCAAGATGGCCATTTTTACTATATTAATCCTGCCAATCCATGAGCATGGGAAGTCTTCCCACATTCTGAGATCTTCTTTGATTTCTTTCTTCAGAAACTTGAATTTTTAATCATACAGAACTTTCACATAAATGGTTACACCAAAGTATTTTATATTATTTGTGATTATTGTGAAGGGTGTCATTTCTCTAATTTCTATCTCAGGCTGTTTATCCTCTGAGTAGAGGAAGGCTACTACTAAGGGATGGTCTCTGATACATTGGTCAAGTTCCAAAGTAAGGAGACACATCCAAGACTATAGGGCAACACAAATTGAGCTTGTTGTGTGTGATAAAATAGGACATGAAGTTAGATGATAAGGGAAAGAGACAAAAAGGAAGAAATAAATATGATTAAATGTATTGTTAGAAATGTCAAAGAACTAATAAAATCATAATAATAAATTCTATAGAATATAAAAATATTCATCAATGAGAGGAGGCTTCTCTATTCTTATAACCAAGATCCTTGACCACCAACTCATATGGAAGCATTTTATGCTTGGTACAGGGAACATTGTCAGCCTGACAAGAGACTCTGTGTGTGTGTGTGTGTGTGTGTGTGTGTGTGTGTGTGTGTGTGTGTGTGTATACGTAGCTGAAGGCATTGTATATAATTTCAGGTAAATATGAAATTAATATGATTCTGTGAACCTCTAATAACTATACCTGGTTATTTGACAGTGTGACACAGGTATATCCATATGGAAATAACACTACCATTGTAGTTTAGGAAGATCACACTTAAATTCAGTCATTACTAGTATGATGTCTTGTTTCTTCAATTTAGTATTTTTTCTACCCAGTATACTTACTTCCTGTTATCACCTCGTTACATTATATTTGATGCTACGGCAATTAAATTTTATAGTTTGGGACTCTGCTAGTGAATTACACACCATTTTGGTCAGATTGATTTCATCATGATTATTTTAGTTTAATCTATGAGGTAGTTTGAAACAATAACTTGTTAAAATTTTGTTGCTGAATAATATTCCAGGATATAGATATGCCACAATTTACTCATAAGTAAACCTGTGATATATACTGAAGTTTGTCTCATTGTGGGCTTAGGCAGAGCATTAAAGCACGTGTAAATACTCTTTGTTTTTCTTAGCACAATGAATATAGGTTTGCTGCATTGCATTAAATGTCTGCCTTTATTTTTCCTTCAATTTGTTTCTTTTCTGTATGTATATATTGTGGGTATGTGCATGTGTTGTTTTATTTTGGAGGTCACAGAACAAACTATTGGAGTTATTCTTTCATTGATCATGTGCATCCCGAGTTGTCATTTATGTTGGCAAGGTTTACCGCAGGTGTCTTTACCAGATGTGCTCCCTTGGCACTCTGATTCTGAATCTTCAACCAGAAATAATTAACATATTACCCAATATCATCTGTCCATATTTGATATTAATTTGAATTTTAGTTACTCTGATAGGTATATATTATAAAATTACATTTCTTTATTTTCTGTGTCAGGCATCATTTCCTGTGTTGGTCTTCATTCCATACATATTTTCTTGGGTGAAGAATCAATTTTGCTCTTGATTGGGTCATCTATTTTACTGTTGTGTTTTGAGGAATCTTTTCTCAGTCTAGTGAAACAAATGTATTTACAGAAATAATCTGTAAATTTGTCTACTATACCTGAAGTAGGTTTTTATTAATTATCAGTGCAATAAGATCAGTGGTTTTCAACCTGTGTGTTTTATTCCCTTTGGTTGTCAAACAACTCTTTCACAGGAGTCCTCCTAGACTGTTGGAAAACATAGATATTTGCGTTACAATCCATAATGGTAGCAAAATTACAGTTATGAGGTATAAGCCAAAATAACTTTTTGGAAGGGAGTCATGACAACAAGAGGAATTGTTTTAAAGGGTCACAGCACTAGGAAGAATGCTCAGAGCAACAGAATTTTCTATTTTTAGTGAAGTTCAAGAGATTTACTGTCTATGGATAGTGGAGGTTTTCTTTATTATGCATAGCATTCTCTGTTGAATCCAAGATCATAAAAGATATCTATTTCTGAAGTAAAAAAATAATAGGTCACACATTCATATCTATGTTTCCAATACATACATTATTTTTGTATGCTATGAGTTATAGACTCAGGTATTTATTTTCAGAACCTGGAGGCAGGAACTGAAGCAGAATCCATAGTATAATACTGCTTATTGAGTTGGTCTTCATGGTATTGATCACCTTCCTTTCATGCAGCACCAAGAACCAGAAGCTTAGGTGGCATCACATTAGTGTGCTGGGTTCCCAACATCAATCATCAATAAAGAAAATGTTTTATAGGCTGATATACTCAGGGCTTTTGCTCAACTGAGATTCTCTTCCAAAATGTCTCCAGTTTGTGTCAAGTTGACACAAGTACATAGATATGAGATGTCAGCTATTTGTCAAAGTATCTTGTGAAATGATATTTCCCAACCAAATTATTCAGAGGGAACCACATTTGAAAAGAGGCTCTTCAAGAAAGGAGTGAAGTTTTGCAAAAGTCCACATAGAATACTCTATCATACCATATAAGTGAATGCAGAGAATGAGATCACTGAGTCAAGTTTTGTGTTCTGCCCCCCAAAGAAGCAACACCATTACTCAGACTGAAGTAAAAGAACATAAAATACCTAAAGCTTGAAAGAAATCTTTATGTCTGTGGAGAAAACATTACACAGAACTACTGTAGAGTATAGGAGAGCAAGTGCAAGAGACATTATGAGGAGGTGAGCCAGAATCCTGACTGCAGTATAATCACACTGATAGTTTGTTCTTTAAATGAATCTTCACTCTCTGTGTGAAAATATCCGTGGACATTTGGAGTATGTTTATGCTCAAATCTGTCTTGGGAGTCAGTTAGGTGGTAGTTTCTTGGTACAGACAAGGTCTCTAAGGATGTGAAGTACTGACAGCTACATTGAATACAGTCAAGTTTCAAAGTCAAAATAGTGTCTATTGTTCAAATTTACCAAAAATGGATGCTGGATATGTTCTTTTTTTTTTTTACAGAATCAACAAGTTATTTTTAGGAATATATAATGTATATACATATATGCATTCAATCACAATCCCTGAGAAAAGAGACCATGAATTTGAAGGAGAGTTGGGAAGGTATGTGGTTTGGAGGAAGAACATTGGCACAGACTTCTCAACAGAGACTATGAAAGCCAGAAGATCCTGGAAAGATGTCATACAGACCTTATGAGAACTAAAATGCCAGCCCAGGATACTATATTCAGCAAAACTCTCAATAAACATAGATGGAGTAACCAAGATATTCCATGACAAAACCTAATTAACACAATATCTTTTTACAAATCCAGTCCTACAAAGGATAGATAGAAAACTCCAACACAAGGAGAGAGAGTACACCCAAGAAAAAGCAAGAAAGTAATCTCCTTGTAAGGAAACCAAAAGAAGAGAGACACTCGCATATAATTTCACCTCTAACAATGAAAATAACAGGAAGCAACAATCACTATTCCTTAATATCTCTCAACATCAATGGATTCAATTCCTCAATAAAAAGACATTGACTAACAGACTAGATATGTAAAGAGGACCTAGCATTTTGCTGCACACAGGAAACACACATCAGAGACAAAGACAGACACTACCTCAGAGTAAAAGGCTGGAAAACAGCTTTCCAAGCAAATGGTCCAAAGAAAAGTGCTAAAGTAGCCATTCTAATATTGAATAAAATCTACTTTCAACCAAAGGTCATCAAAAAAGATAAGGAAGGACACTTCATATTTATCAAAGGAAAAATCAACCAAGATGAACTCTCAATGTTAAATATCTATGCTCCAAATGCAAGAGCACCTACATTCATAAAAGAAACCTTACAAAAGCTCAAATCACACATTGCACCTCACAAAATAATAGTAGGAGATTTCAACCTCACACTCTCATCAATGGACAGATCATGGAAACAAATTAAACACTGACACAGAGAAACTAACAGAAGTTATGAACCAAATGGACTTAACAGATACTTATAGAACAGTCCATCCTAAAACAAAAGGATGCACCTTCTTCTCAGTACTTCATGCTACTTTCTCCAAAATTGGCCATATAATTTGTCATAAAACAAGCCTCAACAGATATAGGAAGGTAGAAATAATCCCGTGCATCTTATCAGATCACCATGGACTAAGGCTGGTCTTCAATAATGACAGAAAGCTCACATATATGTGAAAGTTGAACAATGCTCTACTCAATGATAACTTGGCCAGGGAAGAAAAAAAGAAAGAAATTACACTCTCAAAAACCAAAAAGAAAAACTAAACAAATGAACAACAACAGCAACAAAAACGACAGCAACAACAAATGAATTCAACTTGCTTTCCCAAACTGTCTTAGAAAAAATGTCTCAGAATGTTATGAAATTTTATGCAGAGTGGTTATTTGAGAATTAGATCATGAACAGCTGTGTGATGTTCCTTTGTTTTCTTTTTCCTTTTCCTTTTTTAAACTCCTTATTTTTGTTTTACATGCCAGTCTTTATCCCCCTCCTAGTCCACCCTCTAACTGTTCCGCATCCCATACCTCCTCCACGCCCTCTCTCCAAAAGGATGTGCCCACCACCAAAAGCCCACCCCCACCTACCAGACCTCCAGACTCCCTGGGGCCTCAAGTTTCTTCAGTGTTAGGTGCATCTTCTCTCCCTGATCCTACACCTGGCAGTCCTCTGCTGTGTACATGTTGGGGGCCTTATGTCAGCTGTTGTAAGCTGCCTAGACGGTGTCTCAGTGTCTGAGCAGTCTTGGGGGCAGGAGGTCTAGATTAGTTGAGACTGCTAGATATGTTCTTAATATCATATTCTATTCCTTTTCTTGTATGTCATGGTATCATTACATTGAGATATTAAATGTAATCTAATGTAAAATTATATTTTATCATATTTTAGTAGCTATTTATTAAAGCTACTTACTGAATTGACATATCCTAAAATAGTAGTGATAAACTGATAAATTGTTCTGTAATTATGAGGTATGTTGGTTATGCTTATAGTTCATTGAATAGTAAAAGAGGCCATAAAGACATACAGAATTTGAAGCACAACTTTGCATGATGAGATATGCAAATTGAGACACCGACAAGCAGATGTTTGTATGTAAGAACAAGATAACAGCACACAATGTCTATAGATATTTGCTCGTGTGTGCCAAAAACAGTTCAGTTATTTAGGCTTCCTAAATTTTATGAGGATTGAGTGTTTTGACTAAAGTCACTGGCAATGATAGTGATTCTTTCCTTGATATAAGGTAGGTGAGGTTGCTTGCGCAAGAATGTATATTCTATAACACGGAAATATCATACCGTCCGTATACAGAAGTTGTTTGGAATATAAAAGTCCTTTAGAAGCTGACGGCAGGGGAGTTTAGAGTCATTAGCCAGGCTTCTCAAACAAATATAGATAGAAGAGCTCGAAGGGGCTCGAGACCCCTTACGAACAACAATGCCAAGCAACCAGAGCTTCCAGGGACTAAGCCACTACCTAAAGACTATACATGGACTGACCCTGGACTCTGACCTCATAGGAAGCAATGAATATCCTAGTAAGAGCACCAATGGAAGGGGAAGCCCTGGATCCTGCTAAGACTGAACCCCCAGTGAACTAGATTGTTGGGGGGAGGGCGGCAATGGGGGGAGGATGGGGAAGGGAACACCCATAAAGAAGTGGAGGGGGGAGGGGGATGTTTGCCCGGAAACCGGGAAAGGGAATAACACTCGAAATGTATATAAGAAATACTCAAGTTAATAAAAAAAATTAAAGTCTTCTGTTTGCGTTGAAAGCTATGCGTATAGGTATTAGAATAAAGCATTAGTATATTACCAAAAATTATAGTTTTTCAATGTATCTTAAATAATCTATCAAGTCAATAAAAGTGTCATTGTCTTATTATGTAGTTGACTTTTAGTTATCTCCTTAAGCACACATTGCCATATTGAGTGCCCCTTTATGGGAAATTACAGTAGTAGACATTCTAGCATTTTTGTACAGAAAGCAAAGAACCAGAAACTCACTTTTAGCCAGTCTTTAACAGCAGAAACATGGGCACATTGCTGAGAATGAATTGGAAAAACTCTATCCTAGAAATTTAAATCTAACTATCATGAAAGAACAAGGCTCAGTAAGACAGAACTTTTTACAGTGACAACAGACAATCATATGCCAGAGTGGGAACACCAAATATCCAGTGAGCTTCCAATAATGTTAAACCCTGATGGTTTCTCTCATTTGGTTACAGTTCTTGTAGCCACTGAACCTTTAGTTATATCTAGTCTGTTGGTTCAGTTATTCTAGATTTATATAATGCTTTGAATTATTAACTGTCTTTTAAAAATTTTCTTTCTACTTGAATCCACCAGAAGTGATTTTTATTGCTCACAAGTAAGAAATCTGACAGATAAAATTCCATTAAGATATGAAAAATGGAATGATCAGGAAATTCAATTAAATTACCAAGAGCATCTAGCCTGTCAGTGGCTATCTGTTCAAAGCTGGTACAATTAAATCTTTGTCTCAGAATATTTCAATAACCAAAACTGTTTCCTTCACTATATTCTGCTGTTAAACATGACAAAACTATTCCTAAAGAAGAGAAGTTACTGTGTTCAAAGTAACCTATTTCTATTTATAAACTGAAGTTAAATAAACCTGAATCTTATATCCTAGATCCTATATCTACCAATGGTATCACAAAGAGTACTTCATGCCATTTATATCTCAGTCAACCAAATCAAGTTTCCATAACTGGTGTCACATCCTTATGTGAATTATGTTACAGAAGATAACTAAATGTCATTTGGGGAAACATGTACAAGTAACCATCAAATGAAACAGAATTATTTAGAGATTATAAATACAATAACCTAAAAATATAATGTGTTAGAAATTCAATCAGCTGGCACAGGAAAGCTCATTATAATTTATGGATCCCGATGAAATTGTCAAACATATTATCTATCTAAGTTCTTTGGAGTGGTCACCAAAATGCTTCTGATTTCATCATCTTTGAGAGTCATTCTGCAAGCATATGTATCTAGTTTTGGCCAATAAATTATAAGCTGAAGTGTTATAATACACATTCAGTTCTGGTTCACCAAAATATCCTATATGCTCTTCCATTTCACTTCAACAGCCAGTAAAAGCTATATCACAAGATGTAAGACACTAGAAACTCTAAGGTACTATATGGAGAAGAATATTAGCTATGAGTCATCTCTGATATACTAAATCTTGTGTAAAAAATAAACTGCTAAGAAGCAGAACTATCCGGACTCATGAGCTTATTAATGAAACCGTGACTAAAGCAGGTGGTTCTCAAACTGTGGTTTGTGGAACTTTTGGGGTCCAACAACCCTTTCACAGATGTACTGCATATTATACATTGACATTTAAGTTCATAGCAGTTGAAAAATTACAATTACAAAGTAATATTAAAACCATTTTTTATGGATGGGGTCACCACAGCATGAGAACAAATATTAAATGGTCACAGAATTAGGGAGGTTGAGAACCACTGGTAATAATGGGAGATTTTAGTCCAAAAGCTTGGAATACCTAAGAAATAATTCACAGATCATATGAAGTCCAAGGTGAAGGAGGACCAAAATATGGATGCTTCATTCACTCTTATAAGGGAGAACAAAATAATCATGAGAGAAAATATAGGGATAAAGAGTGGAGCAGGGACTGAAGAAAAGGTCATCCAGTGACTGCCCGACCTGGGATCCATCCCGTATGCAACCACCAAACGCAGTCACTATTGCTGATGCCAAGAAGTGCTTGCTGACAGGAGCCAGATATGGGTGTGTCCTGAGAGGCTCTGTCAGAGTCCTACTGATACAGATGAGGAAGGTTGCATCTAACTATTGGACCTGACAAGGGGAACCCAATGGAAGAATTAGAGAAATGACTTAAGGAGCTGAAGGGTTTTGCAACTCCATAGGAAGAATACCAATATCAGCCAACCAGACCCCACCAGAGTTCCCAGGAAATAAACCACCAACCAATGAGTACACATGGAGAGACCCATAACTCCATTCACATATATAGCAGAGGATGGCATTGTCCAGCATCAATAGGATGAAAAGTCCTTAGTTCTGTGAAGGCTCATTTCCCCAATGTAGGGTAATGCCAGGGCATTGAGGTGAGAGTGGGTGGGAGTGGGAGCATCCTCATAGAAGCAGAGAATGTTTGATGGGTATGAGAGAGGAAGGAAAGGGGATAATATTTGAAATGTAAATACATAAAATATCCAAGAAAAATAAAATTAAATATTTATCTGTATATCTATATAACTATATATCTATATCTATATATAGCTATATATATCTTCCCTCTCCCTCCCCCCTCTCTTTGTGTGTGTGTGTGTGTTTGTGTGTGTGTTTGTGTGTGTGTGTGTGTGTGTGTGTGTGTGTGTGTGTGCGCCTAGGGGAGACTGACATCACAATGTAGAATATAGATTCTACAGTGGATTGCCAATGTTGTAAAAGAATAAGTTTGAACTTTAAAATGTAGAACTTAAACTAAAGTAGTGGAGAAAAAACCACTATCTTCTGCAACTTAAAGTGTTACTAGGATACTGTGTTAGGATTCTAAGTCTCAGAGATGCCATCAAGATAGCAAAGGCTATATGCCCCATAAATGGAAAACAGTAAAGTTGAACTTTGATCTGCCTAGACAAAGAATAGTTCACGGCACAATGGTAGGTGAATATAGTCATCACATAAAGACATGCATAATAAGTCTAAATATTTTAGTATTTACACAGAAAAAATGTGTATGATATCTGTCTGATTTATTTGGCTAATATTGTTCCTTTAGAAAATTAATCTCTCTGCTTACTTCTGTGTTCATTTCCTATGTAATTATTAACATATGTGTTGTAAATTTTTCAGTGGAGATACTTTTCAGGTTGGTCAAGTTTAGGACAATGTTAGTCAAATAAAATTTATGTGGGAGAGAAAGAATAAGGCAGGGAGATTAACTGATACTACGACAGTTCATCATATTGTATGCTAAACTTGGAAACTGGTAAGGAAATAGATTGTAAATATTCGTGCTAATAAATAATAAGTAATTAAGGCAACAGACAGGAAGCTTGCTTCAGTTAAATTATTGTACAATGTACATACCAATATCAAAATATCATGTACCATAAATAGAAATTATTTGATTTGTCAATTAAAATAAAAATAAATTACCCTGATATACTTTTCTGTAACTTATTAACATCATCCACTTTGGAAACTTTAGCAAAAATTGTTAAAATACCTTTATTTTTGAAATCACAGAAGTTTTCACCTCCTCTGTAAAGTGTTAAAATAAAAGAAGAAAACAAACAAAAATATTAAATTACTTTACTGTGTTGAAATGTTGACAAAGGAATTTTTGCATATGAAAGAGCACATTACCAAAAAATATACAGTCCTTTTGTGCACTGAATTACAGTGAGCATTTCGCTTCAAAACATGGGACAAATATTCACTTAATATTAAACAATATTCTATATCAATTGACTCACTCTCCACACATAGTTGATATAATCGATATGAGAAATGGGAAATCACTACTGTTTTTAGTTTTTCCCAATTTGCATTAATAAGAAAATCCATTTTAACAAAAAGTATTTTAGATCATTTCTACTGATTTTTGCATCAGTCTCTATATTGCAATATTCAGGGCTTTCAGATTGTGTTTTCTAAGTGGAGAAATAACATTGTATCATGCCTTTCAGCTTGTTAATTACTTTAAGGAAAATGGGTCATGTATTAAGAGTATTGGCATTGGTGCATATTTTTTTTGTTGAAGACTTCATTCTGTTTTATTTCAATTTGAAGCTGTGCTTTTGCAGCCTGAGACACTGTTATTTGTTATTGATGCATCTCTAGGTAAACCTTTCAGGAAATGGAGAT
The DNA here is from genome assembly GCF_021556685.1 of Rattus norvegicus. NCBI lineage: Eukaryota > Metazoa > Chordata > Mammalia > Rodentia > Muridae > Rattus > Rattus norvegicus. The sequence goes on along the minus strand of NC_141534.1, from coordinate 161,228,031 downwards.
ACGGCACAGAAATGTAGAGAATAGGTGCTTTAAAGCAGAGTTTATTCAAGTTGAAATATAGATCTTTTTCTATTCTATTTTTTTTCTTTAGAGGCAAAGATATTTGTGTGGTATCGATGCCATGTCAAGGATGTGTCTTTCCCTTCCGTAAAAGTCAGAGTGATAATACAGAATTTAAAATGTATCCTTCATTAGGTGAAACGTATCCATAGACAGAAAAATAACTTATAAATTGGCAAATATCCCTAGCAATATGTTTGGTGTAGCTGTTCACATTTAACCATCATGGCACCTGTGTAGGTGTAGACCACTGCCCTATAACTATAAACAAGCTGAAGTCCTGTGAATATATTTAATCTGATCTCACCTATTTCTTTTAAGCTATCAATTTTATTATAACTATATTTGTACTTTTCGTATATAATATAAAGCTATGGGTATTCATATGGATGTACACATATCCACACACATATTATATATATGTACCTAACACATCCTAAATATACAGGTATATATATTATAAATAAATGAAATACCTTTTATTGCTATCCTCACACAACACTTCCTAGTCATTTCCTCAAAAATATTTCCTCTTGAAAGGAGATGAAATGTTCACCAAAGATCAAGAAATAAAACTGGGCTGGGGATTTAGCTCAGTGGTAGAGCGCTTACCTAGGAAGCGCAAGGCCCTGGGTTCGGTCCCCAGCTCCGAAAAAAAAAAAAAAAAAAAAAAAAAAAGAACCAAAAAAAAAAAAAAGAAATAAAACTTGTAAGTCTCTGAGTTTCCTGAACTTTAGAAGATTCACCAGGCCCCTCTTCACAATTGGTTAAGCAATAACTACTGCTGTGGAGAAACGACTCTGACTGGTATCGCCCTAAGGTGAGAAGGCAGCTCTATGGATGCATCTTTCTTAAATACTACAAGTTCTAGGATGGGCATTTTGGTTGTACAACTAGTTGCATTTCAGTCAACCCATGTTCCCTCACCTAACACTCAGGTAAGTCACTCTACTAAGCTCTTCCTATGCTAGACTTGAATGGAATAATTTTTATCTGTCATCAGGGCACTATCTAGGGTTGAAAGGGCACTAATTTCTGTCTGACGTCAAACATCACAGGGCCCCGAACAATACTCAGATTACACACCATGCATGGAAATACTTAGAATATTAGTGCAGCTTTAAAAAAAAGTGAGACAGGTGGGATGATCTCTTAAATCAACCAGATAATAAAAGTGTAATTAAAGATCCTATTTTGACATTGATGGCATTGATGGTAGAGAAATATCAACCGCAGGAAAACCAGGGCAGTATCAGGAAAGATCTAGTAAATCTTCAACCCTGGAGCAGAGGTGAGGAGCAAGAAACACTACTCACAGATGAGCAAAACTCCTAAAGTATCTGCCTCTGTTTTTTGAGATTTTATCTGCAAAAATTAAGGCAACATGTGGCCTCATATGCTTGAAGTGTCAATGTATGCTTTGATTTTGGTGTCTGACTTTAACCTGCACAATGAGATAAGGAATAATTAGGGGAAAGTAACCCGTATGCCCTGTTTTGTAAATTCCCTATCTTCCCAGAGAGTTAGTCTTAGAGTTAAGCTCCTCCTCGTCACAGCTAATGTGTATTGTACGGGAAACCTTTACTAACAAGCAGAAAATGGGGCCAGACCTCATTATGGGTTTTTCACAGGCTTGGTCTGTGAATCCCAAAGTGTAGGCCTTGGAAAATTGTAACTTGGCCTGGCAGAAATGAAGTCCAGAGACCTAGAATAAATCCTTTGAATAGAAGGCTTTGCCTAGGACTAAAATTGGACCAACTAGGACTTCCCTTATTTGCATGATCTATGGCACTAATTTACATAACTGTGAATAGAGTGACTCAGATTTGCATGGCTGCAGTTTACATAGCAGAGATTTCAGACCTGGCAATTGTGTAGACAATAACTTGTGGTGACTTCACAGAACTTTTCACTGTCCTTTCAGACCTATCTACTTTCTCATGGCACCTATTACATAATAGGAAAGTGAACCTGCAAGTGGGTGGGTAAATTCATCCTAACTGCCCAAGGACTTCTTTCAAATGGAGACAACCTCTCCAGTCCTTGGTTCCCCTATTATATACTCAGTGAAATTTGCTTTATTGAGTTCAGTAGAGCGGGGCACTCATTCCCAGCGTATTTTTTTCTCATATTAGTAGTGGCCACTTGTCTCTAACACACCATTGTATTTCACTCTTAAAAGTCATTGTCTTTAATTTCTATTGCATTAGAGCTCATGATGTTACTTCCATCCACATTGCCTTTATGAGGCCTATTTCACGTAACTGGAATAATGTCACCTCTTGGCATTCATTCTGCATTTAAGGTACAATGTAAAAGTCACTCTTCTTGCCATTAATGTAGTATGGGAAGGTATCCTCCTTTTTCTTAATTTCTTCCCTTTTTGATTCAATAATAAGATATCTTTGAAGATGCAAAGTCAAACCTTTGAATCATGCATTTCCTACTTATATTGTACTTATTGTAAGAGTCTAGTCAAATCGTTTATTCATTTTAAGTTGACTATGGTGGCCATTCACTCTTGACAATTTGGCTCTGGAATCAAAACATGATACTAGGAACACAGGTAAGGATTTTATTCTTTATTTCTTTCTATTTTCTTAATGCAATTATTAAAAATGTAAAGTTTTTATGATTATTTAAAATGGAAAGCTGCACACTAAATGTGGAAAGCACGAGAAGGATTTGATTAGAAACACTTCACTTTTTACTTGCTTGCCTTCATGCTGGCTGACGGTCATAATGTCAAGTTCACCTTAACTCTTTGCAGTTTGCTAACTGCTGTAGCCACTAATGTTGCTGCCTGTTTTTGATAATATTAGAAACTAGCTTCTCACAGTGTCTAATCTGAAGTGCAGACTGCATGTTCCCCAGTGATTCTCAGGTCTTCAACACCAGGCTGGGAAGGCTGAGACATCCAGACTTATGGAACAAGCAGTCAGTATATTCTCTGTCTAGTTCTCAGACAGCTAATATTGGACAAGTCAGAGTGTATTGTGTGTATCTAGTGAAACCCTTTTTACCACACCCATTCTGTAGATTGTATTCCTCCAAAGATTGCCTACTCAACACATATATCTCCATGTTAAAAAATAAATTGTGACTTCAATAAGGACGTGGTATAGATATAAGTAGACTACTATGCAAATGGTGATCCACACATGCCTTTCAACCTCACTCATTTTTGCTCCCTCTTCCCTGAATTCTCCAAAGCAGCTCACTTTGTACCCACACAGACATGACTACCTCCTGAACTGGATGATAGGAATTGACTTTACACCTTAAACTTGACAAAACACTCCAGACCTACACAATGTTTCCAAATATGTGAAGAAAGTGGTAATTTTTCCCTTTCCTTCCTCACCCCAGTTAATATTTGTATCTATGAGAAAATAATCAAACTGCACATGACTTTAAAGCATGTTTTGCTGTCCCTTTGTTTCAAAATGCTAATTATCGCTGTGATGAGTGGTTATTATTTCATCAAGCTGATGTTCCATACTTTTATGACCTCTCAAATATTATTGAGCACTCGGGCTGCATCTTATTTTTCATTATTAAAATGACAGCATAATGAGGCTCTTCATAAACTCATGCCTTTGTCTTCAAAATATTATTCATACTGTGTGCCATCAAGATGTGCCGATATGTCAAAGGAGTGGAGGTTCTTTCGGTTCTTAAAAGGAGTTTATAAATTAGTATTAGAGAGTTTCTCAGCTCACACTCATCAGGGAAAAATGTGTGTGCCCAGTTTTTAAACATCTAGTAAACTACATATGCAATCTTACATTAGATACCTACTATTTTCATTGCCCTGAATTTTCTTTGTTCTTCTTCCCCTACTCTAACCTCTGCAACTGTCACTGTATTTCTCTGGCTTACAATACCATGTTTTCTTTACATGGAGCTGATTACTCTCAGCACAAGTAACATACCGCTGTCTTAGGTTTCAAGATAGAAGGGTGTCAATCTCTTTCATCACCATCCCCATTATCATCATCAATTATTCTTATTTATTTGGTTTTTATAGACCAGTCGTTAGCCCTGTCCAGGTCCACCCTCAGACAGTTCCTTACTCCATTTCTCCTCCCCTGTCTCCATGAGGATGTCCCTAGCCCTCCATTCGATTACCCCCACCAGACCTCCCACTCCCTGTGGCCTCAAGTCTCTCAAGGGTTAGGTGCATCTTCTCTCACTGAGGCCAGACCAGGCAGTCCTTTGGGGTCATTTTTATTGGATATTTTATGTTTTTACATTTCAAATGTTATCTCCTTTCCCGGTTTCCCCTCCAGAAACACCCTATCCCATCTCCTCCCCCTCTTCTATGAGGGTGTTCCCCCACCCTAGCACCCACACACTTTTGCCTCCCTACCCTTCCGTTCCCCTATACTGGGACATCAAGCAGTCATAGGAACAAGGGCCTTCCTCCCATTGATGTCCGACAAGGCCATCCTCTGTTACATATGAGGATAGAGGCATGGGTCTCCATGTAGCTCTTTCGTTTGTGGTCTAGTCCCTTGGAGCTCTGTGGGGGAGGGAGTCTGGTTGGTTGATATTTTTGTTCTTCCTATGGGGTTGCAAACCCCTTCAGCTCCTTCAATTCTTTCTCTAATTCCTCCATTGGGGACCCCGTGCTCAGTCCAATGGTTGGCTGCAAGCATCTGCCTCTGTATTTGTCAGGCTCTGGCAGCCTCTCAGGAGACAGTTGTATCAGGCTCCTGTCAGCAAGCACTTCTTGGCATCTGCAATAGTGTCTGGGTTTGGGTCTGTATATAGGATGGATCAGCTAGTGTATGCTGCCTGGTTAGTGGCTTAGTGTCCAAGATATCTCGGGGGTCCAGATTAGTTGAGACTGCTGGTCTTCCTATGGGTTCACCCTCCTCAGCTTCTTCCAACCTTTTCCTAATTCAACCACAGGGGTCCCAAGTTCTGTCCATTGGTTGGGTTTATGTATCTGCATCCGACACTTTCAGCTGCTTGTTGGGGCTCTTGAGGGACAACCATGCTGGGTTACTGTCTGTAAGCACACCATAGCATCAGTAATACTATCAGGCCTTGGGGCCTTCCCTTGATGCTGGATCCCAATTTGGGCCTGTCACTGAACCTCCTTTCCTCTGTCTCTTTTCCATATGACCCTGCAGTTCTTTTATCCAGGGACAATTATTTATCAGAGTTTTTGACTATGGAATAGCAACCACATCCTCCACTTGATGCTTTTTCTACTGGAGGTGGACCCTACAAGTTCCCTTTCCACACTGTTGGGCATTTCATCTAAGGTTCCTCTCTGAGCCTGAGCATCTCTCATCTCCCACATTTCTGATACATTCTAGAGGGTCCTCCAAACTTTAGATCCTGCTGTTGCCTGTTTCCATCTTTTCTGCTGGCCCTCAGAGGGGGGACGATCCCCATGTTCTCATCTCCCTCTGTATTTGTGTATGTGTTTATTTTGGTCTCTCTGTCTCTTTGTCTCTGTCTCTCTCTGTCTCTCTGTCTCTGTATGTGTATATGTTCATGTGTGTGTGTTCATGTAATGTGTTTGTTTCTCTGTGTAAGTAAGTTCATGTGTGTGTTAGTGTATGTGTTTGTCTCTCTGTCTTTGTGTCTCTATTTCTCTCTAATACTTAGTCTCTCTCCTCTCTGTCTTTGTGTATGTGTGCTTGTGCACATGTGTGCATGTGTGTGTGTTTGTGTGTGTATTTATGTGTGTGTTTGTGTGTCTATATGTGTTTCTTAAGAGCTCATTTAAGAAATTAAACTCAAACCAGTTTGCCACATGACACAGGCTTCTGGTGACATTCAACTAATGAATTTTCTTCATGATTAACTACCGTTATACGTGGCCATTATCATGGATACATGCTCAGCCCATGCCATCCCACTTACGAGCAAGGTGGCTGTGTGAAGGCTCATTAATATAAGTGAGCCAGGACAGTATCCTTTTATGAAGTCAGAGAAAACTGGAGCGTGAAAAATATTACTCACAATCAAACAAATTGCTGAAACAAAACCTTGCTCTACTGGGCTGTGATGGCTATTCTTTTAACTAGAAATGGAAGGGAAAAGTTATGCAAATTATATAATGAATTCAGTATAAAAATTTTTCACTCTATCTGTATTCTTTTGGAGGCCCTGGTGAGATGGCAGAAAGAAACAAGAACAAGACTCAGACGCTTCCCACTTATTATTATTGTTAAAATTAATATTCGCGTTCATTTCCATAGCTTGTCAGGAGCCTCTGTAGAATTTACACTCTAAGAAGCCTCTCACCATTGCTTAATCTCTACTGACACCTGGTGGCCTAAATTACTTAAGTAGTTGTGGGAACTCTTACATGCTCATTAGAAGAATCTTTTGTGCTCTTTAGTTGACACCTTTTAGTATTTGGACACCATTATGAAACACTTATTTTTCCCTGTGTTTCAGTGATATGTGTGCATATGTGAAACAGAATACCTAGGGAGGTAAACATATGAAATTTGTGTTAATGCTTTATGTTGTTACCCAAATTAAACTGTTTATACTTTTGTTCCCCTTAAAAAGATTTGATTTCATATACTGTGTTATTAAGTATACTAAGAAAAGTGTTTGTGTACTTGTAAATCACATGCATTACAACCTTCAGTATCATAATTAACCCAGTAGATACCTTATTACACACACACACACACACACACACACACACACACACACACACACATACACACACACATGTGTCAACATAGTTTGAGAGTTTCATGTTACTGAGGCCATTCTGAACTCCAACTACTTTCCAAGGTTACAGTAGTATAAAGGCCTCTTCCCGTTCTCTCTTCCTCCCTTCTTCTCTCAGTCCCTCTCCATTTCCCTCTCTCTATGTCTCTTTCTCCTTCTTTTCTCTCATTTCTAGGCCCTAAGATAAGTAGTTTTTCTCTGTCTCATGCTCCAATCAGAATGCTTTTAAGTCAAACATAGTATGAAAACTCCAAGTCCACAAGCCAATTTTTTTTGTCTTTGCAAGTAATTTCAAATATTGGTGGAAATCTGATATAGCTTATAACTACCATTGTCTTTTATAAAGAAATTCTTATTAGGTCTCACACTAGGTTCCTATCACTATTAGGAAAAGAGAAAATCCATTAGTCATACACATTCTTTGTGAGATGTATACATTTTGCCTTAGCCTACACAAGAACTTTCTTTGAATTATTCAAATAAATCATAGTTTTCAAACTCCTCAACCTTTCCATACATTCTTTTCTGCCTTGAATCATCTCTTCTAAATTTCTTAATCTAGAAAATCCTGCCTTATATCCACACTTAGTTTGCATGTTATTTCTTCTTTAAAACCTATTCTGGCCATATAGTTTAGAATAATATACCAGCATACAGGCATACACATTTTATTTTATATTTCCCAATCATAGTCTCATTTTTCCTTGATAATTTGCTGCTACTTTAGTTTTCTTGACACTGCAGTTTCTTAAACAAGGAGGAGGGGGAGGAGGAAGGAAGAAGTTGGTACAGTAATATTGATATCAAACTACCTAATGGGCCAGTGCCTGAAATATGAACTAGCGAGGCATGCCATTTAGGAGCAGTTTCTGCTGCTGCTAGTGTGGATACAAGTCGCATGTTTCTTATTATGAGTCCACATCTAACATAAGGGCATGCATGACTTTCGCTTGTCTTTGTTGGTTTGTGAATATTGTAAACAAGTCCCTCACTGAACTTTCTTGAAAATAGGTCTCAGGCAGCAAGACGATCCTAAGAGAACATAAGCAATGGAGGAAATGTATTGTAAGGGGAGAAGAGAAGGTGCTAGGTATTTTTTAAAAAGGGAAAAGCAGAGAAGTAGACCACCTGGTGAACTAACATTCCCCTCCCCCTTCCCTTTGACATGCCATGAAGACAGTAAGAGATATCGACTTGGGAAGTGTAATTTTCTAAGAAACACAGATACTAATCCTACGCAGAAGCAGACTTCGGGATTTCACCAGCAAAATGGGAATAACAATATGAGCTGGGAACTGAACTCTTATATTTTTGGTTGTGAGTCTATCCTTTAATGGCTGAGCCATCTCTCCAGCCCCTGTAGGAGGACCAGCAGTCTCAATTAACCTGAATGCCTGAGATCTCTCGGACACTGGATCACCAACCAGGCAGCATACACCAGCTGATATGACACCCCCAGCACATATAGAGCAGAGGACTGCTGAGTCTGGGTTCAGTCAGAGAAGATGCACCTAATCCTCAAGAGAATGGAGGCCCCGGGGAGTTTACAGGTCTGGTAGGGTGGGCACATCCTCGTGGAGACAGGGTGGCAGGGAAGAGGTATGGGACGTGGGACAGTAGGAAAACCGGGAGGGGAACAAAATCTAGATTGCAAAACAAATAAATTAAGGAGGAGGAGGAGGAGGAGGAGAAAGAGGAGGAGGAGAAGGAGGAGGAAGAAGAGAAGGAGGAGAAGGAGGAGATGATAATGATGAGTTGGACGTGGAGCTAGGGAACTGGGAAGCAGGGAGTACTAGAGTGAGGTCTAAGTATTTCCTAACCCAGTAAATCTTATCCTGAGATTTGCAGGAGTAATATGCTTTCCCTATGGTAGTGGTCCTGTGTGCTCCCGTGAGTGTAACCATATGCCCCTAACTTGACTACACAGAACAAGTAGCCAGGCTAAATGATCTCCTCTTGTAATACAATGTCCAGCAGCACAAAAAAACTCCTATGTATGTAAACAAGGCATGTCTAGCACCCTTGCACTGACCAATGGTGTACACTCACCTTGATAATTCCTACTCACCCCAGAGGTTTAGATAACCTTTGTCCTCATCCCAATTAGATGAACTGTCTTACTGAAGCTGCATCTTAAGAGTCTGACCTAGTCATGTTAACTGCTTGCTGAGTTCTCTTCACTCTCAACCAACCATTCCTCTGTGGCCAGGCAGGGAAAGGGAACGTGAAAGACACTGGTCTGACCTATTAAGGAAGGATTGAGAGAGCTTTACTAAAGAGAAATATGTGACAAAGAAACAGAGTGCCCTTTAAAGTTTGAATCATGAATTAGTAACTTGGCTCAAAGGAATCCTATATGATCTGAGTACTTCAGTGTTTGTGTGCATGTTATATTCCTATATTCATATGTGCATGTACAAAGTCAGATATTTGTAATTTAGATGTAAATTTTCACAACTTTTTTCCCTCTGTGTTATGCAATATCCATCATAAACATCTATATAATTTTACTACTTAGAAATATATTGTAAGGATACAGAGTTAAGACATATATTAAATATTTTTTTAAAGAATAGGTGTTTTACAGTTTAAGTGCCACACATATCTGAGTTCCAAACATTTGTTTCTAATCCTACACCTTTGCTTCTGTCTTTCACCTTTGGATTCCCATAATGTACTCAAGGGTTTGTTATGAAAACAGCAGTGGTGACCAAAGCCTCAGACACTCTGAAGATATAGCAAGGAAAAGAAACAAAAGTGCTGGACAACAAGAAAATCACTGAACCTTCAGGGTAAAAAAAAATTACAACAAAAATCCATGTCGGAACCACAATCTTTATGAATAGAAATAGAATAATGAAGGGGTAAATCTGAGTGTGTGGATTTTCCTCAATTCTGTAGTGATTATTGAAAACATATTTTGTTTAAGAACATGGGTGACACAAACCAGAACATTGAGTCTAAAAGTTATTACTTCCCTACCAATATATTCTAAACCTTCCAAACACATTATGGATTTTAATTTAAACTTTGTATATTCTTAAAGCTCCCTCAGTTCACTAACCACTCTCTTTTGTCTTACCAAGATCTCTAAAATACTCTCTTCAAAACTCCTTTCTTATATTTCTCATATGTAATGAATTCCCATCTCCTTATAGATTCTCATAGATTATCCCCGATGATTTATCCATGTATTCAACTTGATATTTTAGCATATGGTCTGATGTAGCCAGTGCAGGCCTACATAGTTCTTGCTATGGAACTGAGGATGATTGAGAAAGCCTGCCTCTTGCCTCTAACTCTGAATGCTGAGATTACAGACATGCACTACTACACTACCAACTTCCGACTCCATTATAAAAATAATTTTATTTTGACCATTTTTATTTTGATCATGGTACAGAATATGACATTCAATTTTATCTCTTTTGCAGGTAAAGAGATTATTTAGTTTTAAATACCAGTAGACCCTTTACTCAGTACATGCCCCACACCCCGAAATGCTGAATAATCTCATTGGCAAAGGAGAGAGGATACTCATAGTTGAGTGGGACTCTCACCTTCAAACCTTGCTTCATGAAAGTACAACATGAAGAACAGCATTGCTCTATACAGCATATAGAGTAATCATTTAGGTACCAATGAAGAGATTTCATGCCCATTTCATTGTCTGTTTTATTCCTTAACAACTCCATTTTCTCATCTAAAAAATGAAGACCACAGCCGTTTCTTACTCATAGTTGTGGTAATATTAAATGTTAGCATATGTGAGATGTTTTGAGATGGACTCTTTTCCCATGGAAAGCATTCTGTAATTGGTGGTTTCATGTATTGGACTCCCAATCAGTGGAAATCCTCTTCTTTCTTCTACCATTGTCCAAATGATTAGGGATCATTTACTGTGTCTCTTCCTCAGTTAAAATTACATTATAATGTAGTCACATTCATTGAATTTCTATGGTCTTCTCTTAAGCAATCTAAGCACTTGATAGAGCCACACTCATTTTAATAAATTCTGTGAAGCATCTTCATAATTAATATTTATTAAGCACCCAGCATGGAATAGACACCATTCAAAAGAAAAGTAGAAAGATTGAATCTGAGAAGATCTGCCTAATATGATCCTTCGTCTACATTGTAATTTTAATCAAGAATACCAATTGCCAATTTAGTGAACATTGTAACACCCTAGAGCTTTTGTAAATGGCAACACAGACTTCCCTTCCCCTCTGGTGCTTTGAAATGAGGCTACATATATATAGCGGGAAAGCAAAGCTGGTTACATAAACACCTTTCTGAGTTTAAAATCAAGATACTGGTGTCTTTAAGGGCTGGATTTGATAGCTCTCATCCTACAATCTGCACTCCAGAGACAAAGCAGGCCAAGAAGAGAGAAGTGTGAGGTCAGAATAAGCTATACAGGGAGCCCTTCTCTTAACAACAACAAAAAAATACAAAGGAAAACTAAAGTTGCCTGTATGACTTTCAAAAAATTATTCAAGCAGCTGGATCCTAAGTTATTATCCCTTTAAAACTGAAATTAAAATGCCCATGTAGCAGGGATATTGCCTTACACTGATCATTAGCAGTATTAATTTTAGCCACTTAAAATGATTTCAAAATAGTATTTTACCTTTCCTGAATTATTTGAATATTTTCAGGAAAATCAAGGTCTTGTGGAACCACAAAATTTCACATTGGTCATAGGAAGGTATGGCACCCACACAGAAAAGTAACTTCAAAGCCTTTTGAATTTGTGGCATAGAGCTTTGCTATGGGGCGAGGCTGATGTGTCTCCATCCATAATAAATGACCTGCAGGACGAAGAAGAATAATCATCCTTGCAGTAGCTGGCTTTGTATGGTGATTCACCTTTCCGCTTGAGAGGTTTCTTTGCCAATGCATATTTAGGGGAATAAGAACTTTACAGAGAGGAAAGCACATCAGACATTTATCTCAAGAGTTTCATTTTCTAAGGAAGAGCAGGTGTGTCCTACGATTTCTCAGAGGGGCAAATGCCTCTCTAAAGTCTCTGTCGGTGCTTCTAGAGTTAGTTGGAGGAGTTAGCATTGGATGGCTAGTTCAGGAAAAATATCCCATTTAAAGAAACTGGCCCAGGCAATATATTTCTTGCAAGACTTAATAGCCAGGAAACAATCGAAATTGTTGTAAACAAAAGAAAAATTCTCTAGGAGACAGTCCTGAAAAATGACACAGACTCAATCTAAAGTATCTTTAAATCACACTTTAAAAGTGCATTGATTATTGCTTCTATCTATGAGTCACAGGTCTGTCTTTTCCAAGTCATTCCACCTCTAATCTGTGCTCCACATATGTTCATAAGCTCCACAAACAGTTGCTGCTACAGTTTACTTCTTCTGGTACAACTGTATAATACCAAAAGATATAGCAAAGGTAATCCATAGATAAGTAATGCTTTTGAGTGCAAGGTGGGTGCTTTTCAATTATTACATTAATAGCAAAACATCTTCCCCATATGAAGACAGTAATTTTCAAATGCATTTTATCTGTGGATTTCATTCAAAAAACACTAGTTTAAAGAAAGTCACTGTACATAGACCCTTCACCAGAGTTGTACCAATAAGTTTCCATGCACAAATTTATGATAGCATCAGAATTATCACAGCATTAGATTACTAGATGTGTTAAAAATAAAGCTGATAAAATTGAGTCTCTGAATATCTCAGTAAACTAAAATTCAGTTACTATAAAATACTGGAGTTAAGATTCAGACGAAAGCAATCTGTATCATGATCAAATATTTGCAATATGAAAACAGATTTAACAATCCCAAACATATTGTAAATGTAAAGACAAAGAATCTCATGTGTATTATTTATCCAATACTTAGTATCTACTAACAGTTATGCCATGGGCTATTCACTAGAAGAGGAGAGGAGGCTATGTCCCATATTTAGGAGGTTTGCATTACAGTAGATAACACACAATTAAACAAACAACAATGTCTTAAAACAGGTTCTAGGACATTTTGATCATTGGCTCGGGCTTTCTGTTTTAGACATGCTTTTTTCTCATGCTGATAGCCTAACACAACGTATAGGTATATGTTCCATATATACCATATTTACACAATTAACAAATTGAACTGTTTAATCTCAATCTGTGGGATTGACTATGAATCACTAGTTTTTAATCAATTCTTGTTTTCCAAGCTCTACTTCACGTAATTCCAATATGATTCCCTACCTGTACTTTAAGAGCACAATGCTACAACCACCCCTTACATAGATTATTTTCCGACACCCCACACTGGTTTTTCAAATTCCCACTTTCCTTCCTCTACCACATCCTTTCACAGCTGGAACTTTTTAGTCTTCCTTTGGAACATGTACTTCCTCATTGCTCCTATAGATGTGCAATCCTTTGTTTTCAGCAACATAAAGTTTCCCAAGATTTACTTGCATAAATACAAAACAAAACAAAACAAAAACAGCAACAACAAAAAAAAACCTTCGTGAAACCTTAACTATGAAAACAGCAAGTATGAAAAAGGATAAAGGATTCAAAAGTTCTGTCCTGAGAAACAATGTACTGTAGATTTAGACCTGTTGACTATTAGACCACAGTTCAAGTTTCTCCAAAGTTATATACTTTTATCATTACCGGTGCTAATTCAGATGATGGTTTGGATCACATCACTGTGGTCTTTCCACTATTACGCATAGGAGATCTTTAGGCTTCTGAGTTAAGTGATTTGTGAATCCTTTCACTAGACTCTCATTCTTATACATTCACTGGTTACACTATCTTTGTTCACTGCAGGATATTCTTGAATCCTTGTTTTGGTTATGTTTTGGCTGTCACATATGCTTTGTTATTTAATTTCCTACCCCAAAATTTCAAGACCCAATTGACGCCTCTGAGGAGCATTTCCTCATCCTTCTTTGCAAAATAAATCATCAAATCAGATATGCTTATATAATTGCATTCAAAAAGTAGACTTTGAATTTGATATCATATTCCCTATACCTTAAATTACAAAGTATCTCCAGATCCTAGCATATATTTTTCTCTAAAACTGACACATCAACATTTGGTAGCAAGATAATGCCTGTATATATGTTATTTAAATTCAAAATGTCAAAGTATGCAAATTATAAACATTTAGGAAATTCAGTTTCGATTCTTGCTTGCATATTTTGAAAGCAAATGGTATGTATTACCATTCTAACTTCTTGAATTATATCCATGCTTAATAGGATAAAGAGGTTTCTGCTTGGACTGGCTCTATACTCAACTTTCTTCAATTTGCTTTCTAGAGAAAATGTACAATATAAAGTCAGATTATACCACTCCCTTGGTTAAGAAGCTAGCCATGTTCTAAGTGCCACTGAACAACTTGGTGATAGTTTGTTCTGGCCCTCTCTACTCTCTTCACAATTGTACCTTGCTCTATTATCAATTTTCTCCCCCAAAAATCTATTTTATATTTGAGCCTCATCATAACTACTCAATGTCTTTATCATATGATATTTCGATTAGTGCCTTTTATACACATATTTAAAGACATATTCTCTTATTATTTCAAATGTTTTATGCTAATTTGAATAAGGAATATCTTTTTTATTGGATTTTTTATTTATTTGCATTTCAAATGTTATCTCCTTTCCTGGTTTCACATCCATAAACCCTCTATCCCATCCCCCTCCCCAAACACCCACCCCTTTCCACCCTCTCACCCCCCATCCTGACATTTTCCTTCACTGAGGGGTCCAGTCTTGGCAGAACTGAGGGCTCCTCCTCCCATTGGTACCCAACAAGGCCATCCTCTGCTACATATGCAGCCAGAGCCATGGGTCTGTCCGTGTGTACTATTTAGATGGTGGTTTAGTTCCTGTAACCTCTTGTTGGTTGGTATTGTTGTTCTTATGGGGTTAAAAACCCCTTCAGCTCCTTCAATGAATAAGGAATATCTTAAACAGCAAAAGCTTTTCTAACCAACTCCATACTCCCTAGCAAAGAAAGACTAAGTTACCAATTCCATACTTCCTAGCAAAGAAAGACTAAGTTGTTTTTAATCTGGTTTTCATAAATCCCTGATATTGCCATTGTCATAAAATTTCTAAGTTTACTTTTCCATCCTGCTTTCTTGCCTATATACCTTATGAAACTTCAGTTTAGTTCTTGTACTATTGTATTTATATTAGTGTTTCCAAAACTTAACTTTGTTTTTGATACAATGTAAGTATTCAATAACATTGTTGAGTAGATAAAATGAATTTTTGTTTAGATCTGGGATTCAGGCAAATGGTTAAGAGCATCGTGGAATCTAAGAACAGTGAATCTCCAAGGGTTATCCAAATTTAACCAAGGAAGAGTTAAGCCAGATACAAGTCTGAGTTCTTCACAGCGGGTGGGATGGATGAAAGAGACAGACAGTTAGACAGACAGAAACACACACACACACACACACACACACACAGAGAGAGAAAGAGAGAGAGAGACAGAGACAGAGACAGAGACAGAGAGAGACAGAGAGAGACAGAGAGAGAGACAGAGAGAGAGACAGAGAGAGAGATACAAACAAATGAGAGAGACAAACAGAAAGGCAGAGACAGAGAGAGACAGAGACGGGGAGAGAATTTAAGTCCGAAGTGAGAATAAGAAGCTTTTACTGAAACAGACCTTAGTTTAGTAAATCCCTATCATTCTAGAAATTTGCTGTCTCAAAAATAGATAAGCAAGCATATGTTGGCATTCATAAAGATGAACACAGATTTGCCATGAACAAAAACAACAGAAAGATATATGAATTTGAGAGTCTGAACTTGAAGTTTTCTCCTCTTTTATGTTGGTTTCATCCACAAAAAATAAAAAGAATTTAGATTCTTTTGGTCAAATAACTCAAATGAGTCACTTCTGTTTAATGAACCGAGGAGACTGCCTTCCTCTGCTATTGTCAAAACTCTACTGAACTTGTTTCTTATGGTGCATCACCTACACTACCAAAATGACCTTGTCTAAAATTAATAAAATAACAGTGATTACGTTCATAAAATCTACAATGTTATCAGTTTTTCTAACTCAGACATGGACCCACATCTAATCAATTAGATAATTGACACTTGCTCCATAAAATTATTCCATGAGATAAGCTAGGTCCATAACCATCAGCACAGTCTTTTAGCCACAATGATTAGAAGAGAGATTTAAATTTCCCATTAGAAAAGATTGGCTGGTAATATATGTTTTAAAGAACAGGGTAATACAAACCATAAAATAACAAAATTAAAGTATAAATTTAAAAGTTATTTGACAAGAAAAAATTTATATATGAATAGATTTTTTGGTAGTCTATATTCTATTAAATTTGGAAATTAATTGTGCTTAATGCATTTGTATTGATGATCATATTTATTCTTTGTTGTGTTTTTGATTATTATCAATTAATTATTGTAATTTTCTACATACCATATGTTGCTGCCTACAGTTCCACCTTACAGAGTTATTTTGCCTATCCCCCTTCTCCTTCACCCTGGTATCCATCCCTCTCTGGGGCACCAAGTCTCTACATGATTAGGCACATCTTTCTTCCCTGAGACCAGACAAAGCATTCCTCTGTTACATATGTTCCAAGGGACTTCAGAAGAGCTCTCAGGGGTTAGTTACCACTGTTGGTCTTCCTATGGGGTTGCCATCAAAACTCAAGTAACAGCACAGGTAGGACAGGATGTAGAGAAAGAGGGACATTCCTTCATAGCTGGTGGGATTTCAAACTGGTACAACGACTTTGGAAAGTAATCTGGCATTTCCTCAGAAAATCGGAAATAGTTCTACCTGAAAACCCAGCAATACTGCTCCTGGGCATATATACAAAAGATACTACACCATACCACTAGGACTCATGCTCCACTATGTTCATAGCAGCCTCATTTGTAATACCCATAAGCTGGAAACAACCCAGATGATCCTTAACTGAAGAATGGATGCAGAAAATGTGGTTCGTATACACAATAAAATACTGTTCACCTGTTAAAAACGAGGACACCATGAATTTTACAGGTAAATGGAACTAAAAAATATCACCCTGAGTGAGGTAACCAAAACCCAAAAGAACATGCAGGGTATATACTCACTGATCAGTGGATATAAGCTCAAAAGTACAGAATAGCCACAATACATCCCCATAGACCTTAAGACAATAAACAAGGAAGGCCCAAGTGAGAATGCTTTGATACCATTTAGAGGGGAATAAAGTAATCATGGAATGGAGAGGGAAGGACAGGCCTGGGTGGGAGAGAGAAGTGGAATAGAAAAGGGGGAAAGATAAGGTATTATGGGGAGAGGGAGAGTGGCAAGAAAGAAGCCTAGAAGGCTAGAGTAATTAATGTGCAAGGGGTGGGAGGTGGGATGGGAGGAATGAAAGTCCCAGAGACCTGGGATGGAGGAGGCTCCAGGCACTCAATGTGGGTGACCTTAGCCAAAATACCCAACAGTCAGGAGATAGATCCAGAAAAGACTGCCTCAAGTAGTTAGACAGGACACCCAGTGGAGAGATAAGGGCACCAACTCACCGCAATTTTTCAACCAAAAATTGTTACTTTTTTTTTATTAACTTGAGTATTTCTTATATACATTTCGAGTGTTATTCCCTTTCCCGGTATCCGGGCAAACATCCCCCTCCTCCCTCCCCTTCCTTATGGGTATTCCCCTCCCGACCCTCCCCCCATTGCCGCCCTCCCCACACCAGTCTAGTTCACTGGGGGTTCAGTCTTAGCAGGACCCAGGGCTTCTCCTTCTACTGGTGCTCTTACTAGGATATTCATTGCTACCTATGAGGTCAGAGTCCAGAAACTGTTACTTTTTAAAAGAAATTCAGGGACAAATATGGAGCAGAGTCTGAATGAATGACCAACCAGTGACTGGTCTAACTTGGGATTCATCTCATGGACAGTCAGCAAACCCTGACACTATTACTGATGTTATGTTGTGCTTGAAGACAGGAACCTAGCATGGATGTCCTCTGACAGGCTTTCCAGCAGCTGACTAAGATAGATGCAGATACTCACAGCCAAGCATTGTACCGAGGTTGGCAATCCATGTGGAAGAGCTAAGGGAAAAAAATTAATAATTCCATGACTTTCCCTACCCACTTAAATATCTACCCTGACATCTCTTGAATATCCACCTCACTCAGGATCATAGATCTGTATCCCTCTGTCCTTTGCTTCTGTCACTTCTTTATTCTGACCCCGTTGTCTCATTAATATAGTGAAGCTATCATTATGTTGGTCTCAATAAGATAAATCGGAATAATTGTTCTCATCTTAAGACTATTTGGTCACATTTTCATAAATTACAATATATCCAAGGTATCCAAGGATAAGGATCTGTATCTCTGGCTTAGGAGACATTATCTGCCTTACTGTAAAATCACAGCTATTACAGAATCAACAGTCATTCACTATGAAATTAAGTTTCATTTCTAACAGAGGCAGTTTCCAAATGACTCAAAACAGCAATCTCTTATCTATTGTCTGTGTGATATGTAGACATTGTTTCATATCCCAGTCTACAGTGATGTAAAAATACAGGGGAAATTTAATGTGAATATATTCTATTGTTTGTCTCACAGACCAGTTTTTTTGGGTCATGCCTAAAGCCTCTCTCTCAGCTGTAAGCTGTAGGGAAGTGAATTGTTGCCTGGAAAGTTGCATCTGTGTTTTCTCCAGGCAGTCAGAAGATATTCGTATCCGTATGATTTACATTGCCAACAAATCTTTGCACCTAGTTAGTTTCCTGTCAGCAAATGATATGATAACATGCATCATTTTTATCATAAATGTTTGTGAAAGTCAGTCAGTCAACAAGCTATATCGAGAGCCTAAAAATGTGGTTCACATACATCAATGTTCTATTAGTAGTAACATAATCACTCGGATGCCACTAATAATAATATTTCAAACAATTCTTTTTTAAGGAAAATTTTGACAAATGTACAGATTGTAGAATTACACATATACACACAGACACACACAGAGACACCCCCCCCCCCACACACACAATGTAATTGTACTAGGAAATTCCTGTATGGGACTTGGAGCCTTAAAAATGGCCTTGGATTGTGATTCTCACTGTGCACCCTTGCATCTATCCTCTTTTTAGTTTTTTAACTAAACACGCAAATACATGTATATGGAGTATTTTCAATGGAAAAAATTCGATTTGTATATGTAAAACATCCAGCAAAGTGCTATGAACAGAGGAAGCAAAACCAGCCTAAATAACTTGTAACTCTAAGAAACTGGACTCTAAAGTAAGACTCCTTATTATCTTAGAGTAGATATCAAAATGTTCAAATATTTTTGAATTTATTATTCACCTACATAAGAGCCCCTTTACACAGTATCCCATCTAACCAGCATGTTTCCAAATGACTTTACCTAGTTAACATACAAGAGAACATTACCTACCATTCTCATACAATGTTAGAATACCTATTGAACACTTTCAGACCATGTAGAAGGTACTACTTGATTGGCAGACAGACTGCCATTCAAAGGGCATGGCAATTGACCTTAGCTGTCAACATCAGCAGCAGCTGTACTCGTGCCTCCATACTTTAATACTCTGTGGCTTTAAGTATCTAAAGGAGTTGTTTTCAACCTTCATAATGCTGCAACCATCCTGTTTTGATGACCCCCAAACCATAAAATAATTTCCTCTACTTCATAACTGTAATTTTGCTACTGCTATACATTGTATTGTAAATATTTGATATGCAGGATATCTGATATGCATGACTCAAAGGTTGAGAACCATATCCGCCCAAACTGGAAATAACATGGACATTCTAATATATAATATAAATTTTATTTAACATTTTTCAGTTTCTGCACTAATGCCCTATTCAGGAGCATGTGTCACATTTACCGTCATGACAACTAAGCTGTTCCTTTATAAGAAACTACTCTGAAGCCTTTTTATTTTTTTTAATTTCTTTGCTTTACTTGAATCACATGCAGAACTTGTGAGGAATGGCCTTCAGTTTGGGGTTATGTGACTTGTCTGAATAAGTAGATTCTGGTTATTTATCTCTTGTAGAGATTCTGCAGTCTCCAAGTTTTCTAAAGCTATTACTGTCTCTTTGAAATGATCTGTATCTTGTGGGAAGATACTCTGAGACTATGCAAATATCTTGTACCTTATACTCTAGGGAAATACACACTGAGGTAAGTTGCCTCTCTTACAGTTATGAGTGACTAGACTTACTTTAAATTAGATTTCATATCATTGATTTTATTAATTGGGTCATTAGCTTCTTTAAACTGTTTTTTGTGGAGTGTTTGTGCATGTGGATGTGTGTCTCTGTGTGTGTTTGGGGATGGTTATTTAGTATCTAATTGCAACAATAAAAAGATAGAACTCGGAAAGGTCTGTGAAGATAATACCATTACACTGTGAGATTATGCAGGATGGAATTTATCCAGTGTAGGATTAGGTAGAAAAACATTAGGATTACAAAATGTACCCAATGCTACCAATGTTGTGGAAAAAGAGAGACAATAAATATTGGAGCATAACATGCAAGTGAAATTGGCATGTAAAGAGACCTAAAAGACAGCTGAAGTGATGGGATGCATACTTGCAATGGGCTGCCTTTAAGGAGAGGTTAAATGGTAAAATTTAATAGGAAATGATAAAAGATTTTTTTATGAAGGTGCCTTTTTAAGGTTATGTTTTAGGAGAATTTAATTATCTTTGTTTAACTACTTGTAACTAAAATTTGTGAAGTCTAGTTTTCTGATTTCATTTGAGGCATAGACATTGGTATTTTATTATGTTGGAAAGAGTATGGGAACTCTTAAAGCTATGTAAAACCCCTTAAAGAATTAGAGTAATTTCATGAGAGAACCCTAAATTTTCACTCATTGTGACTCATTTTAAAATCTTTCCATTTCAATTTACTGTTACTTTCACTTTATATTTGAACCCAGAGTTTTTGTTTTTTAAAACCAAAAAGGTGCTGATAAATGTGATAAGTTCATAGTAATGATACTAATTCAATTTTCTCTATGTACTAAATGATACATTTCAATTGTTTTAAAAATAGCTGTATACATGAGGAAGTGGTTATTTTTCATTCAGACCTGGGGTCCTGGATTTATGTGTATCAATGTATTTATCATGTGCCTAATGTATTATCGCAGCTAAACCAATATTTTTATCTTCTTCTGAGGCTGACATTTGTACATTTCACAGGAATTCCCTTATACTATCTTAAGTAGACACAGGAATCGTAGCCCTAATACTTGTTATGAATAGAGGAATAACCATTAATTTCAACAGTACAATGCAGTTTCAAGGTCTGTAACTGTCAAGCATTAAATATCCAGTTTTTGTTCCACTTTCTTAGTATTGCTAATTAATAACTGGTTCTCCCAAGAATTGTTTTTCTCCCTATTTTTTTTACTTCTGTTAACATTTGAGACAATAATATAATTATAACTTTTCTCTTTCCCTTTTTCCTCCAAAACTTCCTACTTCCACTTCCTTACTCTTGTTCAAATTCATAGCTTTTTATTTCATCATGTGCTACTGTGTGTGTGTCTCTCTATGTATGTAAATTCCTAAATACAACCTCTTCACTTTATATAATGTTATTTGTGTGTCAGTGTTTAGGGCTAACCACTTGACACTGGACAACCTGATTGATGCGCTGTTCTCTAGAATAGAACATCTCTTCTGCCAAAAGTTTTTCCTTAGCTGACACCTGACCACACTTGTAGCTTTGTTTCATTACACCATGCCCCGTGTTCCTAAATTCCAACCTTTCAAAGTTTCCACAAATTATTTATAAAGCTCCCTAAGCAATTTTGTTTTCACTCTGTTCTAATCTGAATCTTACTATTTAGGATTCCTATTCTGAATCTACTGTTTAGAATGTTGGAATTCCTCGACATTATATTATTATATTCTGCTGTGCTATCAGATGATCTCCTCTCACAAATTGAATATCTGAAGGAATGATATAGGAAAAAAGAATTATCACCACAGAGTAGTAACAATCAGAGTAAATGGTATGTATTCAGCTTTCATCAACGAATCCTAGAAGCAGTTCCTGTTTGACTAGCGTGAGATATGTTTAAATATATATTTTTACACTGAAGAAAACAAATGGAAGCACATGCATAACCTTTTCTGCATCAACATGTTCAAAATTACAAAAATGCACTTGCATTGACACTTCACAAATAGATACCTTGTATTTAAAACTATCCCCCGCCTCAAATAACTGGCACAGACAGCAAAACCAAAAAAAATGCCTCTTGACCAAACATCTGATGCAATTCACAAGATAAAGAATAGATCTTTGTGTTTCAGTGATTCACAACCCTTTTATTTAAGTCCACAGGACTTTCTACACAAGATCTAACACATTGTATAGGAAACAAATCTGGATTGCTCTTCACTTACTGTAAAACCTCCAACTTTGCTTATAACAGTTATCATAACCTTTATGACCCATGCATAACAAAATGCATGTTTCTCTTATTATATTAAATCCCCCAAATCTTCTATGATTTTCAAATTACCTGTTAGAAAAAAATCAAATAGTGTGATAAAATTACTATAAAATATTTTATTACTATTTTCCAGTGCACATAGTTTAATTCTTTTTAAAATATTCCTTAGCAAACCCATAGGTATGTAATAAAGAATATTTCTTAGTTATTTAATTTGAGGGTCACAATGCTAGAAATGTAGAATATACACTCAACAAAATGAGCAAACGCAGAGATGTGGTCACTTACCAGTGTTTATCTAAGCATTCAGTTCAAAACAAAATTGACCTTAAAAGAAAAAAAAACAACAATTAATATATAATAATGAACATATAAAACATACATCTCATATTAGTATTCTGTTCATTCATTTAACTTCTGAGAATTGGTCATCCCAACCTTTAATTCCTACCACAGAATGGCAGCAGCTGGATTTTGTCCCACAATTGCTGGTTCATAGCTAATTCGGGTGCATACTTCTCTAGTACACTGATGACTAGAGGTTAGAGACAGCACATGAGGAAAGTACCTGACTGCCTGAGTTGGAGGGTCGAAGTAGAAGATTTAATTTAAATAGCAGTTTCTATTTTAAGATAGACTATACGTCGGTCTAGAAAACATAACAGAAATCTATGTGGTCAGAGGTGATCCATCAACCATCTGCCACATTCCTAGCCCTTGGCTCACATCCAGAGGCCAGATGTTGGAACCCCCCATTCTCCATAAAACTTTTAGAATTGAAGGCTGCTTCGGAGATCTTGACAATAGACTCATCACTTTAGAGAAATATTTGTCTCACCAGCATTAATATGCTCTAATACTCAAAGGATGTGCTTTGCAGATACTGAACTCATCACAAACACACAATCAAAGCTAAGCTTGTACTTTTCCCACCATTGAAGTGCTGATGAAGTAGAAAATTAATATCTTTCCTCCACAAATATTATTGGTTTCATTTCAGGTATACCATTTTTTTTGTATAATTATGGTTACCACAAACTGAGAAAGCTATGTGTTTGAGATTAAATTGTCTAAATAAGTGAAAACATATTTTATATCTTATAAATCCCAAGTCTTGGGTAGATTTTTTATTATTCTTTTAAATTTTTATTTTATGTATTGAGATTATCATATAATATTAAATCATTCCCCTATATTTTCTTCCTCTAAACTCTCACATACACTCTTCCTTCATCTCTTTCCAGTTCATAGCACATATTTCATTACCTTTTGATAAATCTGTACAAACAAGTAATTTGTATATCCAAAATATAAAAAAGCAACCTCTCTGTTTGAATAATGTTATTGATATTTAGTGTTTGCGATTGGCCCATGGCCATTTTGTAATAATTACCAATTGGTTGGCCTTCCCTGTGGAAGTCTATTTCTCCTGCTCTTGGCATTTCTTAGTTGCCTACAATCCTTTATTTAGCCTTGAGATATTCCACACTTCCCACCCTATTTGCTATAGCATGTTGATGGTTATTGTCTGTGTTCATCTCATGTTTACAAAATCATGCTGTTGAAATGTTATTGATGCAGCTTCCGGCATGCACAGATAACAAAAAATCCCTTAGCAAACTTTCTGATCCTCTGGTTTTTAAAACCATCCAACATCACCCATACCCTAGGGGTAGTGCGCCAGCCTTAGGTGTGGGTATTGAATGCATATACAGTGGTTGCTACTAGGCTCCACAAGTTTGGTCTTCTGTGATGGTTTCCTAGGCAACTACCAAGGCTACTAAACTTAGGAATCTTGGAGGAGAACCTACAACTACCACTTAGCTCAAACCAACATAATCCTCAGCTACAGTCTACATAATTACATAATACAGTCCTTAGGCTCACCAATAGGAGTGACTCTGACCCCTTATCAAGGAAATTTCTCTTTACAACAGACAGTACTGTGTTATTACAGGGGGACTATAGATATTGAGAAAATGTGTTAGAAGACAAAGATGAGTAAGTGAAAAGAAGTTTGCAACTTAGTTCAGTGTTTAAGGTCGACCAATGAATATTTAATACTTTAAATAATATTATATTAATAACTAAGTAGGAGAGATGAGGAAGGTGATTTGCAGTGAGTAAATTTATAAATTTATAAAGAAAATTATATAGATAGAATTCTTCTTTTTGCAGTTTTTATTGGATATTTTATGTATTTACATTTCAAATGTTATCCTCTTTCCTGGTTCCCCTCCAGAAATCCCCTATCCCATTCCCTTCCCCCTGCTCCTATGAGGGTGCTCCCACTCCGAAACACCCATTTCCACCACACCACTATGGCATTCCCCTAACTCAAGGGAATCCAGCTAGATAATGCCAACCTTTGCTACATGTGCAGCTGGGGCTGTACTCTTTGGTTGGTGGTTTAGTCCTTGGAAGATCTAGTAGGTCCAGTAGGATCTGGTTAGTTGATATTGGTATTCTTCACATAGGGTTGAAAACCTCTTCAGCTCCTTCAGGCCTTTCTCTAACTCCTCCATTGGGGACCCCATGCTCAGTCTAATGGCTGACTGTGAGCATCCACATCTGTATTTGTCAGGCTCTGGCAGAGCCTCTCAGAAGACAGCTATATCAGGCTCCTCTCAGCAAGTTCTTCTTGGCATCCACAATAGAGTCTGGGTTTGGTGTATGTATATAGGATGGATTCCTAGGTGGGGCAGTCTTTGGATGGTCTTTCCTTCACTCCGAGCTCCACATTTTGTCTCTGTATTTCCCTTAGACAGGAGCAATTCTGGGTTAAAAATTTGGAGATGAGTGTGTGTCATGATCCCCCAACCAGGGGTCTTGCCTGAAATCTGGATATGGTCTTTACATGCCCTTTTGGACATTTCAGCAACTCTCATCCCTGTTAGGTCCTGGGAGCATCTTGCTTTCCTGGCATTTGGGACTTGCTGATGGTTACCTTCAGTTCCCCATCCCCCATTGCTACACACCTCTGTTCAAATACGTGACCTTCAGGATATCATCCTTATCTCTTCACATACCCGATTCTGCCCCTCCCCCATTTTCTCCCTCTACTTCCCCTCTTCTTCCTGTCCCTCTCATCCTCTACCTCCCATAAGTATTTTGTCCCACCTTCTAAGAAGGATTGAAGACTCCACACTTAGGTCTTCCTTCTTCTTGAGCTTCAAATGGTCTGTGAATTGTATCTTAGGTATTCCAAGCTTTGGGGTTAATATTCACTTATCAGCTAATGCATGCCATGTGATTTTTTTTGTTGTTGTTCTTTTTGTGTGACTGGCTTAAGTCAGTCAGGATAATATTTTCTAGTTCCATCCATTTGCCTATGACTTTCATGTAGTCATTGTTTTAGATAGCTGAGTAGTACTCTATTGTGTAAATGTACCACATTTTCTGTATCCATTCCTCTTTTGGGGGACATCTGGGTTTTTCCAGCTTCTGGCTATTATAAATAAGACTGCTATGAACATAGTAGACTATGTGTCCTTGTTATATGTTGGGGCATCTTTTGGGTATGTACCCAGGAGTGGTATAACTGGGTCCTCAGGTAGCTCTATGTCCAATTTCCTGAGGAACCATCAGACTGATGTACAGCACAGTTGTACCAGCTTGCAGTCTCACCAACAATGGAGGAGTGTTCCTCTTTCTACACATCCTGGCCAGCATCTGCTGTTACCTGAATTTTTTATCCATTAGCCATTGTGACTGGTGTGAGGTTGAATCTCAGGGTTGTTTTGATTTGCATTTCCCTGCTAACTAAGGATGTTGAACACTTCTTTAGGTGCTTCTTAACCATTTGACATCCTCAGTTGACAATTTTTTGTTTAGCTCTGTACCCTATTTTTAATAGGGTTATTTGGTTCTGTGTATTCTATCTTCTTAAATTCTTTGTAAATATTGGATATTAGCCCTCTATCAGGTGTAGAATTGGTAAAGAACCTTTCCCAATCTGTTGGTTGGCATTTTGTCCTATTGACAGTGTCCTTTGCCTTACAGAAACTTTGCAATTTTATGAGGTCCCATTCGTCTATTGTTGATCTTAAAGAAAATGCCATTGATCTGTTCAGGAGATTTTTCCCCTGTGACCATGTGTTTGAAGTTCTTTCCCATTTTTCTTCTATTAGTTTCAGTGTATCTGTTTTTATGTGGAGGTCCTTGATACACTTGGGCTTAAGCTTTATACAAGGAGATAAGAATGGGTCGATTTGCATTCTTCTACATGTTGCCCTACAGTCGAACAAGCACCATTTGTTGAAAATGCTATCTTTCTTCCAGTGGATGGTTTTAGTTCCTTTGTCAAAGATCAAGTGACCATAGGGGTGTGTGTGTGTGTGTGTGTGTGTGTGTGTGTGTGTGTGTGTGTGTGTGTGTGTGCATGTACATGTGCATGTGTGTGTGTGTGTGCGTGCGTGCGTGCGTGCGTGTGTGTGTTCATTTTTGGGTCTTCAATTTTATTCCATTGATCTACCCACCTATCTCTGTACCAATACCATGTACATTTTCATCACTATTTCTCTGTAATACAGCTTGAGGTCAGGGATGGTGATTCCCACAGAAGTTCTTTTATTGTTGAAAATACATTCTGCCATCCTGATTTTTGGTTATTCCAAATAGAGATTTCTAGAGCAATGAGAAGGTTATAGCTTTAAAGATGATACATTTATGTTTTTTTTTCAAGAACACAGGAAAATATTTTGACTGGTAATTGATTTGCTTAACAATTTTTCTATGTTTAAAAGATGTTCAGGCCTAAAACACAACTCAAAATCCTCAGCACAAAATAGCACATTTTACTATAGAGTAATGCCTACAGCATTTAACTCTCTTTCTCTAGTTACCAAATATCTTTAAAAGATTCACAAATGTTAGAAAACTTCAAATGGGTTGCATGCCATGTCAATGATTTCAAGTAATTGTTGAAGTTTGCTGTTTATTACTGTAATAAACACCATGTGGTAAGTGTGCCATGGATGAAGAATAGATGTGTTTCAGCACACTTCCTCTAGTCCCTCATGAAGGGAAGTCTAGGCAGGAACTCTAGCAGGAACTTGGAGGTTGGGACTGAAACATAGGCAGCAGAGCAATATAAGGTTTGGCAAAATATTCAGTGGTTTAGGGAATTAACTGGATGTCTCTGCAGCTAGTTCCACTTTGAAAATACTTAAAGTGACATACACACACATGTGCACATGAGTTTGTGTGTGTGTGTGTGTGTGTGAGAGAGAGAGAGAGAGAGAGAGAGGGAGGGAGGGAGGAAGGAGAGAGAGAGAGAGAGAGAGAGAGAGAGAGAGAGAGAGAGAATACTATAGTTATTTTCAGAATGTATGGTTTGAAGTCCCAACTTTTGTGAAGTTCGCAGCATCTGGTGTATGTTTGCACTATGAAGAAGGAAAATTTTGACCTTCATATAAGCATCATTTTACTCTTTATATTTTTTAACTTTTTAAAAGATTTCTTCTGGTGATTTTGCCTTTAAAATTTTCCAGGAGAATTTTGGTTATGAGGTTAGACTGTTATTTATGAGTCTACAAAACATCTGTGAAATAATTTAGAAAAAAATCCACATTAATATGAACTTTATACAAGCATAAAGTATAAATCTCCTTACTGTGAGTCAGAGTGAATAAATCTATAATACAAAATAAGTACGGTTTCCTCATATATGAATCAAGATTTGTCATGACCTTTGACTCTGGGTTGATAGGAAAATGAGTCAATATTTTATATAGAAATAGAAGAACTGAGCTTAGTATTTGCTAATTCATTGCAATACATTTAAAAAAATTTTACTACAGTAAACATTTGTGCTTCTGTGTGTTTTCCTCTCTCTCTCTCTCTTTCTCTCTCTCTCTCTCCCCCTTCTTTGTGTGTGTGTGTGTGTGTTCGCGTGCGTATGTGTGTGTTACATAGTATACATCTTAAATTCCACTGAATTACCCAAAAGTTCCAATTGACACTCATTACTTTGCCAAAAGAAGTCATCATTTTTAAAGAATAACCTAGTCTCTTCTATGAGAAGGTAAAGACAGATAATACATTAAACAAAGTGTTATTTACAAATATTAGACAGTAGTGGAAATTATATATGTTCAATTTTAGGCCTCTTGGGTTTAAAATAAAATATTGTTACATTGAGATTCAGTACAAGCCAAAATATGAATCATTGCCTCCTCCAGATTTCTTACAAAGTAACTTCACCAATAAAGGCAATTCTGTCCCAGAAAAATATTTTATTAAAATTAAACATGGAAATACTTAACATGAAATATAAGGGGTTTTGTCTGAAAGACTCTTTATCATGCGAGTCCTTTCTATTTTTGAGCTCATCTTCCACAACCTTGGTTATTTTATTCAAGGTCCATTGTAATGATAACGTTTTGGTTTGTTTCCCTTATCTTTTAGGGCTTCTTAGCAGAAAGTCACTGAAGTGTCATGTGACTTTGAGATTGGTATATATATATATATATATATATATATATATATATATATCTCACATATGTGTGTTTGTATATACATTTAATATGTACAGCATTATATTTATCAATAAAACTTCCTTAGAAGTGCTTTTGAAAATTTCCACATTTTATCTCAATCTTACCTGAGCCCAGTGCAGTAAAGCAATGTGTAAACTTTGGTTAAATAGGAGTTTTACATGCTCACTCTACTACCTATTAATATCACAGAACTCAAAAATTATGAAAATATTCTAATTTTTAGCTTCCTTACATATCTCACAGGGCATGTCAATTTTCATACTTCAGAGATAATGTCTGTGCACACGGTTTGAAATAGTTCTAATGATAACTTTGTGGAGACGTTATCATTGTCTTAATTTAATAGGGTAGGAATCTAGATGCAGCTGGAGGGCTCCGTGGTATCAAAAATGTCTCTGCTATAGGCAATAATTTTAATGTTAATTAGCTCCATCTGGAAGGAAAAGCAGGTGTTGGAATTGATCACTTTAAGTACAGAAAGCAAGCGCTATTTACTAAACTCACCCTAAATTAATTTGCGCTTATAGTTAAATTGCTTTCAAGCCACTTTTCTGTGAATGCCTTACACCAAATGCTGAAATTGGAAAAAGAAGTAGACCAAGCAGATTGTAATGAAATGTAACAAATTGTTCTGAAAGGTCGCCTAAAAATAAAATTACATTTTACAAAGGAAAAAAATTGAATTATTCATTTGTTCCTTCAATAGCAGGTAGAATTTGGACAAAAGAAAATCTTTCTCTCATGTGGTGCACAAATCATTCACCTCCATCAAATTAATATGAGTGCACCAGAAAGGGTAAAATTCTGGGCATTCTGCCAAACATATGGAATTATATTCAGCAGCCGGGCCTGGGAATCTGTTTATGTACAAATACTGAAATGGCTTTTAGTCTTGTTCAAATGCAACTTGTTCTAAGACCAGAGAAATAGCTAAGCTCATTGACCATGACACAAGAGTCTAAGAGAGAATGAATGGAGATTGTGATTTTCTCTGAGAGAAACACCAGCAACAATCAGGGTGTACATGGAGGCTCAAGTGCCAGGATCAAAACACTTTGTATTATTTCAAAATTTAACTGTTACTGAGGTAATGGATGATTAGTTTATTTGCTGTTATAACTAGATAGTTCCTCCACAGAAAGCCTAGATTTCTTAATCTTCTCTTCATGCTCTTCTTAGGCATCAGATTTGGTTGTCTGTCGTCTTCCAAAGTGAGGCTAAGTAGCATTAATATCACCCAGGTACACAGAAACAGAAGCTTGGGGCATGAACCCTAGAAATCTGCCTTGTATCAATGTATGTCATAAGGTCTTCAAACCATTGTGTGTCCTTTATGTGTCGATTTTTTTTAATTGTCAACCACACTGCACACAGCACGTTGGTGAGAGAAGACAGCAGAAGTGCCTGATCTATCTCTTCGGTCACCAACATACAGAAAATTAGCTGGGGCAGTCACAAACATCTCAAAAACGAAGACGAAGAAATACCAATTTCTTGCCTCTCATTATCCTTCTGAAAGCTTTGTGTTGTGACCAAACTTTTCTTCACGCTAAATAACACTGTGGGATTGAATATTCTCACCATTCTTCCTAGTTCAACAAAGACACAGAAGTCATATGGCAAAGTCAGTCAGACATCTGCTGAAGAAACCAAGAGTCAAACTGTGAGCATCTGGAACATCCATACAGCTCAGGTTAACTTTCCACTCTTCCCATTGCCTGCAGATGGCTCCCCTCTCTAGCACTATCTAAAGCTATGAAGTTCATTAAGTCACACCATGCCCCTACTATAGAATGAGGTTACTGCTAGGCTTAATTTTTCGCCAAGACCAATATAAAGATACAGTGGCTTTTAGATTGCTGTGTTTCTACCATTCCTGTTTGATCCCTTCAAGTCTCCTGGTGCCTATGCTTCCTAGTGCCAAAGGCTCCTGTTGTATGGAAATGACAGGGGCAGAAGCAGAATCTGCTAGACTTCCTAACTGTAAACCAGAAAGAACATTATAATGTGCTATCATGAAGAAAATATCTGGAAATGGGAGGTTAACAGTGAAAGCACATGTAAGTTTAAACAATCATATGCTCATAACAGGTCAAAGTACTTTTTGCATGGACAGGCTTACAAGTAGTTCTGGATGAATAAAAATGTTTTATATTTTATACCACAATCAACACTGTCTTCATCTATAATCCATGTAAATTGTTTTGGGTTTTTAATTGTAAAGATTTGTTTTGGATTGAATTATAATTGTGTAGGTATACACCAGTGGAGTTGCCATCAGAGACTAGAACATGGTGGAGGACGAGAAATTCCAGAAACGCCTGGTACTGGAGTTTCAAGCATTTGTGAGCTGCTTTAAGCCACTGCTGGATCCTCTGTAAGATCAGAATGTGTTTGTGACCAAACTTGTGCACATGTGCATGTACATGTGTGTATGCATGTGTGTTTGTGAGTATGTGTGTGTGTGTGTTTGTGTATACATCTGTGTGTATGCTTATGATTAGGTTTTATTTAACAAATTTTAAATATAAAACATGAATCTTTGCAGGAGGAAGGAAAATTTTCAAACTTTCCTGATTATAAAATTATCCTAAGGTGCGTTTAGAAAGCTTTATTTTTAGTGTCTTCCCTGAACACTTTACTTATTGAGGTCTGGGTAGGAATTTCAAGCATATTGTATATCTTAAATGATATGACAAGAATATTAGAGGATTACAAAGGCATACATAATGGCAATACTACTGAAAATACTACCATTGTTCAAGACATTTAAAAACAAAATATAAGCTTAAAGCAAATAATTCTCATATTTTGTCTAATAAATCATTAAAACTTAACAAGGGAGATGGCTTTGTCCATTTTATATGGTGTTTGTTAGAATACATTGTTTCAATACATGGTCAGTTGTTATTTCTTTATCTTAAAACACATGGAAGAACAATTATTCCTATATACAATAAATGTTCTTTAAAGATCTCAACACAAAGAGACTAGGTTGTAATATACTCATAATGAATTTGATTGTGAACATCAGTATTTAATGTAATGAATATGACTTGCCCCTTCCCAGTGAAGGTCCCAGGATGAACAGCTGAGTTTGGTAAAATGGGAACAAAAAGTCTACTCCACACGGTTACTAAGGAAATGAGCTATCATCTTGTGGCTACACTATCAGAACTTGAAGCCTATGCCATGATGAAAGAACTAGGAAGTGTAGGCTGAGTCTCTGCTTTGGACATCTCTCCATCTCAAGGAGAAAGTGACAAATTGCACTGTATTCCATGGCTAAGCACCCATGTTCCACAAACAGTCCAATCTAAAGGAAAATAAGTCACATACATGGAATACTATAAGCCTACTGCCATGGTCTATGTCGATTTTATAATTATGACTGTCCTATATAATTACCTATCTGTAAATGACATCAAATCACATAAGAATCCCAGAGGGGGAAAAATAGAAGAGAATATCATAGACTTCGTCTCTGTCTCTAGAAGCTTATATTCACTAACGGTGGCAATGAAACCTCACAAAGTTACAAGGGCTATACAGTGAAAAGATCCAATATGTAATACATGTTCAGTTGCAGAGAATTAGTGCTTTTGGTAATCCTGGCATGTATAAAAGAAATTAGATGGATTGGGATTATGAGATTTTTAGACTTCTGTAAATATGCAGACAGGCTAATATTATTCAAACGCACTACTATAAAAAAGACCTGCCACATTTGTCTTATTGAAATAATCATGTAATTTCATACACATTTAATGAAAATACAAATTTAAATTTAAGAATTTTGTTTCAGATCCTTCCTCTGTAAAACAAGCTGCCAATGATTCATGTGCATTGTTTAATTTTTAATTGAAAAACATCCCTTTCAGACAAACACTATTCTCCTCTTACAGATAAGATCAGAAACATGAGCGAACTGATTTATATCACACAATTACTAAACGTCAAAACTGAAAAACAATGACTCGAGTTTGTAAGCCCTGACTGGGTCTCTCAGAGATCAGGACAAAACATTATGTATGTGTTTGGTATAAAAAGTTGGAGTAACTCCAAACTTGGAGTAACTTTTTGAGACTTCTGCCCTGGGAGAAATTAAGAACAGCTCTCCAAAGTAACTACGTGGGCTCCTTTAATAAAGTCATCATCTATTCACTCCTAGATTTGGCAAGCCTGTTCCACTATGTCCAACATTTCTGCACTACAGGACCATGGACATGTAGAACAAATAGGCAATATCACCGAGGCTTTAAATAGCCCTACTCTGCCTTTTCCTTCCAATTTCACAAGAATCGGCAGCTAATTAGCACTTCATTAGCAACATTGATAAACCATGTGACAAAAACAAATGCTGCTGGAACAGAGAGGACAGAGCTTTAGGATGAATATGAATTGGAATGTGCAGCTACAGTCAAATCAGTGAAGCAGCTTCCGAGGATGTCAGTTTGATCTGATGTGAGTCGTTTGCACACTCAGACACCTTGCTCAAGCCATGGAGTACTTTGGGGGGGACGGGTGATTAAAAAAAAAAACAACTGTAAAATCCAATAGTGTCCCTAAAGAACTCTTGAGGCAGCAAGTGATTAAGAAGTGTGCACAATCTATTCGTAAATGGCTTTCAAGGAGCAGGAATGATATTTCATAGGGAAGCACTAAATTAGGGAACATACACCACCTTCACCGCCACCACCACATATTTGCTACCTAGAATGCTATTAAAATAGATGTGCCATCTACAAGGAAGTACAAACAAAGCTTTGGCATGTAAAAAAATAGAGTGGGATATATTAGGAAAGTTTATTTCAAACGACTATACATGTGGTGCAAATTTTCACTTTTTTTCAATTGAAAAACATCTAATTACTCTTTTTTTCAAGAAAAATCTTAGTTTCTCTCAGTGAGTAGGCTCATTAGATGTTTCTGTTCTCTTGGTGAGCCTACATAGTATCTTATCATTCTAAGACTGTTACTTTACTAATTCCCTCCATCTGTACAGTCCTTTGTCACTCTTCAAGACAGTAACATCATTAAATGATAAAAGCAAAACAAGACAGAATGAACCAACAAAAAATAAAAACATGCCTTCCTTTTACTCTGGCCAAATTTATCCCAGGCCAAATTTGCCTAAATAAAATTCATTATATCACATAACACAGATTTTATTCTATCTCCAAATATCTGTTTTCTCTTTTTTTTTTTTTTTGGACTTCCTCTCACTAAGGGGCCCTGGTTGAACTATCACTGCCTACATAGATGAGGCTAGCTACAAACTCTCAGAGGTCTCCCTACCACTGCCTCTTGAGTGCTGGGATTAAAGACCCACTCTATTCCTGGACTACTGTTAACACCCTGAAAGCAGAAAATCTTTAATTAATTAGATATCATTAACAGATAGTGTGAGCTCCTTGAAAGCAGATATTCTATCATTGTTTTGGAATCATTAACAGCTAATAATGTATAAGGGTATAGCATGAAATTAACAAAATTATTAAATGAACTAAAAAAATAAAAACATGACCGTTACTCAAACTCAAATATATAATAGTAATATATGGATGACTTAGTAGTCTTTATACACCACTAGATATGTTTTAAACTATTCATACTTTATGTACAAAAACATATGGTTTTAATTTGGAAGAAAAGTCCTTCTCCTCATTGTTAAAATTTGGAGTATTATTGACAGTTCCAATTGCTTGGTCCATGAATTAGTTTACTGTTGATCTGATATTAGGGAATGCATCTGATCAAACAAGATAAATCACTATGAATTTGATAGTATATCTAGTCACTACCTTCTTCCCCTTCCTGATCCTCTTCCTTTTTCTCAATTTCCTCTCTCCTCTTTTCGTCTTTCCATAATCACTCTTTGCCTGATATAAGGTGAGGAACCTTTATGCTGCCACACCCCTGCCCAAGGTGATGTTCTTCTTTACTATGGACCCACAGCAATAATCCAGAGATCCACAGACAGAAACTCTGAGGAAGACCATCTCCCCACATTTAAACAGTGTCCTGAGAATTTTGTCATATGAGTTGTCTTCACATTATGTTTTTGCAAAGATATTAAACTTAACAACAAAACTTTAATTCCTGAACCTTCTTAAGGACAGATTGAAATAACAAATACAAACAACCTACTGGTTACTATAAATTAAACAAGAAAGCTTGGGGCTTAATACATTGATAGCAAAAAGAAAATTGAGCTATAAAAGGAGACATGTCCAAATATTCAACCTCTAAATAACAAAATGGGAATATGGGGTCTCTCATCTCCTATTTCAATGTTTTGCTAGCTGAGTCTCCCTTCCAATTTACTTGATCCAGTCCCGGGGGTATGTTTTCCAAATAACTGGATTCTACTAGCTATAGAATCCAGGAAAAATGATATGAAGGACTGATGTCATCAGATTTAAAACATCATCTAACTAGCAATGTTTCACACATATTTCAACTCTCTATGGATTTTATGATGGCATATAAAAGGAGGAATGTAGAAATGATTGGTGGTTTTCAAAATGAGAAATCAGTTGATGTTACTGTGATAGAATGTGATTATCAGTAGGATCTTACCTTCAGCAAAAAAGGGAAGATATTTTAAATTAATATTTTATTAACTCTGAGACTTAGAAATGATGAAAATCATAAATCTTAGTGCTGGTATTACTATTACTCTTTGACAGTTTTATACATGCGTAAAATGGATTTCATTCATTTTCACCCCCATTATCTTTTCTTACAGCCCTTCACTCTCTTGCTGAAATACTTCTTCCACAGTCCCTTCCTACTTCTATGTCTTCGTTTTGTGTGTTCCAAACAAGTCTAATTAGAGTTTTTTTCATAAGCTTAAGAGGGTACTTCTTTACCAAAGCATGGGAGACATACCAATGGCTACACTACTGAAGAAAATGAAACACTTCCTGTGGAACCATTAAATATCAATAATAGTAGAGAAATAGACAGCACCGACAAAACCAATTGAACATGGAGAAGTTGAGCTGTTGCCTATTTAGAGCTTTCACCCCCACTGACTAGTGTGTAGAGTACTGAAAGATACTGTCCATGCTATAAGAGAGAAAGGTACGAACTATTTCATTTACAATGGTGACCTTCATGCAGGATGTTCTAGTGCAATAGTTGTCCAATGCTTGTAGGACTGACCAATATCTATTGGATTTAAGACCTAGGCCATTTCTGTTAGATCCATGCTGTGGGGAGGAGTGGATATCACCAAACGTGGTGATCTTTTTTTTTTCAGTGCTTAAAATAAAATACACTATCTTCAAAAAAAAAAAAAGACCTAGGCCATGAGATAAAATCCATCTCTGATACTGTTCAGGTGACCACCCTTCCTAAGAAAACCACAAAGGAAAACAAACAAAACAAACAAAAAAAGAGTAATCTAGACAGGCCAGGAACTAGGGAGAAACCAAATACTCCTGTCCTACTAAAGGTAGCAATAACATGGCCCCTAATGACATTCTGTTACATGAATATATCAGTTTCGTTCTCAGCCATCATAAAAGGAGCTTTCTTCTGCAATAGATGGGGATAAAATAGGTACCCTCAGCTAGACGGTGTGCAGAGACTGACAATATTTTCAAACCCAGTGTAAATAGGATGTTTCAATCAATACTCTGCCTTCCATATCTAAGAAACTCTGCTGGGGAAAGAAAGATGGTTAGAGCCAGGGGATAGAGAATACAAAGGGGGGGGAAGCACCTTTTTAACATAGCATGAGAAATATAGATATGAATTCAGTTTGTGGTAAAAGACACGGGGCCTGCACAAGGCTGTGTCTGGTAGAGTCCCACTGCTGAGAATAGAAATGAACATAAGCTCTCATCCCTAACCCAAAAGCTATTTCTAATTGATATTCACTTCCAATTGAAAAAAAATTAGTTGTCTTCAAGGGAGTCTAAGTGGGTATATAAAAGCATTCCAAGGCCAAGTGCCATGCCCAACAGTAGATGTCCAACAAAAATAATCTCAATGATATTTTGAGGGAGAGAGAGAGAGAGAGAGAGAGAGAGAGAGAGAGAGAGAGAGAGAGAGAGAGAGAGAGAGAATGTTTTGCTGATTTTTCTCTTCTTTTTTTTTTTTTGGTTCTATTTTTCGGAGCTGGGGACCGAACCCAGGGCCTTGCGCTTCCTAGGTAAGCGCTCTACCACTGAGCTAAATCCCCAGCCCCTTCTCTTCTTTTTTTTTAATTGTATACTTCATTTTCATATAAACTCTGGATTCTGATTTCGGGTTAATAAAAGATTTCTTATTTTACCTGTGTGTGTGTGTGTGTGTGTGTGTGTGTGTGTGTGTGTGTGTGTGTGTGTGTGTGTGTATGTGTGTGTGTGTGTGTGTGTGTGTGGTTTTAGATACATTTTTGAGCTGTTTTTCCTTTGTTTTCTTTGGTTTGTTTGTTTTCTCCTATTCAGGTATGTTTGCTTCTATTTTATTCTGTTTTTCCTTTATTGTTCTTAGCGGGGTTTGTTTGTTTTCAAATAAAAAGAGCAAGAAAAACCATGGATTTAAGTGGGAGGAGACATGGAGAAGATGTTGAAAGAGTTGAAGGTGGCAAACCATTATCAGAATATATTGTATGAAAAAATCTATCTTCAGTAAAAAAAAAATGACGGTGAAAAAGTAATCAAAGTGGAACAGTTTTAGTCTGAAAAGTTTCCTAGGGTAGCAAACTGTGAAATAATCATGGTGATCAGACACCTCGATAATCGGTGATCAGACACCTCGATAATCGGTGATCAGACACCTCGCCAGACAAACATAGAAGAGGAGAGAATGGTTCTGGTTCAGAGTTAAATAGTTGCAGTCATCCCAGAAGCTAAGGGGTCTCTGTAGTGACAAGGCACTCTGGCGTGTTTTTCCCACTCTTGGTATATCAGGAAGAGGAGAGCTCTGTAGGAAGACAGCATGGTATGTAATACCGAAAGTTCATATCTGGTGACCTAAGGTCAAAACATAAGCCTAATAGCCCCTAATC
The DNA here is from genome assembly GCF_021556685.1 of Rattus norvegicus. NCBI lineage: Eukaryota > Metazoa > Chordata > Mammalia > Rodentia > Muridae > Rattus > Rattus norvegicus. Next base: position 161,190,247 of record NC_141534.1, on the reverse strand, counting down.
CTTTAAGCTCCAAAACAATGTTCCCAACTAGTGATCGCATATTCCAAGATATGAATGTATGGGGCATTGCAATTCCAAACCAGAACAATGTCTTCTATAGGATGGGAGAAGCAACCGTTCTTTAGATACCTAAGTCTTCTTAAAATAGGATGTTACCTATAAATATTACATTCAAAATGTTCCCAAAATCTCTCTTTATGGTTTGGAATTTAAGGCAGCCCTATAAATTGATGTGCAACTTATTAGACAAAAAAGAGAGATGAAAGTTGTCATTTATCTGAATGAGTAGTATGGATGGATACAGCAGTTAGCTGGTGTTTGAAATTGCGGTCGTTCTATGATAAGCAATCTAACTGTGGATAAAATTAATAAGGAATAATACAACAGATAAGGAGGAAAGAAGATGCTAATTGAAAGTAACAGATATATCAATTAACTAAGTCTACTATTCATCATTAGATGAAAGAGGGTCATAAAACTCGATTCAAAGGAAGATTTTGGGTAGAACCTGTACAAATGTTGGAAATTTAAGATAAAAGATAGACAGGCCGACAGGAATTGAATCTCTCCTGAGAGACACATCCAGAATATGGCAAATACATAGACAAATGCCAGCAACAAACCACTGAACTGAGAATGGAACCCCTATTGAAGGAATCAGAGAAAGGACTGAAAGAGTTGAAGGGGCTTGAGACCCCATATGAACAACAATGCCAACCAACCAGAGCTTCCAGGGACTAAGCCACTACCCAAAGACTATACATGGACTAACCCTGGCCTCCAACTGCATAGGTAGCAATGAATAGCCTAGTAGGGGCACCAGTGGAAGGGGAAGCCCTTGGCCCTGCCAAGGCTGGATCCCCAGTGAACTGGATTGTTGGGGTGAGGGCAGTAATGGAGGGAGGATGGGGAGGGGAACACCCACATAGAAGGGGAGGAGGAGGGGCTAGGGGAATGTTGGCCTGGAAGCAGGGAAAGGGAATAACATTTGAAATGTAAATGAGAAATACTCAATTTAATAAAGATGGAGAAAAAAAGAAAGCATTATTATAAGTAGATTTAACAGCTAGTTGTTGAGGGACCCTGCCCCCCACAAAAAAAGATGGAGAAATACTTTTTTTTGGTATTTTCTTTTTGTTCTTGTTTTTTTTTTTTGTTTGTTTGCTTGTTTGTTTGTTTTTTTTTTGAGTTTTGTTGCTATAATCAAACACTAACCAAGATCAACTTGGGAATGGTAAGGTGTTATGGCCTATACTTTCCCACATTGACTGGGCCCTCCTACACTAATAAGAAATACAGAAAGTTCCCCCAAGAGACAAGTTTAAAGACAAATCTAACAGAGGAGATTTCTCGGATGGAGTCCTTCCTTCCCATTTATTACTAGATTTATTTTAAATAAACAACTGAAACTAACCATGTCAAAACCAATAATTGATTGGTCAACTGTCAAATTTGATGGGTGATAATGACAGGTTTACTATGGAAGATGAAATCCCAGCTGGGATCTGATGATTATTAAAAAGAAACACAAGGTGTTATTATAAGTTTGATCATAAATGAATCTTGAATTTATCAATATTTATATATCTTTTCTCTCATCTTCCTTAAACTATATTACATCAACCTTCAACACGCATTCCTCACCCATTAATTTCTGGCCATTTCCAAGGCTACCTCTTTCTCATAGTCTAGCATGTCATACACATACAGATTCAAAGATAAAAGATTCATCTTTGCAAACCTTAACACAAATTCTCTGCTGTTATACAATGTATTGTTACATACAATCACTGTAAGAAAATAAAGTAAGAAAAAGCTGAAATTTCTACTTATAAAGTCTTTCTTTTAACAATATACATGGAATTTGTCCGTAAGACTAAACCCTTGTCAACTTCCATATTAATTATAGTGGTTTTTATCTCTGCTTCAGTGATTCTTCTAAGCTTCAAGTAAGACTCATGGTTATTCCTGTATACAAAAGGAGAAAGTGAGGCTTAAGGCAGGGGTTGGGGGAAACTGGTCTATAGTACAAGTGACACAAGAGGGATTTGAACCACTGCACTTAACTTCCAAGTCTTAGTTATATCACTCCTTTCACAATGTTACTGCTTAAGAATCAAACTGAACCAGTGAAGGTGATTGTTGGGGGGAGGGTGGTAGTGGGGGGAGGATGGGGAGGGGGAACACCCATATAGAAGGGGAGAGGGAGGGGTTGGGGAATATTGGCACGGGAACCAGGAAGGGGAATAACAATTGAAATGTAAATAAGAAATACTCAAGTTAATAAAGATGGGAAAAAGAAGAATCAAACTGGGAGACTACTTACAATACTTTGAAAGGAGAGGAAAGCGCATTGTATCTTTAAGTGACTGCTGCTTCTGAAGAAGCACAATTCACTCACTATGTAATGGACAAGCTTTTCATCCAAGGATTGGATCTAAACCTGGACTTTGCGTATAAGTAGCTGCTTAAGGCAACTGTTCTAAGTTTCTGTGAAGTTGGGATGATGGCAAACCCCAGGAGTCTTTGTGGGGCAGGAAATATTAAGATGTTGCCTCAGAATTGGGAACAAGGTAAACATTCAATTATGCTGATTCCCTCCCTGCTTCTTGAAAGCTAGAATATTAAAAAATCTCTGTGACAGAACTATCTAATTCTTTGTTCTCTCTTCGTGGCAATATGACATAAATGAATCTCAACTACTTAGAAGTTATTTCAAGGTCAAGCATTTAACAGGAAGCTATTACTTATGTTTTTCTTTTAGTAAATGATCATCAGAACAAATCATTATGTGACCTTTTTTTTGGATACAGTGATCCAATAAAACTTACATTAGCCAGAGTTTCAGGTACATTAGTCTAATGTGCTTTCAGAGATTGCTTAATCTGAACAGTGTAATAAGTTTGTGTGAAAAGCATAAAGCATGTAATATATAATAAAATTTGGACTTTAATGAGCCATCTTGGCATACTGACTCAGACTATAATTCAATGCTGAGAGTACCTTAATTAATGAATTAAGAAAGCTTAGTATATTCTTTATATGCTACATGAGACTATGGTAGCCTATATTTTGTATTTTGCCATAAGACCAATTTTAAATGAGTCTAAAGTGACCTTGATTATAAAATTATAGAAAGATTAAGTATAACATAAAAAGATATGATGAGATTGTTTACTTTCTAGAATATTCTTTTCCTGAAAATTATATATATATATATATATATATATATGTATATTCTACCATAAGCCATGTGGTACAACAATAGTACAAATAAGCCTTTGAGCTTCTTTATTGAAAGATTTCATGAACATCACACCAGTAGAATATTTCAAGGAATAGTCTCTTCTTACTTGTATCTATAGCCTTAAAATTGCTTTGTGCTACCTTTCTTATCACTGTAGTCTTTTGAATCTTTATTGCATTTCTGTTTATGCCATAGCATTGAGTCATCAGGAAGGGAAACGTCCCACACATGTGCGCATTTTTCCTGAACTTCTAATCAAGGTTTTCAATGTATAATTGATGAAGTGGTACTGAGGGATACATAATAACAATAGAATTCCTTAATCTATGCTCAAATATTTCTTAAAATTATTATATGGGATTCTATAATTTTATTGGCAACTAACAGAACATTTGAACCTATTAGGTTTTATTAAAATTGCACAAAAACTTCTTCATTATATATTGCCAAGTCTTCATTTCTCAGACACATGCTTGGCGAAAATGCTTCTTATAGTCAATACTGCCAATATAATTGTTAAACTATAATGTCATAAGTATCAACATCCACCTGGAACAAAAATAGTTGAGCAATTGTCAAAAGGGAGACATGCGATAGAAGAAAAAAACTAAAACTGCAGCTTACAGATTGGGAAGAGATCTTTGCCAACCCTACATCCAGTTGAGGGCTAATATCTAAAATTTACAAAGAAATCCAGAAATACCAACAACCCAAACGATTTAGTTTAAAAATGGGTACAGAACTAAACAGAGAATTCTCAACAGAGTAATCTCAAATAGCTTAGAAACACTTAAATAAATGTTCAGTATCCTTAGTCATCAGGGAAATGCAATTCAAAACAACTCAGTAGTTCCATATTATACCCATCAGAGTGGCTAAGACCAAAACTTAAGGGATAGCACATGCTGGTGAGGATGAGGAGCAAGGGATACACTTCATTGCTGCACAATCGCTTTGTACAATCACTTTGGAATTCAATCTGACTTTTCTCAGAAAATAGGGAATAGTTCTACCTGAAGACCCAGCTATACCACTATACCACTCCAGGGCTCCAACATCCCACAAAGACACTTGCTCAACTTTCCTTATAGAAACTTTATTCATAATAGCCAGAAACTGGAAGCAACTTAGATATCCCTCAACTGAACAGTGGATGAAGAAAATGTGGTGCATCTAAACAATGGGATAGTATTCAGCTATTAAAAACAAAGGCATCATAAACTCTGCAGGCAAATGGATGAAACTTGAGACTATCATCCTGAGTGAGGTCACCCAGTCCCAAAAGGACATTCATGGTATACCCTTACTTATAAGTGGATCTTATCTATGAGATGGGGGTACCATGTTACAGTATACGGACACAAAGAAGCTAAAAACAAGAAGGAAGACCCAAGGGAAGAAGCCTGAATCTCACTTAGAAGGGGGAATAAAATAGTTGTAAGAGAAAGGGAACTAGAAGGGAGGGAATATAGGGAGAGGAATGTGGCACTCAGGCTCAGGTATGGGGAAGGACATGAAAGATGGCTAAATGGTCATGAAAATGAACAGAAATCTGCAACTGACCGTGCTGAGGCAGTGGTGATGGGGCATCTCAAGGATGAGACAGAGACCTGGGATAAAAGGAGGCACCCAAGAATCAATGGGGTGGCCTTAGCTGTGACTCACTACATTGAAGATATGGAACCTATAGCCAGGCAGGAACCGCAGTGGAATGACCTACACATCAACCCACCCGAAATACATTCAACCTCAAATTTATCCTGTATACAAAAATTGCAGGGACATGGGATTGAAACAGAGACCCATGGGATGGTTAACCAATAACCGACCTAGTTTAAGACCCCTTCCGTGGGCAAGTACCAATCCTTGACACTATTTATTATGCACTCTTATGTTTGCAGACAGGATCTAGCATGGCTATCATCTGAGAGACTCCATCCAACAGCTTACTCAGACCGATGAAGACCTCCACAGCTAAATCGTTGATAGAGCTCGGGGATTCTTATGGAAGAATCGAAAGAAGGACTGTGTGCCCTGAAGGGGATAGGAACTCCACAATAAGACCAACAGAGTTAGCTAACCTTGACCAATGCAGCTCTCAGAGTCTGAATCACCGAACAAAGAACATACATGGGTTGGACCTAGGCGTCCAGGCAGATGAGTAGCAAATGTGCAATGTGGTATTCATCTGGGTCCCGAAATACTAGAAGAGACTATTCCAAATTCTGTTGCTGTATGTGGATATGTTGTTCTAGCTGGGCTGCTTTGCCTGACCTCAGTGGGAGAGGAATTACCTAGCCTCATCACCACGTGCCAGGGTGGGGGGATTCCCGGAGATGGCACCCACTCAGAGGAGAAGGGGAGGGTGGAAGGGGAAAGAATAGTGGGAAGTGGTGACCGGGAAGGAACATTCAGCAGGATGTAAAGTAAACAACAATGCCAAGCAACCAGAGCTTCCAGGGACTAAGCCCCTACCCAAAGACTATACATGGACTGACCCTGGACTCTGACCTCATAGGTAGCAATGCATATCCTAGTAAGAGCACCAGTGGAAGGGGAAGCCCTGGGTCCTGCTAAGACTGAACCCCCAGTGAACTAGACTGGTGGGGGGAGGGCGGCAATGGGGGGAGGGTTGGGAGGGGAACACCCATAAGGAAGGGGAGGGGGGGAGGGGGATGTTTGCCCGGATACCGGGAAAGGGAATAACACTTGAAATGTATATAAGAAATACTCAAGTTAATAAAATATATATATAAAAGATTAGATTAAATTTACAAACAAAAACAAAAACAAAAAAGTGACTTAAAAATAAATAAAAGGGAGTCATAACTTAGAAGAAGGCCAACGGCTAGATTATTAGTGAATATTACCTTTGAAGTGTTTGCCATATGGAAAGTTTCAAAAAAGGAATTATATATATATACATACATATATATAATCTATATATTTCAATTCTTTCACACAAAATTCAAATAACAGATTCAATGACTATTAGACAATTCTCACATATATTTGTTAGATGGGGCTACAATATGGAAACTATTCTAATAACTTCAAAGCACCTGTACCTCAGTTGTTATAGAAAGGATTTAGCTCTTGAAGGAAAAAAATTCAAATCGAGCCAAATTCTTAGCTATAACATGTGACTACTCTTTTCTAAACACATTTCATAACTTTTTATTGGAAAGAAAACCACATGAAAATAAATACTTCATACCCAATAGCCAGTCTTTGAATTTATATCATATAGTGTGTATATATACATATATATATATATATATCACCCAAGACATTTGAAATATTTGATATATATTTATCCAAATTATGTATAGATAAACATCTAAGTCACTGACTCAATTTTCATATAGTTTTTTAAAAAAGAGACTTGTCATGAAGGATACGTTTATCATTTGCTTTAATAATCTTTCATCATGTGTCTTTTATATTCCGGCCCTGTGCTAACCTGATCTAGCCATCTTTGGTTCCGCTGCTGTAGAAAAATACCTATCTACCCCTAAGTGCTATTCTAATAAAATGTAGTAGTCAGACTCCCCCGAAACACACTGCTTCCTTTCTATTTATATCCCTGGCTGATGATCCTACTGGCTAATATTATATTACTGAACACTTAAATTTGTACTATGTCATATAGTTCCCTACAAGGGGTACACACTAAATCTGCTTAATGTGAAACTCATATCTTTCATTAAAGTGTATTATAGTATTTTTACACCATCTAAGTTCCTTGGAACAGTGTTCCTCTGCCTTATCGTGCTAATTGACATTTGTGTCATCACCACGAATTCAAAATAATCGTTCCTTATTGTTTATCAGTTGGAGTGCTAATGGATCAACTCTTACCAGTGAAGGTACTTGTGTTGTCAACAAGAACTTAGAAATGCTCTTCTCCATTCACTGTGGACTAAGAGAAAACAGGCATACTTACTCCAGCTTTTAGTTTTGATAAATCTAGCTAAGATAAATAACTTGCCTTTATTATAACTCATGGTATTTCTGTGAAGAATAAGTGTGTGTGAACTGGTCCTAGTTAAGGGTTTTTGCATTAACTGTTTGACAACTTTATTATGAATGCTATGTAGATTTGACTGCACTTCATCTTTGATCTTTAAATTTATAGAGTATAGAATGAGAAAATAATGGGAAACCATACAAACAGAAGTTGCATGTAGTAACAAACATAGTGTGCATATATAATAGTTTAATAACTGAAAATTAATATAATAAATAATGAAGTTAAACCTATTGGCCTGTGCTTCACTGAGAATGCAAATATCTGTCTCTTCTACAAATATGGATCCCGTTTGTCATACAAAGTTGCCCAACTTAGAGAGATGTTCTGAAAACTTCTAGTTGGCTCCAGTTGATCTTTATGCGTTATACCCACAATTGTCACCAAATAAATTGTACTCCTGCATTACAAAAAATGATATGAATAATGACTATAACAAAAGAAAATGCAACCTTTAGCCATGCGTGTTTCTGATTAGTTAATTGCAAGTAGGAGCTATTAGAAATTGAAAGTGGAAAGCAGAACTTACCAACTCTCTAGCAATGACATTAAATAAAAAGGAATCACTTTAACCATAGGCAACAGTCAGGAACCCTGACTCTTGAAGTCCTCACACAGCTATGGTGAGGGTCTACTCTTGGGAATGTATCAGGGCTGCAGAGAGCAGAAGAAAAGGATTGGGCAAAGGAGAAATTGCAGATATTCTCCTCAAAGTCTGTTAGGTTTGGTTCTGTAACAAGTTGTTTCCAATTAACTTTGGAACTTGAGATGATTTTAGCAATGATAGGTTAAGAGTAGCCCAGTTTTATGTATATAAATAACAGAAGCTGTGTTATTTATGAATCTCTAACTTGGTTTTTTATAAAATATGCAGTTATGATTTTCAATTTAAATTAATTGAACCAACTTCTGTACTACTTAATGATTTTCCCCATGGTAAATAGCATGATTAGGATCTAAATCTCTATGTAAGTTGCTGAAGACCACATTCTGTATACATCCTCATTCTCTTTTGAGAGAGCATGTTGAGGAATTAAAGGAAAGAATGGATACAACACACACAGAGACACAGAGAAAGACATAAACACACACACACACACACACACACACACACACACACACACAAAGACATGGTCCAAGTTATACCATTTGACCACAAAAATGTCAATTTCATGTAATTCAACTTCATACAATCCAAACCATTTAGCATGTACATTTGAAACTGAACTCTGCCCTTCATAGGCTTTCCAATGAGCATTTTTTCACCATGTGCCAAACTGTTCCCAATACTATGGAATTGATTCAACTATCATTTCTTCCTTTCAATCATTTCTCAGCCTTCTTATCAGTAAACCATCACCATGGCCATAAAAATAAAGACTGTCTGCACCCCTTAAAGTTCTTCATCTATTTTTTTGATCAATTTTCTCTCTTGAGTTTTGAACTGTAATAAATATTTTAAGTAGCAGTTAATTACAAGTTTATAATTTCTTTGATGAGGAAAACCAAAAGTTTCTTACATATTAATTTTTTTAATCCTGGAAGAGTAGTATTTAGTAATCATATAGATGATCAATACTGTGAGGTTTAGACTGTGCATACATTAATAATTTCACATTTCACATATTACAGACACTGTCAAGAAATTCTAGTTAATTCCAAAACCATAAGTGTAGGTGGCTTTTCATTGTGTAACTTTGAAGCAACTAAATCTATTTGCCTTTGGGTTTCTATTGCTGTGATAAAACATCATGACTAAATCAACATAGGGTAAATGGTTTATTTCGATTTGCAACTGTTGGATATGCCTTTACTGAGGTAAGTCAAGGAAAGATCTCAGACCACAAATCTGCAGGCAGGAAACAGAGCTTGAGGAATGCTGTTATTGGCTAGCTTCCCCCAGCATGCATATAGATAGATAGATAGATAGATAGATAGATAGATAGATAGATAGATAGATAGATAGATAGGGAGCAAAAGTATATAAGAGATTCACTATTTAGGACTATCTGCTCAGATGTGACACTACTCTAGTGAGTTTAAATTCCCTACATTAACAATTAATCCTGAAAATGAACTACTGACTGGCACACACAAATCCGATGAAGCTATTTTCTTACTGTAGGATCCCATTTCCCAAATTATTTCAGGTTGAATCAAGCTGGCAAAAAACAAAACAAAACAATAAAGCAAATCAAAACAATAAAACAAAACAAAACAAAACAATAAAACAAATCAAAAAAAAAAACACTAGAATTCCTAGTACTACTTCAGGGTCAGATATGCCATTGGAGTTTGTAATGCATATTTATTGTAGAGTACCTCTCCCTTTCCCAAGCCCAATGATAATTTCAACTCAGATGGTTTCTCTTTGTCAGTTTATCATATTCTCTCACTCTACATTAAGCCTTCACGTTTCACCCACTATCAGTTGACTTACTAGGATATCTTCACTAGGGAAACTTGTACAAAGATAGAAATAATTGTATTCACTAGTATATCTTTGGATGCATTAATTTCAAATAATGTTTAAGTACTTGTTTGTTTCCATGTATTTCCTAAATTCTCTCTAAATACGTCTTTGTGAAGAAGAATTCACTACCTTAACATAGTTATCTCAAGGAAAACAATGAATTAACAGTAAACTAAAAGTTCAGATGCGGTTTTCCTTTTTAAATAGGAAGATATGATGTTAGTAATTCTGTTTCTGTGAAATTAATTATTCGTTAATATTGAATTTCACACAATATTTAAATAATCTTATCTGAGCCACATCACTGTGCCATGTTATCTGTGGCAGAAGTTGTGCTGTTAACATCAAAAAGCAATTGATATGGATAGAATTTATATCTTTTTTTCTGATCTAAAATTTCATTATCTGAGATAGTCAGATTAAGAGAACATGTTCTTATATAACATTTTTAACACTTTTATGCATACGTTGGCAGAACACAATTAGGTGTTGATCAGGTTTAATTAAGAAATCACTTTGACAGCTATCTCAAGACTGATACTCTCTCCTACTACAAGGTATAGGAATCTAAGTGAGCAAAAAGAAGCTCAGAAGTTACTTTCTTGAGGTAATGGCAACAAGGAATCGTGACAGGGGTTACAAGCAGATCCACTTTTAAATGACTTCATGCTCTTACCCAGGAGGCCAACTGCACATGTCATAAGATTCTTCATACTGAGAAATGCACACCATAATTTATAAGTTATGATGCTGCACTGTAATCCACTAAAACCTTTTGCTGACAAATCTGAACCTTGGAATATCAAGTCATTCACTTTGTTTTATTTTTCTTTAATTCCACTATTAATTTTTGTCACAGTCAAATTGCTAGGAATTGTGAAGGACATTGCTAGGGAAGTTAAGAAGTCTCGATAGTGAAAATGACAAATATTCAAATATACTTATTTTTATATTCATTTATAAGAATGCCTATGTATTGAGGGAAAATACTAGAAACTAACCACAGGGATGGATTCCTTTATTATTTTATTCTCAATTTTATTAATTTCTGTGACACAAAGCAGTTAAATTTTGTCTTCAAAATGGATTTTTGACATTAAATAGGACAACAAGCTTTTGTATCACATAATGTCAGCAAAGCATTGCCCAGGATTCCCTTCATTTGTGTGGTTCTGCGTAGCTTCACTGAATTTTGGTTGTACCTTCTGTTGACTATATGTTCCATGACAGAAGAGTGGATACAGAAAATACGGTTCATTTACACAGTGGTATACCACTCAGCTGTTAAGAATGAGGACATCCTGAGTTTTGCAGGCAAATGGATGGAACTAAAAAATATCATCCTGAGTGAGGTAACTCACACCTGAAAGTACATGCAGGGTACGTTCTCACTATTAAGTGGATATTAGCCCAAAAAAAATACAGAATACCCAGATACAGTCCACAGAACTCAGAAAGAACAACAACCTGAAGGAAGCTGAGGAGCCCAAGAGAGGATGCCTCAGTCCCACATGGGAGGGAGAAGAAAGCAACAAAATGGAGAAGGGGGTAGGGAGAGGGGATGGAAAGGGGATGGGAGAATCGAGAGAGGGGAACACGATCTGGTATTGGTTGGGAAAAGGACTGAAGCTCTGAGGGCTGCAGAAGGAAGGTAACAGGCAACCTCAGGAGCAAGGAGCTTGGGAGGGCCCTCCAGAATGTACCAGAGACCTGGGAAGGGAGAGGCTCTACGGACTCAAAGGGATGGGGAACCTAGATGAAATGCCCTACAGCGGGGAGAGGGAACTTGTTGAGCCCACCTCCAGCATCAACTGAGGGATGGGGTTGCTATCCCACAGTCAAAGCCCTGACACTGTTACTGAGGCTATGGAGTGCTCCCAAAATTGAGACCTATCGTGACTGCCCACCCAAAGATCCATCATGCAGCTGAAAGACTCAGATGCAGATGTTTGCACCCAGTGAATGGACAGAACTATTGACCCCGGTGGTTAAATTAGGGAAAAGCTGGAGGAAGCTGAGGAGAAGGGTGACCCTGTAGGAGGACCAGCTGTTTCAATTAACCTGGACCCTCAAGATCTCAGACACTGGATCACAAAATGGGCAACATACACCAGCTGAGATAGGCCCCCAACACATATACAGCAGGAGACTCAAAGGTCTGGGTTCAGTCAGAGAAGATGCACCTAACTCTCAAGAGGCTGGAGGCCCCAGAAAGGTTAGAGGTCTGGTGGGACGGGTGTAGGGGGGGCATACTTGAGGAGATGGGGTTGGGGAGAGCATGGACCTGGACGGAAGTAAAATCTGGAGTGTAAAAATAAACATACATACATACAAACAAACAAACAAAAAAGTTGTAAGGCAGAAATTAAATGGCAAATATTTTCTTTTGCCTTCAGAGGGTCACTCTGTGACAGTAGATTGTCCATATCTCTTGTACCTGTGACTAAACAGCTAGCAGGATTTCCCTGTTATATTAAAGTAGCAGGGATGTTTGCAGATGCACAATTGTCTATTGAACTTAGTTTTAAAATTCTGTCTTCTAAGTCAGCTATATATTTCATTTCCTAATGAAGGATACCTACAATTTTCTTTATAGGATAGCCCTAACATTAATATTGAAAGTTTAAATTGATAATCGATATAAAGAAAAATGATCTTGAAGCTTCTAGATTTTCTATTGTATTTAGTGTCTTCTCAGTTGTCTGCTCTATTGATATGGCTTCAAAATAAAGAATAATACATCAATAGTTTAAGTAATGTTCTTCCATTGTTGAATGTATTAAATTCCTGCGATTAATTTTTGTATACATATTATGCATATATATGTTTGTGTGTGTGTGTACCCACAAGCAAAGGCATGATTACAGTGATGTGTACATACATGTATATAACAAAATATATGTGCACACATATACACAAACAATAATACACATCAATATATATATCATCCTGTATCCAAAATATTTTAACAGACCTACTTTTTAATTTATACATGAATGATATAGAACTGCATACAATTAGAAATTTAGTAGGCATAAAATTTTAACCATGAATTTCATAAATTAAGTGTATTTTCCTTGGAGTTGGTATGCTGATCTAGTTTTGATATTGGTATTTCTCTGTGTGCATATATTTGTATGTACATACATGCATGCACACATAAACACACACACACATATATATGTTCACACACACACAAACACATATATATATATATATATATACTAATTATAGACATTCTGTATTCTAAATTTGAAGAAATGAGCATGTAATATTCCTCTTTACGTACCAGATACACATGTGGTGCACAGATATATTTAGGCAAGATACTCACATATATAAACTTGTGTTTTTCAAAAGAGAGTAAGCAATCTGTGTAAGTGAAAGTTTATTCTCATGGGCATCACATTTTTACTGTCACTTTGAACTTCTCGAAAGGAGAGAATGATAGAAGAGCTTTTGGACTCTTATAGATCTGGATGGCATAAACCTAATGGTCAAGAGTGCTGTCCTCCCACATCAGTGACAGCATCACCTTCTTGATGCAAGCTTTAATACAAATTTCATTAATTAATTTTATTCTAGACTCTCCAAAAGGACACTAATTTATTTCTGATTAAATTATGTCTATTTAGAATTTAATTGTAAGGAACTAATTATTTATTTATCCATATTCAAATTGCCAAAATGGTGACACCATGATCCCAAGTCAGATGGCCTAGATTATCAGAAACATAGATCTGAAAGTCTCCATTCTTAAAATAAAAAAAAGATTGAATCATTTTTTCTTATTCAATTCTACCTGAACAAATGAATTTTTGGAAGAAAATGGGCCCAATATGTAAAAATGAAAAGAACATCAAGAGGTACTATTATGATCCCTTTTGACTGATGATTGTACCAAACCAAGATGTTTGCAAATGTGGTTGGGATGAAAATGAGTTTCATGTAGAGTTGATCTCCAACGATTCATACTAATTTGAAAAGTGAAATAAGCAAAAGACTATGGGCATGCTTGTCTCCTTACAGAACTAAAAATATCTACTGATAGCGTCTATCACAACCTTGAGAACAATACTTAAAATGAGACAATGTGAAGGAAGAGCTATCTGTAAGTGGAGAGGTACCCAATCTTAACACCTCAACTTCCATTCCTCTGACAAGTCTTCAGTCCTCAGTTACAATTTTCCAGTCAAGACCTTACATATCGCCTGGATTTTGGAAACTTGAAGCCTTGTGTCTGCTAGATCGGTTTTCTCATCCATATAATGACAAAATAGTAGGGCAATAAATTGCTCACACTGTAGCTATGAGAACCCTGTGCAAAATTTCTCACTCTAAAATATGGCTGAGTGTGGAGTTAGTATTCAATAAAAAGTGGCTATAATTACTTTATAAGAAAATCTAATTTGCATGTTAAACGCTACCGTGATACAGCATATTTAGAATAAGGGGCATGAATTATAAATCAGTATTCTACAGTAAACAAAACAGAGGAGAAAAGCGATCGAGACTTTAGACAAGTTTCATAAATTCTTCAGAGTAATGATTTTCCTCACGTCCACTTGGAAAGACAGGTGTGGTGTTGGGTCAATCTTTCAGCACCTCTCCGGATCCCAGTGGTTTCAGTGCTTTATTTACTTGTTTCCTAATGAATTCCCACTGCTTTCTTCATGAAGTTGTCTCATCTGGAACAGAATGTTTGTACTGCCAGCCCTAATCAAAGCCTCCTCTTTGCTCTCAGTTCACTTCTGTCTGGCAGCAATCAAGAGTGATGACCATACAGTGGCAGGCTAGCTCAGCTTCAGCCGCCTCTCAGATCGGCACACAGGACCCATGTATAGTAGGAGACAAGAATGATATCAGAAGAGAAATTAAAATTAATGAATGTCTCACATAAAAAATGATGTTTCTTAAGTGTCCCTGCAAAGGGACCCCCTGCAAGGCGCTTGACATAGTCACAGAAAACACTACATGGAAGGAACTGGGAAAATAAAGTTCTCTGAAAGCAGAGACCATGTGACTTCCGGTTACAGAATTTTTCATTCTCAGCCCTTTGTACATGTCCGAAATTAAATCAAACTCAAAGATTATTCAATTATCATTGATTGATGCCCTATTACGGTATAAAATGAATTAAGATGGTCAATTAATGTATCCTCTCTGCCCCTTTGGTTAAGCTTTATGAAATCTGATTTTGAACCATTGCATAGACTCACTGGAAGGTTTTTTCTTCCTTGATTAATGAGAACAAACCACAAAACTGAACGTCCTCCGAACTAACGTTATTACTAAGGTGGAGGAACTGACTTGGTCTCTGCCCTTTAGCTCTCCTCAAAATCTGTCATCATCACGTGCCCACATCTCACTGCAATGACCCCTCCTCAGGCTTATTTGCTGCTGGTGGGCAGGGCACTTAATAAGATCCCACAGGGTCGTCCTCCACCTCTCCCGGGGCATGTATCTTCATACCTTGCTCTGACTTCTTTTTCTTTGGCATTTATTCATTCTCACTTGTGGGATGAAAGGTATTCCTGGTGGCGATATAGCAAAGATATTTGACTAGAAGTTCACCCACATTGTTATGGACTGATTTTATAGTGAGGGATGGAAGAGAGATATTGAATATAAACAGATATCATTTCTTGTACTCGAGTTTGTGTGGTATAGGGAAGATAGCAATTTATTAGTTTCTATTCTATTATGGGCATTTTTGCATTAAGATAATGTTCTATAAAATTTGAGATGACTGGATGTTGTATGATAAAATATAAAGTATATAGGAAACCTGGTATCTATGACTTTTAACATTTTTCTTGATTTATTTAAACTAGCATTTTTGGGGGATGGAAATGTCTTGTTCATATAATTTTACCAATTTTTTCTACCAAATACAATCACTTAAAAACAAGGGACACATTGTTAATTTCTGTCCAGCTACCAATATCTTTCACTGCAAACCCGTGTATAAGAGGAATGCAAAGATTTTCATATATAGCTACCTTCAAAGTCTGTTCATTACATAAGTTCTGTCTGCACAGTTTGTGACACATTTAAAGTTAGACTAAAAGACTGTGTTTTGCTTGATTTGTTTTCAGTGGATAAAAAGAAATAGCTGTCGCTATAATTCTTTGAGCTAACTGTCATCCTTTAAGGAATTAAAATGAAAAGAAAAGAAAAGAAAACAGTTGAGTGACTGACAGCTCTCTGGCACATGCCATTATCAGCTGTTGTGAGGCTTGACTGAGAATATAGAAACAGAAAAGAGATAAAAAGAATGTAAAAGGCTGAAGATTAGGTGGAGTGCTGTGAAGTGTTGTCTTCTAGAAATGCCATAGCTCATTCAAACATGAATGCGCAGAAGCTTGGTAACCTGCTCAGGACCAACATTCAGACATAGATAAGATAGATGAACTTCAGGCACCACCTGTTACAATAGAGCTCTTGATAGCGTGTCATTGCTGGGAAAATGGGGTCAGGAGGTATTGATATTGAGAGCATGTTACTGTTGGGGAAAGGGAGTCTCTCTCTCTCTCTCTCTCTCTCTCTCTCTCTCTCTCTCTCTCTCTCTCTCTCTCTCTGTCTCCTTGTGGCAACTGGTAGGTTTCCCACACTCTAGTCTATGACCTCACATTTGTGAACAGATTAGAAGTACTCACTGGGCTTTGTAGACTATACAGAATACAGGAATGCAATTGGGAGTGGAACTGCTCATCATGAATATGAGAGAGGTGGAAGCAGGAGATGGATTTTAGATGTAATCACATAATTTTGGTAAATGTGTAAGGAATTCTCAAATAGAACTCCTACATAACTACCATTAAATCATTATAATTATACTTAATGGTAAGAAAAAATGACTTTTTTAGAGAGGATCTTGGTTTGTGTAGTGTGAAAACTTTGTCTAATATTGGAGTTGAGAGAAAACTCGGGTCTTCATGAAACTGAAGCTCAATTTGTCTGAGATCTGCTCCATTTTGACCACAGTTCTCACAGATAATGACCTTCCGGACTGTCACTAATGCAGTGGCAATATCAGCACCCTCAAATGAGGTTTCACTGCCTTAGTAAAGTGTAGGCAGTAAATGACAAAAATGGCACTCCAGGGAAGACTTCAAACTTTTGAGAGTTTAAGCAGCATGCCAAACATTTGGCATACAGACATAGTAAGACCAGGCATGCAGTATGTTCATGCATATGATGTACATAATGAGAATGTTGTGTGCAGTGTTCGGTACCTTGAGCAATTGAAGATAAGGCACGTTTTCCATACTTAAACATTCCTGCCACTGTAATGAGAGCCCTTAATTTTCAATGGTTAATACATTTATTTCTTCATGACATGTCTATTTTTTCCTTGAAACTTGAATTGTCAGGTTGGGTTGGTCTGGTGCTGCTATGCATTCAAATGCTAAATTCTGGATCCCAAAATCTGGGTGCCCCAGGAAATTTCATGTTCCCCAGCTTTGGTTGTACAATCCATGCTTCCCAAATTATTTGGTCAATAAAAGGATAAAGCTGGTGATTGGGCAGTAGAGAGAAGAAGGTAAGACTTCCGGGGAAGTCTAAGAGAAAAAGAACAGCTTTTGTCCAGGAGACATGAAGGGAAACAGATGTGCCTATGGACTTGGAAGGTATAGCTAGCCATGTGGCCAGATGGGACGAGTTGGTTGTGTTAGCTTAGATTAGTTAGTTGAGAATCAGCTCCTAAAAGGCCTAAGCTTTGAAATATTAAAAGGCCACTACGTGGTTATTTGGGTAAATAGCTGGTTAAGAAATAACTGTTTCCATATTAATTTTCAACATTAATTAATACCTACAATATTAATCATCATTTTACAGTCTTCTTATTATCCAAGCAGAAAAAGTATAAAAATACCAAAAAATATTTTGTTTCAATAACTGATAACCTTATCATAGACACAGAGAGATGTATACTGGTATCACTCTGCTTTGGAGACATCTGTAAGGTAATAGTCTATGATACCATGTGTTCCAGTAATTAGTTGGGATTGGCATGAAAGATGACAATTTCAAAAGGACAGGTTGCCATCATGTTGATGGGGAAGCCACGACATGCCATGATGTTGAAACACAGGCATTATATCTTCTAAGAGAGTACTGAGAATACACCATTTACTCATAGTGCCAAAGGGAAGTAAGCCATTGAATCAAACCGAATCTGCTAAAATATTTCAGACTGAGATAAGAAGACTACAGCACATGTGTCTTAGTTTATGAGAATTAAACGAATTTTCATTATTCTAATGAATCCAAGAGCCCACTTTGGAACACTCAGGACGAATTTATAAACACCCAATGCTTTTTTACATAATTGGGACTGTGAAACTCAGAGAATTTTATATGATGTTTACGAAGAAATTTTGAGTTTTCTTCTGTTGTTTAGGGGCAATTTTGAGGCAACCCTAGAATACAGAAATCAATTCCTGATCACTATCTCAAAAAAGATTAGCCTACCAATTTCTCTAACTCTAGTGGTTTGATAAACATTCACATTGATTGTATACTAATTTAACAGACATATTGATTGCCAAAGGTTTCTGTAAATCTTTCAGGCATGAGATATAAAATCATGATCTGTGCCAAAGTGCATATTGTAAATGGTCCCTTCTATTGTTGATTGAAAATGTATAATGGACATAGATAGCATAAGATAGAATAATGAAGAGTGAAGTATTTGAATTGATCAAATTTATGAAATATTGATTGTTGATTTGAGCCTTTAGGATCAGAGAAGGCTACCTGATTGGTAAAGTAAAGGAGAAGTCTGAAGTATATTGAGAAGCTGGGTATGTCCAGGGATTCTGGGAAGGGTGGGGTAAAAATGATTAGGTTATTTATTCTTTTAGAATTTGGCTTAGGTGCAATATAAATCGTGCTGGTTTCGGCTCACATACATTCACAAGAAGGTCTTGGCCAAATGTCAGTGCGTGTGGATCATCCCTACACCACCTAAAGGGAAGCAGATCTCAGTTACCAAGACTTCATAAGAACTTTTTATTGAGGTCCCATATGAAGACTAATCTCCAAAAGCAGATGAAGAGACCAGATGCGCACAGTTAGACGACTATCTCGCTGGTTCAATAATTCTCATTACAGTGATCGCAATGTAATGTTGGTAAAAAAATGAGGTTCAAATAACGTCCTCTTTCCCCCTTTAATTTTACCATATGTAACAGAGCCTCCAATGGGTTTTCAGAGCAGAAGAGGGCAGGGTGCCTCTGCTCTAAATAGACCCCTCCAAGAACTGTTGAAAGGAAAGGAAGTGTTTGTGAGTCCCTAGACTAACGGTATGTATTATACGAAGCATGCAGGCATTCCTTAAACAAGATGCTGGGACATGCTGTGCAGCAGCCGCCACAGCAAGAGCAGCAGCCATACACAGCTGCGGCACAGGCAGTGTGAATTTGCATGAGATGTAATTTTATTAGATAGATGGTCCTATTTGATTAATCACAGCAACTAGTGGGAGACACTATTTGCATAGCACATCTATTTTCTGCCTTAGCCTTCATTTATATGTGAGACACATTCAGTGAAAAGCAGTTAGGAAATGGGCATCAGGCACATAAAAGGTTTATGTTGTTTTTACGAACAAAATTGCTGTTTACAAATACCACACAGCAGGTTCTCTGTTTTATGGACAGGAATAATTCACTCGGAAGCTATAAAGGTCCTGCAGAAATGGGTTTGTGTATCTCCATCCCATTTTAAATTATGAGAAGCCCCTGCCACCAAGCTTGAAGTTTGTGCTTTTCCTGGCCATACCTTGCATATGCACGCACACCAGCCAAATGATGAATGCTACTTAGGGATGTTTGTGGGCCACAGTCCATTTACAGCACATAAGCTAAATATCATTTCTATAAGCGCAAACAGTGTTTTCTATAGCATAAAACAGGAAGAAAAAATAGCTGCAGTGTTTTTTTTTTTAGTTTCCTTTCCACAAGAATGAACTTCATACCATTTTAAGGAGACAAGGGTATCATTGTAGTCAAGCCCCAAACAATTTCCAGGGTAAAAATCATGGACACAATCGTGCTATGCACAACTATGTTTTTTACAAAACAAAGTTAACATCTATTCTTATTTTGAGCCTATATTCTCTTTATTTTTTATTACCCACAAAAACCAAGAATCAAATTTGATGAATCGAATATAAAACTTAAAACATAATCAATACAATATAGTTTATTATACATAAAGAGAAGTTGAGTGCCATTTGTTAAATGTATCGATGGGACTTCTGAATTCATGTGACAATTAAAATACACTCTGATCATCTATTTCCTGTGCCATACCATATATATTTCTTTTCACAAGAATAGTAAGTCTGAAAATAAAAAAAGAGCAGAAATATTATTGTAGAATTTTCAGAATTAACAAATAACTGGGCAAAGAAAAAAACAAAAAATGAAGATAATATTATCATGAGATTTTTAACTGTGTTTGCTTATCCACTTTAAATCATATCATCAAAACTTTCTTATATAAAGATAATTAAATCAAGACTAAACATAGGATATGGCATAGAATATTTCACATTGTATGGATATGATAGTACGAGCTGAAGCCTGGCTAGTGTGTCTAAGAGAATTCCACACAATATCGACCCCTGCCGTTGCACTTGGGTACTTGCCATAGTTTGAGTGTAAGACCCTATTCCTAATATTGAGACTGAGAACTTTGAGGATTAAAGCAAGGACTGACACAAAATCTTCTCCCAGGAAAGCTAGCTTTCATTGAACTAGAAAAAATTATGCAAGTTGAAAGGAGAAAGCCAAAGGAGAGGAACAGTAGTGAAACGTACATCCTGAAGGTAAGTGACAGCCAGCTGGTTGGATTTAAATCAGACTCAATAAAAGGTAATACACATCTGGTACTGTAAACCAGGTGTGCTATGCATGACTGGTGATGCTATGAGCCCTAGAGGAGGAAGTATTATTGGCGCTCCCTAGACCAGTATACTTTCTAGTTACATTCTAAATACTCATATTTATACCCTCACATAAACATAGCTCTCACCGCTTTTGCAGAATTGTAAAGAGAAAAAAATCCATAAATCCATAAATTTTCAAGTTGTGAACAGTTGACCATGTGATACACACTTCCAGCTGACATGTAAATAGTACTGTAGCTAAGACTCAGGGAACAGTGCTGGAGATATTAAGATCCAGAGGATGAGAACATTTGCTGAAAGATCATGACTTTTGTAAATGACAGGAAGGATATCCCATTTCACAGACAAAGAGGTACAGGGATTAATGGCTACTCAAAAATAGAGAATCAATCTTTTCTAAGGATAAATCCCTCAATAATTATGCAGTCCCAAATGGTCAGCTCTAAACACATAGACAATTGAGCAATAAGTAGGTAAATTCAGCAGATGGGCCTTAATAAATTATATGCATACATTGTATATATATATTCATATATATATATATGTGTGTATATATATATATACACTTTTATATGAATATATAAACATTATATATATATATATATGAAAGACTAAGAAGCAAATGTCATTGGAAAAGTTGATTGAAGAAAAGGGAGGGAAAATAATGTAAATCTAGTACATATGTATGAAAATCTCAAAATAATATTTATGATTATGATTATGATTATGATTATGATTATAAAAGACTTTGGAGCTCCTAATTCTGCAAAGGTCAAGGGTGCCAAAACCAGCAACTTTTCTTAACAAAATTTTACAATGGAGTTCTGTCACACAGTGGACTTGACAATCAGTCAGCTAATGACTGACTTAACCGCATGCCCTTCTGTGAGAGCTGAGCAAGCGCCCTCGCCATTTTTTCTACTATCACACAAATGTGTCTGCGACCGGTTCTCAGCCTTGGGGAAAAGATGGTTGACTAATGTCCTTTTGTCTGTCTTTTCCTCAGGAACCATCACCCAAGTTCATATTATACCCTATCCTTCTCCCATAAGGTTTGTAGTTGTTTCGTTTACATTAAATATTCCATTAAAATATCATGTTAACTGTTGCTAAAATTATTCCACATGAGGATCTTACTTGGGGCAAAAACCTTATTTTTTTTTCACAGAACGTATAAAACATTTTTGTTATGTTTCTTTGAACAGTAGTGTTCTGAGATCTGTGTATGCTTCCAATTACATCCTAAAGATATTCAAATCTTTATTATTGCATTTTATTTATTTAGGTATATGTGTGCTATTTCTGTATGTAAGTGGGCCATCTAACCATTCTTAAACAGTGGAAAGCAATATTTCAACACTTGATCCTGTATCACATTAAGGCAGAGAGCGACTGGCAAGGGAGGTTGTCTCATGATTTTCAAATGTGAATTAATGCTTTTACACAAATTCTCTAGCACATAAGGAACAAGCCCATGTTCACAGACATACACAGACTAACATAGATAAGATATAACTATATCGAGAGGTTTTAAGGAATAATGAAAAATAAAGCATGATAATTTTTTTATCCAATGTCAACATACTGGGCATAGTCACAAATGGTGGCCAGTGCTAATTATATTAAGAACTTGTAAAAGTAAAGAAAATTATATGCACATTTATATATTTTATAATATGTATATAAATAAATGCACTACACCTCTCTCTCTCTCTCTCTGTGTTTGTGTGTGTGTGTGTGTGTGTCTAAGAGCAATGAAAGACAAACTGGTCTTGAAATTGAAAGAGAACAAGGAAGAGTACATGGAAGGAGGAAAGAAAACGAGAAGCAATACTCTATATTATTTTAAAATTTAAACAATTATATATACAGTTGGCATGTAATTGTTAATATTTATATTATTTTAATACTTAATTCATATCATTGTCTAACACATTAAGACACTTATTACCAAAGTCTTAAAATAGATGATCATATCTGAAGTTCATAAGGGCTATGAGGTTAAATTGTCAGTGATTTTAGGAATGGCTTTAAAGTGTTGATCAGACTGGAGAGTGGATATTTATTTTTCAGAGATAAGACAGCTAAGAACTTGAGGTCAAATTCTGGGACTATTTTATTGATATCATTTGTTGTAGTATCTCAAACTAAGCTTGTACCTGAACCGGATGTGGAAACTAACTATCGATTTTGCAATGTCAGTAGACTTTATGTGAGTTAAAGAGGTGTCTTCACGGTGAAAACCAGCTCACCAAGGCAATGCTTTACATCATAAGAACTGCCTAAATGAAACTGAAATCATGGCAAGTTCAAATTAAAGAAAACAATTGATTTTTAGGCATTTAAACACAATGATTATTAAAGACCCATAAACAGTGAGAAATGTGTAGTCCTGATCTTCAATCTGAATTAAGACTCAGAAAACAGATTTTAAGATTTCTGAGACTCCTGAGAGTGAAAGCTGGCATGTTCCTGACTCTTCTGTCTGTCCTTGGGACACTTCTGCTCTTGCCAGGTTATCTTACCTGACTATTGCCCTGTCTTGTTATATCTTGCTTTGTGTGTTTGGTTGTTGTCTCTTGGATGTCTGCTCTTCTCTGAAGGGAAATGGAGGGGAAGTGAGTCTGGGAGGGATGAGAAGAAACAGGGAGCAAAGAGGAGTGCAAGAAGGAGAAACTGCCCAGGAGTTATTGTTTGAGAGAAGAATCTACTTTTCAGTAAAAGAAACAAATAAAAACAAAATTAAAAAATTCTGGGAAAATAAACAATATTCTAGTGTTTTTCAATTATATTTCAGTTGCCATCTTACTTCTGCTTCAAACATCTATTTAACCTGAAGTGGGATCATGTCTACTTAGTATGTACTTTCTCCCAATACTTAACTATTTCTCTGATCACAGTTACAGCTTAATCATAGTATCACTTTTGGGCCGAACTGACATGTGGGATCAACCATTTTTAATAGCGAAGCACTCTAAGAATAAAACCATGATGAAAATTTCTTTAAGGCAATTTGGAGACCACTGAAAGTGTTCCTATGAAACTACATGTTGATGCACTCTTTCCTCAGCTAGTAGTAATAGTTCCATGGTTCCTTTTACTTTCATAATAAAAACATCAAAGATATCCATAATACATTTTTTTTGCTATAGAAATATGTTAATTTGATTATGTTCCTCAAACTTGAAACCAAATTGATTTTAACTGGTGATCCTATGTATCAAAGGGAAATGTGCCTTTGTAGATAAGACTCTCTTTAGAAATTTTGTCCTGGTGTCTTGGACATACATCTTACTGGACCACTGTCTTCGGGTTGTACTATAGACACTTTAAGCTGAAATTGTCTGCACATAGGTCGTGCATAATTAAAATTATTTCATGAGGATTGCTTTGCTTCTCTCTGATGACAATCATCATTAAAATTATACTGACTTTATCCTGACAGCTATATGTAGCTTGGCAGGTATATTGCAGGTCTGACCTAAATTATTTGTTCATTGTTGCATGGAAAAGCCAAAAAGTTGGACAATCCTCAGTTTGGAGGTAGGGTGCACCTAGAGAAAGTAAGTTCCTGGAGGCTGCCCTTGCGGGTTACAGCATGGCCTCTATTTGGAACCATCTTCCTCTCTGGTTACTGGTCCATGGGAAAGTGAGCAAATAGTCTCATGCAATCATCACAACTCCCCCAGGCTTCCCACCACACAAATCCCCTGCCATGATGCTCTGTGTCTTCAAACCATGAGTCCAAATAAACCATTGCTCCCTAACCTGCTCTCGTCAGATTTTGGTCACAACAATGTGAAAAAATAACTATAATAACCTTCAAGTGTCCATGAGAGACAACATATTTTGAGATCATTATATGCTTTGTCCTATTTCGTCTGCTAAATTATCCTATTTTATAATATGCTCAGTATAATATAATAGTATATATAAATGCTCAGTATCCATCCTCACACATATGCCTGTGTCAGATATGTAAAGCTACATCAATCACCCTATCCTTACAAACATCTCCAGTCACAGGATTCAGGTTTCTTGGGCCGTCTTAATTGGATTTAGGGAATCAACAGTCTCTGGTAAGTATCTGCATTTTGTAAAACACCATAGTGTTCCTTTCATTCCATCTCATTTCAAAGTTCATTTCTTGACTGCTAAGAAAGGGAAAACGGTAATATCTTAAAGTGTAATCTTTATGTTTTTGGATCTTTCAAAATGTCAGAACTGATGAGCAACTCAATTACATGTGATTCTTGAGTATGGAATTGGAAGTGACTTCTGACTTCTGTCCCAAGCCTTTGAGAATAACGAAAAGCTCTCTTTATACCTGATGACCATGAGAGATGAACTCAGCAGCTCCTGTGGTATTTTAATTAGATGCTGAGGCTGAGTTCAGGTGTTAGGTATTCTCACCGAGTTTGTAGAAATAATTAAGTTGCATTTATGAGGCAAAAAAAAAATCCAATAGCGTGTGAACAGTAAAAATGATAAATAGGAATAGAAAGAGAGTACATGTTTTTGGTTGCGTATTAAGTAAGTCCAAGGATATGTTATGAAGGAGGCAGACACAGAGTTCCAGGTATATGACAGCAAAGACTGGCTAAACATTAAGAGGAATTTTAATTTTAACATTTCTGTAGGGCAACATTAAAACAATGGCCAGGAGACTCAGAGAAGAAATTTGTTTTACAAAAGTGTTTGCTCCTATGATGGGTAGGACTTCAGGAAAGGATAATGACAAAGATATTATTTGATCAAAGGTACTAGTGTTTTATTATTTGGTAATAAAGTTCTCTTAAAATTACAAGAGTCACTAAGAGCCTTATTTCATTTTCAACATTTAGACATTCTAATATTTCCAGTTATTTGACAATCTGGAATTCCTACCAGTAGTTGTAGCTCAGCTGGCAAATAAAACCCTCTAAAGGCAAAAAAAAAAAAAAAAAAAAAAAAAAGACAGGGCTATCGAGGACATCCCTGACCCTTTTACTTTTTTTAATTTTTGTCTTATTGGATATTTTATGTATTTATATTTCAAATGTTATCCCCTTTCCTGGTTCCCTCCTCTCCCATAACTCCTCCCCCTTCTAAGAGGATGCTTTTTCTCCCATCCAACCACTCCCACCTCAACGCCCTGGCATTCCCCTACACTGTGGAAGCAAGTCTTCACAGGACCAAAGGCTTCTCTTCTCATTGATGTCCAGACAATGCCATACCTCTGCTACATATGCAGCTGGAGCCATGGGTCCCTCCATGTGTACTCTTTGGTTAGTGGTTTAGTCCCTGGGAGCTCTAGTGAGGTCTGGTTGGTTGATATTCTTGTTCTTCCTATAAGGTTTCAAACCCCTTAAGCTCCTTCAGTCCTTTCTCTAACTCCTCCATTGGAGTCCCTGTGCTCAGTCGAATGGTCAATGGCAAAAATTTTCATCTGTATCAGTAAGGCTCTGGAGGCGCCTGTCAGGCACCTTCTCTAACAGTGTAGTAAACAGGCTATGGAAACTATACTTCCTCACAGCATCCTAGAAATGGCTCAAAACAACAAACCCCGAGGTTGAGAATTTCTGGGAGTTTGATGCCATCCTGTGATACAAAGAAAGACTATATAAAATAAGTGAATAAATAGATTATAAATGCAAAGGAAACCTGAGACATGTAAGAACTTCTGAATGTGCAGTCTTTAAATGCAATTAATGGGAAAAATCAAACTTGCATCATAGAAATGGTGTTTTCTTAATCTTATTGTCTAGATCATTGAAATGTCTTCTTTTCACACCAACAAAGACAGGGCCAAAACTAAGTCTGGGGCTTGTCCTAGTAAATGATTACAGACAGGAAATTTCATTAGAAAATGAACATTTCATTGCCACCCATGAAGCATCCCCTAATAACAGGAGATCTGAGTAATTTTTGTAACATCTCTGATATATTTTAGAAGCTAGAACAACTTGTATCATCACACAAACATTTGAACACCTTTAATCCACGGAGCAATAAATTATTAGCCTGCCATTTTTGCACCCTAGGAGGGCACAGAAGATAAATTGGTTTTATGATTGCTTAGTGTAGTCTGTATAAAATATCAAACTGGGTTGGAATATAATATTCCTTGCTAATTTGCCTAGCCCCCTCCTTCTCTTTTCCCCTTTTCTTTCTCCCTGCCTCCTCTATGTGTGTATGTGTTTGCCTATATGTGCATTTTGATCTATAGATCAAGATTAATCATCAAATAGCTTCCCCAGTCACAATCCTTTTCTTTATCTGTGCCTCTGAACTCTCCTGTACACACAGAAAGGCTTTACTAGTGTATAAATAGTCAGAATATTTTTAACCACTAAGACCAAACAAAAACCAAAAGAAAGGATCCATAGTAACAAAACTACAGAATCCAGTTGCAAAATATCTAGAATAATCAGCTCAAAGGTGCAGTCTTCTATGTTGACTAAGGGAATGGTAATGAATTTACACAGCTTGTTGAAAATATTCAAGAATGGAGATGGCATTGGGCAGCAGAATGACATGAAAAGATAACATAAAACTTGGGGCAAACAGGATGAATATTGATGGATCCAAATGTCTTATGTTCTGTGGGGTTCTTCAATCTAAAAATTGATGTTAGCAGAAGCAAAAATGACTACTCGATTGCATGGACATTCCTTTAGAGAAAATCTGTCTGCTTGGAAACCATAATTGTGGTTTTTCAGAATTTATTATAAGGCCTCTTTTTTTCTTATCATCTATATATCTTACAGGATCTCTTATCAATGCCAACAACTTCAGTCAATTCATGCCACATAGATAAGAGTATTTTTCAATTTGTGCACTTACAACTGGTTATTCTACTGCTATGCCATTGTACACAATTTAACTCATTACTTCTATCTGCTACAACCTCTTCCTCAAGTCAACCAGTGATGCATCCATCTAAATGCCTGGCATAAAAATTTCAATGTAGTGTCCTTCCTTACCTTTTTTAAGATGAACTCTCAATCCTAAATATCTATGCCCCAAATACAAGGGTACCTACATACGTAAAAGAAACCTTACTAAAGCTCAAAACACACATTGCACCTCACACAATAATAGTAGGAGGCTTCAGCACCCCACTTTCATCAATGGACAGATCATGGAAACAGAAATTAAACAGAGACGTAGACAGACTAAGAGAAGTCATGAGCCAAATGGACTTAACAGATATTTATAGAACATTCTATCCTAAAGCAAAGGGATATACCTTCTTCTCAGCTCCTCAAGGTACTTTCTCCAAAATTGACCATATAATTGGTCAAAAAACGGGCCTCAACAGGTACAGAAAGATAGAAATAATCCCATGCGTGCTATCGGACCACCATGGCCTACAACTGGTCTTCAATAACAATGAGGGAAGAATGCCCACATATACGTGGAAATTGAACAATGCTCTACTCAATGATAACCTGGCAAAGGAAGAAATAAAGAAAGAAATTAAAGACTTTTTAGAATTTAATGAAAATGAAGGTACAACATACCCAAACTTATGGGACAAAATGAAAGCTGTGCTAAGAGGAAAACTCAGAGCGCTGAGTGCCTGCAGAAAGAAACAGGAGAGAGCATATGTCAGCAGCTTGACAGCACACCTAAAAGATCTAGAACAAAAAGAAGCAAACACACCCAGAAGGAGTAGAAGGCAGGAAATAATCAAACTCAGAGCTGAAATCAACCAAGTAGAAACAAAAAGGACCATAGAAAGAAACAACAGAACCAAAAGTTGGTTCTTTGAGAAAATCAACAAGATAGATAAACCCTTAGCCAGACTAACGAGAGGACACAGAGAGTGTATCCAAATTAACAAAATTAGAAATGAAAAGGGAGACATAACTACAGATTCAGAGGAAATTCAAAAAATCATCACATCTTACTACAAAAGCCTATATTCAACAAAACTTGAAAATCTGCAGGAAATGGACAATTTCCTAGACAGATACCAGGTATCGAAGTTAAATCAGGAACAGATAAACCAGCTAAACAACCCCATAACTCCTAAGGAAATAGAAGCAGTCATTAAAGGTCTCCCAACCAAAAAGAGCCCAGGTCCAGATGGGTTTAGTGCAGAATTCTATCAAACCTTCATAGAAGACCTCATACCAATATTATCCAAACTATTCCACAAAATTGAAACAGATGGATCACTACCGAATTCCTTCTATGAAGCCACAATTACTCATACCTAAACCACACAAAGACCCAACAAAGAAAGAGAACTTCAGACCAATTTCCCTTATGAATATCGACGCAAAAATACTCAATAAAATTCTGGCAAACCGAATCCAAGAGCACATCAAAACAATCATCCACCATGATCAAGTAGGCTTCGTCCCAGGCATGCAGGGATGGTTTAATATACGGAAAACCATCAACATGATCCATTATATAAACAAACTGAAAGAACAAAACCACATGATCATTTCATTAGATGCTGAGAAAGCATTTGACAAAATTCAACACCCCTTCATGATAAAAGTCCTGGAAAGAATAGGAATTCAAGGCCCATACCTAAACATAGTAAAAGCTATATACTGCAAACCAGTTGCTAACATTAAACTAAATGGAGAGAAACTTGAAGCAATCCCACTAAAATCAGGGACTAGACAAGGCTGCCCACTCTCTCCCTACTTATTCAATATAGTTCTTGAAGTTCTAGCCAGAGCAATCAGACAACAAAAGGAGATCAAGGGGATACAGATCGGAAAAGAAGAGGTCAAAATATCACTATTTGCAGATGACATGATAGTATATTTAAGTGATCCCAAAAGTTCCACCAGAGAACTACTAAAGCTGATAAACAACTTCAGCAAAGTGCTTAGGTGTACATATGTTTAGGTGTACATATATATGTGTGTGTATATGTATATGTATGTATAGATATAGATTACATGTATATATTTGTACCACTAATATATACTATTTTCATATGCAGATAGCCTCTTTTCTTATTTGTATGCCTTTGATTTCCTTCTCTTGCTTTATTCCCCCAGATAGTACTTGTAGCCAAGTGTTGAAAACGATTGGAAATAGTGGAAAACTCTTTCCTGTTACTTAATTGCATTTGCTTCAAGTATTTCTCCACATAAGATAGTATGGCTTTTCTCATATTCAGGCAGTTCCCTCTCGTCCTCCTCTCTTCTCTCTAGGACTTCCATCATATTTTTGTCTTTAGTTCCATTTATATGCTTTATTACATATATTGACATAAATATGTTGAACAACATCTGCAGATCATAGATAAATCACACTTGGTCATGCTGGATACTCTTTTTGGGGATAATCTTTTTGATATATGCTATATTCTATTTGCAATAGTCCACTGATCATGCATCAGTCTTTATAAATAAGAGATATTAAGTTGTTTATTTCTGTACCTTCATTTGTTCTGGACATTAGATTGATGGTAACTTTATAAAATGATTTTGTAAAATATCCCTTTATTTCCATTTTTGATTACTTTAAAATAGAACAAATGTAGACTTCTTTGAAATTCTAGTAGAATTCTGCTATCAATCCATGTCAATCCATGTGGCCCTGGCTTGATCTATCTCCCTCCCTCCCCTCCCTGCCTCCCTCCTTTCTTTCTTTTTCTTTCTTCCTTTCTTTCTTTTTTTCCTTTCTTTCATTCTTTCTTTCTTCCTTCCTTCCGTTCTATTTCATGTGTGTGTGTTTGTGTGTGTGTGTCTGTGTGTGTGTGTGTTTGTGTGTGTGTCTGTGAGTGTGTGTGTGTGTGTGTGTTGTTAAGTGTTTATGTAAAAGGCTTCTCATTAATATGACAATCTCTTCATTTGATCTGGTCTTCCTTAAATTGGTGATTTCTTGTCTTAATGTTTGTGGCTTAGCTGATCCTAAAAATCGTTAGGTTATTTTTTAATTTTCTTTTCTTTTTCTCTTTTAGATTTTCCAACAAACTGGAAGGTAGGATTTTAAAACGTTCAGAATTTCTTTGGTGCTATTTGCAATGGTTTCCTATTCCTAACCTCCTTCTATTATTTATCTATCTATCTATTTATTTATTTTTATTAATTAATTAATTAATTTTTAGGCTCTCCCTTCTTATTTTTGTTTAACTAGGCTAAAGATTTTTCAATATTGTTTATCATCTTAAAGATCCAGGTCATGGATTCATTGATCTTTGTATTGATTTCTATGTTTGCATTTTATTAATTCCTGCTCTGAATTTTATAATTCTTGTTATTGACTGGGTTTAAATTGTGTATGTTCTTGTCTTCACAATTTTGTAATTGTACAATTAAGTCATTTTTTCTCTTTCAATTTTTAAATGTAAGTACTATTGAATTTAATTTTCTAATGCCATGACAAAACATCCTTACACATACAACATGTACAAGAAAGATTCTACTGTAGGCTTACACTTTCAAAGAGTGAGTTCATGAATACCATGATGTAGAGCATGAACTTGGACAGACATGGCACAACACTAAGGCAGTAGCTAAGTATCTTGATGCAAAAACAAGAGAAAGAGAGCTTCACAGCTAAACAAACAATTCAGAGCTGAAGAATATCAAATGGCTGAGAAGAACCTAAAGAAATATTCAACATCTTTAGTCATAAGGGGAATGCAAATCAAAACAACCCTGAGATTCCACCTCACATCAGTCAGAATGGCTAAGATCAAAAACTCAGGCCACGGCAGATACTGGCAAGGATGCGGAGAAAGAGGAACATTCCTCCACTGTAGATGGGATTGCAGACTGGTACAACCATTCTGGAAATGAGACTGAAGATTCCTCAGAAAATTGGACATTGTACTACCTGAGGACTCAGCTATACCTCTCCTGGGCATATAGCCAAAAGATGCTCCAACATACAACAAAGACACATGCTCCACTATCTTCATAGCAGCCTTATTTATAATAGCCAGAAGCTGGAAAGAACCCAGATGCCAATCAACAGAGGAATGGATACAGAAAATGTGGTACATCTACGTAGTGGAGTACTACTCAGCTATCATAAACAATGACTTCATGAAATTCATAGGCAAATGGATAGAACTACAAAATATCATCCTGTGTGAGGTAACCCAATCGCAGAAAACCACACATAGTATGCACTCATTGGTCAGTGGATATTAGCCCAAATGCTTGAAATACCCAAGATGTACAGACAACATAAAACTCAAGAAGGATGACCAAAATGTGGATGCTTCACTCCATCTTTAAAAGGGGAATAAGAATACCCATAGGAGGGGATAAAGAGGCAAAGTTTAGAACAGAGACTGAAGGAATGGCCATTCAGCGTTTGCCCCCACATATGGCCCATACATATACAGCAACCAAACTAGATAAGATGGATGAAGCTAAGAAGGGAAGGCTGACAGGAACTGGATGCAGATCTCTCCTGAGAGACATAGCCAGAATATGGCAAATACATAGGCGAATGCCAGCAGCAAACCAGTGAACTGAGAAGAGTTATAGGAATCAGAGAAAGGACTGAAAGAACTGAAGGGGCTTGAGACCCCATATGAACAACAGTCCCAACCAACCAGAGCTTCCAGGGACTAAGCCACTACCCAAAGACTATACATGGACTGACCCTGGGTTCCAAATTCATATGTAGCAGTGAATAGCCTAGTAAGAACACCAGTGGAAGGGGAAGCCCTTGGTCTTGCCAAGGCTGGACCCTCAGTGAACTGGATTGTTGTGGGGAGGGCAGTAATGGAGGGTAGATGGAGAGGGGAACACCCATATATTAGGAGAGGGGAGGGGTTTGGGGATATTGGCTTGAAAACCGGAAAAGGGTATAACATTTGAAATGTAAATAAGAAATACCCAAATTAATAAAGATGGGAAAAAATAAAATAAAAGCATCCACATTACAAAAAAATTATTTAATAAAAAATTTAAAAAAAGAAATAAATAAGGCTGCTATGAAAAAAAAAGACAGAGAGAAAGAGAGCTAACTGGGAATGGGTTAGGTTTTTAGAATCTCAAAGCTGACCTTCAGTGACATACCTTCTTCAACACTGTCAACCTTCTAAACATTCACACAAAGTTCTATCAACTGAACACAAGTTTTCAAACATATGAACCTATTGGATTCATATTCATTCAAACCACCAGACACAATTAGAAATATAAGTTATCCTTGTAGGATTGTTTTCAATGTGTCCCAAAAATTTGGTTTCGTGTGCTTTGTGCTTTCATTTTCATTTAGTTTTAATGTAATTTTTATTTTTCTTCATTTATTATTTAACCTGTTCTTCATTAATCAATGAGTAGTTGAAACTTGGTATGTTTGTGAATTTACTTAAATTTGGTTACTGACAATTTTATGTATCATTGTATTGTTTTTAAATAGGATACAAAGACTTACATTAATATCTTTGAATTTGTAATACTTTGTTTTATATACAAGGATGGTAAAAATTTTAGAGACACTATTTGTTCTTATTTTGTGTTTTAGTATAATATTCTGAAGATAACTATTAAGTTTATTTGATATAAGATGACTTTTTTTCTGATTTTTGGTCTATTTTCTATACAAACGATAGGCCCATTGGAAAAATGTGATAATTAAAATATTCACTATTGATGTTTCAACACTAATGTGAATCATTAGATCTAGTAATACATTTTTAACATCAACTTGGGTGCATAAGAGTTTTATGCACATAAAATTATGAGACTAATTAATTATTGGTTAACTTTTCTGTTCATTAAAATGAAGTGCCCCTCTTTATCTCTTCTGATTTGTTTTAATTTAAAATTCATTTGTCACACACCTACTTTCTTCCAGGTCCTCTTTGATTGTGGTATTTTTTTCTATTCTTTTACTCCACAGTAGTAACTACCTTTAAAGCTAAGTGCTATCTCTAATGCCAACAGATAAAGGGATCTTGTTTCCTCATCCACTCAGTAACTGTGTGCATTTTGGTTTACAAATTAAGGCCATTAATATTCATTAAAATGTCTAAAGATTAGGGATACCAAGGCAGTTTAAAGGAAGTAAATAGCTAACATCAACATAAAAAGAGAGAAACTCAAAGTAATTCCAGGAAAATTAGGAATAACACAAGGTTTCCTTTCTCTTTGTATCTAAGCGAAGTAGAACTTGAAGTTTTATAGAGCAATAAGATCACTGAAAGAGGTCAATGAGGATACGAATTGGAAAGAAGTCTATATATCATTAAATGTAGACAATATGGTATTATGTATAAGTGATCCCAAAAGTTTCACCAAAAATTCCTACAACTAATAACACTTTCAGCAAAATAGCTGGATACAAAATTAACTCACAAAAATCAGTAGCCCTCCTATATATATAGTGACAAATGAACTGAGAAAGAATTCAAGGAATTCAAGCATTTTTGATGGCTTCAAATAATTAAAATATCTTGGGATAACTATAATCAAGCATATAATTAAGTATTTTAAGACAGTGAAGAACATATATATTAGAAGATGCAAAGATCTTCCATGCTCAAGGATACAGTGAAAATTGCCATTATTTAAAAAATTACTCTACAGATTCAATAGTATACACATCAAAATTTCAACACTGTTCTTCACAGATTTTGAAAGGATAATTTTTGGCTTCATGTGGAAACACAAAGCCCAGGATAACCAAAGCAATCTTGAATAGTAAAACAACTGTGGGACTTATCACTCTTCGTGATTTCAATTTACTCGATGAAGATATAGAAATAAAAACACAATCGTATTCACACAGAAACAAACTGATCATAAGAATCAAACTGAAAACCGAGATATGCATATATGCAATTACATCTTACTTTTGTTAAAGTATTCAGAAAAATACACATTGGAAATAAGATTACATCTTCAACAAATGATGCTGGCAATACTGAATATCTTCAAGTAGAAGAATAAAATGACATATACAGTTATCTATTACCTTGCATAAAACTAAGTTCAAGTGAAATAACTCAGCATAAAACCAGATACACTGAGCTTGTGAAAGAGAAAGGATGGAATAGCCTGAAGTCATTAATACAGGAAAAGTCTTTCCTAACAAAACACCAGTAATAAAGGGACTAAGATCAAAATTTGATTAATTAAATCTTACAAAACTATGTCTTCCATATAGAAAAGTTACCATCATTCAGACAAAGTTGAAGCCTACAGAATGGGAAAAGGTTTTTACAACTCTTCATCCAATAAAAGGAAAATATAAAAATACATAAAAAATGCAAAATACTATATAGCAAAACAGACCTAAATAAACCAGGTAAAAGTGAGGTACAGATATAAACAAAATTCACAAAAGAGAATCCTGAAATCATTGAGAAACACATAGAAATGTTCAAAAGCCTTAGTAATCAGGAAATGCAAATCAAAACCGTGTGATTTCAATTTATAATACAAATCACAGCTTAGATTAATAACATATTTGAAAGCTCATGTTGGTGAAGATGTGAATAAATGAAAACACCCATTTTTTTCAGACCAAAAAATTATACACTCTCGATAGAAATCAATATGGATGTTCCTCAGGAAGGAGAGGATCAATCAACTTCAACATCCAGCTCTACTCTTGGGAGAATATTCTAAGCGCATTTCAGCTTCACCATGTGACAAGGAGATTTGCTCAAACATGTTTATTGCTGGTCCATTCACAATAGCTGGACAAAAACAAACAACCCAATGTCCCTCAAAATATAAATGGATGAAGAAAATAAAGTACATTACACAATGGAGTATTATTTCACCATTAAAACTGAAATTATGGAAACTTCAGGTAAATGGATAGAACTAGAAGGGATATACTGATTGGTGTACCTCAGAAAGAAAAATATAGTATTGTATTCTTTATATGTGAATATTAGCATTAAACATCAGTAATAAGCAAGCTAGAAATTACAGAAGCATGGAGGTTAGGTACAGAGCTGAGGAAAAGAGAAGATAGAAAGAGCTGTGTAGGAAAAGGAAATAGAAGAGTTATGGATGGATGGCGGAGGTGCTGAAATGGGAAGATCAATCAACAAGGGAGAGGTAAAAGGGTAGTGAAAGATTTATTTTGTTCTTTCAATTATGAAATTTAGTCTTGCTGTGTATGTTAGTTTAGGTTGGCAGTCATCGTCTTTTAGGACTTTGAATGCATTGTTCCAGGTGTTTCTGTTTTCAAAGTTGCCATTGTGAAGCAAGCTCATATTCTGATGTGTTGGCACTTAAAAGTAACTTTGCCAGCAATATTTTGCTGTGTATTTAGTGTTTTAACTGTTATGACATGAGGATATTCATTTATGACATTGTCTATTCAATGTTCCTTGTGCTCCTTGAAGGTGTTGGGTGTCCTCTATGACCTTGTTGAAGATCTGATCTTTCTTCTTCATCTATCCCTATAGAGAAAAGTTTTGCTGTTGCTTTTGTTTTTCACATTTCCTGAATCATTCTTTTCTTATGTTTCTTTTTAAGTTTTCATAACCCTAATTTATTTAGTCTAGATCCTCTCTATTTGAGTCCTGAAATTCGATCGTCTTCTCGGTTCATTCTACTTGTAAGGCTTTCTTTTAGTTTTCAAGTTGGGATTTTGAATTCATTTCACCTGATTACTCTTGAATGTTTCTATCACTTTATTGAATTCTATTTTCATGTCCTAAATTGTCTTTATCATTTCCATCAGCATTATGTTTGTGTTTAACTTCACATAACTCAAGGGTTTATTCTCTTAAGTTCTTTTCTGCTTTTTTCCTTGAGCTGATTTTTGTTGGTTTGTTTCTTTAGTTCTTTTTGTCAAGATGCACATCCTGGTGTGTGGGGATAGATCTTGCTTGATGAAAACATTGAATATGTTGTTGAAGGGGCTTGTTGGTTGGAGAGTATCAGGGCTAAAATCCTAAAGATTGACAGGAGTGGTCAGCATAGGCTAATGCACTGGGATGGGATTCAGAGTATATTTGTTAGGCTCAGGAGTCTTAGGAGGAAATGGTCAGGCCATATTATCAAGCTAATCCCTAGAGAAGAATGGACAGAATCACACAGAAAGGAAAGGTTGAGTGCAATGTGGAAGCATACAGCTTATCAAAGATGTTGGCATATGACCTCTAATATCTGATGATGTTGAATACAACACTTTGCTCTACCGTTTATTGGAGAGAACTTAGGGATCTCGTCTAGCGCTATGGATCTCTTTACTCACCAACACATTTAGTTTATAAATGTCCATTTCACAGCTAGTTAGATAATGAGTAAACATTCAAAGACAATTAACTTGTTCTCAATTATAGTAAATGGTTTATTTTTAAATCCAATTATTTATTTTCCATAAAATTCAGTGATTAGTCTGATAATTTAATAGCATGTGTGTAAATCCAATTTAATGTTTTCTTTTTAACCTTCTGTTTGCTACCAGACTGGTGTAATTTATACTTACTACATTGTAGACAATGTTGAAAGTCAAATGTTGAGGCAAAGAAAACTATTTCATTTTTTAAAGACAACTTATTGAAAGGATGGGGGACTCTTGTTCAAAATCTTCCTTACTATGATGCTTGCTTAGGATTGTTTATATAGGACATAGTGATCACATATTCGTGGATGCCTTCCCAGTGCATTAAGCTCCCTCTGTTTTATTATGATTACCACACCTATCATAGTTTGAATAGGAACAGCCTTCATAAACTCATGTGTTTGACTGCTTGGTCCATACAGAACAGCAATATTAGGAAGTATGGCCTTGTTAAAGTGAGCATGGCCTTGTTGGTGCAAGGGAGTTGTCACTGTTGGGGTGGACTTTGAGGTCTCAGACACTAGCTAGGCCTAATGTCACTTTTACTTCTACTGACAGCAGATGGAGGTTAAGAACTCTCAGTCCCTTCTCCAGCATCATGTCTTCCAGTACACTGCCATGTTTTCTGCCAGGAGATTAATGGACTGAACCTCTGGAACTGTAAGCCAGGAGCAATTAAATGCTTTCATTTATAGGTATTGTTGTGGTCATGGTGTTTCGGCACAGCAGCAGAAACCCTAATGAAGACAACAATCAAGTCCAGAGCAACTCTCTGTTAGATGTAAACAGGAGAGAATGATGCTCAGAAATGCAGAGTACAAATGGCACACATCATATGGGGCTGTGACAATCTATGCAGGATATACCTCATTATATGCATTGAATAAAAAGGTATCTTGGATTTGAAGAGAGAAATGTATTTCTATAATGTGAAAATTCATGAATGCAAATCAAATTATATTTACAAGTAAATACTCAAACTAATCTTCCATCTATACTGCTGAGTCATTTCCTATTTTTATTTGATAGATAGATTTGCTTCATTTTTCCTGTTCACTCTACTCTCTGTCTTTCACACTTTCTGTGTCTGTGCCTATGTCTGTCTATCTGTCTGTCTCTCTGTCTCTTTCTTTCTTTGTGTCTCTCTTTATCTGTCTGTCTGTCTGTCTATATTTCTATTTCTGATTCTATATCTTAGTACTATCTTAAATTGCTCAATTCAATTGATAAATGTACCTATATTAAAACGTAATAACCCAAGTTTGACCTTTGAACCTCACATGGTGAAAAGATAGCATAAACACCCACAAATTGTCCTCTGACTTCCACATAAGGACTATTGTAAACACACTTGTGTGAGCTTGCTACATACATGTACAATCAATAAATGATATATTCCAATATTCTAGTGTAATTATGATATTTAATTTTGTGTTTCTTTCTGGCTATCAGTATTGATAAAAAGACATACTTTCTTAATTATTTTTTATACTATATGTAGTCAATATACAGCTTGGCTTGATAGTGAGAATCCAAGACTGAGCGTTTCAAGAAGGCATTAAACCCAAATGGCCATTGTCCTAGTTTGCACTGATTAAGTACTTCAGAAAAAAATGCACATGGTACAATTATGTTTAAATACCTCCTCAGGTGCTTTACAAAAAGACATTCTAATGCAGTTAAACCCATCCACACAGGTAGGGGTAAATTGAACCATGGGAAAATAGCATCCATTTTTATACAAAGTTCATCTGCCACTGCTGTTTATTACCCACCTGAAGTCATTTGCTTGTTCTGTGACACCCCAAGTGCTGGCTGTATACATTTTGATTAATATAGAAAACAGGGAGCAGAATGTCTTTTTGCACACAGGTGTTACCATCAACCAGGAAAGGGCTTCTAAGTAGTGAGAGAAATGAGACTAATACTTCAGTTGTTTTAAAGGCATATCTGTGTTGAATGGGCTCTCTGCACTTAGGTTAGGTTAAATGGGAATCTTAAGACACTCCTGCTGTAGATATCTTGTAATTCCCTTGTGCTGCAGAAGAGCCTCGTAAAGAGGCAATCTGGTAATGAGCAGCATCGTTTGACAATTTGCCAGAAGGAAGCCTCATTTATTTAGTTTTATTTTTTTAGCACTTTCCCTGCATGACGATAATTTTAATAGACAGTGTGATTCAAAGAATTTGTCTCAAGACGCTAATTATTCCAATCTAGACTACTCTCTCAGAGGCCCAATTACAAAAATGCCCGAGAGAATCAGTACCCATTTAAGCTTCTAGAACAGTCAGTGTCTCAGCTTTCGGCTTCATCCTAGTTGGTGGAGCTGTTATTATTCCTTCAGATAACAGCTTTCCTTGGCAGGAAAATATTTCCAGTATTCATTCATTCACTCAATCATTCATTCATCATTCACTCATAGTACTTAGGATTTTGCTGAACATGATAATTTTATTATATATAGCAATATAGGTAGAAAAATATTCATCTCCACAGCAATCTGATATCTATGACCAGTGATGTTTACATAATACAATGTTTC
Source organism: Rattus norvegicus (assembly GCF_021556685.1). NCBI lineage: Eukaryota > Metazoa > Chordata > Mammalia > Rodentia > Muridae > Rattus > Rattus norvegicus. The sequence goes on along the minus strand of NC_141534.1, from coordinate 161,150,801 downwards.
AGGTGACTGAGGGAAACCGCCTAGTGGAACATGGGGTAGTGTAAATGGTGAAGAGGTTAAATTTTAGAGAGACAGTGTGGGAATTAAGGACAAACATCTTACAGAAGTGACCTAGTTCCTACAGTATGAATATTAAAATGAGAAGATGAGTTTTCTTCACAGCGGAAAAGTATGAAGGTGGAAATTCAGATGGTATATCACAAATATTAAGTTGAGCATGTGGCTTTAAAGGCTTTAAACAACAACATATAAGGGGCATACAACATTGCCACTAACTTTCCATGCACTCAACTCCTTAACCAATTTAAGTTCCATGACACTTCTGCTGTACCAATATTTAAGGTGAAGGTTAAGACTTTCCTAAATATCATGCAGCTAAGGAGACATTGATTTAGAAAGCAATCCAAGTAGTCTGATCTCAAAGCAATATTCTTGATCAGGGGCTATGTGCAGAAGAACAGAATCTCATTTATGGATTTACTCAGAAGGAATCCAATATCTTATTTTAATTTTAGGTGGAAAATGAAATGGGAAAGCTCAAGATAATTATACAGGAAAAAATCTAGCAAAGCAAAAGGTTTGTTCAATGTTGACAGAGAGTTGATAAAGTATGCAATTGTCCTAGCAACATGACAGTGGCTCTGGGGAGATTCGAGTGTCCTTAAAGAGATGCATTGAGGGCAGCTAACAGTGAATAAGGACAATCAGGAAATGGAAGGTGGCTTGTGGGTTTCAGGCACAGATCACTAAGCATAAATGAATTATTTATGTAATTTTCAATGCAACAATTGAAATTATTATGATATTTGCAGACTTGATGGGACAAAAGTCAACCACCTTATCTTACAGTGCAATTCCGTAATAAAAGTTTCATGCCCAGGGTATAAGATTTAAGTCCTTTGCACATCTGGAGAAATACATTCTCTATGCATTAAGCTTCTCTAAACACTGTGTTGAACAGATTTTCCTCCACTATAATATATACAGAAAATAATTCTCTCTCATCAATCTCACAAAACCTGCTCTTCGTGCTTTCAGCTTTGCAATGACCTTTTCTTATTGCCTGAGTAATGCCTGCCTAGCCTGTTCTGTAACAAATACAGATTGCTTTCCTTCTCCTTCTGTCTGGTGATGGGCTGATTAATAGCAGTGCAAGTGGCTGCTCTTTGAGATTAATTAATCACCTGTCATAATTGTTCAGCAGTTAAATAACTATTAATCTGGGTGCTAGTCAGGGTGAAGGTGGACAGGTTAGGAATGGGAAGATAGCTCTCATCCCAAGATCAGGATTGAGCTTCTGTTCAAATATAGCCTTTAACCCCCGACTACCTGTGTTGAGAGGTAAGGTGTCTTGGGGTATATGGTCATATGAAAGATTAAGAAATAATAGGTCATTGCATATTTACCATCTATTTATTCAAATTGCCTATTGAGATAGTATTATAATTAGCAACATCTAAAGGAGAGGTGGCTTACTCTCAGCGTTAAAGACCAATGGAAAGTGTCCCTCAGGACACAGGAAGTATGAGAGGAATTTTGATAAAAGTATCATGAGAGCATTAAGATAAATAATATTATATTTTGACTCCATTCCACCCAAAATTAATAAAAATGTAATGCTTGGCCTTATAGGTTGTTAATTTGTTTGATTCATCTTCCTGCCCATCAACCGATCTATAGTAATTCATTCAATACTTACTTAAACCTGAAGAAATATAATTTGACACTGTGAGATAAAGGCTTGGTAAAAATTTTGTTTATCATGTCTTCCAAGGAGGTGGAGCATTCCTTGAGTAAAATTTGCACCAATAGTATTTCCAGTTTTTAATTATCCCCGTAGAGTCCCCTGACACATCAATTTCATGTTTCTTTTGCTTACTCATTTTATGTGAATCATGTGTCTCTTATATCAAGCTCTTTCTGTTTGGTTTTCAAATGCATTTGTCTTTAATTTATTCTCCCCATTTCTCCCCCTTTTTATTATATATAGTAAGGCAAAAAAAGTGTTTTGTGTGATTAAAACACATTTAAACAGAAATATAGAGAGTTTGGTTCATATGAATTTTAAAATTGACTGGAAGAAAAGAGGGGAGAGAGATGCTAGCACAAATTTAAAGACAATACAAAGGGAAAAGGGAAGAAGCAAGTTCAAAGCTAAACGAGTTTAGGCTAACTTTAATGCTTGATGCTTGGAAAATCCTGCATATCTCTACTTGTCTGATTGTTAATGGTAGTTGAGAATAAAAGTACCTAATCGGGCTACTGTGGCTATTTGTCTTATAAATTGTTTAATAGTGACCTGAGTTCACTAAATAAATGGTAGGATCCAGAATTAAAAGTAGAACTACACTTTAATGACTTCACGCACTGTGGCTCCCTTCCTCACCTCTGCAAATTTCCTTTACCTATGTTGAGTTAGTCTATGAGATTCTCAAATGATAGAGGTTACACCTCAGTATTGATTTCTTTGTACACAACGATAATTGTGGTTATGCAAATAAGAGGAAGTTACATAATCATCTGGAGGTCAATTTTGCCCCAAATCCACAGTTTAAAGTATGGAAACTACCAATGCCTATAGATTTCCTAGAAAAAAATATAAATCTATAAAACGTTGTTAACAGATATCTTCCCAAAATTTTCTATGCTACTCCACTTAAGAACTGATATTTCTAAGCTTGTATCTATTAAACAGGAAGACAACTTTCCTCTTATTCTCTGAGCAAAGTTTACTATAAAATGTAAATGAGATAAAATAGCACATGAAGCTACTAATGAATTTAATTGTTAAATTAATATTTGAAAAAAGAGACGGCAATTTGAGTCCAAGGACTCATGGACTCTGGTAGAACAGATAAGACCTAGAATTTAAGTTCCTAAGTGAAGGGACTATAATTCTTAGTCTCCTTACAACAATACACATTAAGTACACTCCATGTTTTCTTTCTGGAAAGATACAGAAGCAAATGACATGTATTTAACTGACGTGTCCTAGATTCTGACATGATACTTTCCTTTCCATTAGATATACTTTGACACTGACAAAGTTAATTCTCACTCACAGTCAGAGCAGAGCAAGCAGAACAGAGTAACAATATTTATTAAAGATCTGGCAGATTTTTGTGAAGTGAAGATTTATTTTCCTAAGAAGCATTTATGCAATCTAAAGAGCTGTTTGCCAGAAGATCCTTTAATCAAACTTGGGCGGTGAATTGTCTCTCATAGTAAACTAAAAGACACACTGGTGTATGCATTTTACATTCCAAAACCTTTAAGAACTCTATGTATGCCTCATTTTATTTGTATTTATTTTTTTCTTGAATTTCATATGTTAAAGAAAATAAAGATTTAGATGCAGTTTGCACATTTATTTCATGCTATACCTTCTTCTACTAAAATACCTTCATCCTTTTACAATACATTCGGAAATTCTGTATACCTTAAGCCCTCAATATGTATTAAATAAATACTTGCTGATTTCATCCATAATAAGAAAATATATGCTTTACCAAAATTTTTTGATGTAGACATTCAATACTGAAGACCTATTTTTCAGTGTGAAAAGGGAATTTTACATAAAACACTTGAAATTTCACATAAGTATGTTTCACAGGATAAACAGACTTGCACAAAATAGACATGAATAAAACACGGGTATTCCTACTAGAATTTTAACCCAATCTGATGTTGGTTTGCTGTGTTGGGTCTCAACCTATGGCTCTGCTTCATAGTCTTTTGATTTACTGAATATATATATATATGTATATATATATATATTCAGTAACTCGCTTTATATATATATATATTCAGTAACTCGCTTTATATATATATATATATATATATATAAAGCGTGGTTGATAAAAATTTCAAATTTTTATTTATCATTGTGTGTGTGTGTGTGTGTGTGTGTGTGTGTGTGTGTGTGTACTATGACATAATTTGTGGTTGTCAAAGGACAACTTCAAGAAATAGATTCTTTTCCAATTAACCATGGGTTTCAGGCAATCAACTTGGGTGGCATGTTCTTTTCTCCATAAATCATTGTTCTGGCCCTATAAAAACATAATAGAAGACCCACCTGCTTTTATCTACTAATGATGCAGAATCTTCTTCAGGAACTCTTTTACCATTTCACAAAATTGTTAATATCCTATTGCTGTGTGAAAGCTAGCCTTATTTCTACAGATACAGTGCTATTCTTCAATCTTACCCTTTTCTTTCTATTGAAATACTAGGCCATCTAGTAGTTTGATTAACATTATCAATATAGGGAACCTCTCTAGACATATCAGATCCACCACATAGATATTTTCATGAAGTGCTGTGATTCCCTAATTTTTATGTGATTGAGAAGATATTAATCTTAAATGGAGAGAGAAAGCAGTCTATGTTATAATGTTTGGACTGTTACATAATTAGTCTTTCCTATTCCCATTCTTTTCAAACATATGACTATGTGATACCAAAGAACACTGGGGGTTTGATTTTTTAGGGCTTTCAAACGCTAACCCATTGGCAGGAATCAAAGCACAATACTAATTGAAGTGATGGGCAGTTTGATGATAGAGCTAAATGCATAGTTAAGCACCAAGCCCTGTGTTCCACCCCCAGCAATTGCATGCCCCATCAGCATAATATTTGTAGGTCATACTGACCAGGAATTCTGAAGAATGGCTTTAAACTCACCATTGGTTCCTAAAACAAAAAGACACAGTCAGCTTTCTCAAACGGTTTCTTTAACTACATCATCAATTCCTACTGACTCATAATAAAATATAGAGTTAATTTGTTAAATTAATAAATGGTTACACAAAACAAAATAAGATACATATTTAAAAATCCTTGTGATGGAATATCTAAGACAGTGGACTGATGTGTCTGCTAATGTTCAGGGAGGCAATATAGAAGAGAACAGTAACCTTACAAAGTGTTATTAAAGCAATTGACAACACAAGGAATTAGGATTATTTCAAAACAAAGAGAATACTTTAAACCCTTTACAATGGCAATATCACTTTGAGTTTTCATTAAAATTAAGATAAATATGAACAAATCAAGATAATAAAATATCAAAAGTTGTATCTCAAAAAAATCAAGTTATATTGCAACTATGTTTAAATTTTCCCTATGTGTGTTTGTGTGTTTGTGCCTGTGTGTGTGTAAGCCTTAATTTATATATAAAATATATACTATATATAATAAAGAATATATTATGTAGATTAATTTACTATATATATCATAATCATTAAGTGATATATGTAAGATGAGTCACTATATACTTTGCTTTCAATAGAATTTTCAATAGTAATAGTTGTGCAATTGAAAATATCTTAAATATATATTATATAATGCTATAGTGACTTTGTTCTGTGAAGAATATTATGCTATTACTAGCTAAGAATATACCACAGAATATTTAAATAAATATTTAATGTATGAGAGGCTAATGACTTCCTGATTTCCCCTATGCTATATTTTCATTGCTGTTGGTTTTAATGAGTCATAATTTATATTTTGTGAATTGTTAAGTAAAGGCTATGAAAGAAATATTAGTTGATAAGTTCAGCCATAATTATCAAGAATGTAATCTTGTTCTATTCACATCAGAGTGGTCCTAATTAAAAACACTGAAGAAATTTTTAAAGAACGTAAGAAAAGATGATTTTGGAAGTTTTAAAACAAAGAAAGCATAACCCTATGAGAACATATTTGGTGATTATATTTACATATGTAAATGTCACATAGCACCCAAAAAAAATACCTTGTGTTCAATAAAACTAAAACAGGAAGATACACTAATTTAAAGGAAAAAGGACACTGTGGAATAAACATCTTTTAAATGTTTGTATAATTTTACTTCTATTTATTAAATGAAGTCTTCTGTTGCCCATATTATAAATGCTTGAAGACATCACTTTGCAATAAAATGAAGAGATAATTCAGAAACATGACTGGAATGGGAAGTGAACTAATTGGAATGTTACTAATTCACTAAAAGATAGAAGCCTAAAAAATGTCATGCAGAGTTCATATGTCTCTCACAATATTATATGTTACCATGTTTTTCTGAGTAAACCAATTCTTCCAAGCCTTAAGCCATTCAAAAGTTTGGTATTTTGTTCAAATTTAGTATTTCCCAACTTAGGCAAACTGCTATTAATTATTGTCTAATATAGTCTTCTCCATATTTCCAAAACTTGATTCAGACAACATTCATTAATCTATCTCTTTGTTTATTCCTTGGAATATTCCATCACTGACTCACATAATAGTACATGAAGGACTTGCTTTGTGATGTGCATACCTCTGGGAAACTTGAGGTGGAGATAAGATATGTGGGGAGTTTAGACATCATCGTTATTAGGCCATACAGGCAATGTAATTCACAACTATTGTAGAGATGAACAAAAGTTATTAAGCTTTTTCATATTATGTCTGACTCCTCAATAAATCAAAGAAAATCCTGATCTTGCATCTAAAAGTTGGCAAAATCCTGGAGATACCTATAAAATAGCATTATAAATGTGTAACTGATGCAATCATATTTGTTATTTTTACTTGAATTATCTCATCTTTCCCTTAGAACTTCTGATTAAATATGTTGGAGACTTTCTAGGATTTTTTAATTGTATATTTTATTTATTTAATAATAAATAAATGTTTATTTTTATTAACATTTTTTTAAACTTTGAATGTTATTCCATTTCCGGTTTCCCCTCTGGAAACCTCCTATCCCATCCTCCCTCCCACTGCTTCTATGAGGTTGCTCCTCCACCTACACAAGCACTCCTGCCTCCTTGTCCTGGCATTTCCCTACACTAGGGCATTGAGCCTTCCCAGTACCAAGGGCCTCTCCTAGCACTGATGTCCAACAAGGCCATCCTCTGCTACATATGTGACTGGAGAAATGGATCCCTCATTGCATACTCTTTGGTTGGTGATTTAGTCCCTGGGAGCTATGGGAGCTCTGGTTGTTTAATATTATGGTTCTTCCTATGGATTGCAAAGCCCTTCAGCTTCTTCAGTCTTTTCTCTAACTCCTCCACTTGGGAACCCTGCTCAGTCCGATGGCTGGCTATGAGCATCTGCCTCTGTATTTGTCAGACTCTGGCAGAACCTCTCAGGAGACAGCTATATCAGCAAACACTTGTTGGCATTGGTAATAGTGTCTGGGTTTGGTGTCTGTATATGGGATGGATCCCCAGGTGGGGCAGTTTCTGGATGCCCAAAAGCTTGGAATATCCAAGAAACAATTCACAGACCACATGAAGCTCAAGAAGAAGGAATACCAAAGCATGGGTGCTTCCGTCCTTATTAGAAGGGGGAACAAAATTCTCAAGGGGGGAAATACAGAGACAAAGTGTGGAGCAGAGACTGAAGGAAAGGCCATCTGGGATACTTTCTAAACTGCATAAAATGTTCCTACTGGTTTATTGCAACTACAAAGTTGAGAACACACAGGCAAACTAAATGCTTTTGGATTTGGAAATTACTGCATATTGAATGTCAAGCTAATAACATTCAGTTTTGGGACTGGATATTTCTCTATAAATTCAATAGTGTGTTAAGAATACCCTAGGTCCATTTTGAGTCAATGAAAAGCACACACTAAATGTTACAGTATGGGATCTTATGCAAAAGGTATTTGGAGAACTCTTGCCACATTTATATACAACCATATTAATAAGTCTATTATAACATGCAATATTGTACTAATATTGGAATAAGATAGCTATTTGAAGAATTCATGCATGGAAGATATTTTCAAGCCATGAATTGTTCAAGTCTGCCTTTGATGCTCAAAATTCATTATTTTAGTTATCTCAAAAGTAGAACAAAACACGTGAATCATTACCAGGCACACAGATTTTTTAACCTAAATTTATGTTATCAACAATAAGGTTGGTATGCATTCTTACTCGTGAGTCTGGATATAAAATGTTTAAAATATATGTGAAAGTATCCACAGAATATATCTACTTGTTTGTGAGTTCAATTCAGTTTTTGTAATGCAAGATATAAAATATCTAAAATAAATGTGAGGGTATCCACAGAAGCCAGAAGAGAGGTACAGATCCTCTTAAGTTATAGGAGCTTTGTGAAACCTGATGCAGTCAATACTCACTAAACTCAGGACCTTTGGAGGAGATGTATGCATTCTTAAATGCAGAGCCATCTCTCTTGGTGTGATAATTACAGCAATTGAATAATAACTATAGTTGCCCCACCTATCAGATAATGCTCATTGTTGTTTATCTCCCACTAAGGAAGATTATAGTAATGATAAAGGGAGTCTTAAGCTTCAAATAATGTAAATCATACAATCAAATATTTGACACTCTTCCTTGAAACAGAGCAAGATGATGGACTTCTGTAATTTCTGCACTTGAGAGTCTGAGGTAGAGGAATCAGGAGTTTGCAATCAATCTGGGCACACAGTGAGACCCTGCCTCAAAACAACAATCAAAAAAGACAAGGAGAGGTCTTGGTTTCATGGGTCTAATAGAAAAAAGTTCTGGTAGAAAATATGTAGGTTATGGTAATCAAAATCACTTTTAGGAAATCTTCTGTCTGATGACTTTTCAAAATAAGCAATTGACATAAAAATTTGCATTATTTTATTGTTTATTGTAGAGGAATTTTAATTCAACAACATGTCTGCTTAGGTAAGGGATAACATCTTAAGCCCTTTGTGGTATACATGATAGGGCAGGGATGTATACATGACCTGGATTACAGTATGATCTGGAGGGAATACATATACACCCTTAATGCCCACCTTTAATCCCTAACAATGAAGGTGAGGTTAGTTTTTATAAGGAAGCAGCCATGTTTGAAAGATACTCTAGGTCTTCCTGGTTGCTGCCACTGCAGAGAGCCCCTGGGCAGCACCCCACGAGCGAACCTGAGTCTCGGGACCACAGGTAAGACCAAATTTTCTGCTGCAAGAAAGCTGCCTGGTGAGCTTGGGACACACAGAAGCAGAATTTCTCTAGGACCGGGCACATTCTGTGTTTACCGGAAGTCCCACACCCGCGGATCCCGGCCCGCAGCAGCTCTCTGCTCCCAGACCCGGTGAGAGAGAGACCCAACCGCCTGGTCAGGTGGGCACTCCTGAGGCTGCAGAGCGGAAGAGACCACCAACACTGCTCACCCCTGCCCACATCCCTGGCCCAAGAGGAAACTGTATAAGGCCTCTGGGCTCCCGTGGGGGAGCGGCAGGACCCCTGCCAGAGACACCGCCGGACCCTGAAGGAAACAGACCGGATAAACAGTTCTCTGCACCCAAATCCCGTGGGAGGGAGAGCTAAACCTTCAGAGAGGCAGACAAGCCTGGGAAACCAGAAGAGACTGCTCCCTGCACACACATCTCGGACGCCAGAGGAAAAAGCCAAAGACCATCTGGAACCCTGGTGCACTGAAGCTCCCGGAAGGGGCGGCACAGGTCTTCCTGGTTGCTGCCGCTGCAGAGAGCCCCTGGGCAGCACCCCACGAGCAAACCTGAGCCTCGGGACCACAGGTAAGACCAAATTTTCTGCTGCAAGAAAGCTGCCTGGTGAGCTTGGGACACGGAAGCAGAATTTCTCTAGGAGGCACGGTCTGTGTTTACCGGAAGTCCCACACCCGCGGATCCCGGCCCGCAGCAGCTCTCTGCTCCCAGACCCGGTGAGAGAGAGACCCAGCCAGCCCAGGTTACTGTATCCAGCAAAACTCTCAATTAACATTGATGGAGAAACCAAGATATTCCATGACAAAACCAAATTTACACAATATCTTTCTACAAATCCAGCACTACAAAGGATAATAAATGGTAAAGCCCAACATAAGGAGGCAAGCTATACCCTAGAAAAGCAAGAAACTAATCGTCTTAGCAACAAAACAAAGAGAATGAAAGCACACAAACATAACCTCACATCCAAATATGAATATAAAGGGAAACAATAATCACTATTCCTTAATATCTCTCAATATCAATGGCCTCAACTCCCCAATAAAAAGACATAGATTAACAAACTGGATACGCAACGAGGACCCTGCATTCTGCTGCCTACAGGAAACACACCTCAGAGACAAAGACAGACACTACCTCAGAGTGAAAGGCTGGAAAACAACTTTCCAAGCAAATGGTCAGAAGAAGCAAGCTGGAGTAGCCATTCTAATATCAAATAAAATCAATTTCCAACTAAAAGTCATCAAAAAAGATAAGGAAGGACACTTCATATTCATCAAAGGAAAAATCCACCAAGATGAACTCTCAATCCTAAATATCTATGCCCCAAATACAAGGGCACCTACATACGTAAAAGAAACCTTACTAAAGCTCAAAACACACATTGCACCTCACACAATAATAGTGGGAGATTTCAACACCCCACTCTCATCAATGGACAGATCATGGAAACAGAAATTAAACACTGATGTAGACAGACTAAGAGAAGTCATGAGCCAAATGGACTTAACGGATATTTATAGAACATTCTATCCTAAAGCAAAAGGATATACCTTCTTCTCAGCTCCTCATGGTACTTTCTCCAAAATTGACCATATAATTGGTCAAAAAACGGGCCTCAACAGGTACAGAAAGATAGAAATAATCCCATGCGTGCTATCGGACCACCACGGCCTAAAACTGGTCTTCAATAACAATAAGGGAAGAATGCCCACATATACGTGGAAATTGAACAATGCTCTACTCAATGATAACCTGGTCAAGGAAGAAATAAAGAAAGAAATTAAAAACTTTTTAGAATATAATGAAAATGAAGATACAACATACTCAAACTTATGGGACACAATGAAAGCTGTGCTAAGAGGAAAACTCATAGCGCTGAGTGCCTGCAGAAAGAAACAGGAAAGAGCATATGTCAGCAGCTTGACAGCACACCTAAAAGCTCTAGAACAAAAAGAAGCAAATACACCCAGGAGGAGTAGAAGGCAGGAAATAATCGAACTCAGAGCTGAAATCAACCAAGTAGAAACAAAAAGGACCATAGAAAGAATCAACAGAACCAAAAGTTGGTTCTTTGAGAAAATCAACAAGATAGATAAACCCTTAGCCAGACTAACGAGAGGACACAGAGAGTGTGTCCAAATTAACAAAATCAGAAATGAAAAGGGAGACATAACTACAGTTTCAGAGGAAATTCAAAAAATCATCAGATCTTACTATAAAAACCTATATTCAACAAAATTTGAAAATCTTCAGGAAATGGACAATTTCCTAGACAGATACCAGGTATCGAAGTTAAATCAGGAACAGATAAACCAGTTAAACAACCCCATAACTCCTAAGGAAATAGAAGCAGTCATTAAAGGTCTCCCAACCAAAAAGAGCCCAGGTCCAGACGGGTTTAGTGCAGAATTCTATCAAACCTTCATAGAAGACCTCATACCAATATTATCCAAACTATTCCACAAAATTGAAACAGATGGAGCCCTACCGAATTCCTTCTACGAAGTCACAATTACTCTTATACCTAAACCACACAAAGACACAACAAAGAAAGAGAACTTCAGACCAATTTCCCTTATGAATATCGACGCAAAAATACTCAACAAAATTCTGGCAAACCGAATCCAAGAGCACATCAAAACAATCATCCACCATGATCAAGTAGGCTTCATCCCAGGCATGCAGGGATGGTTTAATATACGGAAAACCATCAACGTGATCCATTATATAAACAAACTGAAAGAACAGAACCACATGATCATTTCATTAGATGCTGAGAAAGCATTTGACAAAATTCAACACCCCTTCATGATAAAAGTCCTGGAAAGAATAGGAATTCAAAGCCCATACCTAAACATAGTAAAAGCCATATACAGCAAACCAGTTGCTAACATTAAACTAAATGGAGAGAAACTTGAAGCAATCCCACTAAAATCAGGGACTAGACAAGGCTGCCCACTCTCTCCCTACTTATTCAATATAGTTCTTGAAGTTCTAGCCAGAGCAATCAGACAACAAAAGGAGATCAAAGGGATACAGATCGGAGAAGAAGAGGTCAAAATATCACTATTTGCAGATGACATGATAGTATATTTAAGTGATCCCAAAAGTTCCACCAGAGAACTACTAAAGCTGATAAACAACTTCAGCAAAGTGGCTGGGTATAAAATTAACTCAACTAAATCAGTTGCCTTCCTCTATACAAAAGAGAAACAAGCCGAGAAAGAAATTAGGGAAACGACACCCTTCATAATAGACCCAAATAATATAAAGTACCTCGGTGTGACTTTAACCAAGCAAGTAAAAGATCTGTACAATAAGAACTTCAAGACACTGAGGAAAGAAATTGAAGAAGACCTCAGAAGATGGAAAGATCTCCCATGCTCATGGATTGGCAGGATTAATATAGTAAAAATGGCCATTTTACCAAAAGCAATCTACAGATTCAATGCAATCCCCATCAAAATACCAATCCAATTCTTCAAAGAGTTAGACAGAACAATTTGCAAATTCATCTGGAATAACAAAAAACCCAGGATAGCTAAAGCTATCCTCAACAATAAAAGGACTTCAGGGGGAATCACTATCCCTGAACTCAAGCAGTATTACAGAGCAATAGTGATAAAAACTGCATGGTATTGGTACAGAGACAGACAGATAGACCAATGGAATAGAATTGAAGACCCAGAAATGAACCCACACACCTATGGTCACTTGATTTTTGACAAAGGAGCCAAAACCATCCAATGGAAAAAAGATAGCATTTTCAGCAAATGGTGCTGGTTCAACTGGAGGGCAACATGTAGAAGAATGCAGATCGATCCATGCTTATCACCCTGTACAAAGCTTAAGTCGAAGTGGATCAAGGACCTCCACATCAAACCAGACACACTCAAACTAATAGAAGAAAAACTAGGGAAGCATCTGGAACACATGGGCACTGGAAAAAATTTCCTGAACAAAACACCAATGGCTTATGCTCTAAGATCAAGAATCGACAAATGGGATCTCATCAAACTGCAAAGCTTCTGTAAGGCAAAGGACACTGTGGTTAGGACAAAACGGCAACCAACAGATTGGGAAAAGATCTTTACCAATCCTACAACAGATAGAGGCCTTATATCCAAAATATACAAAGAACTCAAGAAGTTAGACCGCAGGGAAACAAATAACCCTATTAAAAAATGGGGTTCAGAGCTAAACAAAGAATTCACAGCTGAGGAATGCCGAATGGCTGAGAAACACCTAAAGAAATGTTCAACATCTTTAGTCATAAGGGAAATGCAAATCAAAACAACCCTGAGATTTCACCTCACACCAGTGCGATTGGCTAAGATCAAAAACTCAGGTGACAGCAGATGCTGGCGAGGATGTGGAGAAAGAGGAACACTCCTCCATTGTTGGTGGGATTGCAGACTGGTAAAACCATTCTGGAAATCAGTCTGGAGGTTCCTCAGAAAATTGGACATTGAACTGCCTGAGGATCCAGCTATACCTCTCTTGGGCATATACCCAAAAGATGCCTCAACATATAAAAGAGACACGTGCTCCACTATGTTCATCGCAGCCTTATTTATAATAGCCAGAAAATGGAAAGAACCCAGATGCCCTTCAACAGAGGAATGGATACAGAAAATGTGGTACATCTACACAATGGAATATTACTCAGCTATCAAAAACAACGAGTTTATGAAATTCGTAGGCAAATGGTTGGAACTGGAAAATATCATCCTGAGTGAGCTAACCCAATCACAGAAAGACATACATGGTATGCACTCACTGATAAGTGGCTATTAGCCCAAATGCTTGAATTACCCTAGATCCCTAGAACAAACGAAACTCAAGACGGATGATCAAAATGTGAATGCTTCACTCCTTCTTTAAATGAGGAAAAAGAATACCCTTGGCAGGGAAGGGAGAGGCAAAGATTAAAACAGAGACTGAAGGAACACCCATTCAGAGCCTGCCCCACATGTGGCCCATACATATACAGCCACCCAATTAGACAAGATGGATGAAGCAAAGAAGTGCAGACCGACAGGAGCCGGATGTAGATCGCTCCTGAGAGACACAGCCAGAATACAGCAAATATAGAGGCGAATGCCAGCAGCAAACCACTGAACTGAGAATAGGTCCCCTATTGAAGGAATCAGAGAAAGAATTGGAAGAGCTTGAAGGGGCTCGAGACCCCATATGTACAACAATGCCAAGCAACCAGAGCTTCCAGGGACTAAGCCACTACCTAAAGACTATACATGGACTGACCCTGGAATCTGACCCCATAGGTAGCAATGAATATCCTAGTAAGAGCACCAGTGGAAGGGGAAGCCCTGGGTCCTGCTAAGACTGAACCCCCAGTGAACTAGACTGGTGCGGGGAGGGCGGCAATGGGGGGAGGGTTGGGAGGGGAACACCCATAAGGAAGGGGAGGGGTGAGTGGGATGTTTGCCCGGAAACCGGGAAAGGGAATAACACTCGAAATGTATATAAGAAATACTCAAGTTAATAAAAAAAAAAAAAAAGAAAGATACTCTAGTTTGAGGGGCAGACAAAGTGACTAATCAGAGAAAGATTTGACAGAATGAGTCAGAGATAGGAAACACCCAATTTTCAAGAGAAAAACATAGGAAAGAGAAGATTTGAGAGCAGTGCAGAGAAAGAGAGGGAGAGAGAGAGACAGAGACAGAGACAGTGACAGACAGACAGAGACAATGAAGAGAGTTCAATCAGTTCAGTCAGTGTAGTTCATGTACTAAAGTTGAGTTGAGTTAAATTCGTTCCTGAGTTTCATTCAGTGTGTAGTTTGTGCAATATAGGTCATCAGAGACTGTAAAAGCCAGAGAATAAGGGGCCAGAAGAGTAGAAAAAATTGCTAGAGTTAGTTTAAGCCCAAACAGAATAATTCAGAGAGAAGATGAGGGAAACCAGTTTGATTTACTCAGCGTGGAGAAGAGTCAGACAGAACAGCTGAGTTGAACCAGTGAGCCAAAATTCAGAAAGAGCTAGAAAGGGTAAGCTTATTTACCAGTAAGCTTCCAAAATGACAATTATATCTATGGAATAAAAGATAGATTTATAGTTTATCTGTTCCCACATCAAATTGCAATATGAAAATATGAATAGTTATGCTAGGCTACAGTAAATATTCAGTATTTTATAAATTTTATTAAATACCAGAATACATTGACAGCCACCACGATGATTCCTCACACATTAGTGATGTGCTTTGCACCTGCGATGAAAATCTCTGATTGCTGAAATTTTATTTCTATCTTAGTAATTCTTTTGTCCAACACAATGATTGCTATTTGCTAGATGATGCTGAATCCTTAAGGGAGAGAACATTATGTCTTTCTTCTCTGCTGAATGAATATCAGAAAACAATGTACAAGACAAAAAACTTTATCTGAATATCTAAAGACCATTATTGTATTAGGCATATATTTAGTGGCTACTATATAGTAACAAAGAAGTACTGACATTTTATATATTGAGTATAAAAATTATTTATGACCAATGTTTTTCTCAGAAGATCCAGGAAGTGCAATCAAGGAGTACCTATACTTATGATCATAAAAGACCCCATAGGATGGAGAATGAAGCTAGAATGAAAACCTAGGTATCTATACCTGTACCCATTTAACTAATGATGTGTATGTGCATGTGTGCATGTGTGTGTGTGGGGGGGTGTGTGTGTATTATGTGTGGTTTCTGTATATGTTTGTGGGGCAATATATATCTGTAAATGTGGGTTCAATGTTATGTTGGTAAATGGATGGGGAGGCTACAAGTCAATATGGGGTGTTATTGGCAATAAATTTCTACCATATATAAGACCAAGGTTTCTTACTGAGATTATTACTTTGACAACATTCATTCATCAATGAACACCAGGAATTCCTGTCTCCAACCCCCAATCTTAGGTGCATAAAACCATGTCTGACTCTTATCAGAATGAACCTGAACTAAGGTCTTCATGCTTAAATGGCAGACACATCACTGAGGTATTTCTACAGCCCTACTGATACCTTTTTCTGATCCCTTCATCACCATAGACTATAATGTATAAAAGAGTTTTCATTCACAAATATTGTATGCATTAGCAATGATTCCATTTTTCCATTTCTGGATATGTTAAAATATAGGACTGTCAGTCAAGATTTTATATCAACCTAAGACAGGTGATACACTGACAATGATGATGACGATGACGACGACGATGATGATGATGATGATGATGATGATGATGATGATGATGATGATGCCGATGACAGTGATGACAATGATAATGACAGTTACATGGTAACTTTATTTATTTATTAGAACATTTTACAATAATTATGTATTATGCTCTAAAAATATGGGATATTTTAAATAAAATTTTCTACAATTTTAGAACTCTTATGACCCAGAATTTTAGAGGCCATAACTTGAGGATATTAAACTAATTTCAATTTATCATTTTAGGACAATTACAATTTAAGTGCCCTTTACATGGCATATTAAATAGAAATAAAGTAGCATAGTTGTACTTTTTCATGTCAATTTATGTTTTTTTTTTCATAAATCAAAGGACCCTGAGACTAGAACAGGAGACTCTTACCTAGTGGTGTAGGATTGGGATGTCATACATCTTCTGTTTCTAATATCTATTTCTTATACACTCTTATATTGTGTCTGCCTAAAATTTAGTGTTTTGCCATACTGCTTTACCCTACCTATGTAAAATTTTCTTGAATATAAGTTTCTACACTTAATTTTCCTGCTTCCCTTAACATCTTCAATATTTAAAATTGCAAGGATGTGGAGAAAGAGAAACACTTCTCCATTGCTGGTGAGATTGCCAACTGGTACCACTCTGGAAATCAGTCTGGAGGTTCCTCAGGTAATCAGAAATAGATCTACCTGAAGACCCACCTATACCATTCTTTGGCACATAATCAAAAGATGTCTACACATATTCCACTATGTTCATTGTCAGCCTTATTTGTGATAGCTACAAGCTGGAAACAACCCAGATGTCCCACAATGGAAAAATGGATTCAGAAAATGTGGTTCATTTACACAATGTAACACTACTCTCTTATTCAGAATGAGGATATCATGAGTTTTGCAGGCAAATGGATTGGACTAGAAATTATGATCCTGAGTGAGGTTACTCAGACCCAAAAGGACATGCATGGTATGTACTTGCTAATAAATGGATATTAGCCAAAAAAAGTACAGAATACCCAGGATACAATCCACAGAAACTCAAGAAGGCTAACAAACCAAAGGGCCTAAATGAGGATGCCTCAATCCCACTTGGGAAGGAGAAGGAAACAATCACAAGAGGGAGAAGGAGGGATGGAGCTAGGTCAGAGATGGGGAGAGGAATAGGGGAACATGATCAGGTGTTGGGGGCAAGGGAATAAGACTGAAGCCCTGAACTCCAGTAGAAAGAATGAAAACAGGTAACATCAGGAGGTGCAGGGACCCTCTGGAGTGTACCAGAGTCCTGGGAGGTAACAGACTCTCAGGACTCAAAGTGAAGGCCCTTAGAAGAAATGCTCTACAGTGCGGAGAGGGATCTTGTAAGAAATGGCATCAAGTGGAGAGATGGGGTGGCCATCCCACTGTCAAAAACTCTGACCCAGAGTTGTTCCAATCTGAAAGAATTTCAGGGACAATGATGAAGAAAAGCTTGTGGAAAAAGAGGTCCAGTACAGGTCCAAAGTGGGATCCAGCTCATAAGGAAGGCCTAAGGCATAACACTATTACTGATGCTATGATGTGCTTAAAAACTGGAGCCTTTAACATACAGCCACCAAACCCAGACAATATTGCTGATGCCAAGAAGTACATGCTGACAGGAGCCGGATATAGCTCTGAGAGGCAAATACAGAGGCTAATGCTTATAGTCAACCATTGAGCATGGTCTCCATTGGAGGAGTTAGAGAAAGGATTGAAGGAGTTGAAGGGGTTTGCAACCCCATAAGAACAACAATACCAACAAACCAGAGCTCCCAGCGACTAAACTACCATCCAAAAAGTACACGTGGACAGACCCATGGCTCCAGGTGCATATATAGCAGAGGATGGTCTTGTTGGGCATAAATTCGAGGAGAAGCCCTTGGTCCTGCCATGGCTTGACACCCCAGTGTAGGAGAATGTCAGGGCAGGGAGATGGGAAGGGGTGGGTGGTTGAGTTGGGGAACAACCTTATAGAAGAATGGGGAGCGAAGGCAGGATGGGATAGGGGGTGTTTATGTATTGGAAACCAGGAAAAAGGATAACATTTGAAATGTAATTAAAAGTATATCCAACAACAACAACAATAATAATAATATAAAAAACAAAACAAAACATGAGTGCACTCTGAGTGGCCCAACAAGCAGCTGAAAGAGTCAGATGCAGTTTCTTACACCCAACCAATGGACAGAAGCCAGGGATCCCGATGATTGAGTTAAGGAAAGGCTCTAGAAAAAGTTGAAGAGGAGGAAATCCCACAGGAAGACCAGCAGTCTGAACTAACCGGGACCCCAGAAATATCTCAGATACTGAGTCACCAATCAGGCAGCAACACTAGCTGATATGAGGCCCCTGAAATATATACAACAGAGGACTGCCTGATTTGGCCTCAGTGAAAAAAGAAGTACCTAACCCTTGGAGAGACTTGAGGCCCCAGGGAATTGGAAGGTCTGGTAGGTTTGGGGTGGGGGAATGGGGACATCTTCTTCGAGATGGGGGCAAGAGGTATGGGGGTGGGGATTAGTCGCGGGGGGTGGGGACCACACCAGAAGGTGGATGAATACTAAACTGTTAAAAGGGATTAAAGAATATAAAATAATAAAATAAAATTATAATGCCCTCTTACTATTTTCCAATTTCCTTTATAATAACTCTCCTGATCCTATGCACCAAGCCTGCATCTTCTGTCAAAAAGCTCTGGCTCTCTGCTTTCATGGTTGTTTAATGCAACCATGTCTGAAATTCTCAGTGCTAAACATAGTCTTACCTGAGGGCTTATGGGTGTTCGTTATGATCATTTTGGCATAGTCATTCTATAATATAGTGCTAAACAAATCATTCTCTTAAGAAAATTATATTTTCTAGACAAAAGCTCAGAAACATAAAACTTGAGATTACTTCTAACAACTGCTGCATGTGACCACTCGACTTCAGGGTCTCTTTGGACCATACCATATTGTTTCTTTT
This sequence comes from Rattus norvegicus, assembly GCF_021556685.1. NCBI lineage: Eukaryota > Metazoa > Chordata > Mammalia > Rodentia > Muridae > Rattus > Rattus norvegicus. The sequence continues at coordinate 161,131,651 of NC_141534.1, read as the reverse complement.
TAACTGTAGCAGAAGCAAGCCTAGAGGTAAGTCTTACTCAAAATTCCACTTCTTCCATCCTATAATTGTGCTACAGGGTCTGAAGACTCTGAGTCCACAGACTGGCTCACACAGGTGTCCACACAGAGAAGGTGGAAATTCAGTGCTCACATAGAGCAACCGTCACACTTCAGCCTCTGCATCTGGTGTACGTGGGCACCACAACACATCAAGGCATTTCCAGAGATTTTATTTTTGAGTTGTGTTAATATGTGTTTCCATCTTTCTGATACCTTTTCATTAGTCAGGCATAATGCTAAATAAATATCTGTACTACATTTTCCCACACAGTTCAAGTACTTCCATTAGAAAGTTAAGACCCTTGTGAGACCTCGCTAAAATCAGATGACTTGTTTATACAATATTCATGGACTGTTGAAGGGTGGTCAGCGGACAGATCACAAAGCATGGGAAGGAAAATGTTGTATTAATTCACATGCAACCTAAAGAAATCATATGGAGAACTCACCCAAAATAGCTTGCCCATATATTTATAAATCATATGGTACAAAATACCCCATAGTGGTTATCTCTCCAGGTCCTGGGACCTTTCAAAAACGTAAATAAATAAAGATGTCTTCTCATTATCATAGGGATTTTTAGATGTCTTTCTGTCTCTGAATGCCCTGCTTTCCTTGTCCATCAGATTCTTCATTGCAGGCTGCTCACATTGTTAATAACACAAATAAATCTTAAAGTGCAGTTACAACGTGAGTTGCATTGCTTAAGGTGAGATAGCTGTCTGTATGCAACCAGGAAACATTTCATTTCATTCCCATTCAACTAGTGAAAAATTGAGCTTCAAATTTGTTGAGACATTTCCCCAAGTTCTAACGCTTAAAGTGACTAAATCAAAATATAAAGTTGGCATCTCCTTGATCTACATGCTTCCTTGCACTCCTTGATGCCACATGACTTAAAAAGTGCTCAGGATTCTTCACTGGCCACAATATTTTTGCAGTGAACACTAATGACAGGAAATTGAGAGATAGGATGAATGTCAGTCAGCATCCAGCAAGATACCACATGGAGTTCCCATTTATGTTTCTCTGCTTGACAGAATTCAATGAGATCAGCTTGACTTTTTTTGGTAGTGTAGTATGCTGCCTTAAAACCTTTAGATATGACCTTAAAGTTTACAACCCTTTAAAATGTCTTAAATAAGTGTCATCTCTTGAAATACAATGGTTTGTATAGTGGTACTTTTATATTTGAATACCTTGGGTTACCATTGCAATCATGGTAATAGTGAACCCTCATTTCCCCCCAGATTATCTTTTCTGTTTATAACAGTTTTATTTTCCTTGCCTTCATGTAGGAAGAGTTGCACTTATTTGCTATTGGATGACTTAAGTTGAATTTTCAACTATATTCCACAACCTAGAGACTGTATCTCCAAAGCTAAAGCATAATGAGAAGACATTTGCTTTTAGAGATATCCTCAACATGGCTCAGGAGCCTTTTAGAATATACATATGACTGCTATATAGAGGAAATGGTGACTAGGGCTGAAGCTTCTGGGTGTGTTAAGTGGCATGGATATCCATTTAAAATTAACAGTCATCACAATTCTATTGATGTGAGCCTAAACGTAATTGATAAAACAATGGATTACTAAGATACTTTTGCTCCTTGGTGGAGGTCTATAAATAGAAGCAGTATCCCATTATAAAGACATTGCAACAATTCTCAGTGGTGCTCTAATCAAAAAAGAAAATCCAAAATCACAGATTTCTGAGTATAAAATTTAATATAGGGATTGTAATAGGATTTAAAAATTTCCTTTATCAAAGATGATCAATTGTAAATATGCTGAGGAATGCTGAATGGCTGAGAAAGACCTAAAGAAATGTTCAATATCTTTAGTCATAGGGAAAATGCAAATCAAAACAACCCTAAGATTTCACCTCACACCAGTGAGAATGGCTAAGATCAAAAACTCAGGTGACAGCAGATGCTGGCGAGGATGCGGAGAAAGAGGAACACTCCTCCATTGTTGGTGGGATTGCAGACTGGTACAACCATTCTGGAAATCTGTCTGGAGGTTCCTCAGATAATTGGACATTGAACTACATGAGGACCCAGCTATACCTCTCTTGGGCATATACCCAAAAGATGCCCCAACATGACCCCTGCCTGAGACACTGCCGGAACCTGAAGGAAACAGACCGGATAAACAGTTCTCTGCACCCAAATCCCATGGGAGGGAGAGCTAAACCTTCAGAGAGGCAGACAAGCCTGGGAAACCAGAAGCGACTGCTCTCTGTACATACATCTCGGACGCCAGAGGAAAACACCAAAGGCCATCTGGAACCCTGGTGCACTGAAGCTCCCAGAAGGGGCGGCACAGGTCTTCCTGGTTGCTGCCACCGCAGAGAGCCCGTGGGCAGCACCCCGCGAGCAAACTTGAGCCTCGGGACCACCGGTAAGACCAACTTGTCTGTTGCAAGAAAGCTGCCTGGTGAAATCGGGACACACAGAGGCAGAATTCCTCTAGGACCGGCACGTCCTGTGTTTACCAGGAAGTCACACACCCACGGATCTCGGCCCGCAGCAGCTCTCTGCTCCCAGACCCCGTGGGAAAGAGACCTCACCGCCTGGTCAGGTGGGCACTCCTGAGGCTGCAGAGCGGAAGAGACCACCAACACTGCCCACCCCTGCCCACATCCCTGGCCCAAGAGGAAACTGTATAAGGCCTCTGGGCTCCCGTGGGGGAGGGCCCAGGAGCGGCAGGACCCCTGCCAGAGACACCCCTGGAACCTGAAGGAAACAGACCAGATAAACAGTTCTCTGCACCCAAATCCCGTGGGAGGGAGAGCTAAACCTTCAGAGAGGCAGACAAGCCTGGGAAACCAGAAGAGACTGCTCTCTGCACACACATCTCGGACGCCAGAGGAAAACACCAAAGGCCATCTGGAACCCTGGTGCACTGAAGCTCCCAGAAGGGGCGGCACAGGTCTTCCTGGTTGCTGCCGCCGCAGAGAGCTCGTGGGCAGCACCCCGCGAGCAAACTTGAGCCTTGGGACCACAGGTAAGACCAACTTGTATGCTGCAAGTGACCTGCCTGGTGAACTCAAGACCCAGGCCCACAGGAACAGCTGAAGACCTGTACAGAGGAAAAACTACATGCACGAAAGCAGAACACTCTGTCTCCATAACTGGCTGAAAGAAAACAGTAAAACAGGTCTAGAGCACTCCTGACACACAGGCTTATAGGGACAGTCTAGCCACTGTCAGAAATAGCAGAACAAAGTAACACTAGAGATAATCTGACGGCAAGAGGCAAGCGCAGGAACCCAAGCAACAGAAACCAAGACTACATGGCATCATCGGAGCCCAATTCTCCCACCAAAACAAACATGGAATGTCCAAACACACCAGAAAAGCAAGATCTAGTTTCAAAATCATATTTGATCATGATGCTGGAGGACTTCAAGGAAGACGTGAAGAACTCCCTTAGAGAAACACAGGAAAACATTAATAAACAAGTAGAAGAAGCCTACAGGGAGGAATTGCAAAAATGCCTGAAAGAATTCCAGGAAAACATAAATAAACAAGTAGAAGCCCATAGAGAGGAGACACAAAAATCCCTGAAAGAATATCAGGAAATCATAAATAAACAAGTAGAAGCCCATAGAGAGGAGTCACAAAAATCCCTGAAAGAATTCCAGGAAAACACAAACAAACAGTTGAAGGAATTAAAAATGGAAATAGAAGCAATCAAGAAAGAACACATGGAAACAACCCTGGATATAGAAAACCAAAAGAAGAGACAAGGAGCTGTAGATACAAGCTTCACCAACAGAATACAAGAGATGGAAGAGAGAATCTCAGGAGCAGAAGATTCCATAGAAATCATTGACTCAACTGTCAAAGATAATGTAAAGCGGAAAAAGCTACTGGTCCAAAACATACAGGAAATCCAGGACTCAATGAGAAGATCAAACCTAAGGATAATAGGTATAGAAGAGAGTGAAGACTCCCAGCTCAAAGGACCAGTAAATATCTTCAACAAAATCATAGAAGAAAACTTCCCTAACCTAAAAAACGAGATACCCATAGGCATACCATAAGCCTACAGAACTCCAAATAGATTGGACCAGAAAAGAAACTCCTCCCGTCACATAATAGTCAAAACACCAAACGCACAAAATAAAGAAAGAATATTAAAAGCAGTAAGGGAAAAAGGTCAAGTAACATATAAAGGCAGACCTATCAGAATCACACCAGACTTCTCGCCAGAATCTATGAAGGCCAGAAGATCCTGGACTGATGTCATACAGACCCTAAGAGAACACAAATGCCAGCCCAGGTTACTGTATCCTGCAAAACTCTCAATTAACATAGATGGAGAAACCATGATATTCCATGACAAAACCAAATATACACAATATCTTTCTACAAATCCAGCACTACAAAGGATAATAAAGGGTAAAGCCCAACATAAGGAGGCAAGCTATACCCTAGAAGAAGCAAGAAACTAATCGTCTTGGCAACAAAACAAAGAGAATGGAAGCACACAAACATAACCTCACATCCAAATATGAATATAACGGGAAGCAATAATCACTATTCCTTAATATCTCTCAACATCAATGGCCTCAACTCCCCAATAAAAAGACATAGATTAACAAACTGGATACGCAACTAGGACCCTGCATTCTGCTGCCTACAGGAAACACACCTCAGAGACAAAGACAGACATTACCTCAGAGTGAAAGGCTGGAAAACAACTTTCCAAGCAAATGGTCAGAAGAAGCAAGCTGGAGTAGCCATTCTAATATCAAATAAAATCAATTTTCAACTAAAAGTCATCAAAAAAGATAAGGAAGGACAAATCATATTCATCAAAGGAAAAATCCACCAAGATGAACTCTCCATCCTAAATATCTATGCCCCAAATACAAGGGCACCTACATATGTAAAAGAAACCTTACTAAAGCTCAAAACACACATTGCACCTCACACAATAATAGTGGGAGATTTCAACACCCCACTCTCATCAGTGGACAGATCATGGAAACAGAAATTAAACAGAGATGTAGACAGACTAAGAGAAGTCATGAGCCAAAAGGACTTAACGGATATTTATAGAACATTCTATCCTAAAGCAAAAGGATATACCTTCTTCTCAGCTCCTCAGGGTACTTTCTCCAAAATTGACCATATAATTGGTCAAAAAACGGGCCTCAACAGGTACAGAAAGATAGAAATAATCCCATGCGTGCTATCGGACCACCACGGCCTAAAACTGGTCTTCAATAACAATCAAGGAAGAATGCCCACATATACTTGGATATTGAACAATGCTCTACTCAATGATAACCTGGTCAAGGAAGAAATAAAGAAAGAAATTAAAAACTTTTTAGAATTTAATGAAAATGAAGGTAAAACATACCCAAACTTATGGGACAAAATGAAAGCTGTGCTAAGAGGAAAACTCAAAGTGCTGAGTGCCTGCAGAAAGAAACAGGAAAGAGCATATGTCAGCAGCTTGACAGCACACCTAAAAGCTATAGAACAAAAAGAAGCAAATACACCCAGGAGGAGTAGAAGGCAGGAAATAATCAAACTCAGAGCTGAAATCAACCAAGTAGAAACAAAAAGGACCATAGAAAGAATCAACAGAACCAATAGTTGGTTCTTTGAGAAAATCAACAAGATAGATAAACCCTTAGCCAGACTAACGAGAGGACACAGAGAGTGCGTCCAAATTAACAAAATCAGAAATGAAAAGGGAGACATGACAACAGATTCAGAGGAAATTCAAAAAATCATCAGATCTTACTATAAAAGCCTATATTCAACAAAACTTGAAAATCTTCAGGAAATGGACAATTTCCTAGACAGATACCAGGTACCCAAGTTAAATCAGGAACAGATAAACCTGTTAAACAACCCCATAACTCCTAAGGAAATAGAAGCAGTCATTAAAGGTCTCCCAACCAAAAAGAGCCCAGGTCCATACGGGTTTAGTGCAGAATTCTATCAGACCTTCATAGAAGACCTCATACCAATATTATCCCAACTATTCAACAAAATTGAAACAGATGGATCACTACCGAATACCTTCTACGAAGCCACAATTACTCTTATACCTAAACCACACAAAGACACAACAAAGAAAGAGAACTTCAGACCAATTTCCCTTATGAATATCGACGCAAAAATACTCAACAAAATTCTGGCAAACCGAATCCAAGAGCACATCAAAACAATCATCCACCATGATCAAGTAGGCTTCATCCCAGGCATACAGGGATGGTTTAATATACGGAAAACCATCAACGTGATCCATTATATAAACAAACTGAAAGAACAAAACCACATGATCATTTCATTAGATGCTGAGGAAGCATTTGACAAAATTCAACACCCCTTCATGATAAAAGTCCTGGAAAGAATAGGAATTCAAGGCCCATACCTGAACATAGTAAAAGCCATATACAGCAAACCAGTTGCTAACATTAAACTAAATGGAGAGAAACTTGAAGCAATCCCACTAAAATCAGGGACTAGACAAGGCTGCCCACTCTCTCCCTACTTATTCAATATAGTTCTTGAAGTTCTAGCCAGAGCAATCAGACAACAAAAGGAGGTCAAGGGGATACAGATCGGAAAAGAAGAAGTCAAAATATCACTATTTGCAGATGATATGATAGTATATTTAAGTGATCCCAAAAGTTCCACCAGAGAACTACTAAAGCTGATAAACAACTTCAGCAAAGTGGCTGGGTATAAAATTAAATCAAATAAATCAGTTGCCTTCCTCTATACAAAAGAGAAACAAGCTGAGAAAGAAATTAGGGAAACGACACCCTTCATAATAGACCCAAATAATATAAAGTACCTCGGTGTGACTTTAACAAAGCAAGTAAAACATCTGTACAATAAGAACTTCAAGACACTGAAGAAGGAAATTGAAGAAGACCTCAGAAGATGGAAAGATCTCCCATGCTCATGGATTGGCAGGATTAATATAGTAAAAATGGCCATTTTACCAAAAGCAATCTAAAGATTCAATGCAATCCCCATCAAAATACCAATCCAATTCTTCAAAGACCTAGACAGAACAATTTGCAAATTCATCTGGAATAACAAAAAACCCAGGATAGGTAAAGCTTTCCTCAACAATAAAAGGACTTCAGGGGGAATCACTATCCCTGAACTCAAGCAGTATTACAGAGCAATAGTGATAAAAACTGCATGGTATTGGTACAGAGACAGACAGATAGACCAATGGAATAGAATTGAAGACCCAGAAATGAACCCACACACCTATGGTCACTTGATTTTTGACTAAGGAGCCAAAACCATCCAATGGAAAAAAGATAGCATTTTCAGCAAATGGTGCTGGTTCAACTGGAGGTCAACATGTAGAAGAATGCAGATCGATCCATCCTTATCACCCTGTACAAAGCTTAAGTCCAAGTGGATCAAGGACCTCGACATCAAACCAGACACACTCAAACTAATAGAAGAAAAACTAGGGAAGCATCTGGGACACATGGGCAATGGAGAAAATTTCCTGAACAAAACACCAGTGGCTTACGCTCTAAGATCAAGAATCGACAAATGGGATCTCATAAAACTGCAAAGCTTCTGTAAGGCAAAGGACACTGTGGTTAGGACAAAACGGCAACCAACAAATTGGGAAACGATCTTTACCAATCCTACAACAGATTAGGATTAGCAGCCTTATTTATAATAGCCAGAAGCTGGAAAGAATCCAGATGCCCTTCAACAGAGGAATGGATACAGAAAATGTGGTACATCTACACAATGGAGTATTACTCAGCTATCAAAAACAATGACTTTATGAAATTCGTAGGCAAATGGTTGGAACTGGAAAATATCGTCCTGAGTGAGCTAACCCAATCACAGAAAGACACACATGGTATGCACTCATTGATAAGTGGCTATTAGCCCAAATGCTTGAATTACCCTAGATGCCTAGAACAAATGAAACTCAAGAAGGATGATCAAAATGTGAATGCTTCACTCCTTCTTTAAAAGGGGAACAAGAATACCCTTGGCAGGGAAGAGAGAGGCAAAGATTAAAACAGAGACTGAAGGAACACCCATTCAGAGCCTGCCCCACATGTGGCCCATACATATACAGCCACCCATATAGACAAGATGGATGAAGCAAAGAAGTGCAGACCGACAGGAGCCGGATATAGATCGCTCCTGAGAGACACAGCCAGAATACAGCAAATACAGTGGCGAATGCCAGCAGCAAACCAATGAACTGAGAATATGACCCCCGTTTAAGGAATCAGAGAAAGAACTGGAAGAGCTTGAAGGAGCTCGAGACCCCATATGTACAACAATGCCAAGCAACCAGAGCTTCCACGGACTAAGCCACTACCTAAAGACTATACATGGACTGACCCTGGACTCTGACCCCATAGGTAGCAATGAATATCCTAGTAAGAGCACCAGTGGAAGCGGAAGCCCTGGGTCCTGCTAAGACTGAGCCCCCAGTGAACTAGACCTTGGGGGGGAGGGCGGCAATGGGGGGAGGGTTGGGAGGGGAACACCCATAAGGAAGGGGAGGTGGGAGGGGTATGTTTGCCCGGATACCGGGAAAGGGAATAACACTCAAAATGTATATAAGAAATACTCAAGTTAATAAAAAAAAAGATGCCCCAACATGTAACAAAGACACATGCTCCAATATGTTCATATCAGCCTTATTTATAATAGCCAGAAGCTGGAAGGAACCCAGATGCCCTTCAACAGAGGAATGGATACAGAAAATGTGGTACATCTACACAATGGAATACTACCCATCTATGAAAAACAATGCCTTTATGAAATTCATAGGCAAATGGATGGAACTGGAAAATATCGTCCTGCGTGAGGTAACCCAATCACAGAAAAACACATATGGTGTGCACTCATTGATAAGTGGATATTAGCCCAAATGCTTGAATTACCCTAGATACACAGAACATATGAAACTCAAGAATGATGACCAAAATGTGAATGCTTCACTCCTTCTTTAAAAGGGGAACAAGAATACCCTTGTGAGGGAATAGGGTGGCAAAGTTTAGAACAGAGGCAGAAGGAACACCTATTCAGCGCCTGCCCCACATGTGGCCCATATCTACCGAACTAGATAAGATGGATGAACCAAAGTAGTGCAGGCTGACAGGAACCTGATGTATATCTCTCCTGAGAGACACAGCCAGAATACAGCAAATACATAGGTGAATGCCATCATTAAACCACTGAACTGAGAACGGGATCCCCATTGAAGGAATCTTAGAATGGACTGAAAGAGCTTGAAGGGGCTTGAACCCCATATGAACAAGAATGCTAACCAACCAGAGCTTCCAGGTACTAAGCCACTAGCCAAAGACTATACATGGACTGACTCTGGGCTCCAACCTCATAGGTAGCAATGAATAGCCTAGTAAGAGCACCAGTGGAAGGGGAAGCCCTTGGTCCTACCAAGACTGAACCCCAGTGAACTTGTGATTGTTGGTAGCACCAGTGGAAGGGCGGTAATGGGGGGAGGATGGGGAGGGAATACCTATAGAGAAGGGGAGGGGGAGGGAATAGGGGGATGTTGGCCCGGAAACCGGGAAAGGGAATAACAATCGAAATGTAAGTAAGAAATACCCAAGTTAATAAAGATGAAAAAAAATCCTCGATATAGACAATGTGAAAATAAATTTAAAAAATAAATAAATATGCTTAGAAGGACTCAAGGAGAAAAAATAACATCTAGCCTAATAAATTGCATTAACAACAGATAAGAAAATATACTAAAATTTATGAAAAAGGCTATGGGGTTTTGGAAAGGCTTTAGTGTTTGTGAGGAGAGAAAAACCATTGCTCCATACAAGAAGTCAACACCATGTTATGCAAAGGCACTTTTAATAGTGTTTTCTTGTAGTCTTGGCTCCTTTTAAATCACTTTTTCATGCAGCAATGATTTAATACTTTTAATATGAAAAGACAGCATCATTGAAGTATCTTGATTTACTGTAATGTTTATTGTTTCCTTTAATTTTTATTTTTACTTACATCTTCTTAGTAGAAGCATCATGTATCCTGTACTAGTTTGGAATTTTTTGTTTTCATTTGTTATTATTTTATTGAAAATAGATTTTTAATGCAATATATTATGATTAGGGTTTTCCCTCAGCAAACTCATCCCACATCCTCTCTACTTCTTTACTCAGTCAAATCCACAAATGTTCTTTCAGTGTTTCTTCAGATCTTAATGTTTTTTCAAATTACAGATTTCTGTCATTTGTAGCCTCCATTTTCTTCCACTATTCTTGTCTTTCTCCTCTCAGTCACACATCCTCCATGGAACATATGCTTTGATTTCTTTGCTTTTGGGTCATGACAGTGAACAGCAGAAGTATTTAGAGTAGGTTTAGTGACACTGGATAAGATCCCAACTCCATTCCTAATGACTGACTAAACAAATGTACATAAACTGAATGGAACTTTAAAACTCCCTTACACAAATCCCACAATTGTCCCCAATGTGTCCAACACCATCTGCCAAGAGAAGTTTTATAGAAAGTAATGTGTTGTGGAAACAGAATTGACAACCCAAGAGACTTCAGTTCCGCTCTTCTTTGACTTTTATAAAACAAACAAAAAACAACAAAATAAACAGAACAACATGATTTTTGTTATCTTTCTGGTTATGATACTTTTGAGTAATGCAATAAATAAATGTTTAAGATAGTTGTTTTAAGAATAGTTTCTATATTTGCATTAGCTGAGGATGAGAAGTTTATTGGATGGGGAGAAATATGCAGACCAAGATCATTGTAAATTGAAAGTATTGGAAGAGAAATAAACAGAAGGGCAATCTTCCTTGGAAAGGTAGTCACTAGGGGAAGCTAAATAATGGACTATTAAGATAACATGTAGCACAGCCTCTTTAAGGGAGATAGATTTGAAGGAAAGGCACTCTAATGAACTGTGTCCAACAGTATACAAACAGTAGTGGAAATGTGCCATGGGGCTAATTTCCTCTCCACTGTGACCATATGCTCGCTGAAGGCATTAATGGTGCTAATTGCTTGGGGAGGACTCTGTGAAGTGCACTTTATGTGCTTTGCTGAGAAATATCACAGAAAACATAAAATCTCAAGGTTGCTATTTGCAGTTTGTCAGGAATCAGCCACAATTTATTTTAGGAGGATTTGATATTAAGAAAAAGCCTAATTTCCCATCTGCCTGGGCCAAGTAAACCACTATGCACTCAAGGAGCAAAGGATTTCCAAATTAACTCTCCATGTCCGGATTGCTTGACACGTTCTGAGCCAACACGGATGGAAATACATTGCAATAGTTGTGCTTCTGAGACTCATACTCTGAGCACTGGAAACAATAAAGTGTGGAAAGGAGATGGCAGGAGACAAAGAAAAGCCTAGAACCTACAGAGTCCCAGAGAGAAGAAAATCAGAGCCACCTCACTTGTAGGTAATTGGCTACATTGAAACTTGAGTATAACATAATTCAATTATCCAACTAAAGAAGAAAATGTATTTAGCTCCAAAACACACACACAGCATCATGGTAAATATATGTAGCCTACAGAGATAACAACTAAATAGAAGCTTAGGCATGAGTATGAAATTGCAGATAAATCAGGCATATACTGGCAGTGAAAGAAACTTCCTATCCTTATCCCAAAAGAACGTTGTAGAAAAGAATGCAGGCTTTTTTAGTGAGCAGGTATTAGATATATCAAGGCTAGACACACCACAAATCCTGTCCGTTTTTCTTTCAAACACAATTTGTGAGTAATGACTGAATTCTGCAGAGAAGCTAGTGCTGCACATTTTCTCAGAGATAAAGGAGATGTCACCTTGATAGACAGGTGAACAGGGAACACTGCATGACAAAACCAATTCCAGGAAGCCTATGTACAGAGATAATTTCTAAATTTCCTTCCATCATTTAAAACCTGAATTAATGAAATCTGGCTTTGCACAATGATTGGAGCTGACAACACAGAACATTCATTAACTAGGATTCTATGTCACAGAGAGAATGTCAGAGGTGATGACCTGAAAGACTCAGGCTGTGCAGGAGACATACCTTCTGATTCTAATTCTTCTAGTCTTATAAATGATAGACTATTCTTCATTGATCCTTCCCACTGTCTCAAATCAAATGGATCCCATTATAACAGATCGTAGACTTTCCTGAATTAAACTCAATTCCTCATGGCCTCAACTTTCCTTGTATTTCTTCCTTGACAGATGCCCTTCTCTTTGCATCCCAAGTCATGTTAATTGTTTGAAATTCTCTTACTGTTATTCTTTCCTAAATGGTACAATAAGAAAAGAATTCTGTTGCAATACTGGAACAATTTCTGTACTGCTCTCTAGATCCATGGTTAGTCAGGCTGAGACCTTGCCTAAGTAAGTCCGTGTAATTGCCTGAAACAAATCACAGTAGATTTGGTTTTCCCCCAGAGCCAGCTTAATTACTCTCATAAGAAACAGTGCAAACCAAAAATCATTAATTGGATATTTTGCATACGTGGTAAAGGCAGGGGAGGTATTTGAATCTGTCATCATAGTCTGTATACTAAAAAGCAAGGAAGTGACTTGTTAATTTGTACTTGCTTATGTGCCCTTCACATTTTTTGGGATCTACAGACAAATATTTAAGTCTTCTAGTCTACAAACCCTCACTCCCATTCACAGGCTGCCACACGGATAATGACACATAAAAAAGTGTCCATCAGAATGGACAGCATTCCCCTAGTCTGCTTTGAACATCAGACATATCACCTTAAGCTATTAATCTTCCCACTCTACTGACTCTCTGGTTCACCAAGGGAAACAAGGCAAGCTTTTCTTAAAATACAGTGAATTGCCATTCAGTTTGCAGAATGATCCATGCCTGTGTTTTTGTTCATGACATTTTAGATAACAGCCTTGATGCTGTGAGAAGAGGGAAAGTAACAATCCACTTCTGAGATTAGGTAAGAAATTCAGACCCTGAGATATTTTACCTCCTAGGGCTGGACAGGCACCTAGACTGTCCTTGGAATAAATAATCAAAGAGAATCTTACCTCAGCAGGATATATGATATCTGTCTCTATAATAGACATTTGAGCTCCTATTTTTAGGTTTATTCTCACACCAGGGAGAGAGAAGTGGCCTGGGGGAGTTTTCTACAAAGCCACTAGTCCTCTGCAGGGGCAACTTTTCCTTAAATACTCATCTTGCTTTCTGTCCTGTTCTAACTAAAGTGGCTTTAGGAGGCAGCTTCCATATTTGAGGACACATTGTCTTCTTTTGAGAGTTGACTGTGAGTTTTCTGTTGGCTGAAGGAAACAAGTTTTGTTTTTGGAGACAGGTTCCCCTCTTTTTGTATCTCATGGTTATGTTCACAGTTTGTTATTCTTTCCTAAAGAGTATAAAAAGGAAGGATTCTGCTACAAGGCTAAAATAATTTTTGTACTGTTTTCTAGCTCCATGGTTAGTCAGGCTGAGACTTTGCCTAAGTAAATCCATGCAATTGGCTGAAACAGTACACAGTGCTTTTTGCTTGCAGGGTCCATTATTTCCATTCTTGTCTATTACCTATTTATTTACTTATATTTAGAAATGACAGGGAACCTGAGGATGCTAGAATCAAATTCTCAGTTTGAGGAGGAAACTTTCTGGTGTCCTGAAGGACATTCTTATGGCTTGTAGAACGTGGGTAAATGAATTAAGTAATGAGGTCACAAGTCACTGGAGGTAAACTGGATGAATGGTGAACTGGGATTGTGTGAAGAAAAACAGAGAAAAAGAAGGATCAAAGTCAAGAGTGTATTAAATAGGACTCATCAATGTATAGACTGGACTTACTGATGCTCCATTGCCGAGTTAGGGTTTGACCGGTATAGATGGTGTTTCATACATTTCAAAGAGCTACAAGAAATGAATTGAATGTTTTCACTATAAAGGAATATATGTTTGAGGAGAGAGATATGTGTAAGATGGTATTTATATCAAGGTAAAGTATGTTATATCATAAACATATAAATTCTTGATGACTTACTGTGCTGATTAACTATGTTTCTTTTAAAATGTGGGTTTTCACTTCTAAGTACTGTTTGAATAACCTGGACATTTGATTCTAAAGAGAGGTATTTAGACTGACTAATATACCACTGTGAGATATTAAAAAAGACAACAAGAGTCACATTTGTGTTTGAGTTCCTTTTGAGGATGGATAGACCATGGATCTATATGGTATTCAGTGACTTCCTAGTATTGAAACTTAATGAAAAGAGTCGAAAGAGAAAGCTTGTTTGTATGTAAGACAAAATGGACTTCAGTGTTCCTCTTTTCTCCTTTGTAGGCCATACTGAGAAATTATTTCATCTCTTTGAGCCTAAGTTTGTCCGTTTTAAAAATAATGTATATGCTTTATTCATCATTGTGCTGTATGTGCCAGGCCTGCTAAGAATTTGACTTCTGTTATTGCATTTGACATTCAAAGGAAGTCTGTGAGCTAGATGATATTATTATGTCCAACTTTCAGATAAGGAAAGTGTATATTAGAGAGATCAAGCAAACAAATGCATTGGATGGGTGCTTGCAAAGAGGTAGTGAAAAAATTTTAGCAGTGTGCTGAAAGAAAAATCACAATGGTTGATACTGCTGGTAGGCATAGCAAGGCTGAAAGGTGAAACTCTGTGTAGTAAGACACTGTGTAGACTATGAAGAAGCAGGGAGAGAAGACTGGGGGCTTTTGTGGTTTAGCCTAGTGCTTTGTATTGAGAAGTGATGTGATACACAGATGCTAACACACTTTGGCAAAGAGTAAGTGAGTCATTAGTACTTGAGAGGCCAGACACAGTAATTTCTGTGGACAGATTGCATGTTACAAGGCTGACTTCTCTGTTCACTCCACTGTCAGAGAAGATGAGCCCAAGGCTCAGGTAAGGACAAACGTGATGAGGAATTATAGAGCTTCAGGGCAGGGTCTCTGTGGATAGCATACTAACACTTTCTGAAGCAGGTTTCACTGTTAAACTAAAATTTTAACTTAAGCCTCTGGGCTGCTTCAAATTCAGGTTTCAGTAAAAGGGAAAACATCTGGACATTTTCAAATTCTGGTTTCACTGTTGTTTTAAACATAATAAAATGCAGGTACAAAATTTATCATTGTGACAAATGAATTAATACAAACACCTGCAAGCACATTTATATTGAATACATGCTGATTTAATTTTTCAAATTATATCTGAAATGATAGTGATAAAAAAACTGAGTTTGCACATATTTTAAAACAACTTATTTTTTATTTTTCAATAAAACTTAAAGTAGGGTTTCATGTTAGCTCTAGTGCATGGCTCAAAAAAGGAAGGGGCATAGATTTCCCAATGCATATGTTTTTAAGTCAGCTATCAATGATAACAAGAAAACATGGATATTAAATATAAATTGTGTTCTTTATTCATTCTTTAAATACTTTACATTTATTTAATATTGCATATTTACTTATGTGCATGTTCATTGGGCATGTGAAGGTAAGAAGGTAGACTGTAGACCTCGTTCCTCTCCTTTATCGTGTATGTGGGTTCTGAAGATCAAGCAAAGTTTATTAGACTTCATCACAAGTGCCTTTACCATCTAAACCATGTGGCCGAACCATTTTTCAATGTCAATTATTTCAATCTCACATATTTCTACAACACTCAAACTGTATACCTTCATTTTCAGTATAATGAATCAAGATACTGAAGGACTAACCCATGTCAAGATCGTGAGATTCGGTGAAATGATTGCAATTAAACACAAAATTGACAGTAAATATGCTGTCATTTATAGTAAACAATTCTACCTCCTCCATTTATAGATACCTTATAGTGTACATTGTCTTCTTCTTACAGTTTTCTAAGACTTAAGCCTGAGCAACTCCACTCTGTAAACTAGCAGCTTTTTTCTTAGCTAAAATTAAAAGATAAATCCTCAAAGCATGGGCTGTCTTCTGGAACTCTAGCCTTTGTCATGATCTTACAGTAATGTTTTGGGAAACCTCATGCAAGTCCTCCAGGCTGTTTTGGATAAATCTGTTCCTGTGGGAAAAAAATGCACATGGCATCATTTGAGATATCCCAGAGAACTATCTAATTGAGAAGAGGAAATAAAAGTTATTTCCAGCTCTCCAAGAGGGAGCCCATTGAGGGCTTCCCAGGAGAAAAAAGAAAAAGATGAAATAATGTGGAACACAAGAGGAAATTCACTGACTCCATCTAGGGCAAGATTGTACCAAAGATACCCTGGAAGGGATAGTGTGAGTGGGTATGAGTGGAAGTACGAAGTGGGTAAGGGTCTGGAGAAAGGCAGAAATGTGGAGAGATTGGTATAGGGTTATAGAATGAACATGAGGAAGGTACTCGAATGTCCTCTTTTGAAGAATATGAAGTATGTGGAAGCCGTGACAGTAAATAAAGACAAAAGGCATGGCCTACTTAGGGAAGACTTGCATGGAACATAAAACATGGTGGGCTTTCCCTTTCAAAGGGGTGCAGAACATGATGAGAGGTTGAAGAGGAAAACCAACTCTCAAAATTACATTTGATTATAGTATTACCAACAGAATAAAGCTAATGCTATTAAAAATGTTTCTACTGTTTCTAAAACAATCTCTTTTTTACCAAGTTTTTGTTCCATAGCCAGCTACCTCCAAATCTTGTTCAGCCATTTTCTTTTATTATTTACTAAGGACCGTCTACAACTGCCTTACTTTCCAGGAAATAAATTACCACTATCATCTTCAAGTGTGTAGCCACTGGGCTATAGTGTGCCAGTTTAACTAGTCAGAGGAGATACAAAGATGACAAGTTTGTTTTCCATATATTATTTTACTAACACACACACAGAGAGAGAGAGAGAGAGAGAGACAGAGACAGAGACAGAGACAGAGACAGAGACAGACAGATACATGGAGATAGAGTCACAGAGACAGACAGAGACAGAGAGACAGAGACAGGAGAGAGAGAGAGAGAGAGAGAGAGAGAGAGAGAGAGAGAGAGAGAGAGAGAGAGAGAATGAAAGGGCAAAACAGCCCCAGCAGTGGTGAGATTTAAGCCCTGGATTGAAGGGCTTCAGAGCCCAGGCTCCAGAACACAACACAGGCTGTTCTTGCAGGGTCACATCCAACTCTGGCTATAAAGAGTTAACACTGGGATTAGACTAACAGAACCAGGATTTTGGATCTGTTTGCCACCTCAAGGATGGATTCTTATTTGTTAATAGTTTTGTGTGTTACATAGCTTTTCAGCCTTGGTTCCACGAATATCTTTCTATGAATAAAGGACTGTTTTAAGAGGCAGAAATTCCTTGTACTATTAAACTAAACAGTCATGGTCTCCATCTGCACCAGAGCTTTGGCTGTCCCACAGCACTGGGACTAAAACCCTGCCTGCAGAGAACTGGTCTGCCAGCAGTGCTCTCCCTCCTAAATCCACAGCCCACAGGTGGTACCTCACTTTCTCTCTACTAACTGTCCAAGGAGAGACCCTTCAGGAAATCATGGGGAGTGGGAGCCTCAGGGCAGAGAAAGAAAAGAACATACTGATCTCCATAAGAGCCCAGAGCTAAGGCTGTCCTACAGTCCTCCAGACCCAAAACCTACCCAGAGACAGTTGGTCTCGTAGAAATACACTCACTCTTAAGAACACAGGCTCATAGGCTCACAGGACCATGGGAGGGACAAACTACAGCTAGAGACAGCAAGTCCAAATAACACCAGAGAGAGCCAGATGGCCAGAGGCAAGCTCAAGAACTTACATAAAAGGTACTGAGACTACTTGGCATCATTAGAACCCAGTCCTCCCACTACAGCAGATACTGGCTATCACATCACACCAGAGAAGCAAGATTTGAATTTAAAATCACATCTCATGATGATGATAGAGAACTAAATATTGAAGAGAGAATCTCAGGGGCAGAAGATCCATAGAAAACGTTGACAGGATCATCAAAGAAAATGCAAACCACCAAAAGCTTATAACCAAAAACATCCAGGAAATCCAGGACATAATGAGAAGATTAAACATAAGGATAACAATATAGAAGAGAGCGAAGATTCCCAACTAATAGGCCAGTAAATATCTTCAACAAAATAACAGAAGAAATCTTCCCTAACCTAAAGGAAGAGATGCCCATGAACATACAAGAAGCATATAGAACTCCAAACAGATTGGACCAGAAAAGAAATTCATTCTGTCACATATTAGCCAAAACACAATATACACAAAACAAAGAAATAATATTAAAAGCAGTAAGGGAAAATGGTCAAGTAATATATAAAGTCAGACCTATAAGAATTACATAAGACTTTTCAACAGAGACTATGAAAACTAGAAGATCCTGGAGAGATGTCATACAAACCCTAAAAGAACACAAATGCCAGCCCAGGCTACTATAGCCAGAAAAACTCTCAATTACCATAGATGGAGATACCAAGATATTCCATGACAAAACCAAATGTACACAATATCTTTACACAAATCAAGCCCTGCATTCTACCTATAACAACAAAAATAACAGGAAACAACAATCCACTAGTCCTTAATATATCTTAACATCAATTGACTAAATGCCCCAATAAAAAGACATAGACTAGTAGACGGAATACTAAAACAGGATCAAGCATACAGGGAACATGCCTCAATGACAAAGACAGATACTACTTGAGAGTAAAAGGCTGGGTAAATTTTTCCAAGCAAATGGTCCCAAGAAAAAAATCTGGAGTGACCATTCTAATAGCTAATAGCATTGACTTTCAACCAAAAGTTATCAAAAAATATAAGGCAAGACACTTCATAATCATCAAAGGAAAAACATACCAAGATGAACTATCAATGCTAAATACCTATGGTCTAAATAGGCTCTAAATGCCAGGGCACCCACATTCATTAAAGAAACTTTACTACAGCTCAAAGCATACATTACACCTTACTGAATAATAGTTGGAGAGGTCAACACCCCTCTTTTGAAAAGGGACAGAACATGGAAACAGAAATTAAACAGAGACATAGTGAAACTAACAGAAGTTATGAAACAAATGGATTTAACAGGTAACTATAGAACATTTCATCCTAAATCAAGGGAATATACTTTCTTCTTACCTCATCACGGTACCTTCTTCAAAATTGACCATATAATCAGTCACAAAACAAGCTTTAATAGATAAAAGAAGATTGAAATAATCCCATGCATTGTGGACTAAGGCTTGACTTCAATAACAACAAAAACTACAGAAAACTCACATACACATGGAAGCTAAACAACGCTCTGATCAATGATAACTTGGTCAAAGAAGAAATAAAGAAAGAAATTAAAGACTTTTTAGAATTTAATGAAAATGAAGGCACAACATTCCCAAACTTATGGGATACAATGAAAGCAGTGCTAAGAGATAAACTCAGCCCTGAGTGCCTCTATAAAGGAACTGGAAACTTCATACACTAATAACTTTTAGTACACCTGAAAGCTCTAGAACACAAAGAAGCAAATTTACCTAAGAGGAGTAAAGGGCAGGAAATAATCAAACTTGGAGCTGAAATCAACCAAATAGAAAGAAAAAGAACTGTACAAAGAACCAAGAAAACCTGGAGCTATGTCTTTAGAGTGAATCATCAAGATAGATAAACCCTTAGCCAAAATAACCAGAGGGCACAGAGAGTGTATCCAAATTAATGAAATCAGAAATGAAATGGGAGACATAACAAAAGAAATTGAGGAAATTCAAAAAACTATCAGATCCTACTCAAAAGCCTATATTCAATAAGACTGGGAAATCTCGATGAAATGGGCAATTTTCTAGACAGATACCAGGTACCACAGTTAAATCAGAATCAGATAAACTATCTAAACAGTCCCATAACCCCTGAAGAAATAGAAACAGTCATTAAAAGTCTTCAAACTAAAAAAGGCCCAGGACCATATGGATTTAGTGCAGAATTCCATCAGATCTTCAAAGAAGACCTAATACCAAAACTCTTAAAACTATTCCAAAAAATAGAAAAAGAAGGAACACTACACAACTCATTCTTTTTTTTTTAGTCTTTTTTTTTGGGTGTTCCCCTCCCCACCCTACCCCCATTGCCACCCTCCCCCCAACAGTCTAGTTCACAGGGGTTCAGTCTTAGCAGGAACCATGGCTTCCCCTTCCACTGGTGCTCTTACTAGGATATTCATTGCTACCTATGAGGTCAGAGTCCAAGGTCAGTCCATGTATAGTCTTTAGGTAGTGGCTTAGTCCCTGGAAGCTCTGGTTGCTTGGTATTGTTGTACATATGGGGTCTCTAGCCCCTTCAAGCTCTTCCAGTTCTTTCTCTGATTCCTTCAACGGGGGTCCTATTCTCAGTTCAGTGGTTTGCTGCTGGCATTCGCCTCTGTATTTGCTGTATTCTGGCTGTGTCTCTCAGGAGCGATCTACATCCGGCTCCTGTCGGTCTGCACTTCTTTGCTTCATCCATCTTGTCTAATTGGATGGCTGTATATGTATGGGCCACATGTGGGGCAGGCTCTGAAGGTGTTCCTTCAGTCTCTGTTTTAATCTTTGCCTCTCTCTTCCCTGCCAAGGGTATTCTTGTTCCCCTTTTAAAGAAGGAGTGAAGCATTCACATTTTGATCATCTGTCTTGAGTTTCATTTGTTCTAGGCATCTACGGTAATTCAAGCATTTGGGCTAATAGCCACTTATCAATGAGTGCATACCATGTGTGTCTTTCTGTGATTGGGTTAGCTCACTCAGGACGATATTTTCCAGTTCCAACCATTTGCCTACGAATTTCATAAAGTCATTGTTTTTGATAGCTGAGTAATATTCCATTGTGTAGATGTACCACATTTTCTGTATCCATTCTTCTGTTGGAGGTCATCTGGGTTCTTTCCAGCTTCTGGCTATTATAAATAAGGCTGCGATGAACATAGTGGAGCACGTGTCTTTTTTATATGTTGAGGCATCTTTTGGGTATATGCCCAAGAGAGGTATAGCTGGATCCTCAGGCAGTTCAATGTCCAATTTTCTGAGGAACCTCCAGACTGATTTCCAGAATGGTTGTACCAGTCTGCAATCCCACCAACAATGGAGGAGTGTTCCTCTTTCTCCACATGCTCTCCAGCATCTGCTGTCACCTGAGTTTTTGATCTTAGCCATTCTCACTGGTGTGAGGTGAAATCTCAGGGTTGTTTTGATTTGCATTTCCCTTATGACTAAAGATGTTGAACATTTCTTTAGGTGTTTCTCTGCCATTCGGCATTCCTCAGCTGTCAATTCTTTGTTTAGCTCTGAACCCCATTTTTTAATAGGGTTATTTGTCTCCCTGCGGTCTAACTTCTTGAGTTCTTTGTATACTTCGGATATAAGGCCTCTATCTGTTGTAGGATTGGTAAAGATCTTTTCCCAATCTGTTGGTTGCCATTTTGTCCTAACCACAGTGTCCTTTGCCTTACAGAAGCTTTGCAGTTTTCTGAGATCCCATTTGTTGATTCTTGATCTTAGAGCATAAGCCATTGGTGTTTTGTTCAGGAAATTTTTTCCAGTGCCCATGTGTTCCAGATGCTTCCCTAGTTTTTCTTCTATTAGTTTGAATGTGTCTGGTTTGATGTGGAGGTCCTTGATCCACTTGGACTTAAGCTTTGTTCAGGTACACAACTCATTCTTTGAATACACAATTATACTTATATCTAAACCACAAAAAAACCTACAAAGGAAGGGAACTTCAGAACAATTTCTCTTATGAAAATCATTGTAAATATACTCAAATTCTTGCAAATAAAATCCAAGGAAACATCAAAGAGATCATTCACCATGATGAAGTAGGCTCCATCCCAGGGATGCAAGGATGTTTCAATATATGAACACCCATCAACATAATCCAGTATATAAACAAATTCAAGGAAAAAAATGATCATTTCATTAGATGCTGAGAAAACATTCGTCAAATTCAACACCCCTTCATGATAAAAGTCCTGAAAAGATCAGAAACTCAAGGCTCCTATCTAAACATAGTAAAAGCAATATACAGCAAACCAGTATCAAACTAAGTGGAGAGAAACTTGAAGCAATCCCACTAAAATCAGGGACTAAACAAAGCTGCCCATTCTCTTCTTACTTGTTCAATATACTACCAAAAATCCTCACCAGAGCAATCAGACAACAAAAGGAGGTCAAAGGGAAACAAATTGGGAAGGAAGAAGCCAAAACATCACTATTTGCAGATGATATGATAGTATTCTTAAGTGACCAAAAAATTTCCACCAGAAAACTTCTAAGCCTGATAAACAACTTCAGGAAAGTGGCTGGGTATAAAATTAAATCAAAGAAAAAATGGAATAAGAAAGAAATTAGGGAAATGAGACCCTTC
The DNA here is from genome assembly GCF_021556685.1 of Rattus norvegicus. Classification (NCBI taxonomy): domain Eukaryota; kingdom Metazoa; phylum Chordata; class Mammalia; order Rodentia; family Muridae; genus Rattus; species Rattus norvegicus. Next base: position 161,109,237 of record NC_141534.1, on the reverse strand, counting down.
ACAATAGTCCTAAATAATATAACATATCTTGGTGTGACTTTAACCAAGCAAGTGAATGATCTGTATTAAAATAACTTCAAGTCTCTGAAGAAAGAATCTGAAGATCTCAGAAGACAGAAATATCCCCCAGGCTCATAGTCTGGCAAGATTAACATTGTAAATATGGCCATCTTCCCACAAACAATGCAATCCCATCAAAATTCCAACTCATTTCTTCATTGAGTATAGAGTAATTTGGAAATTTATTTTGAAATGACAAAAGGATACTGAAAATTATTCTCAACAATAAAAGTACTTCTGGAGAAATCACCATCCCTGACCTCAACCTGTATTACAGATCAATCGTGATAAAAACTGCATGGTATTGATTCAGAGACAGACTAGTAGATCGATGTGATAGAATTGAAGACCCAGAAATGAACCCACACACCTATGGTCACTTGATCTCTGACTAAGGAGCTCAAATTATCCAATGGAAAAAGGATACTCTTCTCAGCAATGGTGCTCATTCAACTGGTGGTTAACATGTTGAAGAGTGAAAATTGTTCTAGTTTTATGTCCTTGTACAATTCTCAAGTCAAATTGGATCAAAGAACTCCACATAAAACTAGATAAACTGAATCTAATAGAAGAGAAAGTGGGGAAGAGCCTCAAACATATAGGAATAGGGAAAATTTTCCTTAATAATACACCAATGCCTTATGCTCTAAGATATTGAATCAACAAATGGTACCTCATAATATTGCAAGCTTATGTAAGAAAAAGGACACTGTCAATAGGACAAAACAATCACCCACAGATTGGGATAAGGTGTTTATCAATCCTACATCCAATAGAGGGCTAATATCTAATATATACCAAGAACCCAAAAGTTACAGAGATTCAAGTAATCCTATTAAAAAGTGTGGTACAGAGCTAAAAAATGACTTCTTAACTGAGGAATACCAAATGACTGAGAAGCACATAAAGAAATGTTCAACATCCTTAGTCATCAAGGGAATGCAGATCAAAATAACCCTGAGAGTCCTCCTAACACCACTCAGAATGGCTAAGATCAAAAACTCAGGTCACAGTAGTATGTGGAGAAAGATTAACACTCCTCCATTATTGGTGGGATTGCAAACTGGTACAACCACTGTAGAAGTCAGATTAGATTTGATAAATGTAGGTCTCCTGAAAAACTAATCAGTATAACTCTAGAGTGTGTCCTAAGCCTAATACCCTTTTTAAAAACACAAAGACAAAACCTTTCTCCCAAAATACTATGTTCTTTAGTATATAACCAGAAAATCTTGTAGTGTCTCAGAGAAATAATATAACAAGACTCAAAAATCACACCTGTTATGAAAATTAAATCAATTTTTTAAAAAAGAAGTAAGCTAATCAATATTGTATGAAACTTTTTAGTGTTTTCTAATCAGCCATGTCAGGAAATTAACCCAAAATTCCCATGGATTCCACATTAAGAAAATATGAGCCTCCTTCTGTGGTAAATATCAAAAACAACCACAAATCCTTGCTAGCCGGCATCTTCAAGACATTACCATGTGAATTTATAAAACAATTTACTCACCTTTTTTATTAATCCAATAACAATACAAAATAAGCAACTTTCAAACTATGATTGTACCCCAAAATCTATCTATTAAGCTGTATACCTGGAGCATCAGACTTTTATTTATTAAATACTTTTATAATGTATGTCTGTATTCACTCTGCCTGGTGTACAGACTTCTATTTTATAATAACTTTACAACTGACATATATCACCATTGTCTACTTGGAGTCAGTGACTAATTTTCCCTATCCAAGTTCTGAACTGCAGGTGAAAATCCCCGTGCGATTTGTATAAAATCTTTATTCTCTTCTTCTAACTTTAAAAACAAATTTAATCACATTTCCATTAATAGTTGTTATTAAGAAGCAGGCAATTTGTCAAACCAGGATTTTAACTGAAAATTCCTGTGGAGCACATATTAGAGAGAATGTGAATATCCTGTAGAACAAAATATTACCATCTATCTGTTAAGCTGTCTACCTTGAGTGTCATATTAGTAACTTCTTTAATATAAGTCTGTTACTTATATTTACTCTGCCTGGTGTTACATACTTTTATTTATTTCTACGTAGTTTTGAATTGTGGGTAAAATTCCCTGCTTGATTTGGGTAAACTCTTTATATAAGTATATTAAAAGCAAACAAATCAGCCTTTTAAATAAACCATACTCTCATCAACATCTAAGGAAGCAGGCAGCTTCCATTTTGTAGCTCTCTGTGGCTAAGAGTAGCCTTTACTTTTCACAGCAGGGGACCTTCAGTCTCTGTGTAGAATCCCACTCACTTGAAATGTAAATATATAAAATATCCAAGAAAAATAAAATAAAACATAAATAAATAATTTTTTTTAAAAAATAAATAAAATACGATTAAAAGGAAAAAATAAAAAGCAGCTATCCCTAAAGTAGAGTAGGCATTTTATAAACCTTAGTCATCACCAAGAGAGTAACATTTACCAAGTGACTGAAAGTCTTTCTGAGACCTTTGTTTGTGAATAAAAGAGCGTTCCTATTCTCTTTCCAATCTTTATTCCTCACTTCTTAGGCAGTTGAATTAAACACTCATTTCCTTCTCAAATCCATACAAATGGAATTAGGGACACAATCTCCCCCCAGGAGAGCAACATGTTGATCTTAAAGCCAAAGCCTCTCATACTATAAAGCACCTCTGACTTGCAAATGATTGTTTTCCTAAAACAGTAAAGCCAAATGAGACCGAACCCTACAACTCATAAGGATGAATGAGTTGTCCTAGAGATGGACGCCATTGGTTCCTGATGCAGGGAGTGAAACTAAAATGAAGGGAAAACTTGGCTCAATTTCTCACTTTTCTCTTAGTACTAGGGCCAAAAAGAAACCTAATGTAGGGAAAGAAGCCTTTTCCAATGGAGGAGCATAAAATTCAGTATCTTTTCTACTCTTTTGGAACAGAAGGGAAGAATCAGGAACAAAACCATAGGAATTCAACAGCCTTGTTGATCCTTGAACATTACAATGGAGCTGACCAATAGTCTTTTTAGCTTCTATTTCCTGCTCATGCTGGAACATTTACTGTTGTTTTGTTGTTATTTGGCTTTTGTTCTGTTTCTGTTTTGTTTATTTGTTGTTTTTGGAATTAGTTTTAAACTATGTCTCTTAATTACTCAATATCACCTTGTTTTCCTGTTAGGAACTGAAACTACTTTTAGTTGTTACTGAAAAGTAATTCCTTATTATAAAATATAAAGTGGTCTCGGAATTAACTTCGACTCGACTCAAAATATTCTTTTTTTTTTTTTTTTTTTTTTTTTGCTTTTGGCTTTTGGATCTTTTGAATCTACATGGGGACCATGAAGCCACACTCATAAACCATGGAATACTATGAGCATTAGAAAAAAAAGGAAAACCTGTGAATTCAGTGCCAACCAGAAATCACCTATAGCATATTTAATCATTGATCATTATTTTCACAGCTAAATTTATGTTTAATGAGATTTAGTAAGAAATATGAAATTATTTTAGGATGAGCACTTTATGATTGACATATTTTCTCCAAAAGTTTTGATAATACCCTAACAAAATTTTCTAACATATATATTCAAGACTTGAAAAGATATATTTAAAACTGTGAATTTAAGTATCAGTATTTGCCAAATAAAATTTAAATTGGTTACTAAGTTTACTGCCTCATTACAAACTTAACTATTAATCACACAAGATTGCCCATCTCTGATTTTTCTTTCAATATATTACTGCATATATTTTTCTCAACTGAATATCTTTGAAATTTTATATTTTATCTTTGAAATTATAATAAAATTACATAAGTTCTGCCTTCTAGACTGCATTATAAATGAATCAGACTCTAAAACTCTTGGGAAGGGTCTGTGACAATAAAATTAAAAATAATGGAATGTTCTTTAAATGTTAATTTCAGAGTTTTTCTCTTGAAAATAATTTTTTCATTCATTATATATTCTGATTATGATTCCCCTACTCCAACTCCTCCATGATCCTCACTTCTCCATTCATCCAAATCCATTCCCTTTCTTTTATTTTATCAATAGAGTACAATTAGGTGCTAATAATAATAAGTAGTCATTAATACGATAAAAACCAGTAAAACAGAATAGACTAGAACAAAAAAGTGTACAGAAAAAATGCTTAAAATTAACTTTTCCAAATGAATTTCCTTACAACTCCACCTGCACTCATGGTAAATCATTGAGCCCGCTACCCCACATAGCCTGCCTGTCTCCCAGGAGGTCTGCTCTAACCAGGGGCACAACACTGGTTGTGAGACAATTAACAATATACAGGTAAGACAACTACCCCAATAATCACACTACCTGGGACACTGCAGAGAGCCCAGCAGACATGGAATCTGTCCTCCCCTGCTGGAGACCCATCACTCTTCTAAGATGCACCTCCAGTTGCTCTAGTAACAAATCAGCTTGCTGCTCCCTGACCCCATGGACCTGTCTGCCTTCCAGAAAGACTGCTCTAATCAGGGACACCCAGAGGCCTGCTCTAAGCAGAGAAAGCACAGCCTGACTCCCAGGAGGCCTGGTCTAACCTGTGACACATATTTCCACCTGCCTACAAGGAAACTTCTCCAAAGCATGAGACATACCAGTTGACACCAAGACTACTAGTTGGTGAAAGGCAAGCACAAGAACATAATCAACAGAAGTCAAAGTAATTTAGCACCATCAGAATCTAGCTCTCCTACCACAGCAACCCTATATACCCTAACAAACCTGAACAAAAAGATTTGACCTTACGTCTCATCTCATATAGATGATAGATGGATTTAAAGAGGATATATCAGTAATTCCCTTAAGGAAATACAGAAAAAGACAGGCAAACAGGTAGAAACCCTTAAAGAGGAAACATAAATCTCTTTAAAAACCACAGGGCATTAGAACCAAACAGGTGAAGGAATTTATGAAAATTGTCCAAGACTTAAAAAAAGAAATAGAAACAATAAAGAAATCATAAACAGAGGCAACATGGAGATGGAAAACCTAGGAAAAGAAATAGGAACTTCAGATGGAACCATCAACAACAGAATACAAGACATCACACAAAGAATCTCATGCATAGAAGCTACCACAGAAAACATTGATGCATCAGTCAAAGAAAAAAAGATCTACCGTAAAAAATTCCTAACTCAAAACATCTAGGAAGTTTGGGACACAATGAAAAGATCAAACCTAAGAATAAAAGGAAAAGAAAAGGGTGAAAATTCCCAGTTCAAAAGAACACAAAATATCTTCAACAAAATCATAGAAGAAAACATTCCTAACCTAAAGAGAGAGATCACTATAAATGTACAAGGAACATATAGAACAGCAAATAAAATGGATAGGCCAAGATCATCTAAAAATAGACCTATCAGAATCACACCTGATTTCTCAACAGAGACTCTAAAAGTCAGAAGATCCTGGCTAAATGTCTTGTAGACCCTAAGAGACTACAGATGCCTGCCCAGATTACTATACCTAGTAAAAGTCTCAATGACCATACTTGGAAAAAACAAGATATTCCATGACAAAACCAATTATAAACAATATATTACTACTAATTCAGCCATACAGAGGATACTGGAAGGAAACTACAACACCAGGTTGGCAACTACAACCTAAGAAAACTCCAGAAGTTGATGATCTCACAACAAACCCAAAAGAATCACACACACACACACATAATACCACCTCTAATAACAAGACAACAGAAACAATCATTAGCCATTAATATCTACCAACATCATTGAACTCAATTTCCTAAGGGGGAAAAACATAGAGTAACAGACTGAATATATAAACATGGTCCATCTTGTTGCTGCATATAAGAAACAAACTGCAGCAACAAAAATAAATACTACTTCAGAGTAAAAGACTACAAAAAAGTTTTCCAAGCAAATAGACTCAAGAAACAAACCAGAGTAGCTATTCTAATATATTATAAAATAGATTTTCAAACAAAAGCAATCATAAGAGATGGGGAAGGACACTCCATATTCACGAAAAGAAAAATTTACCAAGAGGAAATCTCATTCAGAACATCTATACCCCAAATGCAAAGGAACCTACATTCACAAAAGAAACTTTACTAAAAATCAAAATAAAAATTAAACCTCACACAATAATATTGAGAGACTTCAACACCCCACTTTCACCAATGTATAGGTCATCAAAAGAGAAACTAGACAGAGACACAAAGAAACTAACAGAAATTTAGAAACAAATGGATTTAATAGATACCTACAGAATATTTCACCCCTAAACAAAACATTGTACCTTCTCAGCACTTCATAGGACATTCTCCAAAACTGACATATAATTGGACACAAAACAAGCCTGGACAGATATAAGAAGAATGTAATTATTCCTTGCATACTACAAAATCACCACAGAATATGGCTGGACTTCAATAGTAATTAAAACCAAAGAAAGCCCACATATTCATGGAAACTGAACAACTCTCTACTCAGTGATCACTTGTTCAAGGAAAAAATAAAGAAAAAAATTAAAGACTTTCTTGAATTCAATAAAAATAAAGACACACCATACCCGAACCTATGAGACCCAATGCAAACAGTGTTATGAGGAAAATTCATAACACTTCATAAAGAAATTGTAGAGATCCTACACTAACAACTTCATAGCACTCCTGAGCACTCTAGAACAAAATGAATTTAAAAATCTAAGACATCAGGAAATAGTCAAAATTAGGATAGAAATCAGCAAATTAGAAACAAAACCTAGATCTGGTTCTTTGAGAAAAATCAACAGGTTAAATAAATCCTTAGAAAAACTAACTAAAAGGCACAATTAAAGTATCCAAACTAACTAAATCAGAAATGAAAAGGGAGATGTAACAACGGAATCTGAGGAAATTCAAAAAAATTATCAGATCTAACTACAAAAGTCTATCATTGACAAAACTAGAAAATCTTAAAGAAATGGATGATTTTCTACACAGATCCCACGTACCAAAGTTAAATCAAGAGGTAAATTATCTAAAGAGTCCCATAACCCCTGAGACTATAGAAATAGTCATTAAAAGCCTGTCAACAACAAAACTCCAGGGCTAGATGGTTTTAGAGCAGATGTCTACCAGATTTTCATCAAAGAGCTAAGACTAATACTCCTCAAACTATTCCACAAAATAGAAACAGAAATAACACTATCTACTTAATTCTATGAGGCCACACTTACTCTGACACCTAAACCACACTAAGACCCACAAAGGAAAGAGAATTTCATCAATTTCGATTATGAACAATGACATAAAAACACTCAATAAAATTCTTGCAAATCGAATTCAAGAACGCATCAAAAACACCATTCACCACTATCAAGTAGTCTTCGTCGCTGGAAACAAGATATGGATTACTATATGAAAAAGCATCACTGTAATTCAGAGAGCTTTGTGGTTGAATTGGGGAAAGGCTGGATGAAGATTTGAAGGAGGGCATCCTCATAGGAAGACAAGTAGTCTCAACTAATCTGGACCCATGAGATCTTCCAGACAGGGAGCCACCAACTAAGCAGCATACAATAGCTTCTACAAGGTCCCTAGCACATACAGCAGAGGACGGCCTGGTCTGGCCTCAATAAAAGAAAACACACCTAAACCCCAAGAGACTTGATACCCCAGGGAGTGGGGAGGACAGTCTGGGTGGAAGGCGTGAGGTGGGGTGGGGTGGGCTGTGGGGACATCCTCATGGGAACAGGGGATAAGAATGAGGAACTGTCAGAGGGCAGACCAAGAGGGAGACAATAAGTAGACTGGGAAAAAAGATTAAAGATAATTTTTTAAAATGTTAGAAAAAAATCAAATGATCATCTTCTTTGAGACTGAAAAAACCTTTGATAAAATCCAAAACCTCTTCATGTTCGAAGGCTTGGACAGATCAGGGATTCAAGGCTAATACCTAAACATCAGAAAAGAATATAGAGTAATCCAGTGGGCAACATTAAACTAAATGGAGAGAAAATAATAGCAATCCCACTAAAATTGGGGACTGGACAAGGCTGACCACTGTCTCTATATCTAACCTATATAGCACCTGAAGTTCTAGCTAGAGCAATAAGAAAGCAAAAAGAGATTAAGGAGATATAAATTGGAAAGAAAAAAGTCAAGATTAACTACTTAGAGATAATATGATAGTATACATAAGTGACCCCACAATTCTACCGGAAAATTCCTACAGCTTATAAACAACTTCAGTAAAGTGTCTGAACATAAAATTACCTCAAGCAAATCAGTAGTCTTCTTTTATACAAATGATAAGCAGGTTGAGAGAGAAATTAGGGAAACAACTCCCTTCACAACAGCTACAAGTACTATAAATATCTTGTTGTAACTCTAAATAAGCCAATGAAACATCTGTACAACAACTTCAAGTCCCAGAAGAAGAAAATCAAAGAAGACTTCAGAAAATGGAAATTTATCTCCCATGCTCATGACACAGTAGAATTAACATAGTGAAAATGGCCATCTTACCAATCTACAGATTCAATGTTATTGTAATCAAATTGCCAATAAAATTCTTCATAAAAATGAGAACAGAATTCTCAACTTCATATAGAAAAGCAAAAAAAAAAATGAGGATAGCCAAAACAATTTTGAAAAAAAAATTCTGGAGGAATCACTAACAATGTCTAAAGGTGTAATACAGAGAATTCGTGATAAAAGCAATATGGTATTGGGACAGAGACAGAAAGATCTATTAATGAAATAGAATTGAAGACCCAGAAATAAATCCACACATCTATGAAAACTTGATTTTTAACAAAGAAGCCCAAACCATATAGTGTGAAAAGGCAAACATCTTTAACAAATGATGCTGGACTAACTAGTGGTGTGCAGGTAGAAAAGTACAAATCTATCCATATTTATCACCCCGTACAAAGCTCAATTCCAGGTGGACTAAGGACCTCAACATCAAACCACATACACTGAATCAAGTAGAAGAGTAAGTGGGGATTAGCACCAAAAGCTTTGGCACAGGGGAGAGTTTCTGGAGCATAACATCATTGGCTTATACTTTAAGATCAACAATTGATAAAGGGGACCTATTGAAACTGAAAATCTTCTGTGAGGCAAAGGACACTGTCAATAGGACAAAATGGCACACTACAGATTGGGCAAAAAATTTCACTAACACTACATCCCACAGAGGGCTAATTACCAAGATACATAAAGAACTATAGAAGTTATACTCCAAAATCCAAATAACCAAAATTAAAAAGAAGGGTACAGAGCATTCCCAATAGAGGGATGTCAACTGGTGAGAAGCACTTAAAGAGATGTTCAACATCCTTATTCATCAGGGAATTGCAAGATGACCCTGAGATTCCACCTTACATAACTCAGAATGGCTAAGATCAAAATCTTAAGCGACAGCCCAGGCTGATGATGTTGTAGAGAAAGGAGAACTCTCGTCCATTGCTGGTAGGATAGCAAACTGGTACAACCACTTTGGAAATCAACCTGGCAGTTCCTCAGAAAATTGGAAATAGTTCTCCAGAAGATCCAGCTATACTGCCCCTGGACATTTATTCAAAAGATGCCCCACCATATTACAAGGACTCCACTGTATTCATAGCAGCCTTGTTTGTAATAGCTAGAATCTGGAAGCAACCCAGTTGAGATGTCCCTCAACTGAAGAATGGATACAGAAAATTTGGTTTATTTATACAATGGGATACTATTTAGCTATTAAAAACAAGGAAATCGTGAATTTGGCAGGTGAATTGATGGAACTAGAAAATATTACCCTGAGTTAAAAAATTGTGAAAACTTGTGTTTCAATTCACGCAATCTCTATTTTTCAAGTTATTATTATGAATGTTTTGTCATTACTAATATGAAATTTGTTAATTCATTGAATTTTCTTCTCAAATATATATTCCTTTATATTACATCACAGGTCATTATGCCTTTTCACAGATAAATTTTATCCCTAAGTTTCACAACTTTTGTGTCAAGAGGAGTTGTGAAGTTACTGTGGGTCTGGATTTTATATAACCATGATACATGTATTAGGATTTTATTTTTTCAGTAAACACTCTTGAAAACCAACTGAAAGCCAGGGACTGACTTGTTACTGAAGGAATCCTTTTATGCATTCTTACAAACTGATAAATTATTTGCTTCACATTAATAGTGTTTGATTTCTTTATTTCCGTACTCAACAGATAATGAAAAGCATGTTCTACAGAAATTGAAACCAAACTTAACAAAAAAGATTAAATATTTTTCTGTCTTTTTCTTTCTGTCCTTTCTCATCTGTCTTTGTCTGTCTGTCTGTCTGTCTGTCTATCTATCTATCTATCTATCATCTATCTATCTATCATCTATCTATCTTGACACCCCTCCACCCCATAAGTGTATATGTGCATGTGAAACAGTGCATACTCACATGACCACATACCCACCTGTTTAGTTGATAAAAAATTTTATCACTATTTAAATTGTAGCCTTAGTTTCAAAGTCCTCAGCTCATATCATTATTTCTGGCCTTAATTGTATTAATATTTAGTGTTTCTAAATATTTAGAGAAATGAGTAGTTTTGGTAATGTAACCCAACAATTAAAGGTAACATGGAGCTCTTCTCTTTTTAAATGGGTAAAAATATATTGTGGCTCTGCCAGAACATGACAAATACAGAGACGAATGCTGGCAACCAGCTGTTGAACTGAGAATAGTGTCCCTATTAGACAAGTCAGTGAAAGGATTGAAGGATCTGAAGGAGTGTACAACCCCATAAGAACAACAATACTAACCAACCAGAGCTCCCAGGGACTAAACCACCATCTAAAGAGTACACATGGACACAGTCCTGACTCCAGCTGCATGTGTAGCAGAGGATGGCCTTGTTGGGCACCAAAGGGAGGAGAAGTCCTTGGTCCTGCCAATGCTAGACTTCCCGGTGAAGGGGATGTTGGGGCAGGGAGGTGGAAAGGGGTGGATGATTGGGTTGGAGAAAAGGGATAACATTTGAAAGATAAATAAAAATATTCAATAAAAAAGGAAATATATTGTTTTCTTTTGTAACCTGCAAAGGTAAATTAGTTGAAGTTCGCATTATTAGAAAGGCAGAAAAGAACCATTGAGTAATGAGGTCATATGTGCCCCATGTGAACATGCACTCCATGGAATGCTACCTCATGGTAAAGCGGAATCTGAAATTGGGAGATTCTTGCTTGATACCTACAGGTATGTTGATGATCTAAACCATGAATCATTTTACATCTACTTGCACTCATGATAGCACTCATTATAGGAGAGTTTAATGAGAGTTTCTTATAGCTGCTCTATCATAGAAAAACATATGGTTGAGTTCTAAACTGAACTTACACATTATGTATGAGAAGGTATCATTGAACTGCAGTTAATCATGCACTAAAACAGCAAGGTTTATTTGAGCACAATAAACGAAGGAATGCATTTGTCTTCTATTTTTTATATGTTAATTCCTACCTTGGTCTGTCTGTGGATATCATAAGATTTGGATTTCACTGCAACTCTACACATTTACAATTTATGAATACTGAAATATGTCATTTATTTGCATTGGGAGTATGAAATCATTCAAAATTATTAAACGAAAAATATATTGCTAACATGGTTTATAGTGAAGTTGTAGTAATGCAACATTGATTTTATTTAAACATTTAGCCGATACTTATGCATTACGAACAACCTACAACATATTGAAAATATATGTTTTATATTTCTTTGTTAATGTGTATGTGATGCTGCTTTTATTATGCGTCTGTTTCATCTGCTTCACTAAAAATGACCCAAATCAAATAGCTTTTTAAACGGAGCATTTCGATCAGAATGTCATAATGAGACTATGGCATGAACATTGCCAAACACTGACATGTAATATAGCTTTATCAAAAAGAAAACTAAGAATTAAATACTGATTTATTTGTCCCTTGTGATCAACCCTTAATCACAAATGACTATTCATGGCAGAAAAAAATGTAAATTAGGGACCTTAAGAATTTCCATTATTTGAATCTGTAAGGTTTCTGGAGAAGTTTGCAACCCTCATAACACCTGAACCATGTTTAGCATCCTTCCCATTATGTAGACTCTTCTGTGGTGTCTTGAGGTAATTCCAGGTCTCATGACTCATTGCTATATTAAAACCTTAGCCACCAAGAAATCTGGGATTCAATTCAGCTGCACTTTATAACTCAGTTGGCAAAATATTGTGAAATATCCTGTTGGCTCTACTCATTTCTTCCCAAACTTATGAAGCTAAATGGCCATTAACCTTCAGCACACTCAGGGTCTTAACACACGCAAGTAGTTACTGGGGGCACTACCTTTATCCATCAGCAACAAAAGCATGCAAAGAGAACTAAGTCTTTTTCTTTAGCTGCCAAATTACAATTTGTCTTCTTACATAGTTGTTTTCCTGATATTATAATATAATTTACCATTGCCTACCACTTGGCATAAAGAACTTTAGGCGTTTGTCATTTCTCTATATGAAGATGTGGATATACACAAGAGTTTTAAAGTGTCGCAAAGAAATAATAAAACCAAGAACCCAACCAAATGAGTTACTGAAGGAAGGTTATATTTGAAATGCGTTAATTGCTAGTACCAATCCCCTGCTTGAATAATGCATAAAAACCAATCAACCAATTGTTTTCAATATCTGAAAAGGATGTATCAAAATTATAGCATAATAGTATTGATAATGTTACATTTAAATGTGTCTTTTGCTGCTCTTATTCATTGTGCACATTCCCTATAACTGAAGAAGTGCATCAAATATTACTATTTTACCATGTTTAGTATACATGGTAGTCTCCATTACATTACAGATATGAGCCAGTGCTTAGATATTGAGTATGTGAAGCATTTTGAGAATAATTTTTAATTATTGATATAATTACCTTTCTTGTTTGTATTATTTTTGTGTTTTCTGCACTCATTTCTTTGTTTTCTAATTCCTTTGTTGAGTGGATATTTTCTGAGAAGGAAAAGCTCAATTCTTTCATGCATGAGTCATGTAAGAATAATGATGGAGCACAGGAAATGGGAGAAGGGTGTAGCTAGATTTGATGCAAGTTGAAAACTTCCTCCTCCATCTCTGGGCTATATGTCCATTGAAAGATAAAGGGTGATTTATTCCCAGGTCAATAATTCAGTGGTTCACAAAACAATCCACTCCTCATATTTCAAATGAGCTAAAATCCAGTGGCTTATTTGCAAAAATCATGCGAATTACCAGTTTACTTTATAAATGATGAATTATAGATTATGAAAAGTTTAATATGATTGTTAAGATTATGGACACTTTAATGTTTTTATTGAACTAGAATTATACTACTTTCCTCCCTCCCTTTAGTACCTCCAGCCCCTCTCAACTACCCTCCTTCTTACCCCTTTCATGTCCCCATGCACTCAAGATCATGGCCTTTTCTAATGATTATATTTGTTGAATAAATAGATGTATGTATGCACAGCCTGATTAGTCTATGTGTGTTCAAGAGTGACTACTCTGCATTGGACAACCAATAAGGAGATAACCCTCCCTCCTGGAGAGGCTATTTCTTCTAGTGCTCAACATGTGCCTGGACTGATGATTCAGCCATTAAAAGCTAGGCTACAACCTAAAGACAAGATTACATAATTTGAAACAAGCATTTCTGTGGGCAGAGTACTTTCAGTAGGCTCATGCTCAAACCAAGGATGTGGCTTTCACATTCATTTATTGTCACAATTTACAGAACTCACATGCATTTCTTGGAGAAAAGAAAGAGCCAACAATATGAAATTCTGATCTTTCTATCAAGCATATATCTACCTAAATAGCACTTTAAGCGTACACACATTCACTTTTTCTGACCCTCAACCACTCCTTGTATTTCCATGTTCCTCATTTTTCCTGATGACTTTTGATCAGTCTTTTGTTCGCTGTTCACATGTCTAAACAAATACATTGATTAAATATCCTAAATCACTTCTACTATTTTCTCTGACAGAAAAGTAGAGGCATTTCTTTTCATTTCTGATTAAAAACTCACTGTACATTTGTTTTTCAAGTCCTTTTCCAACTTCTTAAATTATACCTAATTGTGTTCTATTAGTACCTATAACACTCAGTCACACCTTTTCTTTGTCCTGAGGAAGAAATGTGCACAATATCTTTTCATTTAGTGTCCGTGCTGAAGTTATAGCCATAGATAAATTTCTTGAAGAGCTAATATTGAATTAACATGAAGTGTAGAAACTTCCTTCCCTCAATGGTAGGAAAGTAACTTTTATTTATAAGCATTTAGAAACAAACAGTTGGAATATATTTAGTTTCTCTCATTAGTTAAATGAATGATATCTAGGGAATAATTCCAATACAAGTGCTTGAAGCAAAGCCTGACACTATAAATTAGTGTTCTACCCTCGTGTGTGTGTGTGTGTGTGTGTGTGTGTGTGTTCATAATACCTTTATGTGTATGTGTGTTTGTCTGTGTCTGTCTGTGTGTGTCCATAAGCAGTATACTTGACAAGTGAATCTAGTAGTTCATTAATAACATTCTAACATTCTTGATTTTTTAGAAGCTTATTAGCAAATTACAGGCTATACAAGGAATATATAGCAATATATATTATATATGAATATGAAAAAATAAATAATTACTTGTTAAAACCAAAACAAAATAGAGAAGAAATGCAAATAAAAGTAGAGTACAAGCCTATGAAAACTTCTGTATTTCCATCAGGATGTTTTCATAGCTACTAAGGAAAGTTCTGAGTAATCAGAAAAATATATTTTCCATTTCTAATTAAAACGCCAACAACTTTTGAGGAGATATAGTCATTTAAGAAGGACAGGGAATTCAGCCAGATTTACAGGCATAACAATGAGCTGTGTCCAGTCCGGCTGTATATTCCTGGAGGAAGTATGCTCTTCCGCACAATTTTGTTTCCCATTCAAAGTCAGCAGAGTCAGGGATCAAATGTGCTATTGAAAAGGTAAGAGAACACTGCTGATCCAAACCAAATGTTTTTGTAAGAACTAAGTAAGATTATTCAAATATACAGTATATTTAATATTTAAAAATTACATAAGTTGATGTTTAAACAATGTGTTCAACTATAAGGTAGTTAATATACTATAAAGTAGTTTAGTATTTATTGTACTTCTATACTAACAAAGTATTTTCATAAAAAAGGACAAATTTTACATGTAGACTGATGAATGCAAAGGGTTATGTTTTGCATGGTTCTAAAGAATAACATATCTTGAAACATTGTTTAATACTTTAATCGTTTTCTTGATATATTATTGTTATTTAATACAAATTGTATTACCAATATCTTAGTGATCTGAACCAGTTTACATTCACAAAGGAGAAACTCTAAAAAATCAAAAATAATTACCGTAAGTCATCATGCAACTTTGAAAACTTCACTAAGCAAAAAGATTGTGTTTAAAGAAACATGTTAATTTTTATCTAAATGTAAGATCAATTATTGCTGAAGCGTCCTTTTAATGCTAAAGGAACAAAATCACATTGAAACACAACTAAGTAGACTTTAAATAGTGTTCTTACTTCATTCAAGGGAAAGACATTATTTGATATAAATTATTAGAAGCAAAAGTATACAAGAAAGAAAGAAGAAATGGTGATATGAGAAATCCCTGTATCAGGAGCTGTAGGGCTGCCCTCCTGAAGTGTTCTGAGTCTCATAAAGTTTGTTTGTAAACAGTTAAGTTCTGAGATAGAGAGTTCCTTAGAGCAATACAATCTCCCTATTTATTCCTATGTGTAATGCTGAATGGAATTTGAATTGGTATCGCGGTTCTAGACATTTAGTTTGCCCCATAATTCAAAGTGTATATTTAGGATGAAAAACTGGGTGGTTAGCTGGTTCAACAGGTAAAGGTGTTTGTGGCAAAACCTAGCAACCTGAGTTTAATCCTCAGAACATGCATGGTGGGAGGACAAAAGTGACTCCTACCAGTCTTATTCTTATCTCCATACATGTGCTGTGGAAGCTCTGCTTCAAAAGAGGTGGCCCTGACACCCACAGACACACGAATACACACACACACACACACACACACACACACACACACAAATACATGTTTAAAATGTGATTAACTATAAAGAATTTTGTGAGAGCAGTGGAAAACTTGGACATATAAAAAAAGTATGTGACATTTCCTAATATTCATCAAGATTTTAATTTTTACAAGTGGTCATATTCTCAGTAACTTAAGTGACTTTTGCCATCTGCTTGAGCAGAAAGAGTTTCAACTCCTGGGGAAAATGACAGGGCATTCCATAGATAAGGCCATGGAACAATATATGTATTGAATGTTTATATTATCAACCTACCACTCATCAGAGATCTATTAATATTCTAAGAATAAAAACATTAGATGTCATTGCCTCCTAACAATCATTGCAAATCAAGGAGCTTAAATAAGGCCATTAGTTACTGGGATGCACAGTTAATCTGTTTCTATCATTATTATATTTATGCTGACATATTTTCATACAGCAAACCTTCCCAGCCTTCCTGTGTTGACATTTGCTCTGGAGCCACAACAACATCAACTGCAGCAAATGTCACTTTGATATTATTTAGCTCATAGGCAGCCTCAGACAGTTACCTAGTAATTTTAGTCAGAGTCTACTAATGCCATTGTCAATATCAGAGTATGTTTCTTTTACCATTGTAAAAATGAACAGATTGGATGAGGTTCAGTAGCATTAGGAAGCTTTCTAAAGTCACTGTCCTTGGAACAAATCTTCTCTTTCTATCAATATTAAGCCTCAATCAACTCAATGCAGACCCTGAACCTATGGAATTTGTATCAAATGAAAAGATCTGTTAGAAACATATCATCATTTCACTTTTTCTGAAAACAACCCTATGATTTTATAAATAAAGATCCACTGAAATCCATACATTTCTAAGGAGTCCCTAAAAAGACTTGATCATTCTACAGGTTTTAGTGATCATATCAGCCTCCACTTAGAGAATCCCTCCACTATTCAAAGACCATTTCACATCCCACGTATGTTGGAGTGATAAACATAACAAACATCACTAAGACTCCTACATCAGTCATTCAGCAGATACTGACTGAAAATTCTCATGTTCCAGTAGAAAGCATGGACCTAGAGCATTGGCACTTGTGGTGGTTTGAATAAGAATGCCTCCTATTAGATCATAGATTGGAATCTTAGTAATCAAACAGTGGTTCCACATGACAGGGATCAGGAGGGGTCACCTTGTTTGATAAAGTGTCACTGGGAATGGACTTCTAAGTCATCAGTTGTTCTCTCTCTCTCTCCCCCTCTCCCTCTTTCTCTCTTTCTCTTTCTCCCCCTGCAGCCTGCAGATCCAGATGTAGAACTCTCAACCAGTTCTTCAGCATCATTTATCCCTGTCATAATAATCAGCTGAAGTTGTAAGCAAGCCTCAGTCAAATGGTCTGTTTTTCAAGAGTTGCAGTGTTCATAGTGTCTCTTCATAGCAATAGAATGCTGACTAAGATAGCATCATTCAGAGAATTAAAAGAAATGCCAGCAATTGAGATAATCTGAAGACTTAGAAATTGGGAGTTCTAGCCCAGCTGCTTAAGTGTTTATGATAGATTTCAAAGAGTGCTTAATATAGGAAGTTTCTTCTGTTTATTAAATTCATAGTAATTCTAATAAATTCCTCATGTATATACTTTTAAGCTTAGCCTCCAAAAAGGTGATATAATATTTTAATGTTACATGGTATGTTTTGATAAATCAGAAAAGGAATATCTAGTCAATTCTGACCGTATAATTTGTGGTTCTAAAACTCCATTCTAAGTATCTTTTTATTAACCTAATATAAAGTCATTTTTCTTGTTTTTATTCATAAATTCTGTATTCATTTTATGTATGAGTCTTTTGACTTCATGAAATATGTACACCACATGCATGACTAGGCATTTCAGAAGTTGGAAGAGGGCAGTGAATTGTAGATAGTGGTAGGGCACCATGTGGGTACTAGGAACCTGGGTCCTTAGCAAGAGCAACAATTGCTTTTAATCACTGAACTATCTCACCAGACTTGAATGTAAATTTTCAAATGCAGTGTACAAACACTCTAAGTAAGAAATCACATAGCAATAAATCATGTACCTAGCGTGTAAAAGTATCCTTAGCCTTCTTATTATATGTTCTTAATTTAGTATATTTTTAGATTATTGCATGAATGTCGTTTCTGTGAACATAAACACCTACAAAATAGATTTGCACCCATGACACTTGATATTTCCTAATTATCTTCATTTTAATTTCTGTGCGCTGTGTTTTCTATTTATAGTTAGTTTACATAAAACAACAGCTGTCCTAGAAAAATGATGGCTGGGAAATAAGCAGGACATAAACTCAGCAACTACAGTGTTTCCTGAAGAAATAAATGTGTTTAACTGAAAGAGAGACTGAATGCTGAATAGAAAAACAGCTATGAACATGTTTCTCTTTCAAAGGAACTGGATTTTAGAATTAATTAGATGATTTTTGTATATCTGCGGTTTTATTGCTTATAAGCTGCCAGGATTCTATGCTTCCTACACCATACATATAATATTCTAATACCTTAAAGCAGAGCAAAATTTCTGAACTCAAGAAACACTAAGATATAGTTTTATAATAAAATAGCATAAATAATAATTAATTCTAATTTTATTTTACTTGAAATTTGACTCTTATATTTCACTGGATTTAAAATTGGCTTAAGATGCTTACATGAGAGCGAGAGATGAGTGGAGGTATAGGACACTGGTTTACACTATTGTGAGCCTAGGTTCAATGCCTAGATTGACTAAAATAAAATAAAGGATTATAAAATCTATGCCTTTTCATTTTTAAAAAATGGCATCTATACTGGGTCTCCTTTGGAGTATATTGTGATTATGCACTTACTTGACCAGTGAAACAATGTATGCTGAACTCTGAATAAAAACATTGGTATTTCATTATTAATTTCAGCCATAAATTATTTTAAACCCAGAACTAAAATAATCTTCTATAATGTAAACTATATAAAACTAGGTTTATAGATGTTTGCAATGCAAAGAAAGTTTAGTTCAGCCTTCTAAATATTTATTTGAATTGTTAAAGGTATTTTACATTCTATTTCCTTCAGTATGTTGCTGGCAATTATTTGAAGAACTAAAGAATATGCATATTTTCTTATTATATATTATAAGATATATTAAATGCATTTATAATACATAACATTTATGTTCTTATGTAATACATGCATTATATACATCATCTGTAAGTATATATGTTCATATTAAAATTGTATGTATTTGATTCTCTAGAGAAACAGAGACAATAGATAAATGCGTGTGTGTGTGTGTGTGTGTGTGTGTGTGTGTACATGTACATGTGTTCTGGTATGCAGAGATGCTTATAATCTGTGATCTAGTTAGTTCAGCAATGGTCTTCTGCCAACATTAATCCCAAGAATCCAACACTTGTTCAGCCCATAAGACTGGATTTTCAGTATGCTGGCTTTCAGTATATGGTCGAATCCAAAAGGAGTGTGCTTTAATGGCAGTGAAAGAATAAACTTGCCAGTGAGAGTGAGGGCAAATAGGCAAAGAGCAGATGCTTAATTTGTCCACATATTTTATATTGACTGCCACCAGAAGGTGTTCCCAGTTCAAATGATTTAATTATTATAATCCCGCATATGTGTACCTCATCAGTGTATTCCAGATGTAGTGAAGTTGACATGGAAAAATAACTATCCTAGTGAGTATGTTTCATAACAAAAACCATTCCAGTGTACATTGTCCTACTTATATTGGAAAATAACCTCCAAGTATTCCAAAATCACAATCCATTCAACAAAGCATTTAACATTTACATAGTTTGATCGTTCATTGGCTGAAAGAATACTGCAGTCAGCAATTTTTATGTGTTATTTTGAGTGACATTTTGTGATGCATCTCTACAGTAAAGAGTCCTAAAAAGTGGGCATGCTGGGATAAATGTGGAGTCGTCTTGAAAGTTTGAAAATAAATTCAATTTACTTTTGAGAGTTTTGAAACATGAACGAATTTCGGCTCTCCAATCAAAGTCTCAATTTTTTTATCAATACCCTTATCTAAAATTCTTTGAATAAAAAGATATCATTTTTAAGGAAAAAATTATGTGTGGCCTAGGCTGGCCTGGAACTCCTTATCCTCCTGCCTCTGCCTCCTTCAGCAAATGCTAAAGACACCGGATATAGATCTCTCCTGAGAGACACATCCAGAGCATGTCCAATACAGAGGTCAATGCCAGCAGCAAACCACCAAACTGAGAATAGGACCCCCTTGGGGGGAATTAGAGGAAGGATTGAAAGAGTTGAAGGAGCTTGCAACCCCATAAAAACAACAATGCCAACCAACCAGAGCTCCCAGGGACTAAACCACTACCGAACGACTATACATGGACTGACCCAGGGCTCCAACTGCATATGTAGCAGAGAATGGCCTTGTTGGGGCACCAGTGGAAGGGGAAGCCCTTGGTCCTGCCAAGGTTGGACCCCCAGTGCAGGGGAATATGGGGGTGCAATAAGGGGAATGTATAGGGGTATTACCCGTATGGGGGAGGGGGAGGGGAGGAGATGGGGGCTTATGGTCTGGAAACCAGGAAGGGGAATAACGTTTGAAATGTAAGGAAAGAAATATATCTAATAAAAATTTTTTTTAAATTATGATAATTGAAATACATGCAAGAAAAAATATCATTTTTCTACTTTCTCCACATTCTCAAACAAGCATACAAATAAGTAGAAATATTATGTGGGATTTGCAGGCATATCTTCAATCCTTAAACTTGAACCCTGTTTTAAGTTGGATTGTTTTATACATAGGCCCACCTTTCCAGGAGTGTTAATGAGGTAATCTTTATTCCAGTGATGATTCTGTGTACCTTGCTACATTTGCTTCTTCTTTATTTGCTAATATTTGTTAATACAAAGGAAAAATGAAAAGTGTCTCATTATTAATTTATGGGCAATATTTTATTTTAAATATGACTATTTGATGAATATTAAAATTTATTTTAACCTTGGAGATTTAAAAGAACTCATTGAAGAAAACAAGACAGGAAGAAAGAAGAAGTGAATGGGTGTAAGTTTTTGCATTTTCTAGATGGAATATTCATGCAATGAGCTAAGAAAGTTTATTGATTTTGAAAGGGTCATTTCTTATTGAAAAATTAAGTTTCCACTCAAAAAGAAAAAAGAGAACATATAAATTTCAAAAGTAATAAATGGATACATAATTTTGTATGAGGCTTTACTTTTATAATTTAGAAAATACAATTCTGGCAATAAGATTGCTCAGAGTTCAAAGTTGCACTCTAACAAGCCTGATGACCTGAATTTGATTCCAGGAATCTACATGCAGAAACAATGACTGACTCCCCCCCCTTATTTATTAGCTATTTTTATTTACATATCAAATTTTATTCCCTTTCCTGGTTTCCCGTCCATAACCCCCTTATACCATGCCCCTCCCCCCTTTTTTATAAACTTGTTCCCCCTCCACAACCACCACCCTATCCCGCCGTCCCTCTTTAACATACTGCTACACTGCGGCGGGGGTCTGGCTTTGGCAGAATCAAGGGCTTCTCCTTCCATTGGTGCCCAACAGGGCCATCTTCTGTTTCATATGCAGCTGGAGTCATGGGTCTGTCCATGTGTATTCTTTGGGTAGTGCTTTAGTCCCTGGGAGCTCTGGTTTTTATTGTTGTTCTTATGGGGTTCAAGACCCTTCAGCTCCTTTAATCCTCTCTCTAACTCCTCCAAAAGGTACCCCGTTTTCAGTTCAATCATTTGCTCTTAGCATGCACCTCTGTATTTGTCACGCCCTGGCTTAGCCTCTCAGGAGACAGCTATATCAGGCTACTGTCAGCATGCACTTCTTGGCTTCATCAATATTGTCTAATTTTGGTGGCTGTATGTATATGGCTGGATCCCTAGGTGGGGCAGGCCCTGAATGCCCATTCTTTAAGGCTCTGCTACAAACTCTGTCTCCATATTCCTTCCTATGAAGATTTTTGTTGCCCCTTTTAAGGAAGACTGAAGCATCTGCTCAGTAGTACTTCTCTGGTGGAACTTTTGGGGTCACTTAAGTATATATCATATCATTTACAAATAGCAATATTTTGACTTCTTCCTTTCCAATTTGTATCCCTTTGACCTTCTTTTGTTGTCTGATTGCTCTGACTAAGACTTCGGTTACTATATTGAATAAGTAGGGAGAGAGTGGGCAGCATGGCCTAGACCCCGATTTTAGTGGGATGGCTTTGAGTTTCTCCCCATTTAATTTGATGTTGGTTTGGTGTATATTGCTTTTATTATGTTTAGGTATGGACCTTGAATTCTGGATCTTTCTAAGATTTTTAACATGAAGGGGTATTGAATTTTGTCAAATGCTTTCTCAGCATCTAATGAGATTATCATGAGTTTGTTTACATAGTGGATTACATTGATGAATTTCCATAAATTGAACCATCCCTACATCCCTGGGATGAAGCCTACTTGATCATGATGGATGATTGTTTTGATGTGTTCTGGGATTTGGTTTTCAAGATTTTGTTGAGTATTTTTGAGTTGATATTCATAAGGGAAATTGGTCTGGAGAACTCTTTCTCTGTTGGGTCTTTGTGTGGTTTAGGTATAAACATAATTGTAGCTTCATAGAAAGGATTGGGTAGTGTTCTTTCGGTTTCTAATTTGTGAAATGGTTTGAACAGAATTGACATGAGGTCTTCTATGAAGAACTGATAGAATTCTGCACTAAAACCAGCTGTTTCTGGGCTTATTTTTGGATGGGAGACTTTTAATAAATGCTTCTAATTCTTTAGGAGTTTGGGACTCTTTAGATGGTTTATCTGATCCTGATTTACTTTAGTACCCTGTATTTGTCTAGAAAATTGTCTATTTCTTCCAGATTTTCCAGTTTTGTTGAATATAGGCTTTTGTAGTGTGATCTGATTTTTTTTTTAATTTTCTCAGATTCTGTTGAAATGACTGTTTTCACTTCTGATTTTGTTAATTTGGATACATGCTCTGTGCCTGCTGGATAGTCTGGTTAATGGTTTATTTCTCTTCATAATTTTCTCAAAGAACCAGCTCCTGGTTTTGTTGATTTTTTGCATAGTACTTGATGAATTTCATTCCTGAGTTCAATTATTTCCTGCCTTCTACTCCTCTTTGATGTATTGCTCTTTTTTTTTGTTCTAGAGCTTTCAGGTGTGTTGTCAAGCTGCTAATGTATGCTGTCTGTTTCTTTATGGAGGCACTCAGAGCTATGAGTTTTCCTCTTAGCACTGCTTTCACTGTGTCACATAAGTTTGGGTATGTTGTGCCTTTGTTTTCATTAAATTCTAAAATGTCTTCAATTTCTTTCTTTATTTCTCCATTGATCAAATTATCATTGAGTAGAGTGTTGGTCAACTTCCATGTATATGTGGGCATTCTTTCATTTTTATTGGTATTGACAACCCGCCTTAGTTACGGGTGATCTGAAAGGATGCATGGGATTATTTCAATCTTCTTGTACCTGGTGAGGACTGTTTTGTGATCGATTACATGGTCAATTTTGGAGACGGTACCATGACGTGCTGAGAAGGAGGTATATTCTTTAGTTTTAAGATGAAATGCTCATCCGCTGGGGCAGCCATCTTCCAGTAACTCGCCAAAATGACAAACACAAAAGGAAAGAGGAGAGGTACTCAGTATATGTTCTCTAGACCT
Organism: Rattus norvegicus; assembly: GCF_021556685.1. Classification (NCBI taxonomy): domain Eukaryota; kingdom Metazoa; phylum Chordata; class Mammalia; order Rodentia; family Muridae; genus Rattus; species Rattus norvegicus. The sequence goes on along the minus strand of NC_141534.1, from coordinate 161,085,399 downwards.
TTTAAGAAACATGGAGTTGTTCCTTTGACCACATACATGCAAATCTACAAGAAGGGTGATATTGTAGACATCAAGGGAATGGGCACTGTTCAAAAAGGAATGTCCCATAAGTGTTACCATGGCAAAACCAGAAGAGTCTACAATGTCACCCAGCATGCCCTGGGCATCATTGTAAACAAGCAAGTTAAAGGCAAGATTATGGCCAAGAGGATCAATGTGCGGATTGAGCATATCAAGCACTCGAAGAGCAGAGATGGCTTCCTGAAGCAGGTGAAGGAGAACGATCAGAAGCCAAAGGAAGCCAAAGAGGAGGGCACCTGGGTTCAGCTGAAGCTCCAGCCTGAGCCACCCAGAGAAGCCCACTTTGTGAGGACTAAGGGAAAGGAGCCCGAGCTTCTGGAGTCCATTCCATACGGACTCATGGCCTAATGTACACAAAGGAAATAACGGACCTGGACTGAAAAAAAAAGATGAAATTCTCTATAAATATCTGTTAAATCCATTTGGTTCATAACTTCTGTCAGGTTCTCTATGTCTCTGTTTAGTTTCTTTTTCCATGATCTGTCCTTTGATGATAGTGTGGTGTGGAAATCTCCAATTATTATTGTATGAGGTGCACTGTGTGCTTTGAACTTCAATAAGGTTCCTTTTATGAATGTAAGTGCCCTTGCATTGGGAACATAGTCAGATTTGAGAGTTCATTTTGGCTGATTTTTCCTTTGATAAATGTAAAGTATCCTTCCTTATCTTTTTTGATAACTTTTGGTTGAAAATTGATTTAATTCAACATTAGAATGGCTACTCCAGCTTGTTTCTTTGGACCATTTGCTTGGAAAGTTGTTTTCCAGCCTTTAACTCTGAGATAGTGTCTGTCTTTGTCTCTGAGATGTGTTTCCTGTGTGCAGAAAGTGCCAAGTCCTCTTTGTGAATCCAGTCTGCTAGTCTATGTCTTTTCATTGGGGAATTGAGTCCATTGATGTTAGGAGATATTAAGGGACAGTGATTGTTGTTTCCTGTTATTTTTGTTGTTAGAGGTGGAATTATGTTTCTGTGGCTATCTTCATTTGTTTTCATTGCAAGGAGATTACTTTCTTGCTTTCTCTAGAGTGTAGTTTCCCTTCTTCTCTTGGAGTTTTCGATCTATTATCCTTTGTAGAACTGAATTTGTGGCAAAATACTGTATAAATTTGGTTTTGACACGTAGTACCTTGGTTTGTCCATCTATATTAATTAAGAGTTTTGCTAAATATAGTAGCCTGTGCTGACATTTATACTCTCTTAGGGTCTGTATGACATCTGTCCAGGATCATCTGGCTTTCATAATCTCTGATGAGAAGTCTGGTGTAATTCTGATAGGTCTGCCTTTATATGTTACTTCACCTTTTCCCCTTACTGCTTTTAATATTTTTATCTTCGTTTTGTACGTTTGTGTTTTGACTATTATGTGATGGGAGGTATTTCTTTTTCTGGTCCAATCTATTTGGAGTTCTGTAGCCTTCTTGTATGTTTATGGGCATCTCTTTCTTAAGGTTAGGGATGTTTTTTTTTCTATAATTTTGTTGAATATATTTACTGGCCCTTTAATTTGGGAGCCTTTGCTCCCTTCTATACCTATCATCCTTAGGTTTGATCTTCTCATTGAATCATAGATTTCCTGGATGTTTTCAGTTAGGAGTATTTTGTGTTTGTTTCACATTTTCTTTGTTGGTTGTTTCAACGTTTTCTATGGTTATCTTCTGCATCTGAGATTTCTCTCTTCTATCTCTTGTATTCTGTTGGTGATGCTTGTGTTTATGTCTCCTGATCTCTTCCTAAGTTTTCTATCTTCAGAGTTGTCTCCTTTTGTGATTTCTTTATTGGTTCTAGTTCCCTTTTTAAATCCTGGATAATTTTGTTTAATTTCTTCACTTGTTTCAATGTGTTTTCCTGTAATTCTTTAAGAGGATTTTGTGTTTCTTCTTTATGTGCTTCTACCTGTTCACCTGTATTTCTTTAAGGAAGTTATTTATGTACTTCTTAAAGTCTTCTATCATCATCATCATGCTTTTCAATCCAAATCTTGTTTTTTCCATGTGTTTGGTTATCCAGTATTTGTTTCAGTGAGAAAACTTGGCTCTGGTGATGCCAAGTTGTCTTGGTTTTTGTCACTCATGTTCTTTTGATTGCTTCTCGCCATCATGTTGTCTCTGGTGTTAGCTTGACAGTGGCTTGATTGTCATGTAGGCCTGTAGACCTGTTTTCTTTCAGCTGGATCTGGAAACAGAGAGCAAGTCCTGGGTTTGTGTGTCTTGATGCCTCCAGGCGAGTCACTTAGGAGCAGCAGGGCCTTATGTCTGCTGTCACATGTCTTCACTCCTGGCTACTGGCTCTCAGCTCTGGGATCAGACAGAAACTGGAAGGGTCCTGCCCCTGACTGTTTCTAGCTTCCTGTATCCAGAGGACACTAGGCGGGTTCCTCTTGGAACAGGAATGTGAGCAGAAGAGGAGGTCTCCCCTGAGCTCTCATGATTGTCTGCACTTCTGAGAGTCCGGCTCTCTCCACAGTTTGGGTACAGAGAGCTATGGGAACAGTTCAGTTAAGTTCAGTGCGCAAGCAGAAACTGGAAGCAATAACTGACTTCTAAAAGTGGTCCCTTGACCTCCACACTCGTGTGTGCACACACATATAAATGCATGAATAAATAATCATTTAAAATAGTTTTAAAAATAATTATTTTTTTCCAACTTAAGATCTCTTTTCTGGGTTTTATAGACACCTTGTTATCCCCTGAAGTGTAATGTTTACATTCTTTCCAGTTCTCAGCTCAAGGAAGTCATTTAATGTGTCAGAACTTAGAGAATTGTATTGACAGTCTGTTCCTAAACTAAATTACTCAACAGCACCAGCCCTAATTAATTAAGCACTGCACTATGACACATGTTCTGAATGATCCTCCATGAGAAATGTTGCCCTCCTATTTCTTCTCAATTAGTAGTTTCTGTCCTTTCTAGACTACAACCAGTAAGCCTACAACTACTCATAATAACTGGCATATTTATAAAATTACTGCTGTTTTCAAAAGTCTCTCATATTTACTTGCTCAGTTCAGGCCCATATTCAATGACTCCCCAGTCAATAAGCACAATATCATCACCACTTTTCAGATTAGTAGCATAGACTTCAAAACAATTCATCTGTTTGACAAAACAGACCTGTGTTTTAGACACAAGTTTGTGTTTTAGTTGATACCCAACACATGAACAGCATAAAAGTTACAAAGCCTCAGTGATTTGTCTAATGGCTCCCAGAAATAGTCAGAATAGGACATCAGACCCATCCTAGATGTCAGGCCTATTGTTACAATCAAGCAGTTAACACCTAGCTCTCGAAAACACTGTCAATCAAAGGCATACTTTACAAATTATATCTTAATTATATCAAGACCTATTATAAATTCTCTAGTCCTTATGACCATTTAACATACATATACAAAGTTTTATGAAGCAAGAGGAAGCAGAGGGAAGAAGACACTTCTCAGTAGTTCTGGTTCTAACTTATACTAGTGAGAAGATTCACCAAGTTGAATCATTTAATATATATAAATTTAAAAATGTGACCAGCACTGTTTTCATAGAATTTTGGAGCATTTCCAAACTAGCCAATTATATGGACCTACTCAAGTCTACTGATAGACGCAGAAGGAATATATATTTCTCTGGAGACTGCTTTCCCAGCTATTCCTCAAACATATAGATGTGATGACCTTCCTAGATTCCGTAGTCCCATTCTCTTTACTTTAATTGGAAGAGGTGCATTGGAGATTTTAGATACCCTAGACTTCCAGAGGCCTACAGCTCTGGCCAGTAGGTTTGCAAAATTTTGCAGTTGATATCAGCCATGGCATAAAAAAACAATGATTCCTTATTGGTTATGGAGGATTCACAAAAAGGGTCCTATCATGACTGTCCTCAAAAAGAACCAACAAGCAGCTGAAAGAGTCAGATATTTACACTCAGCCAATGGACAAATGATTCTCATCCCTGTGGTTGAATTAAGGAAAAGCTGAAAGAAGCTGAGGAGGAGGGAGACCCTGTAGGAAGACCAGCAGTCTTAACTAACCTGGACTTCCAAGATCTCTCAGACATCAGGCCACCAACCGGGCAGCATACACTAGCTCATATGAGGCCCCTAACACATATACAGCAAAAGATTGCTGGGTCTGGGTTCAGTCAGAGAAGATGCACCTAACCCTCAAGATACTGTAGGCCTTGGGGAGTAGGGAGGTTTGGTGGGGTGGAAGGGTCGGGGGTGGAGACACCTATTTGAAGACAGGGTGGGAGGGGAAGGAAGAGGAGGTATGGGATGTGGAACAGTCAGAGGGTGGACCAGGAAGGGGATAAAAATCTGGATTGTAAAAGAGATTAAATAAACTTTTTAAAAAATTGCTAAATTTTCAGGTGTATGAACAATCACATATACTCATATATCATACACATTTACATGTACATTTACATATGCATTGCAAACACATGCATAGGCATAAGTATACATATATGCATTTACATTACATAGATACATGTTTTATATACAGTTTATACATATATATGTATATATATATATATATATATATATATATATATATATGGGGAAGAGACAGAGAAAGAGAAAGAGGGGAGGGAGGGAGGGAGAAGGGAACACAATGCTTTAAGTAAATGCAAAACAAAATGAAACAAAGCAAATAAAATGACTTTAAGAAAGACATAAAGAACTCCCTTAGAATAATGCAGGAAAGCACAAGCAAACAAGTAGAAGCCCTTTGAGAGGAAACACAAAAATCATTGAGAATACAGGAAAACACAACCAAACACCTGAAGGAATTGAGAATGGAAATAGAAACAATAAAGAAAGCACAAAGGGAGATAACCCTGGATATAGAAAACCTAAGGAAGAGACAAGGAGCCTTAGATACAAGCATCACCAACAGAATACAAGAGATACAAGAGAGAATCTCAGGGGCAGAAGATACCATAGAAAACATCAACACAACCATCAAAGATAATGTAAAATGCAAAATGCTCCTAGCCCAAAACATACAGGAAATCCAGGACACAATGAGAAGATCAAACCTAAGGATAATAGGTATAGAAGAAAGTGAAGACTCCCAACTGAAGGGGCCAGTAAATATATTCAACAAAATTATAGAAGAAAACTTCCCTAACCTTAAGAAAGAGATGCCCATAAACATACAAGAAGCCTACAGAACTTCAAATAGATTGGACCAGAAAAGAAATTTCATTCTGTCATATATTAGCCAAAACACAATATACACAAAACAAAGAAAGAATATTAAAAGCAGTAAGAGAAAAAGTTCAAGTAACATATAAAGGCAGACCTATAAGAATTATACCAGACTTCTCACCAGAGACTATGAAAGCCAGAAGACCCTGGAGAGATGTCATACAGACCCTAAGAGAACACAAATGCTAGCCCAAGTTACTGTATCCAGCAAAACTTTAAATTAACATAGATGGAGAAACAAAGATATTCCATGACAAAACCAAATTTAGGCAATATCCTTCTACAAATCCAGCCCTACAAAGGATAATAGATGGAAAACTCAAACACAAGGAGAGAAACTATACTGTATAGAAAGCAAGAAAATAATTTCCTTGCAACGAAACCAAAAAAGAGACAAACATATTAGACGTCTAACAATGAAAATAACAGAAAGCGACAATCACTATTCCTTAATATCTCTCAACATCAATGGACTCAATTCCCCAATAAAAGGACATAGACTAACAGACTGGATATGTAAAGAGGACCCAGCATTTTGCTGCATGCAGGAAACACACCACGGAGATAAAGACAGACACTACCTCAGAGTAAATGGTTGGAAAACAATTTTCCAAGCAAATGGCCCAAAGAGACAAGCTGGAGTTGCCATTCTAATATCAAATAAAATTGACTTTCAACCAAGAGTCATTAAGAAATATAAGGAAGGGCAGTTCATATTCATCAAAGGAAAAAATCCACCACAATGTGTAGAGAGCTGCGACTTGCTGCGCCTCAAAGATGGCGCTGGTTTCCGCCTTCCACCCTCCCAACGGTGAGCACTCCTTGCAGTAAACAAGTCCTTATTTGTCTATGTCTGCCTGGCCTGCTAGCTTCCGCATAGTGACAGCCTATCTACATGACCCACGTGGCTTGCTAGGACTGGCCAGTGCTAGCTATTTAAGTGTGGTGCAGGGCGTTCCCCAGGGAGAGAGAGACAGAAGACATAGAGGTCAGAAGATTGTATCAAGGTTCCTGAGTAAAACTGCTTGAAGAAGATCTCCTGTGGTCATGTCTTCCTTCCTGGTCGAGGTTGGGTGCACAACAATGAACTCTCAATCCTAAATATCTATGCTGCAAATGCAAGGGAAGCTACATTCATAAAAGAAACCTTACTAATGCTCAAAGCACACATTGCACCTCACACAATAATAGTAGGAGATTTCAACACCCCACTCTCATCACTGGACAGATCATGGAAACACAGAGTAAATAGAGACATAGAGAAACTAACAGAAGTTATGGACTAATTTGGATTTAACAGATATTTATAGAACATTCCATCCTAAAACGAAAGCATATACCTTCTTCTCAGCACCTCATGGAACCTTCTCCAAAATTGACCATATAATTGATCACAAAACAGGCCTGAACAGATACAGGAAGATAGAAATAATCCCATGCATCCCATCAGATCACCATGCACTAAGACTGGTTGGTCTTCAATAACAACAATAATGACAGAAAGCCCATATATAAATGTAAGTTGAATAATGCTGTACTCGATGACAACTTGGTCAAGGAAGAAATGAAGAAATTAAAGACTTCTTAGAATTTAATGAAAATGAAGATACAACATTCCCTAACTTATGGGACACAATGAAAGCAGTACTAAGAGGAAAACTCATAGCTCTGAGTGCCTGCAAAAAAGAACAGGAGAGAGCATATGTCAGCAGCTTAACAGCACACCTTAAAACTCTAGAATAAAAAGAAATATGTTGGGAGCGATGCTGTTGAAGCCCTCCATTATTGATGCTATTATTATGGTTAGAATTAGGTATGACTAAGTTCATAGAAAATCCGCAGCCAGCTGCAGAAAACTAATACAAATCTGGTGGTCAAAATGAATAATAATATGATACATCAAGATACCCAATGTGATGATCTGTAACCTTTCTGAAAAACCAACATCCTGCTGACTAATAGATATGAAAAACCTGTGACCTTTCTGACATCCTGTCAACATCAGCCTATTCCCTGACCACACGAATATTGTGTCTTTGGCCTGCGTAAAATTTCTTACTTCCCCCTCCCTCTGTTACCCCTGTTATGGTATAAATTCAGCCTTGGAGAAAAATAAAATTGTCGCCTTGATCAGACTCTTGACTTGGCGTCCTTCCTCATGTCTCTTGTCCCCCATTCTCTTCCAGGTACTCAGCACCCGTCGTTGACAGAAATAAATAAATCAAAGAGGGGTAGAAGGCAGAAAATAATCAAACTCAGCTGAAATCAACCAAGTAGAAACGAAAAGTACTATACAAAGAATCAAGAAAACCAGGAGCTACTTATTTGAGAAAATCAACAAGATAGATAAACTCCTAGCCAGATTAACCAGAGGTCACAGAGAGTTTATCAAAATTAAGAAAATCAGAAATGAAAAGGGAGATATAATAACAGAATCTGAAGAAATTAAAAAAATCATCAAATCCTACTACAAAAGCCTATATTCAATAAAACTGGAAAATCTGGAGGAAATGGACAATTTTCCAGACTGATATTGGGTACCAAAGTTAAATCAGGAACAAATAAATCTTCTAAACAACCCCGTAACTCCTAAAGAAATAGAAGCAGTCATTAAAAGTCTCGCAACCAAAGAGAGCTCAGATCCAGATGGGTTCAGTGCAGAATTCTATCAGACCTTCATAGAAGACCTCATACCAATACTGTCCAAACTATTTCACAAAATTGAAACAGATGTAGCACTACCAAATTTCTTCTATGAAACCACAATTACTCTTATACCTAAACCACACCAAGACCCAAGAAAGAAAGACAACTTCAGACCAATTTCCCTTATGAACATTGACGCAAAAATACTCAATAAAATTCTTGTAAACTGAATGCAAGAAAACATCAAAACGATCATCCATCATGATCAAGTAGGCTTCATCCCAGGTATGCAGGGGAGGTTTAATATACAGAAAACCATCAACATAATCCAATATATAAACAAACTGAAAGATAAAAACCACATGATCATTTCATTAGATGTTGATAAAGCATTTGACAAAATTGAACACCCCTTCATGATAAAAGTCCTGAAAAGATCAGGAATTCAAGGCCCATATCTAAACATAGTAAAAGCAATATACAGCAAACCTGTAACTAACTAAATGGAGAGAAACTTGAAGCAATCCCAGGAAAATCAGGGACTAGACAAGGCTGCCCACTCTCTACCTACTTATTCAATATAGTTCTCGAAGTCCTAGCCAGAGCAATCATACAGTGAAAGGAGGTCAAAGGGATACAAATTGGAAGGGAAGAAATCAAAATATAAGTATTTGCAGATGGTATGATGGTGTACTTAAGTGACTCAAAAAGTTCCACCAGAGAACTACTTAATCTGATAAACAACTTCAGCAAAGTGTCAGGGTATAAAATTAACTCAAACAAATCAGTAGCCTTCCTCTACTCAAAGGATAAACAGGTTGAGAAAGAAATTAAGGAAATGACACCCTTCACAATAATCCCAAATAACATAAAATATTGTGGTATGACTTTAACCAAGCAAGTGAAAGATCTGTATGACAAGAACTTCAAATCTCTGAAGAAAGAAATTGAGGAAGATCTCAGAAGATGGATCTTCCATGCTCATGGGATTGGCAGGATTAATATAGTAAAGATGGCCATTTTGCCTAAAGCAACCTACAGATTCAATGCAATCCCCAGCAAAATTCCTACTCAATTCTTTATAGAGATAGAAAGAGCAATTTGCAAATTCAACTGTAATAACAAAAAACCCAGGATAGGGAAAACTATATTCAACATTAAAAGAACTTCTGGGGGAATCACCATTCCTGACTTCAAGCACTATTACAGAGCAATGGTCATAAAAGCTGTATGGTATTGTTACAGAGACAGGCAGGTAGATCAGAGGAACAGAATTCAAGACCCAGAAATGAACCCACACACCTGTAGCCACTTGATCTTTGACAAAGGATCTAAAACCATTCAATGGAAGAAAGATCGCATTTTCAACAAATGGTGCTGGTTCAACTGGAAGTCAACGTGTAGAAGAATGCAAATCGATCCATTCTTTTCACCAAGTACAAAGCTTAAGTCCAAGTGGATCAAGGACCTCCAAATCAAACCAGATACACTCAAACCAATGGAAGAAGAAGTAGGGAAGCATCTCAAACACATGGGCACTGGGGAAAATTTCCTGAACAAAACACCAATAGCTCATGCTCTAAGATCAAGAATCTACAGATGGGATCTCATAAAACTGAAAAGCTTTTGTAAAGCAAAAGCTACTGTCATTTGGATAAAACAGCAACCAGCAGATTGGGAAAAGATCTTTACTAATCCTACAACTGATAGAGGTCTAATATCTAAAATATAAAAGAACTCAAGAAGTTAGACTCCAGAGAGCCAAATCACCCAATTCAAAAATGGGGTACAGAGCTAGACAAAACATTCTCATCTGAGGATTATCAAATGGCCATAAAGCACCTAAAGAAATGTTCAACATCCTTTGTCATTAAGGAATGGCAAATCAAAACAACCCTGAGATTCCACTTAGTATAGCTAAAAAACTCAGGTGACAGCAGATGCTGGTGAGGATGTGGAGAAAGAGGAACACTCCTCCATTGTTGGTGGGATTGCAGACTGGTACAACCACTCTGGAAATCAGTCTGGAGATTCCTCAGAAAATTGAACATTACACTACCTGAGAACCCAGCTATACCTCTCTTGGGCATATATACCCAAAAGATGCTCCAACATACAGCAAAGACACATGTTCCACTATGTTCATAGCAGCCTTATTTATAATAGCCAGAAGCTGGAAAGAACCCAGATGCCCTTCAACAGAGGAATGGATTCAAAAAAGGTGAAACATCTACACAATGGAGTACTACTCATCTATCAAAAACAATGACTTCATGAAATTCATAGGCAAATGGAATGAACTAGAAAATATCATCCTGAGTGAGGTTACTCAATCACATAAAAACACACTTGGTATGCACTCATTGATAAGTGGATACTAACCAGAAAGCTCAAATTATCCAAGATGCAATCTACAGACCACAAGAAGCTCAAAAAGAAGGATGACCAAAATGCAGGATGCCCCCACTCCTACTAAAAGGGGGAAAATATTCATAAGAAGGGATATGGAAGCAAAGTTTAGAGCAGTGACTCAAGGAATGGCCATTCAGAGCCTGACCCACATGTGGCCCATATATATATGCCACCATATATATATGCCATGTATATATATATATATATATATATATATATATATATATATATATATATATATATATATATATATCCACCAAAACGAGATAAGATTGATGAAGCTAAAAAATGCATGTGGAAATGGACTGGATACAGATCTCTGCTGAGAGACACATCCAGAGCATGTCTGTTACAGAGGACAATGCTAGCATCAAACCACCGAACTGAGAATAGGACCCCCTTGGCGGGAATTAGAGGAAGTATTGAAAGAGTTGAAGGAGCTTGCAACCCCATAAAAATAACAATGCCAACCAACCAGAACGTCCAGGGACTAAACCACTACCGAAAGGCTATAAATGAACTGAACCAGGGCTCCAACTGCATATGTAGCAGAGAATGGCCTTGTTGGGGCACCAGTGGAAGATAAAGCCCTTGGTCTTTCCAAAGTTGGACCCCCAGTGCGGGGGAATGTGGGAGAAGGCAATAAGGGGGATATATGGGGGAATACCCATAGGAGGGAGGGGGAGGGAATGGAATGTGGGCTTAGGGACAGGAAACTGGAAGGGGAATAACCTTTGAAATGTAAGTAAAGAAATATATAATATAAACTTAAAAAAATGATTACAAAAGAGTAAAAAAAAAAAGAGTCCTGAGTGAGGTAACTTAATCACAAAAGACTACACATGATGTGCACTCGCTGGTAAGTGGATATTGGTCCAAAAATTTTGAATACCCAAGATACAATTTACAAACCACCTGAAGCTCAAGAAGAAGTGAAAGCAAAGTGTAGATGCTTCAATCCTTCTTAGATGGGGGAAAATACTTCAGGAGGAAATATGGAGACAAATTTTGGAAGAGAGCCTGAAGGAAAGGCCATTCAGAACTACCCTACCTGGGAAGTCACTAAACCCAGAAACTATTGCCAAGTGCTTGCTGACAGGAGCCTGACATAGCTGTTTCCTGAGAGCAGAAGCTGACAAGTACAGAGACAGACGTTCACAGTCAACCATTGGACTGAGAATAGTATCGCCAATGGAGGAGTTAGAGAAAGGACTGAAGGAGCTGAAGGATTCCTATGCAATCCCAAAGGAAGAACAACAATATCAACCAAACAGAACCCCAAAGCTCCCAGGGACTAAATCACCAACCAAAAGAGTACACATGAAGTGACCCATAGCTCTAGCCTCATATGTAGCAGATGGCTTTGTTGGACATCAGTGGAAGGCAAGGCTCTTTGTCCTGTGAAGGGGCGATGCCCCAGCGTAGGGGAATGCTAGGCCTGGGAGGCAGAAAGGAGTGGGTCAGTGGGTGGATGGGGAGTACCCTCATAATAGCAGGAGCAGGGGGGGGATGGGATAGGGAGTTTCTGCAGGGGAAACTATGAAAGGGGATAATATTTGAAATGTAAATAAAGAAAATGTCCAGTAAAAGAAAAGGAAAAAAATGAATCAATGGTGGTATACTTAGCTAGGACTCACACCACTGGGGATATGAACCTCAACACACCCATTAAATTTTTAAGCCAAAATTTATCCTGTCTACAAGAAATGCAGTGACAGGCATGGAGCAGGGGCTGAAGAAATGACCACAGAATAATAAGTCCAACTTGAGACCAATCCCCGAGGACACTATTAATGATTCTAAATTACACTTCCAGATAGGAGTCTAGCATAACTGTCCTCTGACAGACTCTATCCAGCAGATGACTGAAACAGATGCAGATACCCACAACCAAACATAGAATATAGGTTAGAAAACCTTATAGAAGAAGTAGGGAAAATTTTGAAGGTACTGAAGGATATGGCAACCCCTCAGGAAGATCAAGAGTGTACACTAACCTAGACCCCTGGGAACTCCCAGAGACTGAGCCACCCATCAAAGGGCTGTCTTGTCTGGCCTCAGTGGATATTCCTAATCCTGCAGAGGTTTGATGTACAAGGGGGTGGGAGATTACCCACCAGGCCCACCCTCTCAGAGGCAAAGGGGAGGGGGTATGGGGGAAGGATTATATGAAGGGGGAATAGAAGGGAGGGCAGTGTTGAAGATGTAAGTAAATAAATCAATAAAATATAAAAAAGAAAGATACCTGACCTTATAACAAGCTAGCTATTCATTGTGAAACCTGGGTTAGCTAGTTACCATGCTTGAGGTTCACATGACATTTCCTTCTTACAAAATGCATATATCACAGACAAAACTTAAAAGAGTATTGTTTTGATGAATGAATGAAAAAAGTGTGTAATAGGTCCCGTACACATGGCGCCTTTGTTTATTCGATAGTATTAAATGTTATTATTATTGAAACCGAGATGTAACCTAGATTTCTCTGTCTAAAACAGATATAAAGTGGGTTTTCTTGTTAGTTCCAAGAAATAATTGTCTTTTATATCAGCAGAAAGGATGAGAAACACATACTTTTGAGTCACTTACTTAAGTAATGATAAGTCTTATCTTCAGAAACAAAGGATTTATCTACAACTAGTAAATATTCTCAGGAAATCCATATCGCATGAACTGGTACCTAGATGATTTGGAGACACTCGTTTGCCCTGCATACATACTCCCTCCATGATTATATGGACTGTACTGGTGGGATAGAGTAGTTGGTGAAAATAAAGTGTGTCTTAGTCCTTGGTACCAGAAAGCTGAGTTCTTTTTTCTGAGTAGCTGGATGCCTATGCAATCAGTGCTAATAGTAAACTTTCACCTGATGGGCCTTTGGTGATAGTCCCTATGAGTACTAGTCATCATAGGATAATGAAGGATACCTAACCTTCACTCTTGTCTTAACAAATGAATATAGACTTATTCATGATAAGCTTGGACACTAGACCATTCTAGATGTGGGAAGCAGATAATTTCTTGAAATTCTAAAAGGCATGTAGTTACACACATTGTGGTTGCTAAGACTCTTCGTCTCTTTAGACATTAGTGAAAATGGCAGATGCCTTCTCTCAGCATCCTCTCAGCTTCTAGTAGCAGTCAACAAAGGTGAAATATTCTCTCCAGACAGTACAAAACTATGAAAGGGAGTTTCCAGGTGAGGTCGTCCCACCTGGTTTCATATCTGAGCCCGTCGTTACCTTCTGTGGACACATGGATCTTTGTGCTCCCAAACATTTTCCAACCAGAAAATGGTTTCAGAATAGTCTCAAACTTTTTCAACCTCACTGTTAGGAAGTAACAATACTATCTGATAGTTTGCAGGCTTAGCAGCAGGATAAATATAAAATTATGTAAAATATTTAATCAATACACAGGCAGCATGGCACCATGAGCCTCTAATAGATATGATTATAGACTTCTGACGCCCAGGAGGCTTCACACCTTCAAAGGTTCCCCTGACTTCCCACTGTCTCTAAGATCAAATCCAGAATTGTATCCTTGTGTTCTTCTACAGGAGCTTTTCTCAATCTCTATTGTATCAATGGGGGCTCTTATTGAAATGCAGATTCTGATTAAGTGGACCCAGTAGGCCCTGCATCTATTTGTGCATTCCCAAGAAGTACCAGGGCATGCCAAAACTTTTTGCAAATAGATAATATGTGAGTGTAAAGTTGCAGGATTACTCAGCCTAAAGAACATAGTTGCAGGATGGGGACCTCACTTTAGTATCAAACTCTAAAATATCCCATGGAGAAGAAGAAAAGAGTGACTAATTCCACCCATTCTGAGATTAGACCAACTCTCAAGAAGGTGTTGTTGCTAAGGAAAGACAAATGTCACACTGAAGAAAAATCTATGAGTATTGTGCTGTGACTTTGATGTCAAGGGCACAGAGTCGGAGTCTGAACTGTAGAGCGGCGGGAGACCCATCTGATCTAGAATTGATAAAGTCGTTGGTCAGGGAAGAAGCTTTTACTTGCTGCTGTGCTGAGAGCTCCTCTACAGAGATGGGGAGACACAATCACAGGCACGGAGCGACAGACGCAGGCAGTAACTCGGGCAAATTCCGGCACATTTTAAATTGAATTGGGGTTTAAAATTGTTGCAGAAGATATTGGATGAGTAAAATTCAACTTACTTCATTTTCTTTCAAGAAAATGTTTACCTCACAGAGTTATAAAGATGAAATGAGTTAATACAGTAAAGACATATAAAGTGATTTTAAAACATAGAACTGGATAGCGTTCGTGTCGGTATTAGCTATCATACTAAATATCTCCTTGAGAGAAAGGATGTTCATTATAAAATATAAATATGTGTTCTCTGTGATGTTTTTAAGTTTAAAACAACATTCATAAATGAACACGAAAACACAAATTATGCTTTACAAGGCCACATAATTTATATGGGGCACATATTTCAGCCGGATTCATCCTGATGTAAAAATCTATATCCTTCCACTATTACTAATGAAAAATTTAAGCCAAGTTGGTTTTTTAAAACTATACTTTCTTCGTTGTGAAATGATAACAATATTCTTCAGATTTCTTTCTCTGCTTGTGTGTACGTGCATGCACACAGCATGTGTGTGTGTGTGTGTGTGTGTTGTGTGTGTGTGAGTGTGTCTGTCTGTCTGTCTGTCTGTCTGTCTGTCATGGTTGTGCAGGTCCTCACAAAGGGCAGAAGTGAGTGTAATACCCACTGTATCTAGAAATACCTGGAGTTGTAAACCATTCTATGTGGGTACTGGCAGTCCCTGGAAAAGAGCAAGTGTTCTTAAATTCTGTGCTCTCTCTCCAAACCTAAAGTGAAATTTAATTGCTCTGTGATCCTTTGTGAGATCCAAGCATAAATGTATATGAGTATTTTTGCAGATATAAACTATGATTGATTTACCATACGCAGACTTCCATTCAAGAAATATTCTTTCACAACTACTATGTTTATTTAGTTTAAAAAACTATCTAAATATTGTATAAATTAATTAATTTACTTCGTTATTTAGATTAATTAATATAAATTAGTTATACTCTATAACACATGAATGTTAAGCTAAAGCAGCCTCCAATGTCAACATCCCCCTCTTTTAAAGCACAAGCACACATATTTACACGTTCTTGCATACCCTTATGGTTTCTTTTTCTGTCAGCAGAAGATAGGGTCATTTGGGAAAAGGGAACATCAACTGAGAAAATGTCTCCAACACTTAGGCCTGAAAACAAGTCTATAGGATTTTACAGAATTAGTTATTGATGACAGATGGCTGAGACCACAGTTGGCAGTACTGAGTTCTTTAAAATAAAATGTATGCCGAGCAAGACATGGAAATCCAGCCACTAAACAATGTCTGTGTATGGCCCCTGCTTCAGTTCCTGACTTTAGCTTCTTGGCCATGCTTGAGTTCCCACCTTGGATTTCTTAAAGGATAAAAGATGGGGTTGTATGTATTCAAATAATCCATATTTTTTTTATTACAGCAACAGAAAATAGGCTAGGGCAGGTGATGAGTTCTATCCAAGTGAAGCTACCTTGGTTTCCTTGAGGTGGCACCAGAGTTTCCATGCTGTGATCTTAGCATTCTGTTGGCAGGAAAAGCTTGATCACTGAGAACTGACATGAGTAAATCTGTAAAAATAGCATTTACTTATTTATTTTCATGTTTATAAGTTTTTGGCCTGTTTGTATGTCTGTGCACATATATATTTCTGATGCCCTAAGAGGACTAGAGTGGGCATTGAATCCCCGGAGATTGGAACTACAGACAGTAGCAGGCTGCTACTGTTCTTCCCAAGCCAAGTTTCATGTCTTCATATGTCTGCATATTCATTTTACGTGCGTCTCACCATCCCATTTCTACACTGTCAATGACTCCATATTCTCTACACCACTTTAATCTAGGATATGCAATACTGTCTGAAATCTTATCTACATGTTTATTTCTTTGCCCATTAATTGTCTCATACATTACAGACTGTCTCTGCTGTGAACGTGGACATGAGTGTCTTCCCTAAAGCTCTTTGCCTACAGGTAGTTGCATCTAAAATTGTCATGTAACACTTTTCAGAAACTATTCCCAAGTAACCAGAAATAAATGATGATCAAAGTTATCGTGAAAGTTAATATAATAATATTTTATTAACTCCTAGTTTATTTAGAATAACTAGAATTCTATCTCTTTTATATTTGGACAACAACATGCTCAACCCAAATTATCTTCATAAGTTTAATATTTAACTCACAGATATCTTTAGATTGGCAATAATGTGTCTTCTATATGGACATTGCCATGTAAGACTCAGGCCTTAGAATCTATGGCTATAGAAAAAATGAACTTAAATAGGTTTGGTTAAGAGTCAGTCCATGGCTTAGGACATAAAAGTTTTGTCCAGAGTTATACGTACTTCTACCTCTCTTTCTACAAATATTAATATAATATTAATATAATATTAATCAGTTTTTAGTAAAATGGAGTACAACATAAATAACTTCTATTTACTACAACAAGTATATTATATTTTCTGCATCAGTTCTTACAGCATACTAGACAATACCATTATGCACCAATTATATTTAGATAGGCAGATTTCTAAATTCTGTCATCAAGTTGTTTAAATCACCACATACACAAATCTTATAGCTCTGGTTATCAAGTGGACAAAGTTGCATGTTATGGGTGAAGAAACAGATATTTTGGAACACAAAATAAGTAACATTCTGCTTATTGCTATGGTAGTATTTACTATGGATTTATCATTACTTTACTTTATATTTAAGAAACATTGAGGATAAAATCTAATTATATACTAGCATTTATTTTTCAGTTTTGTATTTTAAAAGTAAAAAAAAAAATCTTATCAAGAGTCCAATTCATAGCACTCCTTTTTGTGCACCAAACTATTTCATTTCTCAGAAGCAATGCTGAGCTGTTATCGGGCTGGGAAATATAACAATAAAGTGTGAAAATAGAAGCTTCAAAGGTCAGTGGCGTAAAACCTGTCTTTCAAAAATGCTCAGTGATTGAAAGAAAGCAGGGAAATTAAAAGACGCTACATTTAAATGCTCACAGTAGGCCATGTGAAGAATAGATAACCGCATGGAGCATTAAAATATTGAATTATTGCATTTTAATTTTAGTATCCACTGTTGACATAAAACTCTGAATCGCGTCTTCTGCTTCCCTCCTTTCTTCTTTATCTTATACTTTTGTGCTCTTTGTTATTGTTGAGTGACTATTCCCTTTTCATTTTGTATAAGAGCCTACAAGGTTACAGCAAGAGTAAAATAAGTCCCTGTGCTTTCAAAAGCATTTCTCACAACCAGATAAACATGAATACATTTAAAAATTCATTTAAGTGGTACAATTTGATATGGTTCTTGAAAAAGAAAAAAAAGGCAGTGGGTGAGGAGTTTCTAGGAAGAGAATATGATGAAAATCAGCTGAGTCATGAAGATCTACAGAAACCAGAAATCACTAAGAAATCACTAAGAAAGTCATATGAGGCTCTACAATGGAAGAGAGGCAAAATGGCCCAATTAGGAATATTCAACGGATTATAAGCTAAGCTGTTCTACTTTATACT
Organism: Rattus norvegicus; assembly: GCF_021556685.1. Classification (NCBI taxonomy): domain Eukaryota; kingdom Metazoa; phylum Chordata; class Mammalia; order Rodentia; family Muridae; genus Rattus; species Rattus norvegicus. Next base: position 161,067,438 of record NC_141534.1, on the reverse strand, counting down.
TTATACTTTATACTTCAAATGATTGACCTGAACAATTGTTCCAAACCATGGGTTCTCCCTTGACCAAACCTATTTAAGTTCATTTTTTCTATGGCCATAGGTTATGAGGCCTGATTCTTACACAACAGTGTCCATATAGAAGTTTCTTTAGTTCCTCTGCTGTTTAATTATTACAAAAAGTTTCCATTTAAGTGAATATAGAGTTTATCATGTCTACTAGAAAAGAAGTGTTTTAAAAATTTAAGATATGACAAAGCTTAAGAAATCTCCTAAGAAACACTTTGTTTTCGTTTTAGATTTCTATTTTGTTTGTGTATTTATATTTAGATCATCTCTCTTACATGTGAATCAGTAAAATTAAAGAGGTTGCTAATATTCTCAAAACAAAAATACATTGTATCTCTACTTAGTTGTGAATAAGGGGCAGGAATGGTGCTCAGTGCTGGCCCATGAGGCATCGGACTCTTAGTACGAATCCTAGAAACATAAAACAAAACAGAGACAAGAAAAAAAAATGTAAGAACATTTAAAGAGCAATATCACTGAAGTGTATAAATTTCAATGGTCCTTTTCCAGAATCAATAGGCAGATTTGGAAATTCGCGTGCAGGCTTACATTCACTTTCCTTCAACGAATAAGGATACAGTCTGACACCAAACCGCCTGCAGGCATCACTGCCAAGAAATGAAATATAGTATCAAGCCAATGACACATCTGACCCCTTAGTTAATATTCAAAGTGATGGTCAGGGAGGTTATAAGCAAACATCAGCTTTCTTTCACACCTCTAAGCTCATCCTGCAATTAACACCATCATCTTGGGAGCATTTCAGACCCTTGATAATGAATGTTCACAGCAGTCCCTGTTGAGTGCATCTGAGGATGCATTTGTTTTTCTCATTATCTTACACACAATCTCTTAGCTATTGTCTGCCACTGCTGCTCACTCAGGAAGCCAGGCAAGTGCTAAAGATGTCAAGAAGCAAGAAGCCTCATTTATTTTTATGGTCTTCATCAGCAGTTTTTTGCTCTTCTCTCTCTCACTTTTTTTTTTTTTAACTTAAAGGTCTATAATGGAATCTGCTGATTAGAATCAGAACCGTATCTAAGTATAGATATGAGAAACCTTTCCTGAAGGTGGTGGAACTTGCAAGGACACTTTACCCATAGGATACCTGGGAAAGACACAGATGCTAAGCCCATTAATTGGCATTTCTTCTGTCCTTTGTGATGACATTAAATAGTTACACAATTGATTGATTCTAATATGATATAGCACAGTAAGTAAAAGACTTGGATGAGTGAAAAATATTAAGTGACCCACAACTGCATATAGGGAAAATGAGAGCAACAAATGCAAATGGCTAAAAAGCAAAGGGTACCTTAGCCACTTAGTGATTAAAGGTTAATTTAATTTCCTTTGTGTAGTACTAGAAAAATAATATGAAAGCAGTTGTCATCACGAGAGTACCAGACAGATTGACTTCATGCTCTGAGCCTAGCTACATATGCAGGCAGATTAGGTAATAACTAGAATTATAGTTCAACCTTTTATTTTTATATAGTCGTAAAACATTTGGATAGAGACAAACATCACTCTCTAAAGGAAAACCATGTCTAGATTGGGATGCAAACCTGAATATTTTTCCAATCTAAGGAGGTAAATGGAAGGGATGATATAAGATACTAAACAAAAATGGGTTTAGAAACTATTAATCATTACTGTTAGAAAACAACTATCAAGGCTTTAGACATATCTGAGGGATTTTGTAGGTTCAAGGTTAGCAGTTTCCTGGGGAGATGTAGAGGACCATGTTTAGCTTGGCCGGGGATACTGAAGAAGGGGTGTTTGGGAGCAGCGGGTGAATGACTAAAGTCAATGATAGAAGAGAGATTCTGCTCTGTATTCTCTGTTTGAGATAGCTCTTTCTTACAGAACAAAGCCTAGTCTTTTATTTTTCCATAAGCTATTTCTTTAAGAACTTTATATTAATTCAATCATTTATGCCAGGTTCCCTTTTGATTACTTCACAAATCAGTATCTTGTAACCTTAGCCCCTTTAACACTTAAAACAGAGACATATTTTCAAAGCTTCCAAGTTCTACTACTTGCTGGAGCTGGAACCTGGTCCCATTGTTCTATTACATTATCACCAGCTATCTGATTTCCACTCCTTCAGTGCCTAAACTTGGCTGCCCTTGAACTTGCTTTGTAGACAGACCTTGAACTCAGAGATCTGCATGGCTCTGCCTCCTGAATGCCGGGATTAAAGGCATGTACCACCACACATAGACCTAAGCTTTTCTTCACCTAGAACTTGTTCTGTCTCAGGCTGGACTTGAATTTAGAAATATGATTGCCTTTATCTCTTGGGATTAAAGATGTGTTCCTCTGTGCCTAAGTATAAGCTTTTCAAACCACTATTCAAGAACCAGATCAAAAGCCTGTGTCTTACAGTCTCAAGATCTGGGCTACAAGTATACCTTTCATTTCTGGATTGCAGTTCATTCTAGATTAAATGTCCAAGCTATTCCTTAGTGAACTGCAAACACAATAATCTTAGCCTAATTGTCACCAATCCCTAAGTCTCCTTATCTCCTAAATATCTTTCTGACAAAGCTGCAGCTGCCTCTGGTCTCTGAGTGGTGTAAAGCCTCTCATACAATTCATATCAATTCATATGCATCTTACGTTTTACATAGTTAATAAATCTTATAAAGAACAGTTCTCATGCTGATACATGAATTCTTGATCTCATGTTCTCAGAATTCTTTCCCACAACCAAAAGGGCTGTCCTGAAGGTCACAGTATCAACATTTTGCTGAGAAACATGAGCTAAATTCTCACTTCCTGGAACCCTGCTGTTTCTGATTATCTTGGAGTCATTAACCTTGTGAGGGAGAACATTCCCTGAAGGAGGAGGAACAGGAACATAAAGTCAAATATATACATTATTATACAAATAGCCTTAATCCCATATCAAAGGTCAGCACTTGAGAGTCAAGCACTGCTGGCTTTGCTCCAGGGTCAGGAATCCTGTCACATTGTCCCTTGCATGACCATGCCAGACCAGGCAGGACAATAGCTGGGTATTAGTAAGAAGTATTTGCATAACTGCTTATTTGAAAATGAGAAACTGTCTATTGTCCATGTCATGAACTAGATGTTATAGATATTGTTAATTTCCAAGTACATGGGCTGCTTTCTAACTTCCTTCAAAAAAACATCAAACTGGTATAGAGAGGGGACCAACACCAATAGCCATGTAGAATAAGTGGTCAGTACAGTGGCCATGAGTGATCTGAGTTACTGAATGACAGAACAGACCATAATAGAGAACTAATCATTTGTATCAGGAACACATGTCTCTTTCTTTCTTCAGAGATTCCCTTAAAGCATATCTACACCATTGTCTTCTTTCTTTCTGTGGTGACCTAGACTCCTCCTCCTGACTCTAGTTTGCTGGTTTGTACTCATTTCCAAATTTCCCTAATTTGGCCGAGCCAGAAGAGGCTCCATTGTACTGCACATTGATCCCTTGTGTTCTGAATTCTATTTTCATGATTATAGGTCCCAGATCTCATGAAAGGAAAAAAAAAGTTAAAAAAAAAAAAAAAGAAACACCAACAGTGGTTCAAGGGCTTGAAAGTGAGAGAGAAAATCTTAGAGCTAAGGACTCAAGGACATTACCTTTTAAATGCTAATGCTGAGCTAGCAGTCATCATCCCATTGATGGTAAAATATGCTTTTAATGAAAACCTTCTAAAATAATAATGAGAAGAGACAGTAGAAATTTTTACATGAAAGGAAGCTCAACCTAGGTCGTTTGCAGACCTGCTCTCTGTTCTAATTCAGTCAAAAATGTATCTTGCCAGATTTTGCTTGTAAGAGCAAGCACAGATGCATAAAACAGACTGTAACCCTTCAGACATTTTCCAGGTTGTGAGGGTTCAGTGTGCATATGCTAATGGTGCACTGTGGGCAGGAATAATGTCAGGTATTCATCTCCCTAGTAAATTTATAGACTAAAGATTATATGCAGAAAGAAGGAGAGAGAAGGATCCCTTGAGGTGCTCAGATCAGCTATCATAGTACATGCTACATAGTACATAGTACATGCAGAGCATTAACAATAAGAGATCCTGCTTCAAGTAACTCAGAAAGCAAAAGATGATGCTCAAAGTTGAAAATAATTCATGAATAGTTTTACAATAAATAAATGTCCAGAACTTTGAATTTTGTTTATAGAGTATGTTATACATTATCGTTTACTCTTAATACCATAGGTATAAAAATGCTACTAAAATTAATAAATATATATTAGGGTCTTACCAGTTCTCTGTTTCTATCATAATGCTGTATGATATGCAACAGATTTTTAAGGAAATCTTGCTATTACAAATTCAATCAGTGACATTTCAAAGACGTATAAGTTAAATGTAAACACATATATATTAGTGATATATATGTATATATATATATATATGTGTGTGTGTGTGTGTGTGTGTGTGTGTGTGTGTGTGTGTGTATCAATAGAGATATCTTAGTAGATAAGGAACTAGCCATTCAAGGACTAGTGTTTGAATGCTCAAAAGCAAAAGAAGTTGAGATGCAATGGTCAGTTGTATCCATATATAATCTCAGAGCTCCCATGACTAAATGTTAAGTAGATAAATCAATTCCTCAGGTCTTCTAAATCTAACAAATGCAAACTACATGCAAACTAAAACAATTCTGCCTCAAATATTGTAAAACATTATATCTGACACTCAAGGCTGTCCTCCAAGCTCCATTTATCATGAGCATGTACCATAGTATTAGGGTACCCTAACAATATGTGAACATTTATACACGTGTATACACACTCCTTGAATTCATTCATATGTACAAGAATCATACATACATATAAAACTTAAAAGGTAATGTCTCGTTTGAACTAAAATAATGTATTTAGTTTTGAAAAAGAACAATGAGATTGGCAGAACTCTAGGATGCCCCATCTCATAGAGGAGCTCCCATCGTGGTGTGCCCTCTAACTGGAGTATAGACTAGGCAGCTTCTAGAGAGGAATACAATGGAAGAAAAACACAGCCTTATATTAATGAAATTTTAGAGTCCATACTGAAATTCAGATTGAAGATAGTTTTAAGGGAATATTCTCAATTTTTCTGTAATTCATGAAGAAAAATATGTGTTTATATAAAAACATTTTCTCAGAAATTCCCCATTAATAGTTTTATAATAAATCTTGTAATTTTTATCTTTTTTATATTATATGCAATTAATATCTCAATGCCTGAAATAAATTATATTATTTTGCCTTTCATGCTATTTTAATTTTATATATATTTTTAATTTTAAGCATATAATCTTACATGTCATCAGTAAATTATTCTCACCTATAATTTTCTGACTACCCTTATTTATCTTATTCATGTTATCAAGGACCTAAAGTCACAGCCACACAATATAATATAAGTAGTATAGAATCATTATGGAGCATGGCACAAAAGAGATATGTACCAGACAGGCAAAAGTTTAGCTAAAACTTTGAAGTTAATCATCTTCACAACTCTGCTAGCTCATAAGCGATTGTATCTCCACCTCTCCTGAGAGTAAAAATAGATAACACCATTTACTTTGACTTAACTCAGGATTAGTGTAGATTTTGATAAACCAGTGCATGTGAAAGCTATTTGACAAATAACACACACATATAAAAAATAACTAAATAACTAAATAACAACAAAACCTCCACAAATTTCACATTGTTAGATGCTAAGGCCATGCAGGAGGAACAACAAATGGCTTTAGAATTCGTGGAATGCTGCCCACTGATTTTCACAGTCACTAGAGATGTTTCTCTGGAGGGTATGGACCCAAGGACTCCCTTTTCTGAGGACTTCATGCTGCTATTTCTTGTAAAGGTATTAGGGAACATACTGTTTTTTCAGTCATTCACTAAAAGACAAAAATAGAAGGTGATTGAATTATAATTTTATACTGCTTAAAAGATTTTGTTGGGATATATAAGCTATGGGAGAAAAAAAATAAAGTTGTTGGAACTTTGTTTCGTATACCTATCAGGTAGGTATGTGTATGTATGTATATATGTGTGTGTGTGAAAGGCATGGGACTTGGCTCCATCCATTCAATGTGCAAATATGTATGTCTTCCCTGCTGTCTGTCAGTATGTATGTATTTTCATGTATATTTATATGTATGAAGTTATTAGAGTCTCTCTCTCTCTCTCTGTCTCTCTCTCTCTGTCTCTGTCTCTCTCTCTCTCTCTCTCCCCCCCTCTCTCTCCTCCGTGTGTGTGTGTGTGTGTGTGTGTGTGTGTGTGTGTTTGAATTTTCCCCCATTTTCTTTCTCACCAATCCAATACAGAGGTCAATGCTAGCAGCAAACCACAGAACAGGACCCACTTTCAGGGAATTAGAGGAAGAATTGAAAGAGCTGAAGGAGCTTGCAATCCCATAAGAACAATGCCAACCGACCAGAGCTTCCAGGGACTAAACCACTACCCAAAGGCTATACATGGACTGACCCAGAGCTCCAACTGCATATGTAGCAGAGAATAGACTCCTTGGGGCACCAGTGGAAGGGGAAGCCTTTGATCCTGCCAAAGTTAGAACCCCAGTGCAGGGGAATGTGGGGGGGGTGGTGGTAAGGGGAGTGGATGGGAGGAACACCTGTATGGGGGAGGGGGAGGGCATGGGGGCTTTTGGCCAGGAAACCATGAAAGGGAATAACATTTGAAATGTAAGTAAAGAAATATATCTAATTAACAAAAAAAGAGTTCAGAGAAAGAACTGAAGGAGCCAAAGTAGTTTGCAACCCCATAGGAAGAACAACAACATCAACCAACCAGAACCACCCCACCCCCAGATTCCCACGGACTAAACCACCAACCAAAGAGTCTACATGGAGCTATCCTTCTATGAGGGGGAGCACCCTTATAGAAGCAGGGGGAGGGAGGAAGGAGGGGAAAACAGTAAAAGAGATAATATTTGAAATGTAAATGCAGGAAAATATCCAATTTAAAAAGAAAAAGAGTTCAGAGTTTTTCGATGGCCACAAAGAGCACAAGCCTCAGTGAATCAAGCTTTGTTCCCTCAGAGAAAAGTCTGCTGAGTAATTTCTCTAATCGCTGGCTGTCATAGGCAGCATCCCCCATTGGGCACTATCTTGACCAATCTGTCAGCCTGTCTTAGTGCTGACCCCAGTCAGCTGCTCTCAACATTGACCCTAATTGCTGCTGGCCCAACTGATGGCCTAAGAGATCAAATCTAGTCTTTAGCAGTGAGATGATTAATAGCCACCTGGATTGGGAATTGTATAATGTATACAATTGGGAGTGTATAATGTCCACACTCTCTAAATTACCTCTCTCTATAAAATGAAACCCATGTTGTTCCTACTGAGTGATACTTGTTTGAATCAAAGTCATAGCCCCAAAAGGGAAAAAAGAAGCAACATATTGTAGTCATTTAATCATGTCTGCCATGGTGTGATCAGCAGTGGTAGATCACTGCATAGACCAGTCATTTCCAGACTTGGGGTGACCATGCCAGCTTGTGCTCTAAGGTTTGATCATGCATGGTTCTGTAGATAACAGATGTGTAGCGCAAACATTGGTAATGAGAGAAAAGCCTTAGAAGCAGAATTTTTTTAAGCAGTTGGTCATTATTAAAGAAAGAGATATGGAAGGAGAAAATAAGGACAAAGGAACCAAAAAGAACCTTAGAAATGGAATCACAGACACTTGAACAATGTTTGAACTTTAGACTTGAGAAAGTAAGTGTTCCAAAAGAGTTCAGCCATCTGTGTGAAGCCTCTACCTGAGCATTTTGTCACACAGCATTCATCTAACATCATTTAAATTGGATCTAGACATCATCTCTAATCCTGCATTCTGTGCCCCTGACATCTGCACATTAAATATTTCTGTCACTGATTACTGACATTTGCATTTGATATTTCATTCTCTTCTTGCTTAAATTCTTACTATATTTGGGTCAGTTTTCATTTTTTCCCATAGTTGCCAATCGACATACTTCAATATTCTGCAAATTTACTGTCATTTAGTATCTCTATTGATGTCCCATTTACTCTCCTGATTCAGATCTTTAATAAAAATGTTAAATAAGACCAGACCTAGTATTTGTTACTTTCTGTTTATAAGCCTTTCCTCAGTTCTAATCTGACTGATTTTCTTGTCATCTAAGCTCATTTAAAATGAATTTGCAAGTAAAATATCATCAGACATAGTATCAGATGTTTTGCTAATGCCTAAATATATCATGCTTTCCCTTCTATCCATTAATTTTAAGAATTTATCAAGGAAAGGCACTCAGCTTGTCACCCATGAATTTTCATTTATAAGTTCCTGCTGTTTTAGGTTTGTAAGTTTCTTTCACTTAGATTGTTCTGGGCCATTCAATTATTTGGTGAAGTAACTGGATCTACTTATTTCATATGTAGGTTTGGCTTCTTCAAATACCACAGGAGAAAAGCTTTGGGTGCAGGGCTGGCTGACCTGTAAATAGGTCAGAAATAGCCCTATATAAAATAGCATATATCAAAAGGCTTAGCTTCTTCGTGCAAATACAGACCAGATTCCATAGGGAGCTCTGTCCCTCCTGTTCAGGCCCGTTGAATCCACAATTACTGATAAGAGGGTTTTGAAGACTCAGCAAGTATTTATGTGTAACTTCAATTCTGACCTGTGCTTGCCCTTGTTTCTGATCCTAAATTTCTATTCATATCCTCTTTATTTAGACTTTGACAACAGTTCTTGCTCATGCCCTCTACCCATTTCTACTGCCTCTAATTAAACCTAATTAGGCTCACCTAAGCTAATCAGGCTCACCTCATCATTACACACACACACACACACACACACACACACACACACACACACAATATAGCTATTTTAATTTTTTGACTCCTGTTTTTGATAGGGTAAAGTTGGAGTTCCCTAAGAAGACTCAAAATCTGTTTATAACATGATCTGAAGCCCTCTTTCAAACTACTACATGTAAAGTCTTAACTAACCCCATTGTCTTTGTATAATAGCAGGACGCACACAGGGCTCAGATATTGTCCCCCTTTTCATGTTCTCCTGCTGATCTAGTTTACAGTTCATGATCCTGAACTCTGTACCTAAATGAAGTCTTTAGTTCCTTCAGTCATTCAGGCATGAATCAGGTCAACACTGTAGCATTTGTTCATTTTCCTCATTTTCTAGGATTTAATTGTTCTTACAGGCATTCTGAACTTCTTTATAAAAAATTCTGGTCCTCCTTTAAAATGTATAATCCCTAACTCCATGAATTCATGTGAGAATGCTCTAAAATCTTTTGGCCATGGAAGCGGATTCCATTCATGTGCTCTCCAGCTTGTACTTGTGCCTTTTCTGTAGTTCGTGAAGTTCCATTCACACTTGCTATCCAAAGACACACAAATTGCTTTCCTCTAGACACGCATGCTATTTATATTCAACACCTAAAGCAAACACGCCACTGTTTGTGGCAGATATTTTGTTAATGGCATCATGATGTTTTGCTCCTTTTATATTTGAATTTGTCATCAGGTCAAATACCTAACAAGTATTTTATACCACTTTAAAGCTGTTACCTTTCTCTAACACATCAGTGATTACTGTCAAATTTCTAATGTGTTTTCCAATTTTTTTCACTAAAGTCTGTGTTTGCTATAATCATAAATTGAATCACATGACCTTTCATACTGCCGTTTTCTCTAATCTCTTGCCAAAACATACATGTACAGCCAAGAGGATCAGATACATACAGATTTAAAGTTATTCCTGAGCATGTCTGACTATAACGTCTCAGTATAAACAGTAAATTCCGATGCTTAAAACTAAATACCAGTTCAACATGATTTAAACATTCCTAGTATCTCCAAACTGCAGAATCTACCAGTCCTGTTTCTGATGGAACAGAAATCAGATTTCAAAAGGATTATATGTTCTCTCTTCTTGAAAAGTCAATCATTTTATTTCCACTCATTAAATTATGAACAATGAAAATTACAAAACTTCTTGATTCTTCTGTAGTTATTAATGGTGCCTTGCACTTACAATTTTTAAAGTTCATTATATCTTATCTATGTATTATCCCGCTCAAATTAAAATACAATTCATAAATGATGTTGGAGCATCCAAAGAAAAGAACCTAGTTTTTAAAATATTCCTCAACCCCCCAAAAATTCTCAAAGAATTCAGTGTTTTGATTGGGGTGTCATACTCTTTACTTCTTCCTAAATCGAGTACTTTGTCTGTTCCATGTGCATTAGTTAGAGCTTCTGATTTATCTTGACGTAACTCTGCCCTCTATCTCCAGCTTGTCATTAGATAGCAATTTTACTTGTACAGTATGAATGTATTTGTTCATCTTTCTTTCTTTGGACTGAACTGGTAGCACATTCCAAGAGTCCTGAAAATGTGTCTGCCTTTCCACAATGTCTAACCCTTCCTGATCCTCACATTCCTAAGATTTTTCATGAAATGTGTATCTGGTTAACTCCCCGTTTTAAAGCAAATCTCGTTGTGCAAATGTCTTTGGATCAAATGCACACTCCTGAGCAAAGTCTTATTGAATTTGAGTTCAGCGTTAATACTTCAGTATGCTCATTAAACAGCTTTCCTTTTCTTTTAAGCCTGCCAGGCAATCTTGGTTCTTTCATGCTATCACTTTTACCAGTTTTGTTTCATCACTGAGGAACACTATTTTCCCTGGCTTGGAGCATGTTTGTAAACAGATCTAAATATTATGGCTTAAGAAAGTTATCTTTTACAAAGTCTGTTAGGACTGCATTGATTTTCCAGTATAGCATTGTACAGTGCCTTATACTTCAGGGTGCTTACAGTTTAAATGTTTCCCAAATAGATTATGTAGTCTCCAAGGACAAACTAACCTCACTTCTAGCCACAAGACTGGTTCTCCCTAAAGCTAGTTTTATTGAAAGATTCTTACTTTTATCTCTTAGAACTCAAGGTTCCTATATAGATTCTTCTTAAGTTCAATGGCTTCCATCATCTATGTTCTGTCCTTTAAAGAAAGGGAAGCTTCTCATTATTTTACTCTGACAAAGGGAAGAGAAAATCAGGGGAGATGTTTGCCTGAACGTATATAAAGTTCTATCCTAAGGCTCTAGAGATGCTTTTTTTAAGCACATTGTTGTAATCCTAGGGCTTGAGAGGAGAAATAGAATGACGATTTTGAGGTCAACCAGAGACACAATACAAAAACCTATTCAAATTTAGCTCATGCAATTATATAAATCCTGTGTTAAGAGCTATACATTCCCGTTGCTTCTGAAAACAAAACTATTAGCTATCTATTTATGTTATCTGCCATCTATCTGTTTTTATGTAGAGAAATTTTAATACAGTAACATGGCTGCTCTGGCAGGAGCTCACATCCGAAGAACTAGGTACATGTGATTCTGCAGGAATACAGAAACACAGTTTTGTACAAACTTTTGAGGTAAATTTAGTTTGTAGAGTGAAGCAGCCATGTATGAAAGTGACATCTAGCTGACTGCTAGACAATGGTACAAATCAGAGAAAGATTTAACCAAATGAGTCAGAGATAGGATAGACCCAACTCCCAAGAGAACAGTAGAGGAAAGAAAAACTATTTAAAGGCAGCACCAGGAGAGTAGTGAGTGAGTTGGGAGTTGAGTGAGTTGGGAGTCAGGGTAGTGAGTGTAGTACAGTTGAGTTCCTTCATGAGTTCATGCAGAGGTAGTTGAAACCAGAAAATAAGGAAGAGCCAGAAGATTAGAATAAATTGACAGAGTTAGTTTGAGGTAAAACAGGGCAATTCAGTGAGAGGCCCAATGAAGCCAGATTGAATCAGTCAGCTTGGAGAGGGGTTTGAGCAAGGACAGCTGAGTTGAATCACCCAGCATGAGTTCAGAAACAACTATAAAGGATGATGTTATTCAGCAGTAAAACTCGAAGACAACAGTATCTGGGAAATTAAAGTTGTATTTCTTTCTTTCTTTCTATCTATCTATCTATCTATCTATCTATCTATCTATCTATCATCTATCTCTCTATTATGTATCCTTTTTATATCTATGTATCTGTCATCTACAATCTATCAATCTTCAATTGTCAATTATCACGTATCAGTTTCCATCTCCAATATCAATAATTTGTCTTCTATGTATTTATTATTCATCTATCATCTATACATCATTATTTATCATCTATGTATCAATCATATATGTATGTATATATGTATGTATGTATCATTTACTTATCCATCCATTTGTGTACATTTTATTGCCTGTTTAAATATTTTTTCTGTACGCTTGTAAAACGAAGGTCTTTTAACAATTCTAGATTCTGTTTTCACTTTAACCTTTTCTCTCTTCTATAATATTACCAACAAATTTGCCATCAGATACAATATTGAAGTGGTTTAGTATTGTGGTCAATTAATATAAAGTGAGTTTAGATTTCTGAGTTTCAATTAAAGGTAACAGACAGTTTAATCACTTGGCATAGTACATGAAAAGGAGCAAATGCCTGAGTGTGACTTAAAACACAATTACCAAAAGGGGGTGCTACTTTACAGGAGTTTTTGGTAATAGGCCTGTACATGCTCTCTGATTCTTGCTTAGTGACTTACACATGAAATTTCATTTTGTTATTTTCACAGTCACATCATTCTTAAAACTCAGTGTGAAATTGGCATAAACTTCTTAAATTTCCATTTGTCTAAGGCATTACTATTCAGAATTTTGAAAGCATGCTGTGAAATTCCAGTGAAGAATTAAGTTTAACAAGTGCTGTTTTTACTTTATTAACTTAATGTCACCAGTGATGCCAACTACAGATGGAGACTCACTCATCCTTAACCAAGACAAGTGCATATAGGGTGGGGAATGAGTTAAAAGTCAGTGTTACTCTTCTGCCATAGACTTTCCCACATCAGTTGGCTTGGTCCATGCTTTGAAGTGCACTCTTCTTACTAAGACTTACAAAGAAATAGGCAAAAAGTTTTATAGCTCCTGATACATCTTCATCCAACATGCCCATCAACCACACTGCCCTCTCTCTCTACTTTATAGAATACCTTTCTCTTCTGCATCACATATGGTTTATCTAATGGATTACTTTTATTTTTTATGTCAACCTTTAGATGTAAGTTCATGTATCACCACATCAGAACAATTTTCTACTATGATCTTGATATTTATTTTGTTCATCTTCATATTACTTTCCTTTAAAGTCTCCACCTGACCTTGGAAACTTCCTAGGCAAACACATTAGCTGGATCTCGACTATCCAGGTTACCTACTTCCAAGGCTTGCTGCCTTTTTTGAATTAGAAAACATGATTATGATGGTTTATATATGCTTGGTGCAGGGAGTGGCACGAATAGAAACTATAGGTCTGTTTGAGTAGGTGTGTCATTGTTGGTATGGGCTATAAGACCTTCATTCTAGCCTCCTGGAAGTCAGTCTTCCACTAGCAGCCTTCAGATGAAGATATAGAACTCTCAGCTCTTAACTAAGACAGAAGTCAGTACCAGTGACTAGAGTATCACTATGATAGGCCTGACCACGCATTTGTTTGGAGGAATTGTGGATTTGGGAACTTTGGAATGTAGTGGGATGCTTTAAGTTGGGCTTAATGGACTATCCTAGTGGGAATATGGAAGAATTTGTTGCTGAGAATGACTTGTACTGTGGAGACCTGAGGTTTCAGTGAAGAATTTCAGAATGTGCCCTAGAACCTGTTTTTGTGATATTTGGTTAAGAATGTTGCTACTTTTTGCTCATGTCTGAAAAGTGGGCATGAGGCTAAGGTGAAGAGATTCACATTATTTGCATTGCCAAAGGAAATCTCAGAAACACCCATCATAGACTTTGTTTTCTGGTTAAATCTCATGAAGATTTTAAACAAGCATAGCAAGCTAAGAGAAGAAAAATATAAAAGATGTGGTTTGAGTATTAATGTAGTAGCAGGAAGTGAAATAGAGCTGAATCCTGTGTTCAAGGAGGTAACAAATTAAGGAAATGGAACTTTGGGGCATGATCCTATCCAGCTAAATTTAGATCCAGTCATGGTGGTACATGACTTTAATCCCAGGAGATAAAACCAAACAGATGTCTGAGTTCAACCTGGGAGAGAGCAAGTTCTATGTGAAGAAAAATCCCAGCCAACCACGGAACTGAGAACGGGGTCCCTATTGGAGCAATTAGAGAAAGGATTAAAGGAGCTGAAGAGGTTTGCTAACCCATAAAAACAAGAATACCAACCAACCAGAGCTCCCAGGGACTAAACAACATTCAAAGAGTACACATGGACAAACCTATGGCTTCAGTTGCAGATGTAGAAGAGGATGGCCTTATTGGGCACCAATGGGAGGAGAAGGCCTTGGCCCTGCCAAGACTGGAACTCCCATTGTAGTGGAATGTCAGGGCAGGGAGGCAGGAAGGGGTGGGTGGTTGGGTGGGGGAACACCCTTACAGAAGAAGGGAGAAGGGGGATGTGTTAGGGGGTTAATGGATAGAAAACCAGGAAAAGGGATAACATTTGAAATGTAATTTTAAAATATCCAATAAAAAGAGAAAAGGAAAACTTAAATCTAGTCTTGGTAAACCACACTTTTCATCCCAGTGTTTGCAGATCTCTGAGTTCAAAGTTAGTCTATAGAGCAAATTCTAAGACAGTCAATCTTAGGCAGTGAAGGAAGTAGAGAACTTAAAGCTGGTGATAATGTAACAGAACAAGGGGACCATGTTCCAGCCCTAGCAAGCAACAGGACTCAGCAGCTTTGGTCACATGGCTCTGGATTTAGAGTCCAGACTAGAAGGAACTACTGGGACAGTTGATACTTGTTAGCTGGAGCTAAGAAGTTAGTGGTGATTAAGAAGAGGCCAGCATCACTGAGGTAAAATCTTCTGGGAAGTACTTTCTGAGAATACAAAGAATCTGTGTTTCACAGATAGCCACCTCCAGCTGTACTTGGTAATGTGTAAGAGTCACCTACGTGTTACTGGTTTTGAAGGCATGAAGGTGTCATGAAGAACAGCTGAGGCATGGCATTGTGAGAGGCCATAGAAGACCATTGGTGAAGGTGCAGCCACAGTTGTAGTTGGCATCCCAGGATTGAAGGGGTTGTGCAAAGGAGTTGAGGCTTGGCACTATGAAGGGAGTCTTTGAGAGGCTATTGGTGAAGCATAGTTGCAGTGAAACACTCCAGTGTATTGGAGATACCAGTACTATGGGATGATCACCAAGAACAGCAGCATCAGTGGAGTGGATCAACCTGAGCTTAGAGCGCTACAGAGCACAGAGCTGAAGAAGTGACAAAAGACCTTTAGAGGAGCCCAAAAGATCATGTGTGGATCTTAGACATTGAAGAAGAAGCTATAACACTGAAGTGGCCATGGAGACCCCAAGATGTTTAAGATGCCAGCCCTACTGTGGGCTATCTGCTGAGGAAAGCTGCTAACTAACAGGAAGTAGAACTAGCCCAGGAGAATGAAGTTTGTTGCAGTCAACAAAGATGAAAACGTTGGAGATCTGAAAACTGCTTTGACATCAGACCTGGAGATGCGAAGTTTTGAGCTTGCCCAACTGGTTTCCTATCTTGCTTTGGGGATTGCACTTAAGGGATTGGATGAATCTCAGAAGAGACTTTGGCCTTTTAACATTAATGATACTACTGTAGACTATGAGGACTTTTGAAGTTGGACTAAATATATTTTGCATTATGCTATGCTTACGTATGGCCCCCATAGACTCATATGTTTGGACAAGTCTATGGGGTTCAGGAAATGGAATGTGATGGTTTGTAAATGTTTGGCACAGGGAGAGGCACTATTAGGAAGTGTGGCCCTGTTGGAGTTGGTGAGTCACTATGGGTGTGGGCTATAAGACCCTCACTCTAGGTGCCTTTAAGTCAGTCTTCCACTAGCAGCCTTCAGATGAAGATGTAGAACTTTCAGCTCCTTCTGCACTATGCTTGTCTGGATATTTCTATGTTCCTGCCTTGATGATACTGGACTGAACCTCTGAATCTGTAAGCCAGCCAAATTAAATATTGTCTTGTATAAGACTTGCCTTGGTCAAGGTGTCTGTTCACAGCAGTAAAGATCATCTTCAGAAAACTAAGACAATGATCATCTCCAAAAAAACTTTTGTATGAAAAAATTACAAAAGGATTAAATCTATACTCCGAATGTCTCTTCAACACATGTATTGGTTTCAGATACATATTTAGGCCATATTTTTAAATTGACTTAGTTCTTGCATAAAATGTAAACGTCTACCTTTAATGTTTCATCAGATACTGCCTAACTATATATAAAACACTGTTTGAACATTCAATAAGAGGCAAAGGTGTTATTTCTTGATAAGTATTGGCTTTGGAATACTTTAGTCAAAACTTACTAAAATATCCCAGAAATTTAAATCAAGGGAACACAGCAGCAGAAATAAAACAAAACCAAAGCAATAAAAGATACTTAAGTGACTCATGAGAAAGAATTGAAATACCACTGAAAATTCCACCAAATTCTCAAAAGAAATCATTGGCTCACAGGTGGGTGATACAAATGCCAGTGAAAGCTTGGTGGTACATCCTGGAAATCTGGACAAGCAATTTAGTTTGCCTGCCCTGGAAGATATCTATACTTTCTGATTTTTGTGTTTTATTATTCCTTTCTTCTTGACATGAAAAGACTCACGGGTATCTACTGCCAAAAATTCACACTTTTCTTATTTCCATGAAAAGGCAAGTAAATGTCCTTTTATTTACTCAGTTTCCAGTCTTGCTCATATCGGTGTTTTAGCTCTTTCTTTTGTGAATATTCCTGAACTACTTAAGCATTTGAGAGAAAAGGAGAGAGAGAGAGAGAGAGAGAGAGAGAGAGAGAGAGAGAGAGAGAGAGAGAAAGAGAGAGAAACACAGAGAGAAACAGAGACAGAGACAGAGAGACAGAGAGAGACAGAGAGAAAGAGACACAGAGAGAGAGAGAGATACACAGAAAGAGGATGAGAGAGTGATAGGCAAGCAGAGAGAAAATTCTTTGTAGTACGGATTTGTATAAAATTATTTGCTACACTATTAAATTTGTTTTAAATATAAGAAGAATCCATTCTTTCTTATGGGTGCAATCTGTTCCACCTTCTTTTTGTAAATATCAAGTTCTTTAGATACTAAAAATGTGTGTGTGTGTGTGTGTGTGTTTTCTAGGCTTCTTATAATACACATTAAAATACAAATATGATATAAATAATTCTTGTAGTGCAGTGCTTTAGCAATCCCAACAGGAGAACATGCAACACATATACAAATTTTCTAGATACTTTTAGTATGTAAATGTTTGAACCGACAAGTACAAAGAACTGATTGTATTTGCATTTTCAAGAATATTTAATAGGAGTCTATGAAGATGTGATGGGAAAGCCATTTTCTCTTACTGTAGATTATTTCATGTGACAAAATAAATTAGACAAAATAATGCTGGGCATACTAACAATACGAACTTGTCAAGATTGTGTAAGGTAAAGGAGTAACATGTATTAATGAGAATATATTTTGCATTATGCTATGCTTACATATGGCCTCCATAGACTCATATGTTTGGACAAGTCTATGGGGTTCAGGAAATGGAATGTGATGTAAATCACCTGAACATAACCGCCATGTATTTTTAAAAGCACATATCCTTTGGCTATAATATATTCTTGAGATTTTCTTTAAAATCTCTCAAAGTACAATGTTTTCTTGATTTTAAAAAATGCCTTTTCAAGATACTTATTTATTTCTATAAAGCATAATAATTAGATTAAAATCTCATCTCATTCTTTGTCTTTATGCTAAACCTAGTAAAAATTATACTCATGAATTCCTGTAGAAGGTTTGGTATCACTTGAAAATAATAAATTATTTAAACCTGTCATTGGGAGAAATTTTTGTGACATTGGCAATATTCCTATCACTGTCTTTATGTGAGGCTCAGTGAAACACTTTATAGTTCTGTGTGCCTCCACCCCTCCTGATTCTGCCTGACTCTTGGTATAGCAATTCAAGAACAAGTAATAAGAAACTCATAGCTTGCGAGACCTTGCCTGAAAGCATATATTGTTTGATATTGTTTTCTCATCTCATCCTGATTTGTAACTTGCTTAATTTAGGAGACAAAGAATACATGAGGTTAAAAACTTTTAAGTCACTGATCATTTTCAAATATTCTAGAATACATAGGTACTGAAGACTGCATACATACATACATACATACATACATACATACATACATACATACTCTCCCTTAAAGAAGGATGGAGAATATTGAGAATATGTTAGGAATGATAATAAAGATTTTCTACTTAGAACTAAATGAATTCAAATAGAAGTTGAAGTTACATGATACTGTAACTGTAAATCATCAGTCCAAAAATATATGTTAAACACTGTCCTTATCTGGAAAATGGACATTGTGTTAGGTAATTATGAAAAATATTTTCAGTTTCCTTGTTCTCTGTAAATATTTATCTCTTTTCAGTAAGGTGTTGCAGCACCTCCTGACAGGAAGTTAAGATTAATTTTCTGTCTCCTGACTCAGGTATAAAGTCACTGTGGTCAGTTAGTAGGTCATGACAGAAGAGGTCTTATGCTGGGTTTATTCAGGGTTTTACAATCTCTTTCCCACTTCTGCAAGCTCTTGACAATTATACTAGCCTTCAAAACAAAATAAAACAACTAACCAACCAACCAACCAACCAACCAACCAACCAACAAACAAAAAAGCATGTATTGTGCAGTCTTCAGGAAGCTCAGCAAATATATGGAACGGAAGTGAACTTTTCCAGAGAAGGTTTTCCAAACAGTCAGACCCTGCAGTACCTTGTCAGTTCCACTGATGCATGAGTAAGCCAACTATGACCAGAAGGATACTCCTTTTAGTCCAGTGCTGACAGCAAATGTGCGAAATAGTGAGAAAGAAAACATGATTACTTCTTAAGTCATTCAGTTTTCTGTTAATACTTTACTAACATTTTTGCTAAGTATTTTACTAAGTATTTACTAAGTATAACCCATCTGATGCAGGGATTATATTTGACATCCCTCAATTGAAGAATTGAATTGAAATGAATTGCTTTGTGAAAGAGCAAGTATTTTTTCCTAGCAAATGATTACAAAATAATTAATTCTTCATTTCATTTAACAGAAAAAGAAGATAAGCCATGTGTAAACCTAAGAATGTTTAATTTAGTTGGAGGACAAAGAAACTGACTGCTGTAATATTTTATCTCACAGTTTGGTCTTTGAGGTAGGTCATCTCATTATTCATATTAATACAATATTAATTCAGGAAATGATGTCTATTACTTCTCAATTATTATTATTTACTATTTATGTGAGGACTTAATATGAAATCGCTTTACAATATTAAATGAACTGATGATATTCCTTTTAAATATGGATGCAAATCTAAATGGCAAAATATTGAACCAAGTAGGCCATTGAGGTGCCCAACTTCAATGTTAACTGTTTGTGTGATGAGAATGGAAGACAGCAAGTTTGAGGTCAACTGAATTTTTAAGAAAATGAGATTTAGCTCAGTGGTAGAGCGCTTGCCTAGCAAGCGCAAGGCCCTGGGTTCAGTCCCCAGCTCCAGAAAAAAAAAGAATAGAAAAAAAAGCGCTAGTAAGAAAATGAGAAATGACTATGATTTAATGGTGTGCGGGGCTTACACAATTCTAGTTTGGCAGTGATAGAATTTATATATAGATTTTTTGGATGTATGATAATATTGTCATTTGTTAAAGTACCTTTACCTTATGCAAGCTTGGGTCTCTCTCACCACTTTTCGTCTTGGTAACTGTGCTCTCTTAGGCTGCTTAACTTCATGAATCCTGCTTCCTGAACTGAGAACCATCATTAGGACTAAGAAGATATATAAGCAAATCTCAGGAATATGTTCCTAAAATATAAAAACTGAATGATTTTCTAATAAAAGACCTCCTTTTGCTAACAAACAATGAAAAAGTCAAGCTTCAAATAGAGAATGTTCTTCAACAACTCAGGATTGAATTCAGTCAGTCTAAGATTCAGGACCACAGACAATTCAGGATGCAAAGCATGTTGAACAAGAATGCAAACAAACCAGCAACTTTTATTTTCACACTTTAAAGCTATGGAGTATTGTCTTTAATTTTATAAATGTAAATAAAATGCCACACTAGGATTCCAGACACCTATGCATTCACTTTGAATTTTTAAAAGTTGAAAGCATTATATTGCAAACGTTTTTAATGATTTTTTCAAGTGGTTATACTAATCATTCTTACATAAATAAAGAAGCTAATAAATGTATTTAATACTTTTTAATGCACTTTTATTGGACATTTCATTTTTTACATTTCAAATGTTATTCCCTTTCCCGGTTTCCTGTCCACAAGTCCCCTATCCCCTCCATCTCCCCTTCTTCTATAAGAGTGTTACCCCTTCCCATCCACCCCCTCTTACCTATCCCCCTGGCATTCCCTTACACTGGGGGTCCAACCTTGGCAGGAACAAGGGCTTCTCCTTTCATTGGTGCCCAACAAAGCCATCCTTTGCTACATATGCAGTGGGAGCCATGAGTCAGTCTATTTAATACTTTAGTAGCAATGAGCTATTATTCAATATAATAGCTTCTTTAAAATTTAAAACTAGTATTCTTTTCAGTGTTTCTCGTAAAATGGAATCCAACACATATGAGAAAACTAAAATATGGCAATGTCATTGCTCATTTGTTTATACAATCATTCATTGAACAAACCACCCATAGCATTAGCCCAAATTAGACCCTTATCGATATTAACCAATGATTAATGGTCAATTCATTTGCAAAAGTGCTTCCTCCTCAATATCAATGCTCAGGTGCTTGGAAGCCCTAGGTAGAAATTTTAAGATTTATTTAAATCAACTTGTCCTTGTCTTCCACTTTTACTTAAAATAATGAATTAATATAATTATGATAGAGAAATTCAAAGAAATACGTTCTGTTTTCATTCCACCTAAATTTGGAGAGAACTCACTCTTAAGGAATCTTCGCACTTACTCTTTTTTTTTTTTTTGAAACCTGGGTATTACACCAAATGTTAAAGACATAAATATAAATAAAGTAGTTCATTTTAGGATAAGATATTCAAACATATGAAAACTCCTTTGATGGGATAGTAGTATGCATATGATGTAATATAAGTTCAAAGGTAAAAGAGCATTTTCTGCAGGGAAATGGACACAGGTCAGATAGGTCTCTAAGGGCTGGGAGCAATTCTTATCTGAAGTAGGTAAGGATTTGATGAAAGAGAGCTAGAAACAATTAAAAGATTGAAATAGATAGTATGAGATACTAAAAAGATAGATAAATAGATGATAGATAAATTCATGTTTCTTTTCCTTATCAAGATTACATTATCCAATCTCCCTTGTAGTTGATATGTCCTGTGACTGGTTTCTGATCAATGAACAGGAAAAGAAGTTATATATGCTCATTTCAGGCCTGATTAATTTTTTGCAGGCAACATGATGTATGAAAAGAGACAGGAGTATTTTGGGGACCCAGGAAAGGAGTCACCCAGAGTCTGCTCATATTCCACAGCTATTAACCAAGAATTCTACCACAGTTTACATTTGTTGTGATGGTTGCTAACAGAAAAAGAATATTTTTTTACAGATAAATATTTTCAAATAATTACATTAAAATAGAAAACACCCATATTTAAGCCTTGATCATCTGAAACCTTGTGCCAGGCCTATTTTTTCTACAGGATAGTTTTGGAGAATGTCACAAAGACTATGAACTATCTTTACAGTAAGCTGGCCCTGATTTCCTGCATCCCTAAGACATAGTGTTTTATTTTATCAGCTGCAATCCTGTCAAGTATCCTTCAAAATCAACACGTGGTCCCATTAAAATTCAATTAAAAACATAATTAAAATCAATGCTGTGAGGACAATTACAAAACTAAAACGTCACCAACATCATATACATAAATTTTGTAAAGACAATGAAGTGAATGAAGTGAAACTCTTTTTGTAAAAAGCTCATGTCTATAGTCTCTTTTGAGCCAAATTCCTTTTTGAGTGCCTCCTTAGCAACCCATACTTTTAAAATCTGCTAAAACACATTTTAATAAACTCCAACTATCCTCCATACTAGGCCATACTGAAGTTATTTCCCAATGTGAAACCAAAGATCTGGCTTTACCTAAGTGGAGATCCCCAAAAGATTTCTCAGCCATCCCAGCGTTTCTATCCCTGCTACCCCTGGTCTAAAATAAGATTCATAAAATCACTACCTCAAGTGTTTCCATGATTCAGCAAGCTAATTATTTTCTGCGCACACAGCTATCTTCATTATTATTAGCACAATGAAGAGTGAATTAGAGGGGCTAGAGAGATGGCTCAGCCTTGAAGAGTACTGGCTGCCCTTACACACAACCTGTGTTCAATTCCCAGCAACCACATAGCGGCTCACAACCATCTGTAATAGGCTCTGATACCCTCCCCTGGTGTTCCTGAAAAGAGTGACAGTATACTCACATACATTAAATAAAAATAATAATAAAATAAACATAAAAATGAATTGGAAAGACTCCATGAACTCATCTTGTGTAGAGATCCAACATAACATGTAGAAAATCTCAAGATTTCTCATGCTGGATTGCTGGTATATCTGTGTAGTGTTTGCTAGTGGTCAAGCTGCCATTGCTGGCCTGTGAACTGATCTGCCAATTTCCTGACAACACAGATGGGATATTCTCCAAAGAACCATTTCTAAATAGGTGCACTTCCCCTGTATCCTTTCTTTTCCATTATCTCTGGTGAGTGGTGGGGTAGAAAGGAAGTTAAAGACTTTAAGAACCTTTATTAAAAATAGGTGTAGAAATAATTAAAGTTAGATGTCTCTACATGTAAAACAGATGTGGTTTCACTATGGTTTCTCTTCCCTCTTCCTCCTGAGTTCTCTGACTACAAACTTTGCAGCACTGTCCCAGCTCAGTGCCTCTCTATACTAGAAAAGAGTCTGATGAGAATCAGGTAAATACTAGTCCAACCTAGCTTTGACAATTAAATTGACCCTTAATCTTAATTTCTTCTTTTAAGAAATGAAAAACCAAACAGATAACTTTTTAGGCACCTGGACAAGTCATTAAAATAGAGTAAAACACGAATAATCTTAGTTCTGTTTACTAAATAACAGATTTTAGTATGGCAATAATTTTTTGTGCATACTTTTGGCTGTGATGATTAACAGAATTGCAAAACTTACCTTGGTTTTCTCTTCCTATTACATAATCTAGAAACACAGTCATGGTCTATAAAATACAGAACTTTTCTATGTATAAAGCTGATCTATGTAAAAAGCTGATCTATTTTGGAATATGCTTTAATGAAACACTTAAAACGTTACTATAACTAGGTATAACTGTAATTCTAGCAGGCAGAAGGCTGCAGTCTGGGAATCAGGAATTTTAAGGCAGCTTGGATTACAAAATAAGATCTCATAAACTGGCAGCACACTGACCAGGTAATAGGGGGAAATGGGGGTGGCGGGGAAGCAAACAAAACAAAATAAACCCCCCCCCAAAAAAACAAGAAAAAAATCAAAACAAACAAAACTACCAAAATATGTTACAGTAACAGTGTAAAGTACCTATTTGTTTAGATTAAAAATATTGATCAAGTTGAATAGAATTAATTTTCACAGAGTATGGACTTAGTGCCATGTAGATTTAAGCACCCATGGGTAGGAAAAATGTGTCCCTTGTCTTAAGCAATGCTAAGTACATTGTCTAGAATCTCAATTGACAATGATAACAATTGAAGGGTTTTCCAGTTTAATCAAGATTTGGATTCATTTACTCATTTTGCAGTTGTCAGACTAAATAAAATGCAACTCAACCTACAACTTGACAACTTTCTACTCTTTTAAAAGACATTTCATGAACGAAAAGATGTAATACTACAGACATGAGCCACAGGAAATAAGGAATAAAACTAACCACCACCACGCCTGATATTTGAGGTAGAAAACCACATTTTATTTAAGAACCTAATACTTGCACATCATTTATACAATGGTCTAACCAATTAAATATATTAAATGGACATTTTACTCCAGTATCACAAAATACCTTCAAATGGGATCTCTTTCATTTATTCAAATAGATACAAATCTGATGTGAATAAATTTTGAAAAACTTTTTCCAATTTGTTTTTAATTGGATCAATGCTGTGGCTTACTGCATTACAGAAATCACATCCAAACGCCTCAACATTCCTGTTGTGGAAGGCAAAATGGTATTTCCTACCCAGGGACCACCACCACCCACTGTCAAATATGCTTGCCCTTAAGTGTTATTTCCCTGATTACGTTTGCTTACATAACAAGAGATTTTACACATGGAGTTAGAATCACCAGCCAGCAGTCACTAACACAGATAATACTGGATTACCTAGGTAAATCTACTATAATCACATAAGATAATAAAATGCAGGAAAGTGACTAAACTTCCTCAAAGTTTTGATACAACACTGCTGATTTCAATATTAATTTGGTCACTGTAAAGCAGTCTGAGTAATGCAGACTGACTGGGAGGTAACAGGAGAGTTCCAAACCCCAGATGAGACCTCCTAATCCTCTCTAGAGGATTCTAGTCACAGCAAGATTGATTTCCAAGTGACAGATCTGAGTTAGTAGGTAGAAGTCATTTTAACCTGCTGAATTTTCTATTGTGCAGATTCTATCTAAACATAGTGTTCTATAAGACAGTGGCCATGCTGCAATGGTAGTCACTTTATACAACTATTGGAGAAAGGGGAACATGTAGACTCACAGAAATTTTTCTACTGCCCGGAAGTGTCCTAAATAAACTTGGTTAACTCAAAGTATTTTGATCCATTGCCAATCATTTCATTGGAACCACATTCAATATTTTTATGTCAACCAGCAATTTGATCATTCACCTTGAGAAAAAAATTTTTTGTCACAGTATCATATTGCACCGATTTTCATTTAAAGGAAACATTCTGTATTCCAGATAGCACCAATCCTCTAAAGGTAACATTTACCTTCTAGAACAACTTTTTTTTAAGGGCTAAAGAGCAACACTAAGGCACATATACCTGTTGATAATGTGGATCATTATAAGTAATGTCAGCCAACTCATTTATATTCAATGCAATTAATCTCCCAGACATGCAAATCTTACTCGAAGAAGGGAATACGTTCCAGATAATACTCTTCTGAAGTAATGAATAACCCTCCATGGGAAGTACTTTAATAGGTCTCCTTGTCAGATTTAGTATTTTATTATTAACGTTAGAATGTGGAAGCCCAAAATGATACAGTTGCAAATCAATTTCACTGTTCCTTCATAACAAGTACTTAATTGACCTCAATTTCTAATATAGTTACATATTTCCTTCCATGCTTAATTTTAATGACAGGTATAGAAGATTTTAGAAATTGAGCACAAAGACATTTATTTTAATACTTTATTTTATGTAGGTTGGTAGAATTATTTATCACCTCCACACTAATATATAGAAAGTATTTATGTCTCCTTACAATTTAGAAGATGATCATTTTGTTAAATTAGTGTTTCATTTATTAAAAATACATAAAAATAACTATCAATACTAATTCTCATTATGTATGACTCCATCCCAGAAGACATATTTTATATTTAATGACTAATAAGTTATGACATTGATTATACTTTTGCAAAATGAACTATTTGGTTGTCACATTAGAAAAATATAGATTAAAAAGACTGTTGACAGGGGTTGGGGATTTAACTCAGTGGTAGAGCTCTTGCCTAGCAAGTGCAAGTCCCTGGGTTCAGTCTGGAAAAAAAAAAAAAAAGACTGTTGACTACTCAAATAGCCAGTATCTGTGTCTATGTCATTTGACATTCAAAAATAAAGTGAAGTATTTTTCCCAATAACCACATTTTAGAATTATAAAAATAAAGTATTTAGGCATAGGAAATAGCTTAACTGGAAAAATGCAAATAGGAGGACCTGAGCTCAGATAGGTCCTAAGAACCATGTCAAAAGCCAGTCTTTACTGCACACATATGTCATGTCAGTACTTAGGTAGGAGGGAGATAGATTCCAGGAGCTTGCTGGAACCAGTCCAGTCAAAATTGTAGAAGCTAAGTTCAGTGACTGAGTCTACCTCATTGAGTTATATGGTGAAGTAAATAGGAATTTTAGCCCCTTGGAATAGCTGCTATAGCAAGGGATGACATCACATCCAAAGACATGATCTGGCTAGAATGTAAATATGTCCTTAGTGTATACCTTTAATCCCAACAATTCAAGGTAAAGTCAGTGTGTAGACTAGATGGAAGCAGCATGTTTAAAAGTGACAGCTAATTGAGGGACAGAGATTTTTACGCAGCAGAGAAAGATTTGACAGATTGAATCAGAGGTAGGACACACCCAACTGACAAGAGAATGGCAGGGGAAGAGGAGATGTTCAGGTCAGCAAGAGAGAAAAAAGGAAGGCAGTACGGTATGGGCGGTGGTATGTATGTGTGGTATGTGGTGTGTGGTGTGTCTGTCTAGCAGTTTTACCTGGACAGCTTTATAGAGACTGGTCATGAAGAGGACAAGCTAAACAAAAGGTAAAAGCAGAAATGAGCTAGAGAATGAGAATGAGCCAGAAGCATGGAACATATTGTCAAAGTTACTGTGAGGCCAAGCAGAGCAATTCAGACAGAATCAGTCTGCTTACAAGACTGGGTTTTATGGAGGATAAAAGCTTACAGGCCTAGGGATAGTTAGAATAGAGTAAAAATGCTCTGGGCGTGGGTATGTCTCTCATCTCATCAATTCTTCTGAGAAAATAACAGTGACATTTATCAAATAGAGAAAATAGAGGAAGGACTTCAAATATTAGCCTCTTACTTCCACATCCATTAGAACTGGCAAACAAACTCCCACATTTCCAACCAACCAAGCAACCAACCAACCTATCAAAACTTAACAGTTTTAACTGCCTTGTAATATATTTAGAATACTGAAGACTGTGTGCATAGAGGAAAAGATGATTAGAGTCTGAGGTGTCTGAAGGGCACACCTGTGCTATACTTAGAATAAAAAAATATCTACTGTGCTCATTGCCAATTATCGTCTTTTCAAACAACAAATATTTTTCAAACAATTGGGATTATAACAATATTTATTTTTCTAAATAATTTAGTGAAAATAAGGAAGGCATCCAGCCACATGAATATCCACTGTTGACAACACTCATAACTTCACCAACTGCCAAGCATGAAAAGTAAATTGAGCTTCTTAAATATCTGTTTCTATCTCTGAACATGGGAGCCACCTAATATGAACATTCATGAATTTAAATTTAGATAATTCAGGGAAGTCATGTATTGCAATGCCTTGGGCCTGGAATATACGGAAAATTCACTAAGTAAAGTTAGTATGCAATTTTAATTTATTATACTTGGTGTATGATATTTGTATGTGGACATGTATATGCCATGTAAATGTGTGTTAAGAAGATAACATAGTCGAACTGCTTCCATGCTCCTAATCTTTATGTGGATTCTGGGAGCTGAACTCAGGTCCTCAGGCTTTGTGAGCTGCACTTTTGCCTGCTGTGCTCTCTCACCGGCTGCTCAGTATTCCCTATGCATGTAGAAATCAAGCGATTGCACTCTTTTAGAATGTTAATGGTCTTTCTAATAATAGTGTGCCATTTTTCTAGTGCTTTCTAGTGTTTCCTATGTGAAATTTACAATAATTGAACAATTGATGTATTTCCTGTCTCCTCTGGAACATTCTATAAATATTCTTTTCATACCAGTAACCCTAAAAGGGTTAAACCCTAAAGGGGATATCCTGTCATGTGTTTCAAATGGTTTCTAATATTTCAGCACAAAATGATAAAAATCAATATTGGTGCATTTGACGGATTCGCAGAATCAAACTTTCCCTGGTCATGGGACACTTTATTGTGATTCCTTAATAATATAAAAGTATCTCTTCTTGATGAGAAATATAGCCCAGCAATGATGGAGTAAAGGACTAACACCCATAGATGCCCAAGGCTGGAATCTGGACTAAATAGATTTAGCAAACTGTGATAGAACATAAGAAAATCAAATACAGGACAGAAGTCTGCCGTCTGTTATTTGTCCTGTGGCCCTGGGGCTTGAATTAATACTGACTGTTTTGAATTAAATTTGGCAATGGACTAGAGACATGAGGGTCTGTTTTATTATTTTTGTTTGTTTTTATTATTGTTATTGGGAAAAACAGAAGGCATATGAATGCTTTCCTGCAGTTAAGAATCCTGAGAGAGCAAAGATCTGACACTTGCAAAATGACCCAATGTTTTTGGGAAGCTGCTCTCATCTTTCACTGCAGCACATATGGAATCATGATTCCAGGGACTGGCAATGCCCCCCTCCCTTTTTTCAATCTACTGCACAATGGGGAAACACTGTGCCACATATGCAGAGAAATGGTTAAAGGGGTTATTTTTGTGGCACACTCTAGTAAGAAATATAAATCTGTCTCGAGTTGCTTCTCAGAGGTAGCTATGCACCAGAGTGCTGAAAGAAGTTTTCTACAAGTACAGATTTCTCTGAATCACTGTGATGCATTATCAGAGTCTCCCAGGAATGAGACTGGGAAGTGAGATAAAGCCAGAAGAAAGTCTAGTCTTCACAAATGAAAAAAAATTGAAAGCATGAATCTAATCAGTCCCCCAAGAAAACAAACTGCCAAACATAGTATAATATGTTCTATGGAGAAAGGATCCTAAAACCTGGTGTGGTGCATGCCCAAGAACAGAACATCAGCCATGTTTTTCTTTATCCCAGTATTTGTATATTCCTTTTTAAAGATCAAGCAATTCTGACTAAATTCAAAATCAAAGTAAAATCTGACCAGTGGGCTTATTTGCAAATGGACAATCTTTTTCTTAGAAGGAGGGAATCTAAAGTTCCACCAGTAATTATGTTATTGTATTCATGGTTGAATATTTATTCCTTTTATTTCATCTTTCCATTATATTTATTCCATTCAGCAGCCTATTAGCTTTACATGTTATCTACAGTAGACAAAACTGTTGGTTCTGAGAGACAAGACCAACTCCATCTTGTGTTCAGGGCCCATCTTAGAAAACCTGAATTAAGGTTGAACTTAAGCCTGCCCCTAGCAATCATCTCTAGGTCACTCCCTAACAACCTCCAATCAGGAGGAAAGCAGAAGTTACAGTTGTTCTAAAAGATATTTACTTATGAAAGTTTATGGACTGGCTCCCAGCACCAGCTAATCATTTTAAAGGGCAACAAATTCCATAATATTTCCCTAATCACGTGTGTGACAAGTTGGATACCTCCTTGCTTGTTTGCTTGCCTATATAAATGCTTGCTAGAAACTGGGCTGGGGCTTCACGCTCATGTCCTGCTGTGTCAGTGAGGATGGTTCAGTGCAGAGGGTGTAGCAGGGCAGACCCTTTTGCAATTGCATTATAATTGGCTCCTTGGTGGTCTTTAGGGTTTTAGGAACCCAGCACAACAGCTCAAACATTTCAGCAAATTTTTTCAAGATGGACTTCCAAGCTGCACCTGCCATCAGTCTACTGGTGGAGATTCCCTTTCAGCTGTTGAAGACAAGGCCATGCCATAGGAAACACATTGAATTAGCTTTCATTCTATTCCCAGCTTAAACAAGTGTTGATTACATATATTTATAATAATTCTATGCTGGTTCTGTATTTCACTTCTACCTGTTTGAAATGGTCCTAAAAATCAGGCTCTGAGTTCCTATGAAAACCGGTGAACCAATTGTGTAGCATAAAAATACAATAAGAATCAGCACTGTTGACTTTTATCTCTCTTTTGTACTTTTACTATTATCACTATGCTTACCATATAATGAATATTTGCTGGATGTTAGAAACCCTGATTTTAAAAAAAGTTACATTATACTCTTGGTTGAAATACTAACTGTGTGAGATCTGGGCAGTCATGTCTGTTTTGCAGAAAGCATACAGGGACTGGAACCGAACTGCTTCAATGTGCTTCACTTCCTGGTCTATCTCTTAAAATCTTCGATCCCTCGATGTTAAGTCATCTGTTTGTGAAATGAGTTCCACCTGTATAATTTGAACAGTACAAAGGATATCTCTCCTGATATATAGAGTATTAATGAATTATCACCTGGAAGAGATTAAGAGTACCATAAGCTACAGGTTCTGTTTAAACTTAAAAAACCTGCCCAGCCAGAGGGAAACCATGTCTGATATTGGGAACCTAGTTTTACTGCTCAACGCCAGTGAAGTCAGAGTTATTGGAAGAGAACCTACGATGACTACTTTACTAAAACAACAGCATAATCTTTAACAGCAACATCAATATCTGTTCTGATACCCACAGATCAATAGAACTGTGTTGCCCTTTAAAATGAAGAGAGAATTTCTCTTTGACGACAGAAACATAATAATAGAAAACCATACCCAAATAGAATGCGGAGTTCTGGGAGCCTAGTCCCAATAGATATAACTATAAAACACTCCCAAACCAAAGGTTCATGGAACTTTGCAGAAAAGGCAGAAAAAGATTATATTTGCCAGAAGATCAGCAAGTTTGTGATGAGATTGTCTCCTGTGAACGCTGTAAGCTGTATCCATAAAGTCTCATACAGGTATGACTGTTAAAATGTGACTTAACAAGAACAGTACCTCAACCCTACACACAGAAATACAGGCAACTATGGAATGTTGAGAGTAGGAGAAATAGTCTTGCACAGGGAAGAGTTTACCAATTGGTTATCCAATATCAAATGTTCAGCCCTGAAATAACACATACAAATAACTTTATCCTATAAGGTTGGAGCAGGTTATGTCTGAATATATATTCAATATATGAATTTTATATATTCATGAAGTAACAAATCAGAAAAATAGAAGCTATGAAATGGAAAATGTCATATATATATATGTATATATATATATATATATATATATATATACACATACATACATACACATACACACACGCACAATTAGTGAAAAGGGCCATAAAAGGGAAGGAAGAAATGTTGTAAATGTTGTAACTGTATTATAATTTCAAAACTAAAAAAAAGAACACTGTCCATCTTGTAGTCAGCCTGAACAGTGCTCTCAATACTATTACTGAAGTAAGAGAGTATAGTCAAAGCACTAAAGGAAGCTCTTTATTTGAATTTGAAACTAGTGTTGTCTCTATTAAGTATCAGCATCAATAAATGTTATAACCACACTATTGGTTAACTGAAATTGTATTAAACACTTATTAAAGGAATTAGCAGCTCTCCTGTATCTGGGATAGAGTCAGCATTTTCAAACCCAATTCCAATTCATGACACTTCATTCATTTTGAAATTGTAGCCCCTGCTACTTTTCAGAGGTAAATCCCTTACGGCAAAAGCAGTATCTTTTCCTTGGCTTAGGAATTGCTGCTAGGTGTTCCTTTTTGGCAAGAACTCATTCTCTGGAAATTGATGAGGTGACTGTAAGTAATTTAGGTAGAACATTTTAAAATCCATTTAGAAGCTATTTAGGGAAGTCTGAGTCTGCAGTCAAAGTTGAAGCTGTCACATCTATGAGCTCTGAAGGGAAAGAACCACAATCAATAGGGTATTGTATTAAATAAGTCCGGAACATCTTAAGCTTCCCTGAGTATTTTAATCCCATTTGCAGGAGTGCACAGGTAGATAGGACAAGACGAAGGAACTCAGACAGCATTAGGTCAGAAAGGAACTGTATAGCTCTTCAGCTGGAGAGATGTTTCAACAGTTAAGAGCACCAGCTTCTCTCACA
This sequence comes from Rattus norvegicus, assembly GCF_021556685.1. Classification (NCBI taxonomy): domain Eukaryota; kingdom Metazoa; phylum Chordata; class Mammalia; order Rodentia; family Muridae; genus Rattus; species Rattus norvegicus. Next base: position 161,035,545 of record NC_141534.1, on the reverse strand, counting down.
GGTGACCTGAGCTCAATTCCCAACAACCACAGACAGCTCACAACTGTCTGTAACTCTAGCTCCAATGAATCAAATGGCCTCCATGGGAAACAGCCATCTTTATGGTACCCATACGAAAATATAGACTAACTACTCAAATGCATAAAAACCATTAACAAAAATATTGTACCCTCCCACACCCGCGGATCCCGGCCCGCAGCAGCTCTCTGCTCCCAGACCCAGTGAGAGAGACACAACCGCCTGGTCAGGTGGGCACTCCTGAGGCTGCAGAGCGGAAGAGACCACCAACACTGCTCACCCCTGCCCACATCCCTGGCCCAAGAGGAAACTGTATAAGGCCTCTGGGCTCCCGTGGGGGAGGGCCCAGGAGCGGCAGGACCCCTGCGCCTGAGACACCGCCGGAACCTGAAAGAAACAGACCGGATAAACAGTTCTCTGCACCCAAATCCCGTGGGAGGGAGAGCTAAACCTTCAGAGAGGCAGACAAGCCTGGGAAACCAGAAGAGACTGCTCCCTGCACACACATCTCGGACGCCAGAGGAAAAAGCCAAAGACCATCTGGAACCCTGGTGCACTGAAGCTCCCGGAAGGGGCAGCACAGGTCTTCCTGGTTGCTGCTGCTGCAGAGGGCCCGTGGGCAGCACCCCATGAGTGAACTTGAGCCTCAGGACCACAGGTAAGACCAAATTTTCTGCTGCAAGAAAGCTGCCTGGTGAACTCAAGACACAGGCCCACAGGAACAGCTGAAGACCTGTAGAGAGGAAAAACTACACGCCCGAAAGCAGAACACTCTGTCCCCAAAACTGACTGAAAGAGAGGAAAACAGGTCTACAGCACTCCTGACACACAGGCTTATAGGACAGTCTAGCCACTGTCAGAAATAGCAGAACAAAGTAACACTAGAGATAATCTGATGGCGAGAGGCAAGCGCAGGAACACAAGCAACAGAAACCAAGACTACATGGCATCATCGGATCCCAATTCTCCCACCAAAGCAAACACGGAATATCCAAACACACCAGAAAAGCAAGATCTAGTTTCAAAATCATATTTGATCATGATGCTGGAGGACTTCAAGAAAGACATGAAGAACTCCCTTAGAGAACAAGTAGAAGCCTACAGAGAGGAATCACAAAAATCCCTGAAAGAATTCCAGGAAAACATAAATAAACAAGTAGAAGCCCATAGAGAGGAGACACAAAAATCCCTGAAAGAATTCCAGGAAAACACAATCAAACAGTTGAAGGAATTAAAAATGGAAATATAAGCAATCAAGAAAGAACACATGAAAACAACCCTGGATATAGAAAACCAAAAGAAGAGACAAGGAGCTGTAGATACAAGCTTCACCAACAGAATACAAGAGATGGAAGAGAGAATCTCAGGAGCAGAAGATTCCATAGAAATCATTGACTCAACTGTCAAAGATAATGTAAAGCAGAAAAAGCTACTGGTCCAAAACATACAGGAAATCCAGGACTCAATGAGAAGATCAAACCTAAGGATAATAGGTATAGAAGAGAGTGAAGACTCCCAGCTCAAAGGACCAGTAAATACCTTCAACAAAATCATAGAAGAAAACTTCCCTAACCTAAAAAAAGAGATACCCATAGACATACAAGAAGCCTACAGAACTCCAAATAGATTGGACCAGAAAAGAAACACCTCCCGTCACATAATTGTCAAAACACCAAACGCACAAAATAAAGAAAGAATATTAAAAGCAGTAAGGGAAAAAGGTCAAGTAACATATAAAGGGAGACCTATCAGAATCACACCAGACTTTTCGCCAGAAACTATGAAGGCCAGAAGATCCTGGACTGATGTCATACAGACCCTAAGAGAACACAAATGCCAGCCCAGGTTGACTGTATCCAGCAAAACTCTCAATTAACATAGATGGAGAAACCAAGATATTCCATGACAAAACCAAATTTACACAATATCTTTCCACAAATCCAGCACTACAAAGGATAATAAATGGTAAAGCCCAGCATAAGGAGGCAAGCTATACCCTAGAAGAAGCAAGAAACTAATAGTCTTGGCAACAAAACAAAGAGAATGAAAGCACACAAACATAACCTCACATCCAAATATGAATATAAAGGGAAACAATAATCACTATTCCTTAATATCTCTCAATATCAATGGCCTCAACTCCCCAATAAAAAGACATAGATTAACAAACTGGATACGCAACGAGGACCCTGCATTCTGCTGCCTACAGGAAACACACCTCAGAGACAAAGACAGACACTACCTCAGAGTGAAAGGCTGGAAAACAACTTTCCAAGCAAATGGCCAGAAGAAGCAAGCTGGAGTAGCCATTCTAATATCAAATAAAATCAATTTTCAATTAAAAGTCATCAAAAAAGATAAGGAAGGACACTTCATATTCATCAAAGGAAAAATCCACCAAGATGAACTCTCAATCCTAAATATCTATGCCCCAAATACAAGGGCACCTACATACGTAAAAGAAACCTTACTAAAGCTCAAAACACACATTGCACCTCACACAATAATAGTGGGAGATTTCAACACCCCACTCTCATCAATGGACAGATCATGGAAACAGAAATTAAACAGTGATGTCGACAGACTAAGAGAATTCATGAACCAAATGGACTTAACGGATATTTATAGAACATTCTATCCTAAAGCAAAAGGATATACCTTCTTCTCAGCTCCTCATGGTACTTTCTCCAAAATTGACCATATAATTGGTCAAAAAAACGGGCCTCAACAGGTACAGAAAGATAGAAATAATCCCATGCGTGCTATCGGACCACCACGGCCTAAAACTGGTCTTCAATAACAATAAGGGAAGAATGCCCACATATACGTGGAAATTGAACAATGCTCTACTCAATGATAACCTGGTCAAGGAAGAAATAAACAAAGAAATTAAAAACTTTTTAGAATTTAATGAAAATGAAGATACAACATACTCAAACTTATGGGACACAATGAAAGCTGTGCTAAGAGGAAAACTCATAGCGCTGAGTGCCTGCAGAAAGAAACAGGAAAGAGCATATGTCAGCAGCTTGACAGCACACCTAAAAGCTCTAGAACAAAAAGAAGCAAATACACCCAGGAGGAGTAGAAGGCAGGAAATAATCAAACTCAGAGCTGAAATCAACCAAGTAGAAACAAAAAGGACCATAGAAAGAATCAACAGAACCAAAAGTTGGTTCTTTGAGAAAATCAACAAGATAGATAAACACTTAGCCAGACTAACGAGAGGACACAGAGAGTGTGTCCAAATTAACAAAATCAGAAATGAAAAGGGAGACATAACTACAGATTCAGAGGAAATTCAAAAAATCATCAGATCTTACTATAAAAACCTATATTCAACAAAATTTGAAAATCTTCAGGAAATGGACAATTTCCTAGACAGATACCAGGTATCGAAGTTAAATCAGGAACAGATAAACCAGTTAAACAACCCCATAACTCCTAAGGAAATAGAAGCAGTCATTAAAGGTCTCCCAACCAAAAAGAGCCCAGGTCCAGACGGGTTTAGTGCAGAATTCTATCAAACCTTCATAGAAGACCTCATACCAATATTATCCAAACTATTCCACAAAATTGAAACAGATGGAGCCCTACCGAATTCCTTCTACGAAGCCACAATTACTCTTATACCTAAACCACACAAAGACCCAACAAAGAAAGAGAACTTCAGACCAATTTCCCTTATGAATATTGACGCAAAAATACTCAATAAAATTCTGGCAAACCGAATTCAAGAGCACATCAAAACAATCATCCACCATGATCAAGTAGGCTTCATCCCAGGCATGCAGGGATGGTTTAATATACGGAAAACCATCAACGTGATCCATTATATAAACAAACTGAAAGAACAGAACCACATGATCATTTCATTAGATGCTGAGAAAGCATTTGACAAAATTCAACACCCCTTCATGATAAAAGTCCTGGAAAGAATAGGAACTCAAGGCCCATACCTAAACATAGTAAAAGCCATATACAGCAAACCAGTTGCTAACATTAAACTAAATGGAGAGAAACTTGAAGCAATCCCACTAAAATCAGGGACTATACAAGGCTGCCCACTCTCTCCCTACTTATTCAATATAGTTCTTGAAGTTCTAGCCAGAGCAATCAGACAACAAAAGGAGATCAAGGGGATACAGATCGGAAAAGAAGAGGTCAAAATATCACTATTTGCAGATGATATGATAGTATATTTAAGTGATCCCAAAAGTTCCACCAGAGAACTAGTAAAGCTGATAAACAACTTCAGCAAAGTGGCTTGGTATAAAATTAACTCAAATAAATCAGTTGCCTTCCTCTATACAAATAGAAACAAGCCGAGAAAGAAATTAGGGAAACGACACCCTTCATAATAGACCCAAATAATATAAAGTACCTCGGTGTGACTTTAACCAAGCAAGTAAAAGATCTGTACTATAAGAACTTCAAGACACTGAGGAAAGAAATTGAAGAAGACCTCAGAAGATGGAAAGATCTCCCATGCTCATGGATTGGCAGGATTAATATAGTAAAAATGGCCACTTTACCAAAAGCAATCTACAGATTCAATGCAATCCCCATCAAAATACCAATTCAATTCTTCAAAGAGTTAGACAGAACAATTTGCAAATTCATCTGGAATAACAAAAAACCCAGGATAGCTAAAGCTATCCTCAACAATAAAAGGACTTCAGGGGGAATCACTATCCCTGAACTCAAGTAGTATTACAGAGCAATAGTGATAAAAACTGCATGGTATTGGTACAGAGACAGACAGATAGACCAATGGAATAGAATTGAAGACCCAGAAATGAACCCACACACCTATGGTCACTTGATTTTTGACAAAGGAGCCAAAACCATCCAATGGAAAAAAGAGCATTTTCAGCAAATGGTGCTGGTTCAACTGGAGGGCAACATGTAGAAGAATGCAGATCAATCCATGCTTATCACCCTGTACAAAGCTTAAGTCCAAGTGGATCAAGGACCTCCACATCAAACCAGACACACTCAAACTAATAGAAGAAAAACTAGGGAAGCATCTGGAACACATGGGCACTGGAAAAAATTTCCTGAACAAAACACCAATGGCTTATGCTCTAAGATCAAGAATCGACAAATGGGATCTCAAAAAACTGCAAAGCTTCTGTAAGGCAAAGGACACTGTGGTTAGGACAAAACGGCAACCAACAGATTGGGAAAAGATCTTTACCAATCCTACAACAGATAGAGGCCTTATATCCAAAATATACAAAGAACTCAAGAAGTTAGACTGCAGGGAAACAAATAACCCTATTAAAAAATGGGGTTCAGAGCTAAACAAAGAATTCACAGCTGAGGAATGCCGAATGGCTGAGAAACACCTAAAGAAATGTTCAACATCTTTAGTCATAAGGGAAATGCAAATCAAAACAACCCTGAGATTTCACCTCACACCAGTGAGAATTGCTAAGATCAAAAACTCAGGTGACAGCAGATGCTGGCGAGGATGTGGAGAAAGAGGAACACTCCTCCATTGTTGGTGGGATTGCAGACTGGTAAAACCATTCTGGAAATCAGTGTGGAGGTTCCTCAGAAAATTGGACATTGAACTGCCTGAGGATCCAGCTATACCTCTCTTGGGCATATACCCAAAAGATGCCTCAACATATAAAAGAGACACGTGCTCCACTATGTTCATCGCAGCCTTATTTATAATAGCCAGAAGCTGGAAAGAACCCAGATGCCCTTCAACAGAGGAATGGATACAGAAAATGTGGTACATCTACACAATGGAATATTACTCAGCTATCCAAAACAACGACTTTATGAAATTCGTAGGCAAATGGTTGGAACTGGAAAATATCATCCTGAGTGAGCTAACCCAATCACAGAAAGACATACATGGTATGCACTCATTGATAAGTGGCTATTAGCCCAAATGCTTGAATTACCCTAGATCCCTAGAACAAACGAAACTCAAGACGGATGATCAAAATGTGAATGCTTCACTCCTTCTTTAAATGAGGAAAAAGAATACCCTTGGCAGGGAAGGGAGAGGCAAAGATTAAAACAGAGACTGAAGGAACACCCATTCAGAGCCTGCCCCACATGTGGCCCATACATATACAGCCACCCAATTAGACAAGATGGATGAAGCAAAGAAGTGCAGACCGACAGGAGCCGGAGGTAGATCTCTCCTGAGAGACACAGCCAGAATACAGCAAATACAGAGGCGAATGCCAGCAGCAAACCACTGAACTGAGAATAGGTCCCCTATTGAAGGAATCAGAGAAAGAACTGGAAGAGCTTGAAGGGGCTTGAGACCCCAAAAGTACAACAATGCCAAGCAATCAGAGCTTCCAGGGACTAAGCCACTACCTAAAGACTATACATGGACTGACCCTGGACTCTGACCCCATAGGTAGCAATGAATATCCTAGTAAGAGCACCAGTGGAAGGGGAAGCCCTGGGTCCTGCTAAGACTGAACCCCCAGTGAACTAGTCTATGGGGGGAGGGCGGCAATGGGGGGAGGGTTGGGAGGGGAACACCCATAAGGAAGGGGAGGGGGGAGGGGGATGTTTGCCCGGAAACCGGGAAAGGGAATAACACTCGAAATGTATATAAGAAATACTCAAGTTAATAAAAAAAATATTGTACCCTGCATCCCCCTTTTCTTCTTCCTTCATCCTTTATACCCCTGTGTCACTTCTCACTCTGCTGTGTTTACTCCTAACACCTACAATGTTCTAGCCTGGTAAAAATAGGACTCATCCAGATTCAACTGGAAAGATATGTTACATATTATAAGTTTCCAGAGAGCCCTTAGTTCTGATAGATACTTTTCAAATCTTTCTGTATATTAGAACCATCATGTACAATTTCATACAGTAGGAATTTTGACCCCCCAGATTTGGGTTCATTTCATCTGAAGAAGATAAGTAGGAAAGGAGTGCATAGTTTTTATAAGAGTTTCTTGGTAAATTTAATGTGAAACTAGGATTTAGCACAAATGTTGGTTCAATGATTGCTCCCTTACCCTGGTTTCTCCATGAAGACTATACCATACATCCTTCCTGTACGTTGCCTTTATGGATTGCTGTGTGGTTGCTGAGCTCCCCAAAACTCCTTTTGTTTCTGCTTAATGCCTAATCTGGGGCTGATAATTAAGTAGCAAGCATATGAATGTATTAACTTATTTATTCTTTACAAATTCAATTTTCTTACCTTATATTCTAGCATCTCTTATTCAGTACACTTATTCATTTGCTTTATATTAATTTACAAAAATTAAAGCATATGTATTACTTAAAATGATATGGGTTTCAGAATAAAAAATATTAGATAATTATATTCACAAAAATATGATGTCACACTTTAAAGGACAAAAAGAAGACATGTAAAGAAGAACGTGTCACAACTACATACATAAAGGTCTATCAGCACGGAGTTATAGACATATCCAAATGTATTTTTTAAAGTCATACATATACACTATTTTTACTTCACACTGTAGTGAGTAATACCACAGGTACATTCCTGAGGCTAGACCACTTGTGCTACTGTTCAGCTCTACCAGGCCTAGTCCTCTTATGTACCTGTGTTTCATCAGCCTTACTTATAATATAAGCATAAATTAATAAATATTGCAGTAGAATACTACATGAAGCATTATATGAATCTAAAGAAAGAATAAACTACATAAAATAATAACCTGTACTATTATTTAAACAGTTTGTCTTTCATACTTGGTGATATTTCACATTCTTTTGCAGTTATTCAGGACTAGTTGTCAATCTGGGCAGACTGTAGATTCATATCTGTCATCACACATATATATCACTCACAAATGTTCAGTAAGCTGGCTCTGCCATTTTCAACACTGAATGATTTCATATTTCCATAGAATACTTTCTGGATAAGATAGATAGATAGATAGATAGATAGATAGATAGATAGATAGATAGATAGATAGATAGATAGACAGATACATACATACATACATACATACATACATACATACATACATACATACTCAAGATAAAACAAATATGTTTTCTCACCAAACCAAGGGTCTAACAAGTTGGAACAGTTACTATGAATTTAAGTGCTGTCTTTTCCAAATAGCAGTTGATATCTGTGTTTTAGGTAGATGATATACAATGTTTCCCACATGTGCTTTCTTCTTTTCTTGAAGTCTACACAGAGTATTTTTACCCATGTATGAGTTTTTTATCTTATCACTGTTCCATGGTCAGAGAATCTACATAGAATAGATTTACTTATCAGAAAAAATATCAGCAACTCATTATCTTGTAAATTTATATTATACAATATATTTGTGTATAGAAAACAGTGCATACTATAATATCCATATTGCTTATTAACTGAGACACACTATCCCACTAACTTCTAGAGAAACAACTACATTGCTCATTGTGACACGGGCGGCTCTCAGGCAGTTTGGCATAGCCTCAGTGTAGGGGATAATCCCGGTTGTTCTACTTTTTCCTCCCAAGCTCTGGGATCATTGACATATGTTGTTGCATAGAATCAGTGAAATAAGATACACACACCTTTATATAATGTATATATTGTTTGTTTCAACAATGATTTAAGTTTGATACCCCGAAGCTGTTATTTTCTAAAATACCCCTTTATGGCTTTCATTCTTTGACCATCCAAAATATTCACTAAATCTGACACTTGCCATTTGTTCTTATTTTCTTTAAATTATCTTATGCTGACTATTAAAAAGGCTGTCGATAAATCTCTTTTCTTACCCTGATTAAAAAAATCATATTTCGACATTATTTTTAGTTATACATTTTTTGCCTCTTATAGAACAAAATAATTATCTGTAGAAGAATATAACCAAAGCAGTTGGAACTTTTTTCTTAATTGTATGTTTTAATTGCTAGAAAATCCCTATGCTGGATTTTTCCGTGCACTTGCTTTGTAACCTCGTTTTAATAAAATAATTGCTCTAAGACACAAGAGTTTTCACCACTAATGTTTATTTTACATAACGAACATTGTCTAGCATCTCAGTGTCAGCCATGCTGCACAGACCATGATGGTGACTTAATAGAAATCTGATAAATCCACTGATGCAAACAGTGTTAGAAGGGCAACTCCCAACTAGTATTTGGAGGATTTTCATTAGAGTTAGCTTATGGAAAACCCACTATGTTCTATCACGTTATAAACAGCAGCCCTCTATCTGTGCATGACAACACTACCGTGCCATTAAGTTGAGTGTTACAAGGTATTTTAGCATAAAAGCAACAACATGATTATCAAGCTGTACTTGAGGTAAATGCTTGCTAAATGGTCACTCAAATGGCCATCTAACAGGTCATCATCAAAACCAGTTAAGGACAAAAACTCTTGCAGGACAAGATCCTGGGCCAGCAAGAAATTGATTCAGAGGACGATCACAGACATTTTCTTTAGCACCAGTTAACCAGAACCCCAAATTCTTATTCAAAAATAGGTATTGGTACTGATAAAGTCCTAAAAGGGCCCCAAATCTCCTTCTGGATCTTCATGAGCCAGGCCTGCATTGTCTGCAGTTCTTTTAATAATCTTATCTTCCATATTCCCACAGAAGAGCATATCAAATTTGAACACTCAGTACTTTTCTAGTCCAAAAGTTCAAGGTCTTCAATAATCCTTTTAACAACAGTATGATCAGCAAAACTCTTTCAGCAATACCCCATTATCCTGCTACCCATTTCTTTTCTCTTTTTAAATTAATCATTCCATTCATTTGCATCTTAGATGATGTCCCACTTCCCAGTTACCCCTCCACCGACACCCACATCTGCCCTCCCCTCTCCCCTTTGCCTGCATAAGGGTGCTCCCCCATCAACGCACACTCTCCTGCTTCACTGCTCCAGCATCCCCTTACACTAGGGTATCAAACATCTCCAGAACCAAGGGCCTACCTTCCTTTCACTGTCAGGCAAGGCCATCCTCTGCTACACTTGTATCTGGAGCCATGATCCCTCCATGTACCCTCTGTGGTTGGTGATCTAGTTTTTGTGAGAACTGGATGGTCAGGCAAGCCTATGTTGTTCTTCCAATGAGGATGCAATCCCCTTCCACTCCTTCAGTCCTTCGGCCAGCTCCCCCACCAGGTTCCCTGAGCGCACTCTGAAAGTCGGCTCCAAGCATCCACAACTGCAATGGACAGCCTGCTACTGATTTCTATTTTAGACTTACTATTGCTGTAATGAAACACAATGGCCAAAAGCAACTTGGAGACAACAGACAGGCTTATGTCACTCACACTTCCACGTGGCAGTTCATGATCAAAAGTAGTGAGAACAGGAACTTTAGAGTTGGAAGATGATACAGAAGCAATGTAGGATGCTGCTTACTGGTTTTACATGCCAAAACCACTTGGCCTCTTCCAATCAATCACTAATTAAGAAAATACTCTCTTCTTCTGGGGACTTTTCTCCATTGATGTTGTCTTCTTTTGAGTGACTGTAGTTTGTGTGAAGTTGACAAAAAACTAGCAAACACATTAATCATTCACTCAATGTCTATTGGATGGCTGCCAATATTCAAATTATGTGACAGGATACAATAAATAGTATACACAGAAAAATTAAATGCATTCCCCATTAATGTATTTTACCACTTTCTATAGGATAATCAGTACGTCTATAAATTGAGGGATCAAATTGAATAAAATTAAGAATTTAATCACAAAAAAGATTGATGTGCATATTTACAAGAGGGAGTACTTTTCATTGATAAACAAAACCAGAGAAATATATGAAAGTGAAATATGCCCTCTCAATCATAAATTAAAATTCAAAAACCTGGGGCTGGGGATTTAGCTCAGTGGTAGAGCGCTTACCTAGGAAGCGCAAGACCCTGGGTTCGGTCCCCAGCTCCGAAAAAAAAAAAAAGAACCAAAAAAAAAAAATTCAAAAACCTAAGTACAATATTTTGAAAAACATTGTATGCCATAATTGATATCTAATAAGCATCTTTCACTCCAAAATATTTATAATGAAGAATCTTTGTGTCTTATTACTGCTACTTTCCTTAACAAAAGAGGAATCTCCATATCTCCCTTTTCTATCGCCTTACTGAGTGTAAGCCAAAGCCAAGTGACAAAGTTCCCAAGATCTTCTACTTTGTGGGGTTAGAACCTGGCCCCTTCCTTGAATTAGAATTGCATAACCTTTCCATTGTTCATTAGTCCCAGATCATAGTAATACCACAGTCCCTGCTACCATCTTCTTTCTTAGTCACTGTTCTGTTACTGTGAAAAGACACCATGACCAAAAGCAAGCTGATGAGAAAAGGAGTTATTTATTTATTTATTTATTTATTTATTTGTGCTTTTACACCACTAATCCTCAATGAAGGAAGTTAAAGGAAGTACTAAACATGACAGAAACCTGCTGGCAAGAGTGACGTAGAGACCATGAAGGTTGCTTCTGACTGCCTTGGTCTTCATAGCTTAATTAGTCTGATTTTGTTTCTTTTCTTTTTACTTTTTTTGTTCTCTAGTTATTCACTTCATATCCTGCTCACTGACACCTTCTGGTTACCACTCCCACAATCTTTCCCCCATCCTCCCTCTCCTTTTTCTCTGAGTGGGTAGGGGCACTCCTGGGCATTGCCTGTCCTCGGTAGATGAAATCTCAGTGAGGGTAAGTGCTTCCTCTTCCACTGAGGCAGCCCTGCTACAAGAACATATCCCAAGTACATGCAACAACTTTTGGGATATCACCTGCTCCAGTTAGTTGTTCAGGGCCCACATGAAAATTTAGCTGCACATCTGCTTTTAGGTTTAGGGTTGAGGGGAGGCACCATGTCCAGCCCGTGTATGTTCTTTTTTGGTGGTTCAGTCTCGGTGAGACTCAAGGGTCTAAGTTAATTGATTCTATTGGTCTTCCTGTCAAACTCCTATCCCAGTAGGTGTTACAATACATTCTCTTATTTTTCCATGAGAGAACCCAGGATCACCAGTCCAAAGTGATACCAAAGACTGTAAGCTGGGTTCTCATATCAATATTTTAAAAAGAATGCCAAAGACACTTGCCTATGAGCCAATCAGAGAGAGGGATTCCCTCAACTGAGGATCCTCCTTCTTGGATGTGTCAATTTGACACAAAAGGCAGCAATTCACCCTGCCTTTAAGAATTTAGAGTGTCAAGGGGCACAAAACGAAGAATAAAAGGAAAAAACAATGACACAAATGTGTCTCTGATATCATGGAGAAAACCACAAAAGTACACTGACAGAGTCTTTATGAAATGCACCCTAAAATTCACTTAGAAGGAGAGGAATTGAATCTATCTTCATGAGAAAATGTAATACAGACAGAAGGCAGTTTCTCTGGATAGTGGTAAAGAAGGGTTCAAGTCATTGATAGAGTTGAAGAGATCTTGTATTTTTCAGATGTGAACTGAACTAGTTTCTAAAACACATGGGACAGATACATTGAAACTGGCAAAACTGATATGGATTTGAAAGTGAATATTATCAAGTATAAGAATGAAGATGAGACAAGGGGAGATTAAGTCTGTGCCATAATTTGATGTCATCTGGCCCTTAATCTGAAGGTTCATACAATATAGTACAACATATGCAGCACTTTGCTGATTCAAAGTTATATGCTCAGAAACGGCATAATGGAAAAGTCAATAATTTAATGAAGGTGATGATGTATGGGCAGAAACATGTGGTCATGGTCAGAGGAGAACAACAGCCCTCATTTGTCCTGGTATAGTTAACAAAGAATCTGCATGGAATGGAGAGTATTAGGGTTTTGAAAACTTCGTTATGTTAAAGGATTAATAGCCCATTCAGGACTTTATGGAGACTGGACAGAACAAAGGACAAAATGCCTGTCAGAGTCATCAAGCACTGTGATAACAGGGTATAAGTTTGCTTTTTAAAAGACCCAAACTGAGAGAGATAATCATTGTAGAGATACAATAAATGCTTTAGGAATAAAATCTATATATGTCACCTCTAATTAGTTTGTCCTTGGTCAATTTTCGGAGAGTAAGTTCAATAGTATCCATCAATATCTATTACAATTTCCACAAATCAGAATTATAGTACAGATAGCTCTTGAAGATCTTCTATACTGAGTGAACCATTCAAATAATACAGAAATCAAATGGTTGCAATTCGTCCTTTCAGTTTATTTCAGCTAGTCTTAGAAAAGATTTTGACCGAGTCACAATCCACTTCCAAATTCTTCAATCTGACTTTATTTTACTAGAAGTCAGTTTGTTGATTACCTGTTAATCTAGATTATTTTTTAAGTTGCCAAGGGATAAATTAAGGATGTGCCATTTTGGAAAGACTTACAGGAGTAATGGGTGCCAGAGGACAGGAGGAATTGTTCTTCTCAGCCTAGAATTTGTCCATTTACGTCTAATTTCCATAACTGGCCTATTACATAAATTTTTATTTTACTCTTTCTAAAGTTTCTTGGATGTTCAAAACATACTGAAGGGGGTGGGGAGGCAATGCTGTGAGGCCGTTCATGCAGTGAAATACAGGGCCTGCTACTCCATGTCATGGTGCATTTAATATATCTTTAGGCTATCTCAAGGGACAGTTAGCCAGAATCTTACACAATGATATAACATCCTTGTCAATAAAGCTTAAACTTTACTGACACACATCCCAATTTAATCTTGTTCTCTTTTACTGGAGAGAATTAGATTTTTTTCCCTCTTGGCAAAAGCAATATCCCTCAAGATATATTATTTACCCAGGAGATAAATAGAAAAAATAAAAAAATATTATATATACCTCATAATCTGATTTAATATAAAACAGTTCATAAGTGGAAATAAAATATAACCTATATATCTATGTAGAATATATTAAAACAAAAAGTATTCAGGAAAGACCCTGTCTCTGGAACTCTAACAAGTAAGAGGGTCTTTCCTGCCTAACATTGATTCAATAACACAGAAGATGTAATTCTTCTTCTATTGAAGTAAATGAAAGAACAATTTATATCAATACTCCACTGGCAGCGAAGATAGAGAGTTTCACCAGTGTGAGTGGGAGGATCCGCAGTGACTGCTGATGGTGACAAAACTCAGTTGTTTTCTTGAATGTGAACAAACTATGTTCATTGCTGTTTTCCTGTATTATAAAAAAAAACACCAGACCACTGGTGAGTGATGGCCTTAGCCTACTGGAACTTTACCATTGACGAGTATCATAAAATATTGCCTCTCTGGAGAGGATTTTTTTTGATTTTTTATATATTGCTTTTTTGAGAACACAATAAGTTAGGACAGGAGAGGGCCATAGACTATTATTATCACAATCATGAATATTTAAAATTTGCAGGCAAAAAGGGAAGAATAGGAAAGTTACCTCTCATTAGTAAATAAGAGACAAACCTCCCCCTATCTATCTATCTATCTATCTATCTATCTATCTATCTATCTATCTATCTATCTATCTATCTATCCATCCATTCCTATTTATTATCTATCTATCTATCTATCTATCTATCTATCTATCTATCTATCTATCTATCTATCTATCTATCTATCCATCCATTCCTATTTATTATATAACTATCTATCTATCTATCTATCTATCTATCTATCTATCTATCTATCTATCTATCTATCCATCTAATTGCATGAGGATATCTATAGTATGCCAGACGGTAGAGGATAGGGCTTTAACCTCCTTCTACATCAGTAGATTCCCAGATTTCACACTTAGACACACTATTTGTGTTTCTAATGTGTGTCTTCAATGAAAGTGCAAATTGAAAGATGTTGCAAATTATAAACATTAATGTGTTTGAGGGGAAGATAAAGTTTAACTCCATTGCATAATTTGGCAGGTAGTGATGTACAGCAGACACTTTGGTAAAAAAAATATATATTGAAAATTCACCTTTATTGCTAGGTGAGATTGTCTGAAATTATCTCCTGCACCCCCATGTGTCAGGAGTGGAAGCCTCCACACTTCTTTGATTTTCTCCTATTTGTATAATGTATGTGTCATTTTTATTTTCTATACACTACAATAATTCAAACTTATAGGAGGGAGCAGTGGTTGGGGGAGTGTCAGAAGAATTTAAAATTGCTTTATTAGCCGATCTGAAGGAACATATGGTCCTCCACAGGTGCATAAAGGTTATGGCCAGGTGGGTGTGTTTCTATGAGCTGTGGGACAGAAGTTATTCTGGTCCATTTCTTCTAAACAACCCAAATCAAATTGTCTCCATACTCTGCTTTTTCTCAAGTAATTTTTATGACTTTCTAAATCTTTTCATTTTGCTGCCACGGAGTTGAGACAGATAATACATTTTCCTCCTTATTCTCTTTCCTGATCTAAATGACCAGGCTGCAGAGACATTAAAACAGGCTATGAATTTCTGGGCTGGTTTCTATTCACAGGCTACATTAAGCTCTACAAGAATAATCAAATTTCATATCAGCAATCCCAAAAGTCCTGGCAGTTCCACAGACAATTACTTAATTTATGGCTGTAAATCACATTTGAATCATAAAATCCCATTAGATGAGTGCATAGACCAACATGTAATTAAGATTAGAGTGACCATGAAGAAGGTGCTGATTATGCACAGCCGTCATTGTTCTATCGTGTGGAAGAATCTGAGGTTTTAGAATTCTTAATATGTTGTTCACCAGTAAACTCGAGGATAATAGTGAAAATTATTGACACTGATTTTAAAATTAGAAAAAGATGCCTGCTTATATGAATATAAATGTCATGATTCAGTTTTAGTAAAGTGTACCTGTAGTGTCATGTCACCTGATAGGATAAGAATTTTATAACATGATGTATTGCTATCTCTCTTTCCTATATCTCCCTACCCAGCAGTGATATATCAGTCTCAACAGAGGATCAAGTTAAGAAAATAATTAAAGTCACTAAAATAACAATTTTTTCTACAGATGAGGTAATCAAGAAAATAATGTCTAACAACACTATAAAGATAAAGATACTCTTAGCTCGAAAATTTATATAATATGATGAAAGAGGCTGGGCATGAAATGAGTGTTTCATGCCCATAATCCTAGCACTAGCCCGGCTGAGACAGGAGGATTGCTGCAAATTCAAGACTAGTGCGTTTTGAGCCAGGCTTGTTTTAAAAGTAAAACTGTCTCACAAAACCCCAAAGCAATAAGTGAATGGATTGGATGGATGATCACAAACAATTCAATTCTTACCATATATTACCTCTGCTCTAGATTATAAATCACACAGGTAGTGCGACTTATTTCTCTTTATGGGTAAATAAAATTCCATTGTGGATATATTCAGATTTTCTTTACACATTCATCTCTTGATTCACTTTAAAATCATTCTGTGTCTTGGCAATTGGATAAAAAAACAATGAATATAGATGACCAGGTGTCTTCGTTGTATTCTGAGAGACTCCTTTGCATATATAAACAGGCATGGCATAGCTGCATCAATCATATAAAAGTTTTATATTTGGCTTTTCAGGGATTATCACATGCCAGTTCTCACATTGGTTTTGCTAATTTACACCCCCATTAGCAGTAAACAAGGGGTCTTATTTCTAGACTTCTTTATCAACATCTGTTGTTTATGTTCTTGATAATAGTCATTGCTTTGAGATGAGATGCAGTTTTGTTTTAAATATTCAAAATAAATGGGGAAATAGGCATTTTTAGCCATCAAATTATTTCTATACCTTTATGAAAAGCAGTCAGCAAACCTTCTGCATGTTCACCTGATAATGCCAGAAGAATTGGCATGCATATTAAACAGCTTAATGTAAAGTTTTGAAATGACTGTGTAATCAGTTAATATGATTCATTAATTTCAAGATATATATCCACATCAACCAGAGGCAATACTAAAAATATGTGCAATTTAAATAGTAACATCTGAAAAATAAGATAATAGCACTGGTATCAAATATGAATTTATTTTTAAAAATACATTGTAAAATCATATTTGTTATTTCTAGAGGTAATCTTTCTAAAGCAATGATTACTGAATCTTGTCATTCAGATCAATTAGCTAGATTTACGTAGATCATCTATGTAATCAGCATGTATAATTTTTTTCTTTTTTTTCTTTTCCTTTTTTTTTTCAGAGCTGGGGACCAAACCCAGGGCCTTGTGCTTGCTAGGCAAGCGCTCTACCATTGAGCTAAATTCCCAACCCCAGCATGTATAATTTATATTCAGTTCCAGTCCTTCTTCCTTCTCCAAAATTTTCCCAATCTTTCTAGTCTAACATAGATGACCTTGGTTTGTTTCACACAGCAAC
This sequence comes from Rattus norvegicus, assembly GCF_021556685.1. Taxonomy (NCBI): domain Eukaryota; kingdom Metazoa; phylum Chordata; class Mammalia; order Rodentia; family Muridae; genus Rattus; species Rattus norvegicus. The sequence goes on along the minus strand of NC_141534.1, from coordinate 161,018,264 downwards.
TGCTTTTAATATTTCTGTTGAATATTGAGTCAGGGTAATATATTAGTGCCTACCTCTCAGATACATTCAGGTTGTATTTACCCTTACAAATATCACTAATGCTTAGTAGCCACAAGAGCTCATAGATACTGTAAATACTCATTTACTGAATAAATATTCCTAAAGATGTGTTTGATGTGTAATATAATTTACTGCTAACTGGGACTTAAAATATATTTTATACAGCTTGAAATGTGAGAAAAATTTGAGCCAACTAGATTTTCTGAAGTTTTATTCAGGAGTGGTGAATAGAAAATAAGTATGACCATTATAGAGAAAACCTGAGGTGATAAAGAAAATGGTATTGGTACAGAGACAGACAGACCAGTGGAATAGAATTGAAGACCCAGAAATGAAAGCACACACCTATGATCACTTGATTTTTGACAAAGGAGCCAAAACCATCCAATGGAAAAAAGATAGCATTTTCGGCAAATGGTGCTGGTTCAACTAGAGGTCAGCATGTAGAAGAATGCAGATCGATCCATGCTTATCACCCTGTACAAAGCATAAGTCCAAGTGGATCAAGGACTTCCACATCAAACCAGATACACTCAAACTAATAGAAGAAAAAGTGGGGAAGAATCTCGAACACATGGGCACTGGAGAAAATTTCCTGAAGAAAACACCAATGGCTTATGCTCTAAAATCCAGAATCGACAAATGGGATCTCATAATACTGCAAGGCTTCTGTAAGGCAAAGGACGCTCTTGAGAGGACAAAATGGCAACCAACAGACTGGGAAAAGATCTTTACCAATCCTACAACAGATAGAGGCCTTATATCCAAAATATACAAAGAACTCAAGAAGTAAGACCGCAGGGAAACAAATAACCCTATAAAAAATGGGGTTCAGAGCTAAACAAAGAATTCACAGCTGAGGAATGCCGAATGGCTGAGAAACACCTAAAGAACTGTTCACCATCTTTAGTCATAAGGGAAATGCATATCAAAACAACCCTGAAATTTCACCTCACACAAGTGAGAATGGCTAAGATCAAAAACTCAGGTGACAGCAAATGCTGGCGAGGATGTGGAGAAAGAGGAACACTCCTCCATTGTTGGTGGGATTGCAGACTGGTACAACGATTCTGGAAATCAGTCTGGAGGTTCCTCAGAAAATTGGACATTACACTACCTGAGGACCCAGCTATACCTCTCTTGGGCATATACCCAAAAGATGCCCCAACATATAAGAAAGTCTCATGTTCCCCTATGTTCATAGCAGCCTTATTTATAATAGCCAGAAGCTGGAAAGAACCCAGATGCCTTTCAACAGAGGAATGGATACAGAAAATGTGGTACATCTACACAATGGAATATTACTCAGCTATCAAAACAATGACTTTATGAAATTCATAGGCAAATGGATGGAACTGGAAAATATCATTCTGAGTGAGGTAACCCAATCATAGAAAAACACACATGGTATGCATTCATTGATAAGTGGATTTTAGCCCAAATGTTCGAATTACCCTAGATGCACAGAACACATGAAACTCAAGAAGGATGGCCAAAATGTGAATGCTTCACTCCTTCTTTAAAAGGGGAACAAGAATACCCTTGGGAGGGAATAGGGAGGCAAAGTGTAGAACAGAGGCAGAAGGAACACCCATTCAGAGCCTGCCCCACATGTGGCCCATACATATACAGCCACCCAATTAGACAAGATGGATGAAGCAAAGAAGTGCAGACCGACAGGAACCGGATGTAGATCTCTCCTGAGAGACAGAGCCAGAATGCAGCAAATACATAGGAGAATGCCATCATTAAACCACTGAACTGAGAACGGGACCCCCGTTGAAGGAATCAGAGAAAGAACTGGAAGAGCTTGAAGGGGCTTGAGACCCCATATGAACAACAATGCCAACCAACCAGAGCTTCCAGGGACTAAGCCACTACCCAAAAACTATACATGGACTGACCCTGGGCTCCAGGCTCCAGGTAGCAATGAATAGCCTAGTAAGAGCACCAGTGGAAGGGGAAGCCCTGGGTCCTGCTAAGACTGAACCCCCAGTGAATGTGATTGTTGTGAGGAGAGTGATAATGGGGGGGGGGAACCCATAGAGAAGGGGAGGAGGAGGGGTTAGGGGGATGTTGGCCCAGAAACTGGGAAATGGAATAACAATCAAAATGTAAATAAGAAATACTGAAGTTAATAAAGATTAAAAAAAAAGAACATAAGACCTTTGACATTATGACCAGGAAGTGATACCACACTATTATTAATAGAGCTGCAGATGTTGGTGACTTACTTGGGAATAGAGATAAAACTCCTGCCATCATTATAGACTGTGAACAAAACATTGGTATCTGGGTAAGTGTGCTAAAAGGAAGATAGTCAAATGCTAAGTCTTAAGGGTAAAATAAACAATATTCTGTCTTTAAAACTTAAGGTATAAAGAGAAACTCTTGAGTGTCTGAGAACTGTATTTGAAATGTTACTATATAATGTTAGTTAATATTTGATAAGGTAAGTATGGAAGCAATACATATAAGCAGGATGCCGTGTGACACAGATGACAGGAATATGGCCTTTATATTGCTGCAACATCTTTCCTTTATATATATATCTATCAAGGGCTCTAAAATATTATGGACATTCAAAAAATATTTGTTCTCTATCCATTATTTCCCCCTCCTTAATTAGCTAAGTATTTCATATGGTAGGTTTTGATCATAACCATTTCGTCTCCCAGTGTCTCTGAGATCAGCTCCCCTTTCCTACACATGCCCCTCTGCACCCATTTTATTATTGTTTTAATCAATTAATTGCAAGTTTGTACTGTCTATATGCTCTTTGATATGTGGTCTTTTGCTGGAAAAGAGTCATATCTTTAACACAACTGTCCCTCCCATTCCCAGCAGGAATTCATTACCAATAGCACTATATTTAGGTGTGGGATTTTGTGCCTACCTTTTCTTTCCATTCTGGATTTTTGTCTAGCTTGACCTTGGACAGGTGTCATACCTGTATCAGTCCATATGGGTAACTAACTAACTTGTTTTCTGGAAAGCTTTTCTTGTAGGCATCTGAAGATATTGTCTCATATGATCTTTTGATTCTCATATCCACAATAATGTCTGACCCTTAGGAAATGGGAGTATGATATAGATGTCTCATTTATAGTTGAACACTTATCATTCTTTCATTCAGTGTAAGTATTTTACCTTCATTCCTTGTTATTCTTTTTAAAAAATCAATAGTTGAATTGGTCTTATTTTATCCTCACTGATCCAAAATCGGTATGTGTATTCTAAAGCAGATATTATAGAAATTGAAGAGTTTGCAAAAATAATATGTTAGATACCCAACGAGTTCTTTTTATAATACTTAGATTCTTGTTACAAAAGATTTTTGTCCACTTTAAGTTTCAATATGTTATGTCTACTAGATACTTATTGCCAAACTTGAAGAAATTCTGTGGTGCCTGTTAATCAGAGAGATGATGGACAAAGCCTCCTCAGGCAAGCTGAGTTTCTGTTTAAGAAAGTGCCTTGAACATACAAGGAATAGCACATAGGTGAGAAAGGACAGCCAATATATCCTTCCTTGGGGATTTAGGAGCCTTTTTGAAGATGACAGTGCTGTCTCTTTTGTTCGGGACATAAAGCACATCCAGACTCCTCTTTTTTTTTTTCTAACAGGCAAAAATGAAGCTAAGATCAGAGATGAGCAATGGGGCAGAGCTAGCCGAGATACAATTTTTCTCCACATAGTATATGTTACCCACTTGTAAGAAACCCCTATCACTTCATAAATGAAAGCACCTAAGAAGCTATATATCACCATGATTCAACTCACATATGGAGCAGAGAATCTTTTCATTATTTTATTTTAAAAAGAAATATAAAGGTGGTTTCCAGTTCTTAGAGTAAAAGAATATAACTGGTAAAGAAAGAATAAGGATTGATCATTATTGTACTATATGGTTTCATGGCCCCATAGACAACCCATTAGAAGACTGGATATTTTTCCTACTGAAGTCATTTAGCTTTTGGTGGCCAGAGTAAGGGTACAGCAGCAGTTAAGGGCATGTGGTGCTCCTACAGAGAACCAGAACTTCATTCCACCAACCACATTAGAAGCATCATAACTCATGTAACTCAGTATACTAGTACTTTTTTCTTTTTGTTTTTTCTTGTTCTGTCAACTTGTCAGGCTGGAATCAAATGCCCCCATCTAATTGGCTTGCAGACAAGTCTGTGGGGCATTTTCTTGATTAATGATTGATATCTGAAGGTTCATCTTATTGATAGCTCTGTCCCTTCTAGTCAGGCAGTCTTGTGTTGCAAACAAAAAGAACACTACGCTCGTAAGCAGCTTTCCTCTGTAGACCCTGCTCCACTTCCTGCTTCTAGGTTCATGCCTTGGGTTCTTCCCCAGACATCCTTTCATAGTGGATTGTCAGCTGTTCGCTAAAATAAAAAATTTCCTCCCCAAGTTGCTGGTGGTGCTTGTGATGATTTGAATAGGAATGTCCCTCATAAACTCGTGTTTAAATCCTTGGTCAATAAGGTGTGACACTATTAAGACACCTCTCAAGTGTAAGCCACTTCCAAATAAGTCTTTTCCTTCCTAAGAGTTGCTATGCTCATGGCGGTCTCATCACAGCAAGAAAACTCAAACTAAGACAATGATTTATCATATCAGCAGAAAGCAAGTCAATGCTCTCCAACTCCAGAAGATCTACCACCGTACTCTGGTCTATGCAGGCACCTGTGCTCACATGCACATATAAGCAAGCTCACACAGAGATATGCATATTCAGAAAGTAAAGCATATCATTTAAATTCATTTTTATTGAATTATTTTATTTATTTACATTACAAAAGTTTCCCTCCATTTCTGGTCCCCCTGCCCTGAGTTCTTCTCTCCATCCCCTCTCCCCCTGCCACTGAGAGGGTGCACCCCACCTGCTGACCCCCCCCCCCAACTTCCACCCCAACTCCACCACCATCTCTGTCCCTGGGGCATCAAGTCTGGTTTACATGACATCTAAATTTTGTTACCTCATTTCTAGTTTTATTTCAACCACCAGATACTAAAAACCAAACAAATAAACACACTCCCCCAATGAGAAACAGGAAAAACAAGAAAGTTTCAAGCCTTTGGGGACCAACTCATAGTCATACTCAAGCAAGGCACCTAGGAACCACAACAAGAAGAAGCATAGAAAAATAAATTTCAGGTTTCAATAGTGGCAGACATACCTTGGAGGTAACCATAGGGCTTTAGAAGTCACAGGTCATGAATGGGAACTCATAAATACCAGTTATTAAAGTAGCATAATCACCGACTACATTCAAAGTATTTATTTTGTTAACCACTGATCAGCCATTCTCACAACTCATAAAATTTCGTTTTTTAATTGGAGTCCACTCTAAGAAACACAAACAATTGAAAACAAGAGACCATGTTGTGTCCGGTCAAAACTGATACATTTACAACATGCCCTTTGTTTCTAGAGTCCACAGATATTTCTGGAAGAGCATAAAGGTTTAAAGATCCAGAAGAAAGGGATGTTTGATGTGAGATTGTGTCTCCATGCAGTGACAAAGTCTCATATATGTGGTTGCTTTAAAAAGAGCAAAACACAGATGACAGCAGTAAACATAGTAACTGGAAGTTGAGAAGCTTACTGATCACCTAAGAACCACAGACACCTAAGGAATGCTGAAAACAAGGAAAATAGTCATGTACAGAGAGGAGCCTTCTGGTCCGTGTTTCAATAGCAAGCGTTCATTCATGAAACCACATGAATACATATAACAGTGTAACATTACGTGTACTGAGTTGGTTGTATTTATATATTTAAGTGGATATGTGTGTATGTGTGTATTGTAACAATTAAAGAAAAAGATATTATGAATTTGAAAGAGAGCAAGGGGAACATATGAGAGGGAATAGAGGGAGGAGAGTGAAGGGAGAATAATGTAATTGTATTATGTTTTTCAACAAAATAATTAAAGAACTCCTTGTAATAATAAAATGAGAAAACAGAAATATGGACAATCCTTCAAGGGTCTTGATATTGAACTCATATAGGATTAGTAACTATGTAGACCTAATATATAGTATACAGGACATAGTTCAAAGTAATATATCCAGCTTGGAGAGATTTTTAGCTACTTTTTCTACACATATTAGAAGTCAATTATGTGAACTAATTTAAAATTAATTTGACTAGAGTTAACATTTTAGTATATATAATATCAAATTGTTCTGTCATGCATCTAAATATATGAATACAGTAAGTTCAGTTTGTCTTTATTTGAATAATATTCAACTCTCCAACCAGATACCATGTAAAAATTTCTGATCACTAGCAAATAGATGAGGAGAATATCTCCTGAGATAAACTCAGACAGATTACTATTCTTGGAAAAATGTAGCTTTTTATATGTGTTAATAACAAGTTTCCTCAAAGACATTGTGACTTCTACAAAATGTGCTGATTGCTTGGCTAGAAATTCAATGAACATGGAGAGGTTGGAATGTTGTATATCCAGAAGCTAAGTACTATTTATCTTGTGCTATCTTTTGTTCCCTAAATATCCAATTCTTGTAAACAACTGTCTGACCTAATGCTATTCTGTGACTAACCTAAAACTCTTTAGAATGTATTCAGTTAAGAAACCCTTGTTTTCCCTAATCGAAAGCTGATAGGAAATTGGACAGAAATGTGTAGCAGTGGGGGATGGGGAAATGGCAGTAGCCACTAGAAAGTCCCAGATGCCAGGAAAGCAAGAGGTTCCCAAGGCCGGACAGGCATGACATTAGCTAAAATATCCACCAAGGGGAGAGAAAACTCAGTAGAAACTATACTCAGAGGTTAGACACACCCCACGTTGAAGGTTGTGGCCACCCACCCCTCTCAAAAATTTTAACCCAGAATTGCTTCTGTCTAAAAGAAACACAGAGACAAAGAGTGGAGCAAAGACTGAAGGAAAGGCCATCCAGTAGCTGACCCACCTGGGAATCCATCCCACATGTAGACACCAAACCCATACATTATTGCTGATGTCAAAAAGCTCTTGCTGACAAGAGTCTGATATGGATGTCTCCTGAAAGGTTCTGCAAAAAACTGACCAACACAGATGGACGCTTGCACCCAACCATCAGACTGAGCATGGGAACCCCAATGGAAGAGTTAGGGGAAGGACTGAAGGAGCTGAAGGGGTTTGTAACCCCATAGGCAAAACAACAATATCAACCAACCAGATCCCCCAGAGCTCCCAGGGACTAAACCACCAACCAAAGAGTACACATGGCTCTGGCTGCATATGTAGAAAGAGAATGGCTTTATCTGGCATTAGTGGGATGAGAGGCCCTTAGTCCTGTGAAAGCTCGATGCCCCAGAGTAGGGGAATGCCAGGGCAGTGAGGCAGGAATAGGTGAGTGGGTAAGGGAAGCTTATAGAAACAGGAGGAGAGGATGGGATAGTGGGTTTTCAGAGGGGAAACCAGGAAGGGGGTAGCATTTGAAATATAAATAAATAAAATAACCAATAAAAAAGCTGATGAATGTCATCAGATATTATCAGGGACCTGTTACTAAGATTTCTCAGTTTTGCTTTACCACTCCAACTTAATGTTTTCACTAATTTGTTTGAAAAGTAAATATTGATTCATGACTTCCTTTGTTCTTTTACTATAAGTAATCATTAAGTTATTACTATGTTGGAACATAGAATTGGGGTAAATCTCCATCTGTGTTTCTGTCTAGTTTATGTCAACTTGACACAAGCTTGAATTACTTGGGGGAAAAAAGCATCTGTTAAATATATGCTCTCACCAAATTGGCCTGTGGGCAGCCCTATCCAGGATTTTCTAGATTGAGGATTGTTATCAAAGGGCACATCTAACTTTGGATAGTGCCATCCTGGGCTGGTGGTTCTGGATGTTAACATCCTTGGCCAGTGTTCTTCAGTGTTATAAAAAAATAGACATGCTTATAATCTCAAAATGTGGGAGTCTGAGATAGTAGAATTTCTGTGAGTTCATGGAAAATCTATATTTCATACGCACACACTCAGAAACTAAAAACATAAGTTATAGAAATATTGTCAATGTTCACTCATAGGTTAGTCTATATTAGACATATAATTTCCTTCCATGTGAACAGCCTAAATTCATGAATTTGATATTCCACACTGAGCTGCCTCATGTATATTTTGGAATGATTACTACTAAAGGAACAACATAATAAAAAAATCTTAACTCCTATCCTGCTATAAAGTCAAAAGAATCAAATGCAAAATGATCAACCATTTAGCACAAGAAAAACTTCAAGACATGATCTTATTCTTCATGCTGGGATCATCTTACTCCAAGAGTTCATCTCATTCCTGTGACATTAATCAACTCGGCATTGACTAATATATGTGATTTCAGATTCTTCAAAAACGGTGATATTTATCTACTCGGTAGTCCGAGTGGTTTTGTACTCTGATTTAATTTTACTCATGCACTTGTTATGGATTTTGAAGTGTGCTAGTGTCAGAAATGAGGAGAAGAGCCAGAAACCCTGGGGAGTTCAATTGATCATCGCTCATCTTTGTTCTCTCTTTCCAGGACTGGTTGTTGATTTTGTAGGCTTTTCAGCCCACAGTGACACTCTGTGGTGGTTAAGTAGACAACAGCAGAAATTCGGGAAGAGGAACCTCAGCTGTTCATCTGGCATTACAATCTTGGGCATCTGATTTGAATCAATCGATATGCACTTGTCTCTCCAAGGAAACCATTCTTAGTTTATAATGAGTGTAACTCTTTGTACACGCTCTCATCATTACAGGGGCTTTCGTTGGGCATAGGATGACAGAGGAAAATTGGACTTGTTATTGGGAATGCTTGAAATACAAATAGTTTTATCAAAAATTCGACCCTTTGTAAATTCAGAAAACAAATTGTACGTGAATTCACTCACACATTTTTTGCTTTCCATTGCACTGCTGTACATGGCAGCAGTGAATCACGCGTTGCTACTGAATATGTGAAAAGTAAAGGGTGAGACTGAGAAAATGAATGCAAGCCAATGTAGCTTTATTTATATAAACTTAAATTTTAAGAAGAATAATTGACAAGGTTATTGAAAACTATGAAGTATAGCCATACAAAGAAAGTATACAATATGCTGTAGCTTCTAAGGTGGGTACCCCTTTATAACCCTGATTGGCTGCAAGCTATGGATCTTCCTATCTGCTTCCCAGGGCTCAGACTATAGATGTGAGCCTCCAGGTCTAGCATGAATCTTCTTTACACCTGAAAATTTTATTAAATGTAAACAAGTATTACAGATAAAAATAATGTAAACTCTCTCTGTGTCTCTGTCTCTCCCTTCTCTGTCTATGTCTCTATCTGTCTAAATCTCTCTCTCTCTCTCTCTCTAGAGAGAGAGAGAGAGAGAGAGAGAGAGAGAGAGAGAGGGAGAGAGAGAGAGAGAGGGAGAGAGAGACTCGTGTGCATGTGTTTGTGAAGGCAAGAAGTTGATATTAAGTTGATATTTCGAGATCACTCTCTATCTTTATTACAGAGACAGAGTCTCTCGTTGAACCCGGACTTCACCAAATGTATCTCTTTTTATTAAGATTGCTCCAGGTTGTACATCACCTCAGCCATTATCCCAAAGATATTGAAGGAATAAATGAAACTTTACACATTTTTGATCCTTTATTTTTCCAAATGTTAAAAATAGAAATGAAAGAATAATAAATGTAGATATAGTAGACTAGGCTTCTAGCTTTTTTTTCTTTGACAATCAGGTATCTTTAGTATACAATCAGTGTGTTACAAATCAATTTAATAAATATTTATTAAATCCAACCCTCTAAATAAACACTGAGGAATAGAAAAGCCTTTTTGGCTTTGAATTTTATGAATTAGTAACACAGAGAGAAAAAAAGGCCCATGGAGGTAAATTGGGATAGCTTTTGATGAAAGTAGCAGGCCAGTTCAGCAAGAAAAATAACATGACTGATAGTGGACCCTATTTGATTAGCCAAAGAAATATTCCCTTAGGCTATGTATGATGTTTATTAGTTGGTAAGCAAATGAGTATAAACTAGACAAAGCATCAGAAAGATAAAGTTCAGTGCAGAAAGAAAAAGGGTTAAACTACCTGTAGGTGAATAAAAAATATTTTTTAAAAAATACTTTTAGAAATAATATGGAGGCTATTGTTTAAGCTTCAAAATTTGATTTTGCCATAGACCATGAATGAAGCTGATAACGATTGCAGAATCTGAATACCTGGATGCATTTCAACTGAGATTTTATTTAGAGATATGGTAAATATTTCATGTATTCACAAACATTTTCAGTTTTATGATTAACTGCCGTATAGATTAACAATCAAGAGAATCAGAAAGGGCACATTTTCTGTCTATAAGATCGATGGTGTTTTGGGAATGGACTTTGTAGATGGAGAAATATTTAAAAGCTTTGATATATGCATGTCAGTGTAGGGGAGAAAATGTGTACATAACTGGCCCCTTTACTAGAGAAGGTGATTCCTTTATGATTACACCTTAAATAAAATAGATGACCAATAAATACTGAGTAGAAGTAAATGTTACCAGTATCTTTTAACTTGTACTTGTATTCCCAGCACTCAAGCAACAGGACGGAGGATCACTGTCACTGCAGGCTGGTTCATGGTACACAGCCATTCCATAGCAGACAGGGATTCTCTTTCAAATAGTAGAGAGACAGACAGACAGGTGGATGGATGGGCGGATGGGCAGGCAGATGGATAGATGGATAGATGATAGATAGATAGATAGATAGATAGATAGATAGATAGATAGATAGATAGATAAATGCAAGGACACAACAAAGAATTTCTTTACCCTAAAACCTTACTTCTCATTACTCAGAATGAAGTTCAAATTCAGAGTCATGTTTTAAGACACACAAATTAGAACTCAAAAGTTATATTTTCAATCAAAATTCTTACACTATTTTCATTGTTCATCAAGAATACTTAATGACTTTTAGTCTGCCCAATTTTACTATTAGTAATATCGCTGATAAGGTCTATTCACCAGTAAATCCCTAGCAGGAGAAGCAGTCAGACAGCAGAAGTTAATGCTTTGACTTTTCACTTTAGCTTAGACAAGTATATGCTACGCAGCTCAGTCCTCAGCTAGAGCTATGTAGAGCAGGGAGAACTCCTAAGATGAACTAAGGCAGTTTCTCTAAGTGTCCTGACCACCATAACTCTGAAGTCCTCCAGAAATGCAAAACACAGCTCTTTGCTACCAGATTCCACTTACCATTTTTGTGTAATCATGTATTTGATGATGTGTATGCTTCTGGAAGCTTCAATTAAAATGAATTCTGGAATGCTAGCTCCATGGTTAAGAGTGCATTTTGCTCTTAGGACTAGAATTCTGTCTCCAGTATCAACGTTGTATGATCCTCTGTTGCCTGTAACTCCATCTGCAGGCAGATCTGATGTCTTTCACATCCTGGGGTATCTAGACTTCCACATTCACACAAACCACATAACTAAAAACTCAAATAAAACTAAAAGTTAAAATAAAATAAAAAATAACAATTGACTCTGCAAACTGACCAGCCAGAAGCCATTACTTACTTAATGTCTAACCTCTGCCTTATTTTATTGAGAACAAAGGATCCAGCGAATAAAGTTGACATCTGAAAGAACAGTCAAACGTGTCTGAGCAAGTATTTTCAGGGTGGAACTAGAAGATCTAGAGGCGACATGGATATATTTATTAGGACATGGTTAAAGATTTATTTGTTTGGTGATATACATTCTGAGATAAGTGTGTCATATCAATATCAAGGAAATATTTAATACAATTGTTCAACCAAAACACATTTTTGAAAAGTAATTGGACCATGCACATAGTTGTATAGTACATACTAAAGACAAATGGATAATAAGAAATATTCAGTCAGCATTAAAAATTAAATGACTCTTTATTCTTTCTGTAATGGTTTCTGTCAAGCCAATGTTATCTCTAAAAAGCATGTTTCCTAGAATACATTTTGGTGTATGAAAGTTATGCTTTTAATAATTACAAATTTAATTAGTTTTATTTTTGTGTCTATGTATGTGTGACTGCAGAATTTTTGTTCCCCACATGCATGTACAAACTGATAGGAGCCAAAAGATCCTGAATCCCCTGAAACTGGAGAAACAAATGATGTAAACCATCAATTGTATTTTGGACATTGAACTTGTTCCTCTACAAAAGTAGTCAATAATCTTAAACCCCAAGCCATATTCCCTTAACCATTTAGCTCCTTATCTCCAAAAGTTATGTTAAAATCATTTATAATTCAAATTTTCATTGAATTATTGAAACATTGCAATACATCAACTAATCAAACCTATAAACATAGTGCACCCAGTAATGATTTTTATTACCTACTCCCGAGGCCCAGAATAAAACCATGGGTCACTCCAGTACTACCTATATTAGTTTGAAGGACATCGGCCCCTATCAGCTACTAGGGAATGCCACTATTATTAGGTGTGATCTTGTTTGAGTAGGTTTACCATTGCTGGAGAAAGTGTGATTCATTCTTTATGTTGCCTACATGGTAATGTCAAACTCTCATTTCCTTTTTCTGTACATTGTATGCCTGCCCATGATGACAATGGGCTAAACGTTTGAACTACAAGCCAACCCTAATTAAATGTTTTCTCATATAAGACTTGCTGTGGCCATGATTCTTTACAATGGGAACCCAAACTCAGACACTATCCAACCATACTTCTCAACTGCATGCTTGCCTATTGTGAACTACATTTCCTTTCCATAATTTCATATTGTATCAATACTTTATGTAAACTGGATTCTGAACTAGCATAGCTATGGTTGTGAGTCTTTCTAGCTGAATGACATGGTACAAGTAGCATCTACTTCTGTGATATCTGTCCACCTCCATTGTGAAAAGTGTTAATGATACCTTATTTCAGGAACTTTTGTGCCAACTATGTGCATTAAAACATATAGACACAGAACTGTTCTATAAGTTTCATTACCTAGAATTATCTCTTACCTAGAATGAAACTTTGCACAGACACAATATTGACCTGACTCTCTTCCTAATCTTTACCCTGGATTTCTTTTTCTATTTTTTTCAGCTCCAGGGCTGGTGAAGTTATATTTCAGTACTGAGTATTAAAATGAGAGACTATAGGAATCAGCTGAGGCTCTTCAGTGTCAAAATATACTGAGGGCAGAATACTTGGCTCAATCTTGCAAGAGAGAAAGAATGAAGACAAAAAAGGAAGAAAAAGAAACAAAAAACCAACAGATAGAACTTCCTAGCATTTCTGTCCTTACTCCCTTCTCTCTCCATCCTTCATCCTCCTTTCATAACTCTTGTTTTTTCTTTCTCTTGTTTTTTTTATAATTATACTCTGATCCAAAACACCTCTGCATCTAATATATTCTATTTATTGATGCCAGAATTGTTCTTTTCACAGCTAAAAATCTTCAGGAAGTATCCTACTATAGTAAAATAGTTATGCAAACACTCATCACTGACTGTCAGGCTTTCACTTGGCCTTAGACCTTTGCAGTCTGTGGCCTCACTGCACCTAGCTGCTTGCTTTAGACTCTCCCTTCTACCTTCGAGGCCTTCGCTGCTTCTCTCAGAACCTTTGTAAGGGCTAATTATATTATAGGTAACCCATGTCCTCTTGATTTATTTTCAGATTCCCTCAATCACAATATCAGTTTCCAAAAAGCTCCATTAGGATAATTATTACTCCTAATACACCAATTATACAACCTTATTTTTATTCTAATATTATAAAACATGTTAAAATATTTAAACTAAAATAGTTTAAAATATATATTGAAAAATGCTTGTATAGGAAATGTATACATTAGGTCCTATCTATATCTCTCTATCTATCTCTATCTATCTACCAACCTACCTATCTATCATCTATCTATCTGTCAGGGAACATAGGGCTGGAGGGATCACCCAGTTGTTAGTGCTGCTATTCTAAGAAACTTAAATTCAGTTCCAGTATCCACTTCTGGCAGCTCACGGTTACCAGTACCTCAGCTATAGGAGATCGGACTCCCTCTCTGGGCCTTTGTAGGCAACTTCACTCATATGTGCATACCTACACTTAGATAGATAGGTATACAAAGATACAAGAAGCTAATACTATCTCTCCATGTGTGTTTTTCAATGCACTTAATGGTGATTTTGATTAAGCATTTGGTCTGTGGTTTGGGATTTTCTGAATCCATGAGAGACACAATACATAAAAACCACACAAAGGTTATTCTTGCCTTCATACATTTTATCCTTTGATGACATCTACTTTATGAGAATTAATTGGAAAACAGGTTAAAAGTGAATCAACCTTCCATTCCTTTGCTTGGCACATTCATCTTTACTCAGTACGAAATACAGCTGAAAGTTTGAGGTACTTAGCTCTTGTTAAATGAGCACAGCGAATCTGGCTTCTTTTGCAGAAGCACCTGAGAACTGAGAGAAAACCCATTTTGTCAGGCCTGGGTTACGGTTTTGTAAATTTTCCACAAGAAATTGTAGTAAGACTAAGACCAAAAATTTAAAGTTGATCAATTTAACAAAGAGAGGTAAATGCCTTCTAGACAGAGGACAACGATTCTGAAAAAATAACTGGAGAATGGAAGAAAATGTCTATATTTGGTACAGATGAGAAAGTATCTTCTGCTGGAGCAATAGTGAGTCAAAATGTTCTGCTCTATGATGATGGATTTTGAAGGCAGAAGTCAACAAATCTGCTCTTACAAATACTTTTATATTCACAGTTAATATTACATTGTCTTTAGGGATGTTTTATTTATTGTGTTTTCAAATCAACCTATAGAACCTATATAAAAATTGCAGGCAGATGTTTTGAATACTCACATACAAACTCAAACAAAACCTATGGGGGCTGCTGTGAGCATTCTCAAAGGACCATGTGAAATCATTCAAAATAAGTAGGAGAGCAGGAACTCATACTGAATCTTGGGGAAAGTAGGAATCCTGAGCCTGGGACAGGATTTAATATTTACAATCAACAGTCTTGATACAGAAGTAGATATGTCTTCTAATTTAGGACATAACAGAAGTCTTACAATAAAGTGGAACAGTAACATCCATTTGGCTTGATTTATAAATAAAATTAATCTTTCACAAGCCTCCATTTGCTTAAGAAACATAGTGAAAAAGTCACGATGCTGTCACCAGTTATATAATATACAATAAGTATCATGACCAGGATTTCTAATAACTTTCTATAACATTCATGGATGGAATACTAACGAGGACTTTACTGTAGATGTGTTAGGGAATAGGAAATCCAGAGGTTTCTGCCCCCTCTAAACAAAACAATAACAACCAAACTAAAACCCTCTGAGGTGAGGAAACATGGAAGTACGAAGGTTTGACGTACTAATACCCAGATGGACACTAGGAAGAAAGCGGCTCATCCTACATAGAGATGGAATGCTGTTTGGAATGAAGTATTTAATCGAAGACCTGATATAGAAGAAAGAAATCAATTAGGAAAAATTCCCTGCTGGAAGATGTAACATTAGAAGTCTAAGGCTATGTCAGGAATATTGGAAACATAGCATGAAGGGCCTTGAGCCCACAGATCTCCAGAGAAACAAGGAATTGTAAGCACACAGGACTGTCTTTCCAAATGGAACACTGAAAACCTAGTTCTTCCATCCAGAGGCCTGAGACTTGAAAGTGATTAGCACCTTGGTGTTCTGTGTTATTTGTTGGTTCAGGCCATATCGAGGTCCTCCAACTATGAACAGAGATAATTATAATCTAAATGGCTCATATTCAGAGGCTTCTCAAGCTGCCACAACCAGGATCGGAGGTGGCTAATAGCCCAAATGACATCTATACCATCTGTATGGCAGAGATAATACAGGTAGCCTCTCTCTAGAACCATCTTCTTCGACAATATACCTTGAGTGAGTGTTGATGTAATTGTGCTTCCTATGCAATGGGATTGCTATACACCAGGAAACTATTTATTTCCTAATCACACTGGGCTTAAATACATTGTGAATACACTGTTGGCATTAGCCTTCTCAAAGTCTAATGAGGGTTGTTGAAGTCAATCTGCTTACCAATGAATAAGGTTCTTATTCTTCTCTCCTTACAGGATTCACACCTGCAGAGAACCCCTCATTTGTGGTGTTAACAGATGAGAGGCTTCACTCAGGAAGATTTGGAAAGCAAGAGATAGAGATGAACAGACATCATCCACAGAACTTTGTAGTTAAAACACGTTTTTAGGGGGTTGGGGAGATTTAGCTCAGTGGTAGAGCGCTTGCCTAGGAAGCGCAAGGCCCTGGGTTCGGTCCCCAGCTCCGAAAAAAAGAACCAAAAAAAAAAAAAAAAAAAAACAACAACAACACATTTTTAGTTCATTATACCCAAGTGAGCAACTTTGAGTTATATCTTATTACAAACAGTGATACTTGTAAAAGACAATTACAGCTCTGCTATTGATAAACTTTGCATAGAAAGGTAAACCAAAAAGCACCAGGAAAAATATATGTGCTGGAGTGGGGAATACTGCCACAGTTTCAGGGTTATAAATGGGGTGGCCTTCTGTTTCCTTGTTGTTCGTGCAGACAGGTGTCTGCCTCTGAGAGGGTTTACAAACAATTGACTGAGACAAATGCAGACACATTCGGCCAACCATTGGATGGAGGTTGGAGACCAATATTAAGAGTTAGAGGGAGGACTGAAGAAGCAGAAGGGGATTGCAACCGCATGAGAACAACAAGGTCAACTAACCTCGATCCCTCAGAGATCCCAGAGACTAAGCCAAAAAAGCAAGGAACATACATGGGCTGGTTCATGGCTCTAAGCACATGTGTAACAGAGAACTGCCTTTTATGGCCTCAGCCATAAAGGATGCATTTAATCCTGTGGAAACTTGATGCCCCAGGGAAGAGGGACACTTGTGAGGATGAGGTGGGGGTGGGTGTGCAGGTGGAAGAATACTCTCTCAGAGACAGGGGAGGGGAGTGGGGTGAAGACCTCAGGTAGGGGAGGACTGGGAAGGGGGATGACTTTTGGAATGTAAATAAAATAATGTAATAAAACATAAATTGTGTGGCCTGATGAGGATAAATAAAGCAAATAGGGGGTCAAAGTGAAGATGGCTTTAGAAAATTTAACTGACCAGATACTATGATGGAGGATGAATGGAGTAGCTGAGGCCCTTCATTTTCTAGCAGATGTGACTCTCTTAATTGCCGGAGAAAAAAGAGCTTGTTAATGCAATTACTAGATGATATTGAGGCTCTTTGGGAAGAAAATGTCACAGAGTTGAAAGGGGAGAATGAGAGGCACTGAGACACCACAGAGGCAGACTAAGAGTGTCCATCTTAGGGGCTGAGAAATATTTTTCTCAGAAATATTGCTGAGAAAACTTATATCTATACATCTATATATCTAATCTATATACCAATATATCTACATATCTATCTACATAACTATATATCTATATATCTACATGTCTATATATCTATGTATCTATATTTCTATATATTTCTATACATATTTTATATCTATCTATATACCTATATACTTGAATACCTATATACCTAGATATCTATATTCTCATATATCCATATACCCAAATATCCATATACCCAAATACCCATATACCTAAATATATGTATACATATGTATATATATTTATATATATGAATGCTATATCAAAACACTGTATGAGAATTATTAACACTTTTAGTTGAAATAGGGGAAGGCGGGTGTGGTATTTTGCAGAGGAATGGCCCCGAAACCTCAGTCACCAGGGAATGGTACTATTAGGAGTTGTGGTCTTGTTGAAGTATGTGTGGCCTTATTGGAAGAAGTGTGTCACTAGGGTTGGACTTTGACATTCGAAATGCTAAAGTAAGGTCCAGTGTCAAGGTTTCTTCCTTTTCTCTACCTATCCAGATCTAGAATTCTCATCTATCTCTCAAGTACTCTGTCTACCACTGTGTCACGTTTCCTGCCATGATGATAATGGACTCAAACTGAGAATTGTAAGGCAGCCCTAACTAAATATTTTCCTTTATAAGAGTTTCCATGTTGATGGAGTCTCTTCACAGCATTCACTGACTATGACGGAAGGCATTAATAATTGTTGTACATCTATAGGAAGTAAGGTTCAAAAAACCTGACGAGTTACTCTTTAGTAGAACACACAGAATCTTTCTGCCTGCACCACACTTTTACAGGTTTGCTTCATGATATCTGAATCCCATCGCTTTTCATACAGTATTTTCTTTAGAGATTTTCTGCTTGCTTGTTTTGCTTGGTTTTTATAAGGAACTGAGACAGTACATGGGGATGTATTTCTACATAAAGCACTGGAGAGCTGATGATCTTCTCGGCTGAAAGCCCTGAAGAAACTTCCTACCTCACCCACAGAAAACACTGAATTATTTCATAAGAAGTGATCAGTTATCTCACGTTAGCATCTGTCCTCATCTCTTTCACCTCATGTCCAATTCACTCTTCAGCCACCTGAGGAGATTTTTAGATTTTCCTCAACACCATTCTTTGACTGCTGTCCAGGCTCTACCAGAATTAGCATTCTTCTAGATACCATCAACAAACTCACCTTATTCAGGAACTCATTAAAAAAGTCCCTTCTCACAGATGTTTTGATCATTTTTTGAAATGCCTCTATTCTATCAGGTTTTTTATGGTATTATTTTTGATAAACATTAATAGTCATGAAAACTAAAGTTGCCTATATTAGTTACTTCCCATTTACTCCTTTATAAGTCACACAAAATTACTTTTGCTTATTTTTCCTACTACTTTATAGCCAATACTTAGTAAATCACTGATATGCAAATGGGGCTTTGTAAATACTTAATAATATGGCTCACTATGTGCCTCATATATGGCTTCACTTTGCATTTGATAAATTCATTCTCCATTGATGAAAATATAGCTGGGACACATCATTTCATGGAGAAGTATTTTTAAATCAACTGACATTTTAAAGCTAACAGGGTAGACTCTGTACACACAGACACACCACTCATACATACCACATACACACAACTTACACACACACACCCCACACACAGAGACACACACATGTATGAATATATTTATAGTAGGCCATTCTCAGGAAATTGCTGTTAAACAATCTAGTCTATATAATTTTTAAAATATTCATTTTGTTATTTAAGTGTATATTCATTTCATTTTTATCTATCTTCTATCTATGTAGGTCAGAGACTGGAGAAGCCAAAACCTAATGTCGGATCTCATTTTGCTAGAACTGGAATTTTAACCAACTTAAGTCACTTAATGTGGGTGTTTTGAATTAAAATTCTGCCTCTCTGACAAAGCAGAAGTTAGCCTTGACTGTTGAGCCACTTCCCCAGACCACTCATATTTTTTTATCCTATCCAATATCATTATGATTGTCAAAATATAAAATATGCATTATTGTTATATATGTATATTATAAAATTATCCATCAATATATTAAAATTATTATGTAATGACATCTATTATGGTATTAAATATATTTATATTATAATACTAAAGAGTACATAAAATATAATTATGTATTATTATATTAATATGTATATTATATGCATATAATGATGAATTTAATGCTATTAACTAATATAGAATATATGAGAAGGCCATGGAATTTCCAGACAATTAGGTAGGTCCACTTGTTGCTTTAAAAGAGAACCAGATTCCACACAGTTATGAGTGACAGAAACTACCAACAATAGTAGTAGACTTAACAAGCTACAATGTTAAAAATAGGACTGAATCTCCTGGTCTTAATTCTTTTCTTTATCCCACACTATGCCATTCATCTTTATTTCTACTGATTCACTCTTATCCATGCACAAACAATTTAATAATCTAGCACCCATGGATTAATGCAAATCAAACTCTAGCCACTGATTTTGGATTGTCTATCCAGAACATGGCATATAAGGGTCATTCAAATAACCCATGCTCATGCCACTTTCCATTGGATGCCTAAGACATTGACCATAGTTTGCATTTGTCACCTCATAGTTTCCATCCTGTTTCAACTGGTAATGATTATACACACAGTACACACTGAAAAATATTTAAGCCGTCTCTCCTACCAAAGTGCTGATTAATAGATCCTGCCGATAGCCTTACAAATTCTTAAAGATGTGACAAATTGTCACACATTAAAGAAAGAAAGAAAGAAAGAAAGAAACAAACAAACAAACAAACAAAGCTGAAGCAGTTGAGGATAAGACAGACATAGACATTAAAAATAGAAAATTTAGAGTTCAGTCTGAAATTATTTTCCAAGTACATATGTTATAAGATAGAATGAGAAAATCATGAGTTTCAAAGATAGAATATTGAACGAGCATTAAGCGTTCGTATTAGTTTGTCTCTTTGAACCATATCAAATGAGAGAATCTGCAATTCCAGAAGCTTGAAAGGAATTCAATGAAATAAATTCCATGCCCAGATAATGAGTTCTTTTTCCACTGCACCAATGATATTCAATCTAATAAACAGTTTGAGATTAGGTGTCAGAACACTTTGATTCAAATTTTTGTTTGTCAGCCATAGCTTCTAATTTGAGTAAGTTTCTTCATTCTTTGATGCCGCCCATTAGTGAATCTTTTGATACTAAAATAGAATAGATTGTGTTCAATTATTGCACTATTTCTTTAAAATTTAACCAAAGGATTTGCCTTTTATCCTTCAGGACATTCAGTGCTGATGTCTTGGTTAGAGAGTTGAGCTATGGGATCAGACTGCATGGCTTTGGATACACCTTTTGACATTTATAGCTTGTAGAGACTGGTAATGTAGACAAATGCATACAAAGGTAGTTTTGTTTTGTGTGTATACATGTGAAGCTGCATATGCATGTGTGTGAAACTGAGGAAAACAATAGCATCCTTAGGAAAGCTTTTAAACCCTTCTGAAACAGGATATCTCTTTTGTGATAGATGTTCCTTTTGGCAGGTCTAACTGCTTAATGAACTGCGGGGATCCTCCTGTATCTGAATCCTCAGTGCAGAATTGCAAGTACACACTTGGCATTGTTATGTGAGTGGTTGGGATCAAAGTCAAGTTATCATGGGTGAAAGTGAGCACCTTACTGAGTTAGGAATCTCGATAGTGCAGGTCTCAATTTCTTATTCGTTAAAATCTAATGCTGAAAAATGAATAACTTAAGGTACTATTTTCACGAATCAAAGCGGGAGTTGACTTTTAAAATATATTTTGTTATGTTTCGAGGCTTTCATAGATGCATGCAGTATATCGTGATCATATTTATATCCCAGTCCTTCCTCCAAAGAATCTCAGATCAATTTCTATCACCAACTCATCCAACTCCCTGTTATCAATTTTTCTATAGCTTACTGATTTAAGTTTTGCTCTTCACGTACACTTGGCAGTGGTGCCATCCACCAATGCCTGGCTGACCTACCAGGGTCACATACATAAAGAAAAATTATTTTCTCTACCGAAGAGATGTCAACATGGAAATATCTCCCCAAGTAGTAATTAACTTTCTTGAGCCCCTCTCCTGTCAAGAATGGAAGGTTGACTGTCATGATCTTATGTAGGTTTTCTGCAGCCAATCACAGCTGCTGTGAATGTATGACGGCAGAAATCCTGTCATGTCTAGAAGATAATGTTTCTGACCAGTCCTTGCTTTTGGCTTTCACAGTCTTTCCACCCTTTCTTACATATTCTCTAATTGTTAGAGACCTGGCTGTGTTTGCCAGTGTCTCACTGTGCTTCCATAGTCATTCATTGTCTATATTCTGATCGCTTTTGAGGGTTGCGCTAAACACTGTCCTTTGCACAAAGAAACATCACTGTTGATATCTGAGAGCTACGTTAATCTTGGTGGATATACTTACAAATTCAGAGGGCAGTTAGATATGATTTGCATTGAGCAAAATAATAGTAACGGGTTTATTATGGGACCTGTAAGATCCTCAGTTACAGGCTCTTGGTCAGATCTACATTATCTACATACATTTCCTCTTACAGAATTTTCCTTAGCCCAATAAGAAAGTAGCTGTTTACTCTCACTTTATTCATGGCACCATTGCAGCCATCATTCCATTTTCCTATCTAAGTCAATATAGCAGCTCACAGGTTTCACATCTAAATAGAAGTTTGAAAGACTTCCTCCACCCAATCAGCTTAGAGGGTAACTTCTGGGGATATGGAATTTAATTAGTGAGAAAGAAATTTTCTGGTCACTATCAGTAGATATCTCTATGTTCTGTGACCCAAGTGTATGATACTTCAGCTGTAGGGTCCATCTTCACTAGTTGTTCTGTTGTGATAAAAAGTATCATGACCCAAAACAACTTTAGAAAGAAAAAGTTTAATTCATCTTACATTTTACAGTATATTTCCAAGAGAAGTCAGTACAAAAACTTGAGACAGAAACCTGGAGGTAATAAATAAAGCAAAATATGCAGGAATACTACTTAATTGGTTGTCATATGACTTGCTCAGCCTGCTTTCTTTACCATCCAGTTCCTCCTGCCTGATGTTATCACCATCGGTCATGTGCTGGGCCCTCCCACATCAACCATTAATCACATTAATGTCCCACAGGCTGGCCCAGGACCTTTATACAAAGGCATTGTCTCTATTTAGGTTCCTTCCTTTCAGACATTGACAGGAAACTAGCCATCAGAGGGTCTCACCATCCATTTCTACTGGGTGTCCAAGAGCAATTTTCTGTTAACTCTATTAATTTTCCATTTTGTATTGGGAGTCTCCAAAGCACTTTGATCCAATAACTTGAGAGAACTAAAAAAATTGGTGTGTCATACATCACACTGGGCTTTTGATTTTGCAACCTATGCTTCTGTGAGGAGCATAATCTCATGTGGAGTCTAACCCCAATTATACTATCTGCAACAATATGGTCTAAGTTATAGTTTCTATTATGTACACACACACACACACACACACACACACACACACAGAGAGAGAGAGAGAGAGAGAGAGAGAGAGAGTTAGACAAAGCCTTATGCAACCAGTTTTTACTTTTATTTTTAGATTTAAAAATATGCATATGGGAGTTTTGTTTGTATGCATGTATTGAATACAAGTAAGTCTGATACCTGCTTTGGTTAGAACTTAGTGGTAGTTACATGCTGCTGTGAGCCACTGTGCAAGTGCTAGAAAGTAAACCTAAGTACTTAAATAGTACTTTGTGCCCTTAACTGCTGAGCCATCGTTCTAGCCTGTCAAGTCTACTTTCGGAATAAAGGTTTAATATAGATTTAAACACAAGCAGTGGGAGAAGGATAAAAAGACACAAGAGTGAAATAATACATAATAAAACCTATCATAGAGTTTACTTGCCCTTTTAACAACAAAGTCACTTAAAGTCATTTTTAAATGAAATAATTCATGAACTTTTCAAGTGTCTAACTTAAAAGAAATTGTCCCATAAATATTTAATTTGCCTTATTAGGATTTTCTTAGTAAAGATGGAATGACTTTTTCTGAAATTATAGAAGCCATTGAGTACTGGGTTCAGCCACTTGCTGGCAATGCAGCTTTAATCTCAATAATGGACTTTTCTCTTAATTCCTTCTTGACAAGCAATGTAAATGCTGATCTCACCAGGTTACTAGGTGAATTGGTAGACGTATGGTTTGGCTTCCTAGCATATGTGCCAAGGAGGTTGGTGTTAACCACTTTTGCTAGAGTCTCCTGGGATTTCAGTTTGTCCTGTGAACACACAAACCTATTAAGGTGCTTCCACTTAGGGCAATTCTATGGAGCACTGCTGCTCCTCTCTAAACTAATACCACACCCCAAACTGAACAGATGACAGCAGGAGAGTTACAGATATGCACATGTGCCTTGCCATTTTTCCACAAGAGCAGTGAAATTGCCAACAATGCATGGGAGGATTTCAGAAGAGCCACTCTCAGGGGCTAAAACCAAAGAAGTCATCTACAGAACCTGAGTCTGCTGCACTTGCCAAGAAAGTAATTTCAGAAAGCCAGATGACTGACCAAGTAACCTGCTTGCCTGTACCCCTCCAACACCCACCTGCCAGCAAATCTTCCCTAATGAGAGACTCAAATGTAGAGAATGAAAGCTTCTTTTAGTTTAAGTGCTCTGTGTTAACACACCTTCAATGAGGAACTGGATGCTGAGTCTAGACAGACAGGTTCAAAGTCAGCTTTGGAGATGCTACTAACGCTGTGCCTACCTCATTTGGGTGATTGTGGTCCTACCATCCATGTTCTGAATGTTTTCTGACCTTCCATGAGATCAGATGCTGCATTTTCTTAAAAGTGGAGGACAGAGATCAACTTTGAACTTCAGGATCCAACTCATTTTCCCTTTAGGCTTTCTTTCCCACTGGGGATTAGGGTAAAAAAAATCAAATTTTAAATAATTTAAAGCAGCGTTTCTCAGCATAACTTCCATCTAAAGAAGCATACAGATTATACAAGTTTTTCTACATATGTTGAAAGTTCTTCAAAAATTGATGTCTTTTTCTCTTAGGTCATTAATTTCCTTTAAACAATGAAACAGCAGCCAGTGGAAGAGTGAGTAGATATACTCATTTATTTTCACCATAGTTACTTATATTTACTTTATTTTCTAGAATATATGCAGACGTGTTACCATTTCTTTATGAAGAATCAAACATGACCTATTCCATTAGAATGATTCTAAGATCTTTTTTACTCTTTTGTGGAAATCCCAATCCATTGTTATTCATGTACCAACTATAAAGTGGTGTAATATTACCACATAACTTGTTAAAATCTTCTGTATGCATGTGTAGAAGTTTGGTTTGGTTTTCCTCCCAGCCCACTGCTTCCAGAAATAAGACTCAGACTCAAAATATATTTCCAAATACCATGGCCATATAGCTCTACTGTAATTAGATCATAACTAAAATAACCCAATTATTTTAACCTACCTTCTGCTATGTGTCTTATGACTTGTGCTTAGGTAGTATATATATATATATATATATATATATATATATATATATATATATATATATATATCCATCTCATCACATTTTTCACGGTCAATCTCCCATGCTCCCATGCCTGGTTCTATCTCAGAATTCTTTCTGTCTCTCAGATGCCCCACCTCCTATTCTAACCTTTCCTTTAGGCCATAGGATTTTTTTAAATGATGGGTGATGATGCATTCATACAATATACAAGATATTCTCTCTACATGAATGAAATAAACTCTACATTATGTGTGATAAAATATTAATACCTTATGACTAGCTTAAGGGAAATATATGCAAATATTATATATAATGCACATATGCAAATCCAAATATATATCATATACCTGATAAATATATTTCAATCATGGTTGGTAGAGTGATAGAACCTGCAGATGTAATATGCTGCAAGTGTTTGTGTGTGAAGAAAGAGATCATTATTTCTTGCCTGGTTGTATGAAATTTTATATACTCTTAAATAAACTATGGTTAATTTTAATTTCAGTGCCCTTGGACAGATATTTTAAAAAATATATCAACATTTGCTTAATGGGCAAGTAAAAAAATTTTAAAGAGTTTTGTATTTACTCGTTTTTTTATGATTCATTACTTTTTTATTGAAAATGATCGTTTTAATGCAATATATTCCGATTATAGTTTCCTCTCCCTGACTCTTCTCAGATCTTTCCCACTTGTCCACTCACTCAACTCCATATCGTTTCTCTCTATTAGAATACAAACAGGCATATGAAAATAACATATTAAAATAATATAAAAAAAGCAAACCAGTCAGAATAAGACAAAGCAATGAAAAAGCTAATGAAAAAGCCAAAGAAACAGATGCAGTGATACATTCTGTTACATACACAGAAATCCTACCAAAGACAGAAGGAAACCATAATATACATCCAAAGGATCTATATGAGTTAAAATAAGTAAATAAGGAAGGAAGAAAGAAAAAAAGAATGGAAAAGCAGTATTAACAAACCATTATGAGGCAAAGAACTTCCAAAGAGGCTAATGAGCTTATTTTATGTCGACCATCTACTCTTGAACATAGGGCGTGATCTTTTTTTTTTTTTTTATTAACTTGAGTTTTTCTTATATACATTTCGAGTGTTATTCCCTTTCCCGGTTTCTGGGCAAAAATCCCCCTCCCCCTCCCCCCTCCCCTTCCTTATGGGTATTCCCCTCCCAACCCTCCCCCCATTGCCGCCCTCCCCCGAACAGTCTAGTTTACTGGGGGATCAGTCTTCACAGGACCCAGGGCTTCCCCTTCCACTGGTGCTCTTACTAGGATATTCATTGCTACCTATGAGGTCAGAGTCCAGGGTCAGTCCATGTATAGTCTTTAGGTAGTGGCTTAGTCCCTGGAAGCTCTAGTTGCTTGGCATTGTTGTACATATGGGGTCTCGAGCCCCTCCAAGCTCTTCCAGTTCTTTCTCTGATTCCTTCAACGGGGGTTCTATTCTCGGTTCAGTGGTTTGCTGCTGGCATTCACCTCTGTATTTGCTGTATTCTGGCTGTGTCTCTCAGGAGCGATCTACATCCGGCTCCTGTTGGTCTGCACTTCTTTGCTTCACCCATCTTATCTAATTGGGTGACTGTATATGTATGGGCCACATGTGGGGCAGGCTCTGAATGGGTGTTACTTCAGTCTCTGTTTTAAACTTTGCCTCTCTCTTCCCTGCCAAGGGTATTCTTGTTCCCCTTTTAAAGAAGGAGTGAAGCATTCACATTTTGATCATCGGTCTTGAGTTTCATTTGTTCTAGGCATCTAGGGTAATTCAAGCATTTGGGCTAATAGCCACTTATCAATGAGTGCATAATATGTATGTCTTTCTGTGATTGGGTTAGCTCACTCAGAATGATATTTTCCAGTTCCAACCATTTGCCTACGAATTTCATAAAGCCGTTGTTTTTGATAGCTGAGTAATATTCCATTGTGTAGATGTACCACATTTTCTGTATCCATTCCTCTGTTGAAGGGCATCTGGGTTCTTTCAAGGTTCTGGCTATTATAAATAAGGCTGCGATGAACATAGTGGAGCACGTGTCTTTTTTATATATTGGGGCATCTTTGGGTATATGCCCAAGAGAGGTATAGCTGGATCCTCAGGCAGTTTAATGTCCAATTTTCTGAGGAACCTCCAGACTGATTTCCAGAATGGTTGTACCAGTCTGCAATCCCACCAACAATGGAGGAGTGTTCCTCTTTCTCCGCATCCTTGCCAGCATCTGCTGTCACCTGAGTTCTTGATCTAGGGCATTCTCCCTGGTGTGAGGTGAAATCTCAGGGTTGTTTTGATTTGCATTTCCCTTATGACTAAAGATGTTGAACATTTCTTTAGGTGTTTCTCAGCCATTCGGCATTCCTCAGCTGTGAATTGCTTGTTTAGCTCTGAACCCCATTTTTAATAGGGTTATTTGTCTCCCTGTGGTCTAACTTCTTGAGTTCTTTATATATTTTGGATATAGGGCCTCTATCTGTTGTAGGATTGGTAAAGATCTTTTCCCAATCTGTTGGTTGCCGTTTTGTCCTAACCACAGTGTCCTTTGCCTTACAGAAGCTTTGCAGTTTTATGAGATCCCATTTGTCGATTCTTGATCTTAGAGCATAAGCCATTGGTGTTTTGTTCAGGAAAATTTTTTCCAGTGCCCATGTGTTCCAGATGCTTCCCTAGTTTTTCTTCTATTAGTTTGAGTGTGTCTGGTTTGATGTGGAGGTCCTTGATCCACTTGGACTTAAGCTTTGTACAGGGTGATAAGCATTGATCGATCTGCATTCTTCTACATGTTGACCTCCAGTTGAACCAGCACCATTTGCTGAAAATGCTATCTTTTTTCCATTGGATGATTTTGGCTCCTTTGTCAAAAATCAAGTGACCATATGTGTGTGGGTTCATTTCTGGGTCTTCAATTCTATTCCATTGGACTATCTGTCTGTCTCTGTACCAATACCATGCAGTTTTTATCACTATTGCTCTGTAATACTGCTTGAGTTCAGGGATAGTGATTCCCCCTGAAGTCCTTTTATTGTTGAGGATAGTTTTAGCTATCCTGGGTTTTTTGTTTTTTCAGATGAATTTGCAAATTGTTCTGTCTAACTCTTTGAAGAAATGGATTGGTATTTTGATGGGGATTGCATTGAATCTGTAGATCGCTTTTGGTAAAATGGCCATTTTTACTATATTGATCCTGCCAATCCATGAGCATGGGAGATCTCTCCATCTTCTAAGCTCTTCTTCAATTTCTTTCTTCAGTGTCTTGAAGTTCTTATTGTACAGATCTTTTACTTGCTTGGTTAAAGTCACACCGAGGTACTTTATATTATTTGGGTCTATTATGAAGGGTGTCGTTTCCCTAATTTCTTTCTCGGCTTGTTTCTCTTTTGTGTAGAGGAAGGCTACTGATTTATTTGAGTTAATTTTATACCCAGCCACTTTGCTGAAGTTGTTTATCAGCTTTAGTAGTTCTCTGGTGGAACTTTTGGGATCGCTTAAATATACTATCATATCATCTGCAAATAGTGATATTTTGACTTCTTCTTTTCTGATCTGTATCCCCTTGACCTCCTTTTGTTTTCTGATTGCTCTGGCTAGAACTTCAAGAACTATATTGAATAAGTAGGGAGAGAGTAGGCAGCCTTGTCTAGTCCCTGATTTTAGTGGGATTGCTTCAAGTTTCTCTCCATTTAGTTTAATGTTAGCAACTGGTTTGCTGTATATGGCTTTTACTATGTTTAGGTATGGGCCTTGAATTCCTATTCTTTCCAGGACTTTTATCATGAAGGGGTGTTGAATTTTGTCAAATGCTTCCTCAGCATCTAATGAAATGATCATGTGGTTCTGTTCTTTCAGTTTGTTTATATGATGGATCACGTTAATGGTTTTCCGTATATTAAACCATCCCTGCATGCCTGGGATGAAGCCTACTTGATCATGGTGGATGATTGTTTTGATGTGCTCTTGGATTCGGTTTGCCAGAATTTTATTGAGTATTTTTGCATCGATATTCATAAGGGAAATTGGTCTGAAGTTCTCTTTCTTTGTTGGGTCTTTGTGTGGTTTAGGTATAAGAGTAATTGTGGCTTCATAGAAGGAATTCGGTAGTGCTCCATCTGGTTCAATTTTGTGGAATAGTTTGGATAATATTGGTATGAGGTCTTCTATGAAGGTCTGATAGAATTCTGCACTAAACCCGTCTGGAACTGGACTCTTTTGGGTTGGGAGACCTTCAATGACTGCTTCTATTTCCTTAGGAGTTATGGGGTTGTTTAACTGGTTTATCTGTTCCTGATTTAACATCGGTTCCTGGTATCTGTCTAGGAAATTGTCCATTTCCTGAAGATTTTCAAGTTTTGTTGAATATAGGCTTTTATAGTAAGATCTGATGATTTTTTGTATTTCCTCTGAATCTGTAGTTATGTCTCCCTTTTCATTTCTGAGTTTGTTAATTTGGACACACTCTCTGTGTCCTCTCGTTAGTCTGGCTAAGTGTTTATCTATCTTGTTGATTTTCTCAAAGAACCAACTTTTGGTTCTGTTGATTCTTTCTATGGTCCTTTTTGTTTCTACTTGGTTAATTTCAGCTCTGAGTTTGATTATTTCCTGCCTTCTACTCCTCCTGGGTGTTTTTGCTTCTTTTTGTTCTAGAGCTTTTAGGTGTGCTTTCAAGCTGCTGACATATGCTCTTTCCTGTTTCTTTCTGCAGGCACTCAGTGCTATGAATTTTCCTCTTAGCACAGCTTTCATTGTGTCCCATAAGTTTGGGTATGTTGTACCTTCATTTTCATTGAATTCTAAAAAGTCTTAAATTTCTTTCTTTATTTCTTCCTTGGCCAGGTTATCATTGAGTAGAGCACTGTTCAATTTCCACGTATATGTGGGCGTTCTTCCCTTATTGTTATTGAAGACCAGTTTTAGGCCGTGGTGGTCCGATAGCACGCATGGGATTATTTCTATCTTTCTGTACCTGTTGAGGCCCGTTTTTTGACCAATTATATGGTCAATTTTGGAGAAAGTACCATGAGGAGCTGAGAAGAAGGTATATCCTTTTGCTTTAGGATAGAATGTTCTATAAATATACGTTAAGTCCATTTGGCTCATGACTTCTCTTAGTTTGTCTACGTCTCTGTTTAATTTCTGTTTCCATGATCTGTCCATTGATGAGAGTGAGGTGTTGAAATCTCCTACTATTATTGTATGAGGTGCAATGTGTGTTTTGAGCTTTAGTAAGGTTTCTTTTACGTATTTAGGTGCCCTTGTATTTGGGGCATAGATATTTAGGATTGAGAGTTCATCTTGGTGGATTTTTCCTTTGATGAATATGAAGTGTCCTTCCTTATCTTTTTTGATGACTTTTAGTTGAAAATTGATTTTATCTGATATTAGAATGGCAACTCCACCTTGCTTCTTCCGACCATTTGCTTGGAAATTTATTTTCCAGCCTTTCACTCTGAGGTATTGTCTGTCTTTGTCTCTGAGGTGTGTTTCCTGTAGGTAGCAGAATGCAGGGTCCTCATTGCATATACATTTTGTTAATCTATGTCTCTTTATTGGGGAACTGAGGCCATTGATGTTGAGAGATATTAAGGAATAGTGATTATTGCTTCCCGTTGTATTCATATTTGTATGTGAGGTTATTTTTGTGTGCTTTCACTCTCTTTGTTTTGTTGCCAAGACGATTAGTTTCTTGCTTCTTCTAGGGTATGGCTTGCCTCCTTATGTTGGGCTTTACCATTTATTATCCTTTGTAGTGCTGCATTTGTAGAAAGATATTGTGTAAATTT
Source organism: Rattus norvegicus (assembly GCF_021556685.1). NCBI lineage: Eukaryota > Metazoa > Chordata > Mammalia > Rodentia > Muridae > Rattus > Rattus norvegicus. The sequence goes on along the minus strand of NC_141534.1, from coordinate 160,987,404 downwards.
GTTTTTGTCATGGAATATCTTGGTTTCTCCATCTATGTTAATTGAGAGTTTTGCAGGATACAGTAACCTGGGCTGGCATTTGTGTTCTCTTAGGGTCTGTATGACATCTGTCCAGGATCTTCTGGCCTTCATAGTTTCTGGCGTAAAGTCTGGTGTGATTCTGATAGGTCTGCCTTTATATGTTACTTGACCTTTTTCCCTTACTGCTTTTAATATTCTTTCTTTATTTTGTGCGTTTGGTGTTTTGACTATTATGTGACAGGAGGTGTTTCTTTTCTGATCCAATCTATTTGGAGTTCTGTAGGCTTCTTGTATGCCTATGGGTATCTCTTTTTTTAGGTTAGGGATGTTTTCTTCTATGATTTTGTTGAAGATATTTACTGGTCCTTTGAGCTGGGAGTCTTCACTCTCTTCTATACCTATTATCCCTAGGTTTGATCTTCTCATTGAGTCCTGGATTTCCTGTATGTTTTGGACCAGTAGCTTTTTCCGCTTTACATTATCTTTGACAGTTGAGTCAATGATTTCTATGGAATCTTCTGCTCCTGAGATTCTCTCTTCCATCTCCTGTATTCTGTTGGTGAAGCTTGTATCTACAGCTCCTTGTCTCTTCTTTTGGTTTTCTATATCCAGGGTTGTTTCCATGTGTTCTTTCTTGATTGCTTCTATTTCCATTTTTAATTCCTTCAACTGTTTGATTGTGTTTTCCTGGAATTCTTTCAGGGATTTTTGTGACTCCTCTCTATGGGCTTCTACTTGTTTAATTATGTTTTCCTGGAATTCTTTCAGGCATTTTTGTGATTCCTCTCTGTAGGCTTCTACTTGTTCTCTAAGGGAGTTCTTCACATCTTTCTTGAAGTCCTCCAGCATCATGATCAAATATGATTTTGAAACTAGATCTTGCTTTTCTGGTGTGTTTGGATGTTCCATGTTTGTTTTGGTGGGAGAATTGGGCTCCGATGTTCCCATGTAGCCTTGGTTTCTGTTGCTTGGTTTCCTGCGCTTGCTTCTCGCCATCAGATTATCTCTAGTGTTACTTTGTTCTGCTATTTCTGACAGTGGCTAGACTGCCATATAAGCCTGTGTGTCAGGAGTGCTGTAGACCTGTTTTCCTGTTTTCTTTCAGCCTGTTAAGGCGACAGAGTGTTCTGCTTTCGGGCGTATAGTTTTCCCACTCTACAGGTCTTCAGCTGTTCCTGTGGGCCTGTGTCTTGAGTTCACCAGACAGGTCACTTGCAGCAGAAAAGTTGGTCTTACCTGTGGTCCCGAGGCTCAAGTTTGCTCGCGGGGTGCTGCCCAAGAGCTCTCTGTGGCAGCAGCAACCAGGAAGGTCTGTGCCGCCGTTTCCGGGAGCTTCAGTGCACCAGGGTTCCAGATGGCGTTTGGTGTTTTCCTCTGGTGTCCGAGATGTGTATGCAGAGTGCAGTCTCTTCTGGTTTCCCAGGCGTGTCTGCCTCTCTGAGGGTTTAGCTCTCCCTCCCACGGGATTTGGGTGCAGAGAACTGCTTATCCGGTCTGTTTCCTTCAGGTTCTGGAGGTGTCTCAGAGGCAGCGGTCCTGCCGCTCCTGGGCCCTCCCCCACGGGAACCCAGAGGCCTTATACAGTTTCCTCTTGGGCCAGGGATGTGGGCAGGGGTGGGTAGTGTTGGTGGTCTCTTCCGCTCTGCAGCCTCAGGAGTGCCCACCTGACCAGGCGGTCGGGTCTCTCTCCCAGGGTGTCTGGGAGCAGAGAGCTGCTGCCGGCCGGGATCCGCGGGTGTGGGACTCCTGGTAAACACAGGAGGTGCCCGGTCCTAGAGGAATTCTGCCTCTGTGTTTCCCAAGATCACCAGACAGGTCTCTTGCAGCAGAAAAGTTGGTCTTACCTGTGGTCCTGAGGCTCATGTTTGCTCGCGGGGTGCTGCCCAAGAGCTCTCCGTGGCAGCAGCAACCAGGAAGGTCGTATTTACTCGTTTAATGTGTATGGCGTACACATGCCACATCATAAATGTGGAGGTCGTAGGGCAACTTGCAGGAGTAAGTTTTCTCCTAACATGTGAATCCTAAGGCTTGAATTCAGGTCCTCAAGCTTGGTAACAAGTACTGAATTACTTCATGGGCCTTAGACAAATCAAATTTAATATCTCAGCACTCAGAAATGGTATCTCTTTTCTAATGAAATAAGATAACTTCCTCTATTTCTTATTACCCAAAGAAAGTTGATTAACACATTCTTTTTGTTTAATTGTTATTATACCTTATTTGGAAATTAGTTAAAACAGTCATAAACATTTTATCTGTTTATTTACAAGTCTTGATATGAATAACTTAATGTACACTGATCTTAACTATATCTATATATTAGATATCTGTCCATATTTCTTTGGAGGTTTTTATTATTTATACTATAAAAATACTTAACATTAATTTGTTGAGACAATAAATCATAAATTATAAAGTTGAATATGGATGAGAACATTTTCTATAGTCAGAAGAAAGAATATGTGAGAGGCCACAAAGGTCTTTGTACACATAGGGATGTTAAACATTCAGAGGTCTTTCCTCATTAGAGGAGATAAAATGCCTATTTTTTGCCCAGGAGATTGGGAGTTGATATTTTTAAAGATTAAGTGACCTTTTAGCTATCACACCCCTTTTGCTATTGAGTCAGACATCACCCAAATTCCCCAGAATGATTATCCCTGACACTTCCCCTTTCATTAGTTATAAAGTAACAACAGAAACAATTTTATGGTTGGAGGTCACTGGAACATGAGGAATTGCGTTAAAGTGTCATTAGTAAGGGTGAGAACCACTGCCTTTTACCTATAAAACCCACCCTCATATCACACTTATTTTGTAAAGGAATTTCTAAGTAGTCAAACTTTAATCTTTATTGTGCATCTAGAATTGGAATAATCGTTGTGTGGAAACCTGGAATGGGGATGATGGTTCCCAAATTGCCTTTTGGTTTAAATATGTTGACAATGAACTGCCAGGCGTTAGACTGCCCAGAGTCTGATCCAGGTTGACGAAGTCAATCTGAACTGAGTTTTTCATCTCCTCATGGATCATTGCCTTCATTGACATGGTCCTCCTCAAACATAATGAGAAATGGCTAGAATGCCGACCAGTCCCTTCACATTTCAGTCAACTTCTCTGTGAGTGATCAATGCAGCACTTTTTCACACTGATTCATGGATGCTCAGACAGGGAAGGGTTGTACCTGCACTGTCACACATTTATAGTCATTATTATCTGATCCTAATTTATCCAGATCAATGATTAACTTACTTCAAGCTATATTGCTTTCTTAAAGGACTAGATACAGTTTAATTGAGAAATGATTTCAGATACAACATAGTTTTGGCAAGTCAGGGGATAAATTTCTATAGCTCAGGAGATTTCAATTCTGGTCCACAAATATTAATGTCATGATGAAGTTTTCTCCTGTGAAAGCTTCTGCTATGCTACTCCTATCTAGTCACAAGATCACGAGGAATGAACATCTAAAAGGAGGTGAAATTTGAGGAAGTACTACAATTTGGGCCTGTGATTCCACGACTTCTCATCTGATAGCTGAGGAAACTGCACACATACTAAGTATGTCTGTGGTAGACATAACCAGGTCCATCATGTTTTTTGTTTTTAATTTGATGGCTTACTTTACCCTTCCAATTCAACATGAACATTTTCGTATTCATAATAACTTAGCTTTAAAATTTTCACTTTGAAAGAGATATCCTTGTTGTTATTCTACCAAATTTCATTGAAATACTGACAATGTAAAAATTTCTGGAATGAGAAGGGTAATCATTTCAAAATATAAATCAGTCACATTTCACCCTAAAAATTCTGATACTTCTGATTCTTACAATTGCACTGATTTCTCTAAACTATTTGTAGTAAGGGCACCTTCCTATTTGCAACACTGTAATTTTCTTTGTATTCTTGAAATATGCTTATATTTACCTCATTCTGACTTTCATATTTGTTAAGTTCAGAACAATTAGGACTTCGGTATGTGATATATATTTTCCCTGTGATGTACTTCTTCAGTCATACCTGGTTTCCTAGCCTGAAAAATTCAAAGATTCGTATAGCTCTCCTCCATAACAACTATTACCTTTATAAAATGACAAGTTTGTGATCAATTAATTAAATGAATAATGTTCTTCTCTTGGACTAAAATATCAGTGCTGAAAAGGCAAAGATTGAATATCATTTTTTTCTTTTATTGGATAATTTTTATTTACATTCCAAATGTTATTCCCTCTCCCTGTTTCCAGGACATAACCCCCCTATCCCAACCCCCTTACCTTCTTCTATAAGGGTATTCCCCTGCCCATGCACCCCCCTTCAAACCCCACCACAACATTCCCCTACACTGGGGATCCAACCTTGGCAGGACCAAGGGCTTCTCCTTTCATTGGTGCCCAACAAGGCCATCCTCTGCTACATATGCAGCTGGAGCCCTGGGTCAGTCCATGTATAATCTTTGGTTAGTAGTTTAGTCCCTAAGAGCTCTGGTTGGTTGGCATTGATGTTCTTATGGGGTTATGAGCCTCTTTAGCTCTTTAAATCTTTTTTCTAATTCCTCCAATGGGGATCCCGTTATCAGTTCATGGTTTGCTGCTAGCATTCACCTCTGTACTTGACAGGATCTGGCTGTGTATATCAGGAGACATCTATATCTGGTTCCTGTAAGCATGCATTTCTTAGCTTCATCAATCTTATCTACTTTTGGTGGCTGTATATATATGGACCACATGAGGAGCAGGCTGAATGGCCCTTCCTTCAATCTCTGTTCTTAACTTTGTCTCCCTGGGTTCTTTCCACCTTCTGGCTATTATAAATAAGGCTGCTCTGAACCTGGTGGAGCATGTGTCTTTGTTTTATGTTGGAGCATCTTTTGGGTATATGCCCAAGAGAGATATAGATGGGTCCTCAGGCAGTTCAATGTCCAATTTTATGTGGAACCTCCAGACTGAGTTGCAGAGTGGTTGTACCAGTGTGAAATCCCACCAACAATGGAGAACTGTTCCACTTTCTTCACATTCTCTCCAACATCTGTTTTCACCTGAGTTTAATGAAAATGAAGGAACAATATACTTGAGGGACACAATGAAAACAGTGCTAAGAGGAAAACTCATAGCTCCAAGCGCCTCCAAAAAGAAACAGGGGAAAGCATATATCAGCAGCTTGACAGAACACCTCAAAACTCTAGAACAAAAAGTAGCAAATACACCCAAGAGGAGTAGAAGGCAGGAAACAATCAAACTCAGGGCTGAAATCAACCAAGTAGAAACAAAAAGGATTATATAAAGAATCAACAAAACCAGGATCTAGTTCTTTGAGAAAAATGAGAGAGAATAGATAAATCTTTTGCAAGACTAACCAGAGGTCACAGAGAGTGTATCCAAATTAACAAAAATCAGAAATGAAAATAGAGACATAACAACAAATCTGAGGAAATTAAAAAAAAACCATCAGATTCTACTACAAAAGCCTATATTCAACAAAACTGGGAAATCTGGAGGAAATGGAAAATTATCTAGACAAATACCAAGTACCAAGGTAAATCAGGAACAGATAAACCATCTAAACTACCTATAACTCCTAAAGAAATAAAAGGAGTTATTATACGTCTCCCAACCAAAAAGAGCCAAGGATCAGGTGGATTTATTGCAGAATTCTGTCAGACCTTCATAGAAGACCCCATACCAATACTGTCCAAACTCTTTTACAAAGTAGAAACAGACAAAGCAGTAACTACTTCTTTCTATGAAGCCACAATTATGCTTATACCTAAACCAAAGGCCCAACAGAGAAAGAGAACTTCAGTCAATTTCCCATATGAATATCAACACAAAAATACTCAATAAAATTATTGCAAATGAATCCAAGAACACATCAAAATGATCACCCATCATGATCAAGTAGGCTTCATCCCAAGGATGCAGGGACGGTTCAATATATGGAAATCCATGAACATAATTCACTATATAAACAAATTCAAAGAAAAATCCACATAATCATCTCATTAGATTCTGAGAAAGCATTTGACAAAACTCAAAACCCCTTCATCATAAAAGTCCTGGAAAGATCAAGAGTTCAAGGCCCATAACTAAACATAGTAAAAGCAATATACAGCAAACAAGTAGCTAACATCAAACTAAATGGAGAGAAACTTGAAGCAATCCCACTAAAATAAGGACTAGACAAGTCTGCCCACTCTCTCCGTACTTATTAATATAGTACTTGAAGTCCTAGCTAGAGCAATCAGAAAATAGAAGGAGGTCAAAAGGAAACAATGGAAAAGAGGAAGTCAAAATATCACTATTTGCGCATGATATGATAGCGTACTTAAGTGACCCCAAAAGTTCGACCAGAGAACTATTGAGCCTGATAAACAACTTCAGAAAAGTGACTGGGTTTAAAGTTAACACCAACAAATCAGTAGCCTTCCTCTACTCTAAGGATTAACAGGCTGAGAAAGAAATAAGGGAAATGACACCTTCACAATAGTCACAAATAATATAAAATACCTGGTTGTGACTCTAACCAAGCAAGTGAAAGATCTGTATGACAAGAACTTCAAGTCTCTGAAGAAAGAAATCGAGGAAGATGTCAGAGGATGGGACAATCTTCCATGCTCATAGATTGACAAGATTAATACAGTAAAAATGGCCATTTTGCCAAAAGCAATCTATATAGTCAATGCAACCCTCACTGAAATTTCAACTCAATTCTTCATAGAGTTAGAAAGAGCAATTTGCAGATTCACTTGGAATAACAAAAATCCAGGATAGTGAAAACTATACTCAACAATAAAAGACCTTCTGGGGGAATCACTATCCCTGAACTCAAGCAGTATTACAGAGCAATAGTGATAAAAACTGCATGGTATTGGTACAGAGACAGACAGATAGACCAATGGAATAGAATTGAAGACCCAGAAATGAACCCACACACCCATTTGATTTTTGACAAAGGAGCCAAAACCATCCAATGGAAAAAAGATAGCATTTTCAACAAATGGTTCAACTGGAGGTCAGCATGCAGAAGAATGCAAATAGATTCTTATCACTCTGTACAAAGCTTAAGTCCAAGTGGATCAAGGACCTCCACATCAAACCAGATACATTCAAACTAATAGAAGAAAAATTGGGGAAGAATATTGATCACATGGGCACTGGGGAAAATTTCTTGAACAAAGCACCAATGGCTTATGCTCTAAGATCAAGAATCAATAAATGGGACCTCATAAAACTGCAAAGCTTCTGTAAGGCGAGAACACTGTTATTAGGACAAAACAGCAACCAACAGATTGGGAAAAGATCTTTACCAAGCATACATCTGCTATAGGGATAATATCCAAAATATACAAAGAACTGAAGAAGTTAGACTCCAGAGAGCCAAATAACCCTATTAAAATGTGGTACAGAGCTAAACAAATAATTCTCAGCTGAGTAATATTGAATGGCTGAGAAGCACCTAAAGAAATGCTCATAATTTTTAGTCATCAGGGAAATGTAAATCAGAATAACCCTGAGATTCCACCTCACATCTGTCAGAATGGTTAAGGGATTGAATATCTTTCAGAGGCTATAATTGGGCAAGATCCAGTTCAAGATGAATGGGTACTTTAAAAAAGAAAATATGAAAATAAAAACAATAGGGTGACTTGGATTAAAAATAAATTCAAAACAGTAATTATGGCCTTCCATCATTAAAGTAATAGCTTAGATTTAACTCTGAGCTAGGGAATGCAGCTTAAATTTCCACATCCTATACTTTGCTAGTGTTCATAATGTTGCTTTCAGCATATGCTCAGATATGATCATACTAGAACAAGAAGAATCACAAAATCAAAAAATAAAAAGAAAAAAGAAAAAAGAAAACATTTTACAATCCACCCTAGGGCCAGGAAATATTTCAGAAGAGAGGAAAGAATGTCAGAGCCAGATATGGGAAAACGCACAGTTTAAAGTTGTTTTCTGGGTAGGACATAACCCTTGCATTTGTGAATTCACCGAAACTCTGGTTATCTACAGAAGACACAAGATAAGTCAGTACATCTCTATAGATCAAGGAGGAATCCCAGGCCCCAGCTCTCCCTGAAGGTCTATTGAAAATTAATGGTTGCTAGGGCATGGAATATCATTGTCCTCAAGAGTAGAGTCACTGAGAAGTTGTATATGTTCTAGTAAAAACTCTTAACCATGTCACTCTCCTACAAGCAATCCTAATTAAACTCAGTGGGGTCAAGAATGTTCTAGAGGATCTTGTTAGTTGGAAGGAAGGTGTCATTGGGAGAGGGAGGGAAATGGAGAGTAAAAACACCAGAAAGCATTATGTACAAGTTTGACACAGTTAAATCAATAAAAGTAAAATGTTCAAAGGGCTTTTAAAATGTCAACAGTAGTGTGAGATCCTCAAATCAGCAAGGTTAGGACCCGCTGAATGGAACCACTTCACAGGCAGAATTGTGGCTTTGAAGAAAACAGCTCAATTATCATCTTATCATTGAAACCTATATATCTTTGAGTACTCATTATCACTTTATCACATAGCTGTTCCTCAACATTTTATCCATAATAACTTTTCATTTTCTGACATTACTATAATTACAACATTTCTACTTTATTTTTCTTTGCCTCAAAGCCTCCTATATAACTTCCCTGGGATGTCCTTCAGAATCATGTCCTTTTTTTATCTCATAGTTATTACTGCATGAATATGTGTTTACATAGAAACACACACACCACATTAGTCATGGGATTTTTATTTTAAAACTGGATTTAGTTAGTAAAATATGTACATTCTATATACCTATGGAAATATCTATGATGGTAAAAAGTTGTTTGAATCTTGGATTTAATTAACTTTGTTTGAATGGAAAGAATACATTCTGTTATTAGGCATTCAGTTGGCATTAGGACTGAACACAGTATCAAAGGTGAGATACACGATAGCTACCAAAACAATGACTATACTTTTGCAATTTTTTTCCATAAAATTTTACATTCATCCAAGTAAAAATTATTATCAACTTCATTTATTAACATTAAAATCAAAGAATGTCTCTTTTTTGTCTAAATTCATTTCTTCTTCCTTTTAACCTACAGTGCTCTCTGAATATATAAAAGTTCAGGTTGATAAAATTAGCTACTTGGTATTTAATTATTAACCAAGAAAATAAGACTTAATAGAAACTTTCTATTCTAGATATCAAGGTTAATATTTATTCAAGTATGTAAGTATTTTTTAAAAATGATGGAATCAGATGGGTTCATAACATATACTATTCAAGTTCTAAAATCATTTTCTTTAATAAGTTTTATTTCCAATAATATAAACATTTATGTCCTGGTGGAAATTTGTCTTTGTTTTTTTTTTTTTTTTTTGAGACTGAAAGCACAGTGGTATTCAAATGCATATTCTGCCAATATAGTGCATAACCATACAGATAAGCTCCAGATGCATGAAAATTATACATTTTAAATACATAATTTCAGTATTTAATTACATAATAAAAATATTTATCCTAAAATAAAATATAAATAAGTATTTTAAATTCAGTAGTAATCTGAAGCATCTTGGGTGTGCTGTAGTTTCTAAGCCATTTCCTATAAAGTAATTCTTAGTATTCAGGTGTATGTGCATGTGTTCCAAGTGTGTTTGTGTGTGTGTGTGTGTGTGTGTGTGTGTGTGTGTGTGTTCATCTAACTCCACAAGGTGATGTTGGAGAGAATGAGAGAACAGAGTGACTCTTACGAACCACACTATCTTCTATAGCTGCTATTTCCTTTGTTAAATACTGCAGTAATAGAATGTCTGATTTAGCAAATGTTAGGCTCTGCAGATATAGGGACCAAGCTGAATTTGCTTTCATGGTGAGCCAGAACTGAAGGTCAATCAGCATATGATTTACAATTATTCTTTCTTGTACATGCTCTCTGATTAACATAGAGCTTAAAAAGAATTAATTTACATTAATTCCTGTGCTTCTTATTTTATAAAAAGAGGGTTTGCAATAAGATACCTCATAACATTGCAAAGAACTATGAAAAGTGCTTTTGCAAGATGTTCAATGTAGCATCTATTCACATATGCGTGATGTATATATTACACATGTATACATATTATATGTATATGTACCATAAAGGGGAGAATATGAAGATTGTTCATGCGTAAAATAGCTCAATCTGAATCTGTTTTTTGGCTACTGCTGCATTCTGATTGAGGAAGACAGTGCTTCAGACGAGGAACAGCTGATGACCATCTCATTCAGAACATTATTACGTTATTTAATCTATTCCTTCTTCTCACTCTAAAATTTCACTTGCATTTGGATGTCAACTCCATATTTTTGCTTTATTATCAATATTAAGATATCAATCTACTATAAGAGACATTTGTCTATTTCCATGTAGTATGCTATTTCTCTCTTCAGATTTTCAAGATGGTATATTGACTTATCCTACCCAATTATATTATATTAACCTGTTATTTTTCTTCCCCAGTTCTTTATCAAAGAAACTAAGTTACTTCTTCAGCTTGTGCAGAGCCTTGTTACCTAGACTATAAAATACCACAGTTATGAACATGCCCACTAATTAATGACTCTGTGTTATATTTCTTATATTAACAAGAATGTATAATCTCAATTCTATAACCCTACCACTTCATAAATGTTTAGGGACTGTAGTTTTCTTATAAGACTGAAGTATTCTCCAGGTCAGTTCCAAGTGTTTCTCACTACCACAAATTTCAAAAAGCAAAACAAAAATTTCATTGCAGTACCATGACTTAACTGATAGTATCTGTTCACCCATTCTTCAATAATGTCAAATATAAATATGTTTATATAAGACTATTGTCTAGCTACATGACTCAGCTTTCATTGTGAAGTGAAGTTATATGGTGATAGAATAATTCAAGGGTTTTTGGCATAGCTTACCAAAGGCACCCTAAAAGTCAGCTCCTTGTATATTTTTCTTCTGCCTTCAAATTTTTATTAATTTTGGAAAATGAATGTGATTGCTCAGCTATCATTTGCACAATAGAATAAGGCCATATGTGAATAATGAACTAGACAGAGTGATATTTCCTTTCTGTAGTAGGTCTGTACATCTGTTACTGAGTCAACATAAAATGTCAGAAGCTCATGTTTTGAATATTTGGTCACCAGATGATGGTGCTGTTTTTTGGGATAGTGGAAACTATAGGGATTAGGACCTAGTGGAATACTTGGATCATTTAGAGTGGTTTCTGGGAATGTACCATTTTAGGTTATACAATTCCTTTCTTCTTCCTACACACTGTTATATGAGCAACCATTTTCTGTAATGCCCAATGTGATGGTTTGTATGTACTTAGCCCAGGGAGTATTAAAAGATTCGGCCCTGTTGGAGTAGGTGCGGCCCTTTTGGAGTAGGCATGGTATTTGGGGTGTGGGCTTTAAGACTGTCATCCTAGCTGCCTAAAACCCAGTATCCTGCTAGAAGCCTTCAGATGAAGATTTAGAACTCTCAGCTCCTCTTGCCCCATGCCTGCGTGAATGGTGCTATGATCTTGCTTTGATGATAATAGACTAAAACCTCTGAACTTGTAAGCCAGTCCCAATTAAATGTTGTCCTTATTAGAGTTGTTTTGGTCATGTTGTCTGTTCACAGCAATAAAATCCTAACTAAGACACTGAAGGAGTGAGTCAACCTTGGCCTGAGTCTCCTAAAAACTATAGTCAAGGTAAACTCTCCTCCTCTGAGTTATTTGTCATTGTCAAGAGAGGTGATGGATACAACTGTATGTAAAATAAACTACTTATATTTTCTGCTACATTAATCTAGAAATATCAACAGCATAAGAAAAGTTTTTAGTATTTGGAAAATTAACACATCTTGAGGAATTTAGCTAGATATTCTACATAAATAAGTAACTGTATTTGTTCTGGGAGTTGCAGGTGTTACATTCTCAGATTTTAATGAAGTTGTCATAAAAACCGTTTATTATTCCAAGCCAGAACCTGCATGACTTGACTTTGTCTCTGACTAATAGTGTTTAATAAATTTCTATCAATCAATCCTGAAAGACCAGAGAGTTTATCATCTTCCTGAGGAAGCACATGCAGCGTCTCTCATATATTATAAAAAATCTATCATGATATCCTGTTGAAAACACAGTAGGAATAAAGAAAAGACACATTATATGCTTCATTTCTACTTCAGTGTAATGTTAAAAGGATAAAACTCTTATAATTGGTTTGTAGGGAGGAGGCTCTAAATAGAAGAAAAAACTTGGAAAGATACTGTTATACAAGTGTTTGAAACATCAATAACTGGTTCAGTTAGACAGAATTTACTACAGCAAAATATCTGAGCTAGTTATATATGTTGGCCCACAACTCTTATCCAGATTTACAAGGATGTTGTTGTAAACATCTCTGTTAGTCCAGGGAGGTTAAGGGATTTACATGGGAAAATTTAGTGACATGTTTGTGCATTTTATCTGCTCTCTCTCTCTCTCTCTCTCTCTCTCTCTCTCTCTCTCTCTCTCTCTGTCAATATATATCAATATCCATAATTAATCATTGGGCTCCATGCTAATGACTCTAGCTCTGGTCAATTCCCAGAGTTCACGTCTATAAACACTTTAAACCCTCTATATTGTGTAGGTTGATGTCATTATGCAGGTGAAGGCAGGTACAAGATAAAATGAGGACTGTCATTGGATGAGAAGGGAAGGAGCAGAAAGGGGAAGCAAAATGGAGGCAGACATAAATGATCCTTGCCATGCAACTCTACATAGGTACAGGTTGTTATGTATATTTCTTAAGGGACAGATTTCTATAAGCAAATTTATCTTATCTAGGTGAGCAGTTTGTATACTTATCCATTGGTTGTAAGTTAATGGTGTGGATGTATTGTACATTAAGTATAATCTTGTTGTTGGGTTACAGTTTATTGAGTAATGATTTCACTAGGTTGTTGGAAGTGTGAGCAGAGTCCGACAGGAAGCTGTGCTGGGCTTTAGAATGCTTGGGGCCAGCATGGCATGGGGCCACACTAGCACAGCCTGCAGAATACGATGTGAGTCTCAGGCATGGTAAAAACCCACCAAGGGGATAGTGTATGAAAGGGAAAGCAGCTGACAGAGAAATTCCTGAGCACGTGGACATGCACTGGAGTGGGAACTCACGGAAACCAGTGGTGCATTTTTTTTAACCATACCACAAAAATATTGAATTATGGGAAATAATTTAACCAGTGAAGCACTGGAAAGCATGCCCAAATAACACACCACATATCCAAATCTCAAGCAGTATGTACTAGTATAAAGGATTAGAAGCAGCCAATGGATGGCACAATTATAAAATAAGTTAGTATCCTTGTTTGGTTTGAGCGTCTTAGCTCAAATCTATTAGTCTTTAGGCATGCACTTCTTTTTTATTGGTTAACAACATATAACTTATTACATCAGTTATTAAATTTGGAGATTCATATCATTAAATGAAGCCTATCATTGTAAATCTATAGTTTTTTAAAGAGGACATATATAAGGAATACTGTACATGATAGATTCATCATAACGGATTAGACCTTTCTATACATCTATTAGATACCTGCTCCTCTTACCAATATTTTTATTTTAAATCAACCGCAGACTTTTTCAGCACAAAATTGTTATGAAACTTGACATTGCTGTACTTTCTTGCCTCTGTCTAATATTGTAAATGGTTTAAATAAAGGCATCATATCAGCCCATGTTTTGCAGACAATTAACCAACCAAGCCTGTGGTTCAGCCGGTAACTAGGCTTTTGGATAATTATTTTATTCATTGGCATTGCTTTTAATAACTTGTTTCTTACTACAAGGAAAATCCATCTAATGATGACAAATGAAACACTCTATGAGAAGACCAATATATAGACAACAGCCAGATAGTTTAAATTGTAATTAATGTAATATTGACTGTTCATAACCTTTGGCTTGTGGTATTAAGGAGACAGACTATATTGTGCTTAAAGCCCTTACCATCTCATTGGTTCCTTCCCTGTGCTGTGGAGAATGCCTTAAGTTTACAGGGATAAATTTCACATGGATAAAAATGATGGAGTCCAACTTTGAAGCCCTGATTAAGCTTTTAAATTAATGACATACTTTTATGGAATTGTGATACAATGTAAATGTTGATGCAAAATTTACATCCAATAATTATTACAATTTAAGTTGTCTTTAAAGAATAACAATCTGCGTTTCAAAATTATACTTAAAATTAGTTTTCTTATGTATTGTCAGCTTCACTAAGATTTGTCACTACCTGACACTTAAAAGCCTGTATGAGGTTGAACTCCTTGCTAGTCTCTCCTCTTTTTAAGCAGGTTCTTCATATGACAGTTATTATATTGTATTGTTTTTGATTTTGGTTTACATAAGTCCTAACAATATAGGATATTAAATCTACAAAAGAAATGGTAATTTAAAACTTATGTCTTTATTTCTAAAATAAAGAAAGATTTTAACTTCTGGTTGCTGCCCTCATGGAGAGCTGAAACCCAACCCAGAGGAGCGACTTCAGGCCCAAAACCAGAGGTAAGACCAATTTTTCTGCCCCCAAAGTACCTGCCTGATGGACTCAGGACCCACAAAAGCAAAATTCCTCTGGGACTGGACACCTCCAGTTTCTAGCTGGTGCCCGAACCTTGCTGATTCCGGCCCACAACTCCCTGATCCCAAACACCATGGGAGAGAAAGCTGATCGCCCAGAAGTGGGGGCAATCCTGAGATTGCAGGGCAGGAGAGACTGCTACTTCTGCCCACATCCTTAGCCCAAGAGGAAACTATATAGTTCCTCTGGGCGGACAAAGATTGGAGCAGTCAAGCTGCAGGAGCCCTGCGGTCCAGACTGTGCCCAGATCTGAGCAGACCTGGTCAAACAGCTCCCTGCACCCAAATCCCTTGGGAGGAAGAGCTAGACTTTCAGAGGGTCAAACACATTTCTGACTCTAGAGGAAAACACCTAACACCATTAGGGCCCCCTGTGCACAGGGACCCAGGAGAAGTAGGGGCAGGCCCTTATGGTTCCCTCCCTCAGGGACAGCTGTAAGACAGTGGTCAGGAACAACTACATGTCTGAGAGCAGAATACTCTGTTCCCATAAATGACTGAAAGAAAACAGGAAAACAGGTCTACAGCACTCCTGACACACAGGCCTATAAGAAGGTCAAAGCACTATGAGAAATTGCAAAACAAGGTAACACCAGAGACAATCAGGTGGCAAGAGGCAAGTACACGTACCCAAGCAACAGATAAAATCTACATGGCATCATCAGAGTCCAATTCTCCCACCAAACCAAACACTGAATATCCAAACATACCAGAAAAGCAAGCTCTAGATTTAAAATCACATTTGATCATGATGATGGAGGACTTAAAGAAAGACATAAAGAACTCCTTTACAGAAATGCAGGAAAACACAAGTAAATAAATAGAAGCACTTAGAGAGGAGACACAAAAATCCCTAAAAGAACTAGAAGAAAACACAATCAAACAAATAGAAATAAAGAGAGCACAAAGGGAGACAAGCCTGAATATAGAAAACCGAAGGAAGAGACAAAGAGCCATAGATACAAGCATCACCAACTGAACACAAGAGATAGAAGAGAGAATCTCAGGAGCAGAAGATTCCATAGAAATCATTGGCACAACTATTAAAGATAATGCAAAGTGGAAAAAGCTACTGCCCCAAAACATACAGGAAATCCAGAACACAATGAGAAGATCAAACCTAAGGATAATAGGTATAGAAGAGAGTGAAGACTCCCAACTCAAAAAACCTGTAAATATCTTCAACAAAATCATAGAAGAAAAGTTCCCTAACCTAAAGAAAGAGATGCCAATAAACATAAAAGAAGCCTACAGAACTCCAAATAGATTGGACCAGAAAAGAAACTCTTCCTGTCACATAATAGTCAATAAACCAAATGCACACACACACAAAAGAAAGAATATTAAAAGCATTAAGGAAAAAAGGTCAAGTAACATATAAAGGCAGACCTAGAAGAATTACACCAGACTTCTAACCAGAGACTATAAAAGCCAGAAGATCCTGGACAGATGTCATACAGACCCTAAGAGAACACAAATGACAGCCCAGGTTACTGTATCCAATTAACATAGATGGAGAAACCAAGATATTCTATGACAAAACCAAATTTACACAATGTCTTTCAACAAATCCAGCCCTACAAAGGATAATAAATGGCAAAGACCAACACAAGGAAGCAAGCTACACCACAAAAAAAGCAAGAAACTAATCTTTTTGTAACAAAACAAAGAGAAGTACACAAACATAATCTCACCTCCAAATATGAAGATAACAGAAAGAAACAATCACTATTCCTTAATATCTCTCAACATCAATGGACTCAATTCCCCAATAAAAAGACACCAATTAAAAACCTGGAAATGTAATGAGGACCCAGAATTTTGCTGCCTACAGGAAACACCTCAGAGACAAAGACAGAAACTCCCTCAGAATAAAAGGCTGGAAAAAAATTTCCAAGCAAGTGGTCTGAAGAAGCAAGCTGGAGTAGCCATTCTAATATAGAACAAAATCGATTTTGAACCAAAAGTTATCAAAAAAGATAGAGAAGGACACTTCATATTCATGAAAGGAAAAAAATCCACAAAGATGAACTCACAATCCTAAATATTAATGCTCCAAATACAAGGGCACCTACATACATAGAAACAACAACCTTACTAAAGCTCACAGCACACATTACACCTCACACAATAATATTAGGAAATTACAACACCCCACTCTCATCAATAGACAGATAATGGAAACAAAAATTAAACAGAGACATAGACAGACTAAGAGCAGTCATGAACCAAATGGACTTAACAGATATTTATAGAACAGTCTATCCTAAAACAAAAGGATTTACATTCATCTCAGCACCTCATGGTACTTTCTGCAAAATTGACCATATAATCAGGCACAAAAAAGCCATCAACAGATACAGAAAGAAAGAAATAATCCCATGTGACCTATCAGACCACAACGGGCTAAAGCTGGTCGTAAATAACACTAAGGAGAGAATGATTACTTATACATGGAGGTTGAACAATGCTCTACTCAATGATAACCTGGTCAAAGAGAAATAAAGAAATTAAAGACTTCTAAGAATTTAATGAAAATGAAGGTACAGCATACGCAAATTTATGCGACTCAATGAAAGCTGTGCTAAGAGGAAAACTCATAACTCTGAGTGCCTGCAGAAAGAAACAGGAGAAAGCATATATCAGCAGCTTGACAGCACACCTAAAAGCTCTAGAACAAATAGAAGCAAATATACCCAGGAGGAGTAGGAGCCAGGAAATAATCAAACTCAGAGCTGAAATAAACCAAGTAGAAGCAAAAAGGACTATACAAAGAATCAACAGAACCAAAAGCTGGTTCTTTGATAAAATCAACAAGATAGAAAAACCCTTAGCCAGACTAACCAGAGGACACAGAGAGTATGTCCAAATTAAAAAAATCAAAAATGAAAGCCAAGACATAACAACAGAGCCAGAGGAAATTAAAAAAAATCATCAGGTCCTACTACAAAAGACTATGTTCAACAAAACTTGAAAATCTGGAGGAAATGGACAATTTACTAGACAAATACCAGGTGCTGAAATTAAATCAGGAAGAGATAAAACATTTAAATCATCCCATAACTCCTAAAGAAATAGAAGCAGTCATTAAAAGTCTCCTAAGCAAAAAGAGACCAGATCCAGATGGGTTCAGTGCAGAATTCTACCAGACCTTCATAGAAGACCTCATACCAATACTGTCCAAATTATTTCACAAAATTGAAACAGAAGGAGCACTACCAAATTGTTTCTATGAACCCAAAGTTACTCTTATACCTACATCACACAAAGACCCAACAAAGAGCACTTCAGACCAATTTTCCCTTATGAATATTGACACAAAAATACTCAATAAAATTCTTGCAAACCAAATCCAAGAACACATCAAAACAATCATCCATCATGATCCAGTAGGCTTCATCCCAGATAAGCTGGGATAGTTTAATATACGGAAAACCCTCAATGTAATCCACTATATAAATAAATGGAAAGATAAAAACCGCATGATCATTTCATTAGATGCTGAGAAAGCATTTGACAAAATTCAACACCCCTTCATGATAAAAGTCCTGGAAAGAACAGGAATTCAAGTCCAATACCTAAACATAGTAAAAGCTATATACAGCAAACAGGTAGCTAACATTAAACTAAATGGAGAGAAACTTGAAGCAATCCCACTAAAATCAGGGACTAGACAAGGCTGCCCACTCGCTCCCTACTTATTCAATATAGTTCTTGAAGTTCTAGCCAGAGCAATCAGACAACAAAAGGAGGTCAAACGGATACACATTGGAAAAGAAGAAGTCAAATATCACTATTTACAGATGATATGATTGTATATATAAATGACCCCAGAGGTTCCACCAGAGAACTACTAAACCTGATAAACAACTTCAGCAAAGTGGCTAGGTATAAAATTAAGTCAAATAAATCAGTAGCCTTCCTCTACACCAAAGAAAAACAAGCTGAGAAAGAAATTAGGGAAACGACACCCTTCATAATACTCCCAAATAATATAAAATGCCTCAGTGTGATTTTAACCAAGCAAATGAAAGATCTGTATGACAAGAACTTCAAGGCTCTGAAGAACGAAATGGAAGAAGATCTCAGAAGATGGAAAGACCTCCCATGCTCATGGATTGGCAGGATTAATATAGTAAAAATGGCCATTTTACCAAAAACCATCTACATATTCAATCAAAATACCAACCCAATTCTTCATAGAGTTAGACAGAACAATTTCCAAATTCATCTGGAATAACAAAAAACCCAGGATAGCTAAAACTATCCTCAACAATAAAAGTGGGGGAATCACTGTCTCTGAACTCAAGCTGTATTACAGAGCAATAGTGATAAAAACTATATGGTATTGGTACAGAGACAGGCAGATAGACAAATGGAATAGAATTGAAGACCCAGAAATGAACCTATGGTCACTTGATTTTGACAAAGGAGCCAAAACCATCCAACGGAAAAAAGATAGCATTTTCAGCTAATGGTGCTGGTTCAACTGGAGGTCAACATGTAGAAGACTGCAGATCGACTCATTCTTATTACCCTGTACAAAGCTTAAGACTAAGTGCTTTAAGGACCTCTACATCAAACCAGATACATTCAAATTAATGGAAGAAAAAGTGAGGAAGAATCTCGAACACATGGGCACAGGAGAAAATTTCCTGAACAAAACACTAATATGGCTTATACTCTAAGATCAAGAATCGACAAATAGGATCTCCTAAAATTACAAAGCTTCTGTAAGGCATAGGACACTCTCATTAGAACAAAACGGCCACCAACAGATTGGGAAAAGATCTTTACCAATCCTACAACTGATAGAGGTCTTATATCCAAAATATACAAAGAACTCGCAAAGTTAGACTGTAGGGAAACAAATAACCCTATTAAAAATGGGGTTCAGAGCTAAACAAAGAATTTACAGCGAGGAATGCCAAATGGCTGAGAAGCACCTAAAGAAATGTTCAACATCTTTAGTCATAAGGGAAATGCAAATTAAACCAACCCTGAGATTCCACCTCACACCAGTCAGAATGGCTAAGATCAAAAACTCCGGCAACAGCAGATGCTGGCAAGGATATGGAGAAAAGGAACACTCCTCCATTGTTGGTGGGATTGCAGACTGGTACAACCATTCTGGAAATCAGTCTAGAGGTTCCTCAGAAAATTGGACATTGTACTACCTGAGGACCCAGCTATACCACTCTTGGGCATATTCCCAAAAGATGCTCCAACATACAACAAAGACACATGCTCCACTATGTTCATAGCAGCCTTATTTATAATAGCCAGAAGCTGGAAAGAACCCAGATGCCCTTCAACAGAGGAATGGATACAGAAAATGTGGTACATCTACACAATGGAATATTACTCAGCTATCAAAAACAATGACTTTATGAAATTCATAGGCAAATGGATGAAACTGGAAAATATCATTCCGAGTGAGTTAACCCAATCATAGAAAAACACACATGGTATGCACTCATTGATAAGTGGATGTTAGTCCAAAAGCTGGAACTACCCAAGATGCACAGAACACATAAAACTCAAGAAGGATGACGAAAATGCAGATGCTTCACTCCTTCTTTAAAAGGGGAACAAGAATACCTTTAGGAGGGAATAGGGAGGCAAAGTTTAGAACAGAGACCGAAGGTACAGCCATTCAGAGCCTGCCCCACATGTGGCCCATACATATACAGCCACTGAACTAGATAGGATGTATGAAGCAAAGAGGTGCATGCTGACAGGAACTGGATGTTTATCTCTCCTGAGAGACACAGCCAGTATATGGCAAATACATAGGCAGATGCCAGCAACAAACCACTGAACTGAGAACAGGATCCCTGTTGAAGGAACCAGAGAAACCACTGAAAGAGCTGAAGTGGCTTGAGACCCCATATGAACAACAATGCCAACCAACCAGAGCTTCCAGGGACTAAGCCACTACTCATGGACTGACCCTGGGCTCCAAATTCATAGGTAGCAATCAATAGCCTAATAGGGGCACCAGTGGAAGGGGAAGCCCTTGGCCCTGCCAAGGCTGGACCCCCAGTGAACGAGAGTGTTCGGGGGAGGGTGGTAATGGGGGGAGGATGGGGAGGGGAGCACACACATAGAAGGGGAAGAGGAGGGGTTAGGGGGATGTTGTTCTGAAAACCTGGAAATGGAATAACATTTGAAATTTAAATAAGAAATACCCAATTTAATAAAGATGGAGAAAAAAAGAGAAAGATTTTGAGATAAAGCATCTGCATTTCCTATTAATTTATATTTTCCAATAATTTTTTAATTGTTTTATTTATTTACTTTCCGAATGCTGTCCCCCTTCAGGTCCCTCCTCCAAGGGTTCTTCACTCCCACACCCCATCCTCTAGTTCCATTTGCCTCTGACAAGTTGTTCTCTCTCCCCACCCTCCCACTTCCCACACTCTCAGTTCCCACCCCTATCCCATCCTACCCATCCTACCCCAACCATGCACTCCCCTAACCCACACTACACCTCACCCTCCCACCCCACTTCCCTTTAGTGTCAAGTCTTTACAGGATTAGGTGCATCCTCTCCCACTGATGACAGAGAAGGCAGTCCTCTGCTACATATGTGTCAGGGTCACAGACAGCTCCTGCATGCTTATTGGTTGATATCATAGTCTCTAGGAGCTCCCAGGGGTCCAGGTTAGTTGATGTTGTGGTTCTTCCCTATGGGGTTTCCTTTCCCTTCAACCCCTTCAATCCTTTCCCTAACCCTTCCGTAGGGGTTCAGATACTTCAGTCCCACTTAGAAGGAGAAACAAAATAATCACTGGAGGCAGAGGGGGGAGTGTCCTGGGTGGGTGAAGAGAGTAGGTGAGGAAGCAGGGGACAGGATCAGATATGGTGGAGACAGGAGAAAAGCCCAGACATCCAGAATGAATGGAAATATACAGCTGTGCCGGAAGGGGGCAGCAGAGAGCCTCTAGAAAGTTCCAAAGACCTGTGATATGAGAGGCTCCTAGGACGCAATGGGATGACCTTAGCTGAAATGCCCAACAGTAGCGAGACGGAACCTGAAGAGACCAATTCCAGTAGATAGACAGGGCCACAAAGCACAGGTATGTTGTCACCAACCTACCTTCAAAAATTTTGACTCAGAATTGTTCCTGTCTAAAGGAAATGCAGGGACAAAAATGGAGTCTGAAGAAAAGGCCATCCCGTGATGGGTCCAATATGGGATCCATTCCACTGGTAGGCACCAAATCCTGACATGCTATTAGTGATGCCATATTGTGTTTGCAGACAGGAGCATAGCATAGCTTTCCTCTGAGAGGCTGTAGCAGTAGCTGACTGAGACAGCTGCAAACACAGTCAAACATTGGACTGAGGTCAGGGAACCCTATTTTCTAATATTTTAACCAACAATTGTGGCACTAAAGAGTGAGAAAAAGGTATTTTAATACAAACTTCTGGTAAAAGAGAGTTAGATCATTACAATAAGGGTTGTCATTAAAGTATATTTGAACTCTTGTTCTTTCTTTCTTTTACTTTTCTTCCTGGGCAAGTCAATAGACCATTTTTAACACATATTTCTTCTATGAAATTCTTCACTCCACTGGCCCAAAGAAGTAGGACTAAGGGTTCATGAACTGAAAATTTCATACTCTGATTGAAAATAAACCTATCTTCATTTTAAATTTATTAAATCAGGTATTCTGAACCATGATGTAAAGACAGCCATTATTGCCGTGATTAAAATTCATATGAAGTATAAATTATATGTTTTTTTCTAATTTGATGCTTGCTCAAGATTTAAAACAAAACAACAGTTGCTTAACCTATACGAAATTTGTAAATTTTAAGGACTTCATGTGGTTAGAACCTAGAAAATTTAATTTTTGGAGAGGTATAATTATTTAAAGAGCCCATGAAAATTAAAGTTTATTTGAAAGAGCTGAGTATAAACTAAGAATTTATTTATTTGAAGGGTACCCTTGGTGAAAACAACGATCCAGAGCAACGATTTCCCAGGAAGCACAAAGAGGACAGTGGTACCATGGTTGTATCTTGAGGTAGCAGCCAAATTTGGCAGCATTGTCTATGTGATGACTGTTTTAAGGGCATAGTATATGAATGACGAAAAAATCAGTCAGACTTGTGTCAAGGTTGCAGGAAGTTGTTTAGACCAGACAATGTGTGGCAGGATTGAATTTCCACCAAGCAAATCTTGAAAAGATATGTGTGTGTAGCCAGGAATGTGAAGCACAAGTTTCAGTGGTGATCAGTGAATGTTAAAAATTTCAGATTGTGGGATATCTGCTGAGAAAAATTTCATGCACAAGGTGCAGCCAGAGCAAGGGAAAGGCTCTATGTGCTGTAAGTGGTTGAGCTGTTGAAACAAAATTATACAATACATTTGGAGCCCCATGAACCTATTAGAACATCTAGATGATAAACATTGAGGCTTATAAGTAGACATTTTCTCTTCTAGGTTTAGTTTGATTGTTCCTTATTATGTCCTCTTTTCAACTTCATAGAATGAGTTGCTTGGGTTACAGGGGGTTACAGTTAAGAGCCTACCTTAAACTCAGAAAAGACTATGCTCTTACAAAGTTTAGGGATTGTTAAAAACTATGAGCATTTTAAAATTTGTATTGAACAGTATTGCTTTGTTTCATTTTGCATTATGTAATATCCATGAACCCATGTTGCAAGTGCTGAAGGTAATGTCTCCAAGTTATATGTTTGGGTATCAATTTGGGTAGAGATGGGCTTGAGATACTTAATACTGTTTGTCATCTTGACAGGATCTAAAATTGTTTAGTAAACAAGCCTTTGCTCATATCTGGGTGGGAGTTCTTAGACTATATTAACTGAATAGAAAGATTAAATGTGTGTATTAATATTTCATGGGAGTAATCCTGAACTTTATCAGCAAGAAAAAAGTAAGCTGACCACCAAGATCCCTTCCTTCTTCTCTTTCTCTTTTCTCATAGTCTCTCTCTCCTCATTCTTTCTCTCATCCCAGTGTTACATATAAGGCAAGTATTCTATTCTCGTGTATAATTTATCCCCCTATTTATATATTCTTATTTAAAACAACAATATAATTTCATTATTTACCCCTCTCTCTTTCTCCCTTTATCATTCTATCTTTTCCAATGCATCTCTCTCACTTTCTTTCAACTTCATGGCACTCTATACAATGTTACCTCCCTTATATATAATATCCCAGTGCTGAACACTTGGCATCTTATAATCAATTGGAGGGTTCTTCCCTGAAAAAGACCAGTTCTCTCACTCTCAGTAATCCCAATTTGCTGATGGTTTTCCATTTGTGGATGGAACACTGTGAAATTTGCTCCTTCCATTTAAGGTGTCCACTTATAAATTGTTCAGGGTGTGTACAGTCAAGTTAATGAGATATCATGGGTGTACCCTTTCTAGAATTCCTAAGAGACACAAGCTCGCACAGCACTTGCTATTCCTCTCATTCTTACAATCTTTATACTCCTTCTTAAATGGTTTCTGAGCCTTCACCATAGGAATCACACTGAAGATGTATCAGCTGAGATTGCATACCACAAGATCTCTTGTTCCCTGTCCTTTTGATAAACTATTAAACAAACCAAATCAAGAAAAATAGCCATGGGCACATGCCTTTTGTTTGACTCTGGCCATTCTTTCTTTTTCCTGTATGAATGAACAGAATATGTGTCTATGCATGTGCATATGAATATTCATAGTCATATACATATGAGGAAAATATCTGTGCAGTTACATATGTATCTCTGTGATTGTGTATATGGAGATCAGCCAGGAATATTTTTCTGGATCTTTCCCAGAATTATTTATTGAGAAAAGAATTTTTGTTTAACCTGAAGCTTGAAAATTTGACCTGTCTAACACTCTTGGTTAGTGAATGGTCCCACACCTCTGCACCCTGAGTGTTGGGATGACAGTTTAGGTGGCCTAATTTTTCTATGACTGTTGCAAATGAAGCATCCTCTTTTTGCATGTTCACAGTTATAAATTTATCTATCAAAGAAACTTCCCAGAACTTCTCTGACTTTTCTGAAAACAAGTGCATCATCAAATATCCAAAAGATTAAACCAATAAAAGTAAAGTCTAAGAAATTCAAAGTCGCCAGACCCGGTGAGAGAGAGACCCAACTGCCTGGTCAGGTGGGCACTCCTGAGGCTGCAGAGCGGAAGAGACCACCAACACTGCTCACCCCTGCCCACATCCCTGGCCCAAGAGGAAACTGTATAAGGCCTCTGGGCTCCCGTGGGGGAGGGCCCAGGAGCGGCAGGACTTCTGCGCCTGAGACACCACCGGAACCTGAAAGAAACAGACCGGATAAACAGTTCTCTGCACCCAAATCCCGTGGGAGGGAGAGCTAAACCTTCAGAGAGGCAGACAAGCCTGGGAAACCAGAAGAGACTGCTCCCTGCACACACATCTCGGACGCCAGAGGAAAAAGCCAAAGACCATCTGGAACCCTGGTGCACTGAAGCTCCCGGAAGGGGCGGCACAGGTCTCCCTGGTTGCTGCCGCTGCAGAGAGCCCCTGGGCAGCACCCCACGAGCGAACCTGAGCCTCGGGACCACAGGTAAGACCAAATTTTCTGCTGCAAGAAAGCTGCCTGGTGAGCTTGGGACACGGAAGCAGAATTTCTCTAGGAGGCACGGTCTGTGTTTACCGGAAGTCCCACACCCGCGGATCCCGGCCCGCAGCAGCTCTCTGCTCCCAGACCTGGTGAGAGAGAGACCCAACTGCCTGGTCAGGTGGGCACTCCTGAGGCTGCAGAGCGGAAGAGACCACCAACACTGCTCACCCCTGCCCACATCCCTGGCCCAAGAGGAAACTGTATAAGGCCTCTGGGCTCCCGTGGGGGAGGGCCCAGGAGCGGCAGGACTTCTGCGCCTGAGACACCACCGGAACCTGAAAGAAACAGACCGGATAAACAGTTCTCTGCACCCAAATCCCGTGGGAGGGAGAGCTAAACCTTCAGAGAGGCAGACAAGCCTGGGAAACCAGAAGAGACTGCTCCCTGCACACACATCTCGGACGCCAGAGGAAAAAGCCAAAGACCATCTGGAACCCTGGTGCACTGAAGCTCCCGGAAGGGGCGGCACAGGTCTTCCTGGTTGCTGCCGCTGCAGAGAGCCCCTGGGCAGCACCCCACGAGCGAACCTGAGCTTCGGGACCACAGGTAAGACCAAATTTTCTGCTGCAAGAAAGCTGCCTGGTGAACTCAAGACACAGGCCCACAGGAACAGCTGAAGACCTGTAGAGAGGAAAAACTACACGCCGGAAAGCAGAACACACTGTCCCCATAACTGACTGAAAGAGAGGAAAACAGGTCTACAGCACTCCTGACACACAGGCTTATAGGTCAGTCTAGCCACTGTCAGAAATAGCAGAACAAAGTAACACTAGAGATAATCTGATGGCGAGAGGCAAGCGCAGGAACCCAAGCAACAGAAACCAAGACTGCATGCCATCATCGGAGCCCAATTCTCCCACCAAAACAAACATGGAATATCCAAACACACCAGAAAAGCAAGATCTAGTTTCAAAATCATATTTGATCATGATGCTGGAGGACTTCAAGAAAGACATGAACACACTTAGGGAAACACAGGAAATCATTAATAAACAAGTAGAGGCCTACAGAGAGGAATGGCAAAAATCCCTGAAAGAATTCCAGGAAAACACAATCAAACAGATGAAGGAATTAAAAATGGAAATAGAAGCAATCAAGAAAGAACACATGGAAACAACCCTGGATATAGAAAACCAAAAGAAGAGACAAGGAGCTGTAGATACAAGCTTCACCAACAGAATACAAGAGATGGAAGAGAGAATCTCAGGAGCAGAAGATTCCATAGAAATCATTGACTCAACTGTCAAAGATAATGTAAAGCGGAAAAAGCTACTGGTCCAAAACATACAGGAAATCCAGGACTCAATGAGAAGATCAAACCTAAGGATAATAGGTATAGAAGAGAGTGAAGACTCCCAGCTCAAAGGACCAGTAAATATCTTCAACAAAATCATAGAAGAAAACTTCCCTAACCTAAAAAAAGAGATACCCATAGGCATACAAGAAGCCTACAGAACTCCAAATAGATTGGACCAGAAAAGAAACACCTCCCGTCACATAATTGTCAAAACACCAAACGCACAAAATAAAGAAAGAATATTAAAAGCAGTAAGGGAAAAAGGTCAAGTAACATATAAAGGGAGACCTATCAGAATCACACCAGACTTCTCGCCAGAAACTATGAAGGCCAGAAGATCCTGGACTGATGTCATACAGACCCTAAGAGAACACAAATGCCAGCCCAGGTTACTGTATCCAGCAAAACTCGCAATTAACATTGATGGAGAAACCAAGATATTCCATGACAAAACCAAATTTACACAATATCTTTCTACAAATCCAGCACTACAAAGGATAATAAATGGTAAAGCCCAACATAAGGAGGCAAGCTATACCCTAGAAGAAGCAAGAAACTAATCGTCTTGGCAACAAAACAAAGAGAATGAAAGCACACAAACATAACCTCACATCCAAATATGAATATAAAGGGAAACAATAATCACTATTCCTTAATATCTCTCAATATCAATGGCCTCAACTCCCCAATAAAAAGACATAGATTAACAAACTGGATACGCAACGAGGACCCTGCATTCTGCTGCCTACAGGAAACACACCTCAGAGACAAAGACAGACACTACCTCAGAGTGAAAGGCTGGAAAACAACTTTCCAAGCAAATGGTCAGAAGAAGCAAGCTGGAGTAGCCATTCTAATATCAAATAAAATCAATTTCCAACTAAAAGTCATCAAAAAAGATAAGGAAGGACACTTCATATTCATCAAAGGAAAAATCCACCAAGATGAACTCTCAATCCTAAATATCTATGCCCCAAATACAAGGGCACCTACATACGTAAAAGAAACCTTACTAAAGCTCAAAACACACATTGCACCTCACACAATAATAGTGGGAGATTTCAACACCCCACTCTCATCAATGGACAGATCATGGAAACAGAAATTAAACAGTGATGTCGACAGACTAAGAGAAGTCATGAGCCAAATGGACTTAACGGATATTTATAGAACATTCTATCCTAAAGCAAAAGGATATACCTTCTTCTCAGCTCCTCATGGTACTTTCTCCAAAATTGACCATATAATTGGTCAAAAAACGGGCCTCAACAGGTACAGAAAGATAGAAATAATCCCATGCGTGCTATCGGACCACCACGGCCTAAAACTGGTCTTCAATAACAATAAGGGAAGAATGCCCACATATACGTGGAAATTGAACAATGCTCTACTCAATGATAACCTGGTCAAGGAAGAAATAAAGAAAGAAATTAAAAACTTTTTAGAATTTAATGAAAATGAAGATACAACATACTCAAACTTATGGGACACAATGAAAGCTGTGCTAAGAGGAAAACTCATAGCGCTGAGTGCCTGCAGAAAGAAACAGGAAAGAGCATATGTCAGCAGCTTGACAGCACACCTAAAAGCTCTAGAACAAAAAGAAGCAAATACACCCAGGAGGAGTAGAAGGCAGGAAATAATCAAACTCAGAGCTGAAATCAACCAAGTAGAAACAAAAAGGACCATAGAAAGAATCAACAGGACCAAAAGTTGGTTCTTTGAGAAAATCAACAAGATAGATAAACCCTTAGCCAGACTAACGAGAGGACACAGAGAGTGCGTCCAAATTAACAAAATCAGAAATGAAAAGGGAGACATAACTACAGATTCAGAGGAAATTCAAAAAATCATCAGATCTTACTATAAAAACCTATATTCAACAAAATTTGAAAATCTTCAGGAAATGGATAATTTCCTAGACAGATACCAGGTATCAAAGTTAAATCAGGAACAGATAAACCAGTTAAACAACCCCATAACTCCTAAGGAAATAGAAGCAGTCATTAAAGGTCTCCCAACCAAAAAGAGCCCAGGTCCAGATGGGTTTAGTGCAGAATTCTATCAAACCTTCATAGAAGACCTCATACCAATATTATCCAAACTATTCCACAAAATTGAAACAGATGGAGCCCTACCGAATTCCTTCTACGAATCTACAATTACTCTTATACCTAAACCACACAAAGACACAACAAAGAAAGAGAACTTCAGACCAATTTCCCTTATGAATATCGACGCAAAAATACTCAATAAAATTCTGGCAAACCGAATTCAAGAGCACATCAAAACAATCATCCACCATGATCAAGTAGGCTTCATCCCAGGCATGCAGGGATGGTTTAATATACGGAAAACCATCAACGTGATCCATTATATAAACAAACTGAAAGAACAGAACCACATGATCATTTCATTAGATGCTGAGAAAGCATTTGACAAAATTCAACACCCCTTCATGATAAAAGTCCTGGAAAGAATAGGAATTCAAGGCCCATACCTAAACATAGTAAAAGCCATATACAGCAAACCAGTTGCTAACATTAAACTAAATGGAGAGAAACTTGAAGCAATCCCACTAAAATCAGGGACTAGACAAGGCTGCCCACTCTCTCCCTACTTATTCAATATAGTTCTTGAAGTTCTAGCCAGAGCAATCAGACAACAAAAGGAGATCAAAGGGATACAGATCGGAAAAGAAGAGGTCAAAATATCACTATTTGCAGATGATATGATAGTATATTTAAGTGATCCCAAAAGTTCCACCAGAGAACTACTAAAGCTGATAAACAACTTCAGCAAAGTGGCTGGGTATAAAATTAACTCAAATAAATCAGTTGCCTTCCTCTATACAAAAGAGAAACAAGCCGAGAAAGAAATTAGGGAAACGACACCCTTCATAATAGACCCAAATAATATAAAGTACCTCGGTGTGACTTTAACCAAGCAAGTAAAAGATCTGTACAATAAGAACTTCAAGACACTGAAGAAAGAAATTGAAGAAGACCTCAGAAGATGGAAAGATCTCCCATGCTCATGGATTGGCAGGATTAATATAGTAAAAATGGCCATTTTACCAAAAGCAATCTACAGATTCAATGCAATCCCCATCAAAATACCAATCCAATTCTTCAAAGAGTTAGACAGAACAATTTGCAAATTCATCTGGAATAACAAAAAACCCAGGATAGCTAAAGCTATCCTCAACAATAAAAGGACTTCAGGGGGAATCACTATCCCTGAACTCAAGCAGTATTACAGAGCAATAGTGATAAAAACTGCATGGTATTGGTACAGAGACAGACAGATAGACCAATGGAATAGAATTGAAGACCCAGAAATGAACCCACACACCTATGGTCACTTGATTTTTGACAAAGGAGCCAAAACCATCCAATGGAAAAAAGATAGCATTTTCAGCAAATGGTGCTGGTTCAACTGGAGGGCAACATGTAGAAGAATGCAGATCGATCCATGCTTATCACCCTGTACAAAGCTTAAGTCGAAGTGGATCAAGGACCTCCACATCAAACCAGACACACTCAAACTAATAGAAGAAAAACTAGGGAAGCATTTGGAACACATGGGCACTGGAAAAAATTTCCTGAACAAAACACCAATGGCTTATGCTCTAAGATCAAGAATTGACAAATGGGATCTCATAAAACTGCAAAGCTTCTGTAAGGCAAAGGACACTGTGGTTAGGACAAAACGGCAACCAACAGATTGGGAAAAGATCTTTACCAACCCTACAACAGATAGAGGCCTTATATCCAAAATATACAAAGAACTCAAGAAGTTAGACCGCAGGGAAACAAATAACCCTATTAAAAAATGGGGTTCAGAGCTAAACAAAGAATTCACAGCTGAGGAATGCCGAATGGCTGAGAAACACCTAAAGAAATGTTCAACATCTTTAGTCATAAGGGAAATGCAAATCAAAACAACCCTGAGATTTCACCTCACACCAGTGAGAATGGCTAAGATCAAAAACTCAGGTGACAGCAGATGCTGGCGAAGATGTGGAGAAAGAGGAACACTCCTCCATTGTTGGTGGGATTGCAGACTGGTAAAACCATTCTGGAAATCAGTCTGGAGGTTCCTCAGAAAATTGGACATTGAACTGCCTGAGGATCCAGCTATACCTCTCTTGGGCATATACCCAAAAGATGCCTCAACATATAAAAGAGACACGTGCTCCACTATGTTCATCGCAGCCTTATTTATAATAGCCAGAAAATGGAAAGAACCCAGATGCCCTTCAACAGAGGAATGGATACAGAAAATGTGGTACATCTACACAATGGAATACTACTCAGCTATCAAAAACAACGAGTTTATGAAATTCGTAGGCAAATGGTTGGAACTGGAAAATATCATCCTGAGTGAACTAACCCAATCACAGAAAGACATACATGGTATGCACTCATTGATAAGTGGCTATTAGACCAAATGCTTGAATTACCCTAGATCCCTAGAACAAACGAAACTCAAGACGGATGATCAAAATGTGAATGCTTCACTCCTTCTTTAAATGAGGAAAAAGAATACCCTTGGCAGGGAAGGGAGAGGCAAAGATTAAAACAGAGACTGAAGGAACACCCATTCAGAGCCTGTCCCACATTTGGCCCATACATATACAGCCACCCAATTGGACTAGATGGATGAAGCAAAGAAGTGCAGACCGACAGGAGCCGGATGTAGATCGCTCCTGAGAGACACAGCCAGAATACAGCAAATACAGAGGCAAATGCCAGCAGCAAACCACTGAACTGAGAATAGGTCCCCTATTGAAGGAATCAGAGAAAGAACTGGAAGAGCTTGAAGGGGCTCGAGACCCCAAAAGTACAACAATGCCAAGCAACCAGAGCTTCCAGGGACTAAGCCACTACCTAAAGACTATACATGGACTGACCCTGGACTCTGACCCCATAGGTAGCAATGAATATCCTAGTAAGAGCACCAGTGGAAGGGGAAGCCCTGGGTCCTGCTAAGACTGAACCCCCAGTGAACTAGTCTATGGGGGGAGGGCGGCAATGGTGGGAGGGTTGGGAGGGGAACACCCATAAGGAAGGGGAGGGGGGAGGGGGATGTTTGCCCGGAAACCGGGAAAGGGAATAACACTCGAAATGTATATAAGAAATACTCAAGTTAATAAAAAAAAAAAAAAAAAAAAAAAAAAAAAAAAAAAAAAAAATACTCAAGTTAATAAAAAAAAAAAAAAAAAAAAAAAAAAAAAAAAAAAAAAAAAAAAAAAAAAAAAAAAGAAATTCAAAGTCTCCATGTATGTGTAACTTTGAGCTTTGCATAAACTCTGTGTTATGATGTGTATGCAAACAAAGGCATCAGTGCCTTAACAAGGGATTATACAAAGATTAAATAAAATTTAATATGGTAAATACCCATTTGAGTTACTGGTATGAACTCTCATTATTAACCTATTATAGTGTATTGTCTATCTTCTTAATTGTTTATCTGTGTTTTCCTCATACAGTTTATGACCTTATAAAAATAGTCCATTTATACTCGTGCATGGTATCTTATATGTCTTCATTGGAGTCGTTCTTCTTAATCGTCTGGCATAAGAGGAAATTTTTACAATTTCTAAGAGGTTGGAATGAAAGTGAATCATATCAAAATGAATAGAAATATACACATTCAGAGGTAGGAGATGGGGAACACTCTATAATGTACCATAGACCTAGGGGGTGATGGATATGTACTCACTGATAAGTGGATATTAGTCCCAAAGCTCAGATTACCCAAGATACAATCCACAGATCATATGAAGCTCAAGAAGAAGTAATACCAAGGTGTGCATGTTTCAGTCCTTCTTAAAAGGAGGAACAAAAATATTCATAGGAGGAAATACAGAGACAAAGTTTGGAGCAGAAACTGAAGGAATTGTCATTCAGAGCCTGCCCCACCTAGGGATCCAGCTTATATACATACAGCCACCAAACCCAGACAATGTTGCTGATGCCAAGAAGTACATGTTGACAGGATATAGCCGTCTCCTGAGAGACTTTGCCAGAGCATGACAAACACAGAGATGAGTGCTCGCAGCTAATCATTGAACTGAGAATGGGGTCCATGTTGCAGGAGTTAGAAAAACGATTGAAGGAGCTGAAGAGGTTTACAACCCCACAAAAACAACAATACTAACCAACCAGATCTCCAAGGAACAAAACCACTATCCAAAGAATACACATGGACAGACCAATGGCTCTAGCTGTATATGTAGCAGAGGATAGCCTCGTTGGGCACCAATGGGAGGAGAAGTCCAAGGCTTGACCCTTCAGTGTAGGGGAATTTTAGGACAGGGAGGCGAGAAGGGGTGGGTGGTTGAGTTGGGGTAACATCCCCATAGATGAAGGAGGATCAGCTAAGGAGTATATGAATGGGAAAATGAGAAAGGATATAACATTGGAAATGTAAAAACATCCAATAAAAATATATATAGAGAGAGAATCTCAAGACTCAAAGGGAGGAACCTTCGATAAAATGCCCTACCGTGGGGAGAAGGATCTTGTAGAATCCACCTCCAGTAGAAAGACAGGATATCAAGTGGAGGGATGGGGTTGCCATCCTGGAGTCAAAAATTCTAACCCAGAATTCTTCTTGTCTAAAAGAACTGCAGGGACAAAAATGGAGAAGAGACTGAGGGAATGGAGGTCCATTGACAGATGCAATTTGGGACTCATCTCAAGAGGAGGCTCCAAGGCCTGATATTATTAATGATGTTATGATGTAATTGTAGACAGGAGTCTAGAATGGCTGCCCCCTGAGAAGCCCAAAAAGCAGCTGACTGAGCAGAAACAGATGATTACATGCAACCAATGGTCTGAAGTTAAGAATCCCTGTGGTTAAATTAGAGAAAGGCTTTAAGAAGTTGATGAGGAGGGCAACCCCATAGGAAGACCAGCAGTGTCAACAAATCTGGGGTCCCAAGATCTCTGAGCCACCAACCAAGCAGCATAGAGGAGCTGGTCTGAACTGCCCCGACTCCCCACATCCATATCCTCAGACCCATATACAGCAAAGTATTGGTCTGACCTCAATGACAGAAGATGTAACTAACCCTTGAGAGACTTGAGGCCCCAAGATATGGGGATGCCTGGTGGGATATGGGTGTTTGTGGGGGTGTGGGGACATCCTATTGGAGATGGGGGAGACAGAATGAGATGAACTGTCAGAAGGGGTAACAACTGGACTGTAAAAGAGAGATTAAAGATTAAAAAAAAAGTGAATCGTGTATACTATACCTACAACAGAACATTTCACGAGTTCTCCGTTATTTGTGTTTCTTTCTAATGTTTAAATTACGAATGAATCATTTCATTTCATTTAAGCTATAGGCTGATGTTATTATACTTTCAAATTACAGATCAATTCAAGGCTTGTGTTAAATTTCATTTGATATGTCATTCTTTTAGGGAGTATTTCACTCATTTTATCTATCATGGCCATTTCATAAGTGGAAGTTTATCTGGTAATGATGTTATGCTTTGCTACTGCTGTTTTTTATTGCTTTGTTTTAGTAACTTACATCTTCTTCTCTGACCAACATATTAATATGCATTCAAATATTTCCCCATATCACATACCTCAGCATAGAACTATGTTCATTATTGACTGGGTGTTTGACAGTGTGTAAAGAAATCAGCTGGATAAAAGAAATGACCTTTGTGATGGAGTTGTGGTTTGCACTCATGTTGGGGACCACCAAGCAGCCTGAGAAACAGAAATAAAGAAGTAGCAGACTAAGATATGCATCAGAAGTTCCAATTATGTTTACCTTGTGGGATTTGTAAAAACCACTGAATTTCTGAGATTCACTTTTTTATTGTATGTATGTAGAACATTAATGAGCACTATGCTTAGCCAAATAACAAAAAAAAAATTTAAAGCATTCTAGAAAAATGACAATTTTTTATCTTAGCCCTTTTCCTTTTATTGGTATTTTAGAATCAGATAAGGATAGTTATATCCTTAGGAGAGCCTAGAGAAACAGGTACATGAAATCATTTAAACACTTCTCTGTTTCTTTTTATACTGCAAGGTGTAAAACTATACAGTGTCAGCTTGGGGCTTTATTTAAAAGATGTTTGGAAATGTATAGGTTTTCAGACAAAATCAAAAAGAGAAGTGCATCCTAAGATCTACCCTTTTACAGATTATTAAACAGATTTCATAGCTTAATTTAAGATAATTTTCTAAAGAACAGTCACCTATAAAAATATACACAATTGTTTAATTTAAAAGTAAATTGCACTGAACCTCTCTGATTCCAGTTCACAGTTCCCTGCTCCCAAATCCCAGGAGAGAGAAAGATGAACACCCAGAAGTGGGGGCAATCCTGAGACTGCAGGGCAGGACAGACTGCCACTTCTTCCCACTTCGCCCACATCCCTGGCCCAAAAGGAAACTGCATAGTGCCTATGGACACAGGAATATAGGTACAGCTAGCTGCAGGAGCCGTGAGGTCCAGATCTGTTCCCAGATCTGAACTGAACCAGTCAAATAGCTCTCTACACCCAGATCCCATGGTGGGGGGGTAGAGCTGGACCATCACATGTGAAGACATTTCTGTGAAACTAGAGAAGACTACTCTCTGCCCACATTTCCGACTCAAGAGGAAACCGCCTTATGCCATCTTCCCCTGCACACAAGGACCTAGGAGAAGTAGGGGCAGGACCCTTCTGTTTCCTGCACTAAAAAAGAGCTGAAAGCCAGCCACCAGGAGTGACTACACACCTGAGAGCAGAACACTCTGTTCCCATAACTGGATGAAAGAAAACAGGAAAACAGGTCTCCAGGAGGGCTGACCCAGGCCTACAGGAGGATCAAGCCACAATCAGAAACAGCAAGACAAGCTAACACTAAAGACAACCTGATGGCCAGAGGAAGTGCAGGAAAACAAGCAACAGAAACCAAGACTACTTGGTATCATCAGAGCCCATTCCCCCACCAAAGCTAACACTGGATATCCAAACAAACCAGAAAAGCAAGATCTAGATTTAAAATCACATTTTATCATGATGATGGAGGACTTGAAGAAGACCATAAATAACTCTCTTAAGGAAATACAGGACAACCCAAGAAAACAGCTAGAAGCCCTTAAAGAGGAAACACAAAATCCCTTAAAGAACTACTGGAAAAAAAACAACCGAACAGGAGAAGGAAATGAATAAAACCATCCAGGAGTTAAAAACGGAAATAGAAACAATAAAGAAAGCACAAAGGGATGCAATCCTGGAGATAGAAAACCTAGGGAAGAGATCAGGAGTCACAGATGAGAGGATCACTAACAGAATACAAGAGATTCAAGAGAGAATGTCAGGAGCAGAAGATACAATAGAAAACATTGACACAATTGTCAAAGATAATGTAAAACAGAAAAAGCTCCTAGCTCAAAACATACAGGAAACCCAGGACACAATGAGAAGATCAAACATAAGGATAATAGATATTGAAAATAGTGAAGACTCCCAACTTAAAGGGTCAGTAAATATCTTCAACAAAATCATAGAAGAAAACTTACCTACCATAAAGAAAGAGATGCCCATAAACAGACAAGAAACCTACAGAACTCCAAAAGACTGGACAAGAAAAAGAATTCCTCCTGTCACATAGTCAAAACACCAAATGCACAAAACAAAGAAAGAATATTAAAAGCAAGTAAGGGAAAAAGGTCAAGTAACATATAAAGGCAGACCTATCAGAATTACACCAGACTTCTCACCAGAGAATATAAAAGCCAGAAGATCCTGGACAGTTGTCATACAGACTCTAAAAAAACACAAATTCCAGCCTAGGCTACTGTATGCAGCAAAACTAACAATTAACATTAAGGGAGAAAACGTGATATTCCATGACAAAGCCAAAATTACACAATATCTTTCTATAAATCCAGCCCTACAAAGGATAATAGATGCCAAAGTACAACACAAGGAGGCAAGCTTCATCCTATAAAATGCAAGAAAGTAATATTTTTGTGACAAAACCAAAAGAAGAGATGCACACAAAAATAATGCCACCTCCAAGTACAAAAATAACAGGAATTAAAAATCACTATTCCTTAATATCTCTCAACATCAATGGACTAAATTCCCCAATAAAAAGACACAGATTAAGAGACTGGATACATAAAGAGGCCCCAGCATTTTGCTACTTACAGGAAATATAACTCAGAGACAAGGACAGATATTACCACAGCGTAAAAGTCTGGAAAACCACTTTTCAATCAAATGGTCTGAAGAACCAAGCTGGAGTAGCCATTCAAATATAGAATAAAATCAACTTTCAACCAAAAGTCATCAAAACAGAAAAGGAAGGACACTTCATATTCATCAAAAGAAAAATCAACCAAGATGAACACTCAATCCTAAATATCTATGCTCCAAATACAAGCACACCTACATACATAAAAGAAACCTCACTAAAGCTCAAAGCACACATTGCACCTCACACAATAATAGTAGGAGATTTCAACACCCCACTCTCATCAATGGGCAGATCATAGAAACAGAAATTAGACATAGAGTGATTAATAGAAGGTATGAATCAAATGGACTTAACAGATATTTATAGAAGATTCAATACAAAAAACAAAAGGATATACTTTCTTCTCACCACCTCCTGGAACCTTCTCCAAAATTGACCATATAGTCAGTCACAAAACAGACCTCAACTGATACAGAAAGATAGAAATAATCCCATGCATCTTATCAGACCACCAAGGACTAAGGCTGGTTTTCAACAGCAAAAATAAGGAAAGAAACCCAACATAAACATGGAAGTTGAACAATGCTCTACTCAATGAAAACTTGGTCAAGGAAGAAATAAAGAAAGAAATTAAAGACTTCTTAGAATTTAATGAAAATGAAGGTACAACATACCCAAACTTATAGGACACAATGGAAACTGTGGTAAGAGGAAAACTCAAAGCTCTGAGTGCCTGCAGAAAGAAACAGGAGAGAGCATACATCAGCAGCTTGACAGCACTGCTAAAATTTCTAAAAAATAGAATCAAATACACCTAAGAGAAGTATAAGGGAGGAAATAATAAAACTCAGGGCTGAAATCAACCAAGTAGAAACAAAAAGGACTATAGAAAGAATCAACAGAACCAAAAGCTAGTCTTTTGAGAAATCAACAAAATAGATAAACCCTTAGTCACACTAACCAGAGGTCACAGAGACTGTATCGAAATTAACAAAATCAGAAATGAAAAGGAAGACAAAACCACAGATTCTGAGGACATTCAAAAAATCATCAGATCCTACTACAAAAGCCTATATTCAACAAAACTTGAAAATCTGGAGGAAATGAACAATTTCCTAGACAGATAACAGATACCAAAGTTAAATCGGGAACAGACAAAGCATATAAACAACTCCATAACTCCTAAAGAAATAAAAGTGGTCATTAAAGGTCTCCCAACCAAAAAGAGCCCAGGACCAGATGGATTTAGTGTAGAATTCTATCAGATATTCATAAAAGACCTCATACCAATAAAATCCTAACTATTCCACAAAATTGAAACAGAGGGAGCACTATCAAATTCCTTCTACGAAGCCATAGTTATCATTATACCTGAACCACACTAAGACTCAACAAAGAAAGAGAACTTCAGATTAATTTCACTTATGAATATTGATACAAAAATACTCAATAAAATTCTTGCAAACCAAATCCAAGAACACATCAAAATGATCATCCATCATGATCAAGTAGGCTTCATCCCAGGCATGCAGGGATGGTTCAATATATGGAAAACCATCAACGTAATTCACTATATAAACAAACTCAAAGATAAAAACCACATTATCATTTCATTAGATGGAGAGAAAACCTTTGAGAAAATGAACACCCCTTCATGATAAAAGTCCTGGAAAGAACAGGAATTCAAGGCCCATATCTAAACATAGTAAAAGTCATATTCAGCAAACCAGTAGCTAATATTATACTAAATGGAGAGAAATTTGAAGCAATCCCACTAAAGTCAGGGACTAGACAAGGCTGCCCACTCTCTCCCTACTTATTCAATATAGTTCTCAAAGTCCTAGCCAGAGCAATTAGACAGCGAAAGGAGATCAAAGGGATACATATTGGCAAGGAAGATGTCAAAATATCACTATTTGCAGATAATATGATAGTACACTTAAATGATCCCAAAAGATCAACCAGAGAACTACTAAGCCTGATAAACAACTTCAGCAAAGAGGCTGGGTATATCATTAACTCAAACAAATCAGTTGCCTTCCTGTACACAAAAGAGAAACAGGCTGAGAACGAAATTAGGGAAATGACACCCTTCAAAATAGTCCCAAGTAATATAAAGTACCTTGGTGAAACTTTAACCAAGCAGGCGAAAGATCTGCATGACAAGAACTACAAGTCTCTGAAAAAATAAATTGAAGATCTCAGAAGATAGAAAGATCTCCCATGCTTATGCATTGGCAGGATTAATATAGTAAAAATGGCTATTTTACCAAAAGCAATCTACAGATTCAATGCAATCCCCATCAAAATTCCAATGAAATTCTTCATAGAGTTAGAAAGTACAATTTGCAAATACAGCGGGAATAACAGAAAAACTAAGATAGCTAAAACTATCCTCAACAATAAAAGGACTTCTGGGGAAAATCACCATCCCTGACCTCAAGCAGTATTGCAGAGCAATAGTAATAAAAACTGCATGGTATTGGTACAGAGACAGGCATATAGAACAGTGGAATAGAATTGAAGACACAGAAATGAACCCTCATACCTATGGACACTTGATTTTTGACAAAGGAGGCAAAACGATCCAATGGATAAAAGATAGCATTTTCAACAAATGATGCTGGTTCAACTGGACGTCAGCATGTAGAAGAATACAAATTGATCCATTTTATCACCAAGTACAAACTTAAGTCCAAGTGGATCAAGGACATCCACATCAATCCAGATACACTCAAACGAATGGAAGAAAAAGTGGGGAAGAGTCTCAAACACGTGGGCACTGGGGAAAATTTCCTGAACAAAACACCAATGGTTTATGCTCTAAGATCAAGTATCAGCAAATGGGATCTCATAAAGCTGCAAAGCTTCTGTAAGGCAAAGGACACAGTCATTAGGACCAAATGGCAACCAATAGATTGGGAAAAGATCTTTACCAATCCTACAACTGATAGATGGCTAATATCCAAAATATATAAAGAACTCATGAAGTTAGATGCCAGAGAGTCAAATAACCCTATTAAAATGGTGTACAGACCTAAACAAAGAATTTACAGCTGAGGAATATTGAATGGCTGAGAAGCCCGTAAAGAAATGTTTAACATCTTATTCATCAGGGAAATACAAATCAAAACAACCCTGAGATTCCACCTCACACCAGTGCGATTGGCTAAAATAAAAATCTCAGGTGACAGCAGATGCTGCCGAGGATGTGGATAAAGAGGAATACTCCTCCATTGTTGGTGGGATTGCAAACTGGTACAACCACTCTTGAAATCAGTCTGGAGGTTCCTCAGAAAATTGGACATTCCACTACCTGGGGACCCAGCTATACCACTCCTGGGCATATACCCAAAAATGCTCCAACATAAAACAAAGACACATGTTCCACTATGTTCATAGCAGCCTTATTTATAATAGCTAGAAGCTGGAAAGAACCAAAATGCTGTTCAACAGAAGAATGGATTCAAAAATTGTGGTACATCCACACAATGGTGTAGTACTCATCTATCCAAAACAATGACTTCATGAAATTCATAGGCAAATGGATGGAACTAGAAAATATCATCCTGAGTGAGGTAACCCAATCACAGAAAAACACAGTTGGTATGCACTCATTGATAAGTGGATATTAGCCCCAAAGCTGGACCTACCCAAGATGCACAGAACACATGAAAGTCAAAAATGACCAAAATGTGTATGCTTCACTGCTTCTTTAAAAGGGGAACAAAAATATCCACAGGACTGCATAGGGAGGCAAAGTTTATAGCAGAGACTTAAGGAACAACCATTCAGAGCCTACCCTACATGTGGCCCATGCAGCTACCAAAATTTGATAAGATGGATGAAGCAAAGAAATGCATACTGACAGGAACTGGGTGTCGCCTGGGAGACACAGCCTGAACATGTCAAATACAGAGGCGAATGCAAGCAGCAAACCACTGAACTGAGAATGGGACCCCCATTGAAGGAATTAGAGAAAGGACTGAAAGAGCTGAAGGGGCTTGCGACCCCATATGAACAACAATGCCAAGCAACCAGAGCTTCCAGGGACTAAGCCACTACCCAAAGACTATACATGGACTGACCCTGGGCTATAACTCCATAAGTAGCAGTGAATAACCTTGTTGGGGCACCAGTGGAAGGGAAAGCCCTTGGCCCTGACAATGCTGGACCCCAGTATAGGGGATTGTTCAGGGGGCGCTAATGGGGGGGTGGATGGGGAGGGGAACAGCCATATAGAAGTGGAGGTGGATGGATTAGGGGGCTGATGGGCAGGAAACCAGGAAAGGGAATAACATTTGAAATGTAAATAAGAAATACTCAATTTAATAAAAATGGAAGAGAATAAAAAAGCACACATGGACTGACCCATGGCTCCAGCTGCATATGTAGCAGAGGATTGCCTTGTTGTGCACCAATGGGAAGAGAAGCCCTTGGTTCTTTCCAAGGTGGAATCCCCCAGTGTAAGGCAATATCAGGGTGGGGAGGCAGGAAGGGGTGTGTAGTTGGGTGTGGAAAAAGGGATAGCATTTGAAATGTAAATTTTAAAATCCAATAAAAAATGAAATTAAAAAAGTATATAAAAAGTAAAATATCATAACTAAACAATTATGCTAAACTCTTTTAATAAATTAATTTACTAAGAAGAGAATTATATAGTTGTACTCTGCCAGCACTAATGATTTTGCATCTGTATTTGTGCAGAAACTTAAGATAGGTCATAAGATTGTAAACAGTTTATTGTCTTTTTATTTATGGTTTTCAATATACTGAAGTATTTGAAATTTTCAGGACTATCATTCCTTAGCCTTACAAATATCACTAGGATATAGTTGCTATTAGTCATGTTTTAATTTTACAGAGCTTGTCAAAATGCTCATGGTGAGAAGGATGTTTCTCCAAACTATTATAGTAGCTCTCTTCTGGTTATATATTATATATTTCAATTCATTTAAGAGAAAAATAGTAATAGATGTTGGGGTTATAACCAAGAAAGATTTTCTCATGGAGTATTTGAATTGTGCAAAACATTGTGTCAATAAGCACAAGGTTAATTTTATATAACATGTGATTCTCCAAAACTACTGGCTTATACTTTCAAAAATATTAATATTTTCAGGTATTTTATTTTTATTGACTATAATAACATGATTTGTACAACAAAACTTGTAAGGATAATCATTTAAAATAAAAAATGAAAGCTTTATAAACTCTTTAACATTTTACAAAGCTTGAAAAATATATCACTTCTGGATTTTATATAAAGACTACATTTTCACAACTACTTGGTTGATGTCATCACCCTTAGTTTTAAAAAATTTAAGTGCTATCTTCAGTGTCCTATCAGTTTTGTAATACCCATACCCATGTAGTAAGGATTCTCCACAAATGGATGTTTTGACCATGAGATAAGGTACTGTTTTCTGCCAAACATTAACATTGAAAAGTATTCCTATTCCAGTTTTACAAGTGTTGAAAAGGAACACCTAATTTCTGTCTTTAACATTACTCTGTTTTATTTGGAATCAAAGTAGAAACTTTCAGATGATGCAATTACAGACAGTTGATCTATTTAGCAAGTATGTTATTCAATATATGAAACCATTAAAAATTGTTATAATGGCTAAGACTAGTATCAGTTTTGTAAATTCTAAATTCAGGGTTGTACTAGTTAAGTTTGCATTGTCATGACCAGAATAATGGCAGAGAGATCTTAATGAGAAATGAATCATTTTGTGTAATGGTTTTACAAAGTTTCTAGTCACTGTGTAAAGAATAGCACAGTGGATCAGCCCATGCGCTAATGAATTTGTGGCATCATATCTCTTTAGATACCAATTAATGAGTAAGCAGGAATTGGGAACAGAGACAACTTGCCCAGACAAGTCTGCTTCTATCAGGTAGGGCTACCTCCTAGAGATTCCAAAATATCCCCAAATTATACCACTAATTAGGGAGCAAATATCAAACTTTGAACCTGTGATGTTCAAATTCCCACAACAATTGTCTTTAGTAATCTTTTACAAAAATACTATCTACTCAGTCTTTAGTACGGAATTACTCTCACAATTGAAATGTATTTATCATTATCATACTGATAGATGTCATATTTACCCTCCAATATTTTAAAAAATGAATTGAAATAAAAGTGAAAAATTAGAATGAAAAATATATTCTACCTGACACTCTTTGGCTTAGTTTATGTTTCAGCTGATTCTACAAAGTGTAGATAATTCTTATTGGTGAACTAACTTTATTCATGAAGAATCAAAAATCTTATTTAACTGATTAGTTCATTATTGGTACGTGGCAATGCTAAGACCTCAGACAAATGACCTAACTTCAAAAGTCAAAACTCCACTTGTAAGTATTATTGCCGGAGGGAAGAAAAAGTCTCTTACTGGTTAGTCCTTAGAATGTTCTTTCTGTGAATGTCTTAAAATTGCCTTTGTACATGATATATCCATGAAATGGTCTGAGGTATTGAACTCTAAAATCTCTTCTCAAGTATGAACTTGCAAAGAAAATGAGGACTGAAATAAGAAATATTTATCCGAAGCCAAAATCACTTTATATATCTTTCCAACTTGTATATCACTCCCATACAAACACAGCACATTCATATACATACATGTTCAGGAAGTATGTATACAAGCTAATATAAAACCATTTATCTAGGACACACTCTTGTATAAAATGGCAAATAGCTTCAGTAGGCTCTCAGGCAACACATTTGTAGACTTGAGGTATCCCTAAAATCAAGGGAGAATAAGCAATGCTAAAATACCATGTGGTCTTAAACCTATTACTTTTAACCATGCCACATATTATGGCATAGCAGGTGTGTATATTACTTGCCTTCACTGACTAAAACAGGGTAAAAGCACATTCATTTATTCAATCACTATTTATTAAGCATTCACTATACCATTCACTGTGAGACTATCCAGATACAATGTAAGTTACTATATCCTAGTATTACTAATATTAATATTAATAAAAGAATCAGAATTAGCAATTTGATGCATGTTATCAAGATATTTGCCTTCATCATAGATGATAGATAGATAGATGCAT
The DNA here is from genome assembly GCF_021556685.1 of Rattus norvegicus. Taxonomy (NCBI): domain Eukaryota; kingdom Metazoa; phylum Chordata; class Mammalia; order Rodentia; family Muridae; genus Rattus; species Rattus norvegicus. Next base: position 160,943,514 of record NC_141534.1, on the reverse strand, counting down.
AGATAGATAGATAGATAGATAGATAGATAGATAGATACATAGATAGATAGATACATAGATAGATACATAGATAGATACATAGATAGATACATAGATAGATACATAGATAGATAGATACATAGATAGATAGATACATACATACATAGATAGATACATAGATAGATACATAGATAGATAGATACATAGATAGATAGATACATAGATAGATAGATACATAGATAGATAGATAGATAGATAGATAGATAGATAGATAGATAGATAGATAGATACATAGATAGATAGATACATAGATAGATAGATAGATACATAGATAGATACATAGATAGATAGATAGATAGATAGATAGATAGATAGATAGATAGATAGATAGATAGATAGATAGATAGATAGATAGATAGAGATATAAAACAAAAATGGCTCCCATAGGACTATAGGACGTGGCGCTATTAGGAGGTTGGCTTGTTGGAATAGTTATATCATTAAAGGTGAGCTTTGTAGTTTCAGGTGCTTGACCTAGACCTGGTGTGTCATTCTCCTCCTGCTGCATTTGGATTCAGACGTTAGAACTCTCAGTTCCTTCTCCAGCATTATGTCTACCATGCTTGCCACATGAAAATAATGGACTAAACCACCGAGACTGCAAGCAAGCCGCAATTATGTGTTTTCCTTTATATGAATTGTTATGGTCATGATGTCTCTTCACAACAATTAAAACCCTAGCTAAATCAGAAGTCCTGGAAACATTTATAGATTGCCACCTGAAGGAAAGTGAGCACGGATTAAAATGTGAGAGAACAACTGAGGTAATAAGACATTGCACCAGAAAGGAGCATTCATAGACAAAGAAATTGAGGAAGGGGACTGGGATGCAGGCAATAATGAAGACTGTGGTGTAGGAAAATCCAAAGATAGAATAAGCGTAATCATGGGATCCCTTGCCCACTGAATTCAATATTTGCTCTTTTTGTTTTAAAGAACCCATATGATTTTTTTATAAAGTGAGTAATATGGTCAGATTTATGTTGCAGAAATGAAGGTTGGCTAGTATAGAGATAGGATTTAATCATACAAATCACGAGATGATAATATGTATCATGCTGATAATAATGTTACTATACATGAATGTTTGCATTTCAGAGATATTTTCAAAGAAAACTAAGTCACTCATGACTGATTTAAATCAGATATTTAAGGAGGAGGAGAGAAGAAACATATGAGTGCAACTTTGGGTTTTTAGAAACAAAAATGGAATAAGAAGGTTGTGGCAGTCCCAGAAAATACCTGAAGGGGAGCTTACGTTATTATGTACTTGTTTTAAAATCATAAATGCAAAGATTATATTATTCACAACTTCAAGACAGCAGCTATTAGGACTTGAAAAGAGTGGTACAACATTCTCTGGTTTTGAGGCTATGCATGATAGTTATACAAATTCTTGAAGCCAATCCCACAAATATCAGCAACACACTGTTAAAAGGAGTAACAGAGACATAGTACTCAAGCATCTAGTGGATGCTGTCTATGCACTGTTTCCAGACTACACTACTTGCTTTTATGAATAAGCCCTGACCAGAAAAACTTTTGCACATGGTTATTATGCAGATTATAGTAATAAGTTCAAACTAAATGTCACCCGTTGTTATTGTTTAGTCCATATTAAACCACCCTATCCACTCTCTGAAATTATATTATCCTAAATATTTCTGAAGCTCGTGGTATTTGATACATCCTGCATATGCACACGAATGGCCTTTTTACATCTCGAAATCTTTGATTGAAACTTAGGAAAGATTTAAAACAGCCAGTTTTAGCAGTGTGCTAGATGATCCCAATTAATGCTCACAGCTCACAAACCCAGTATGCTTGTATAAATTCTCTGAACTATGTTATTTGATACTTAGAGAGGTTAAGTAACTTATCTAAGAACTGGCATGATTTCTTTATTGTGTATGTTCATTTTCTTTAAAACTCACATCAGTACATTAGTACTGTTCTAGTATTCCTGTTCTAGAGTATAAGAAAATGGTACCTACACAAATAAGGTGTGAATGTTTCCTCCCTAACTCTCCCCAACAAAAGGCTGTTCTGACCCTATTTGATCACCACAAAAGCTCTGTGAATTAGTTATTCTTATTTTCATTTTATCATAAGAAATACAGACTCAGAGATAATATACAAAGAGCCCACAGCCATTTACTCATCATAAAAATCCACTTTATGTAAGGCACAGTGTATGTTGGTGAGAATAAAGTAGCAAATAAGAGATCAGTCACTCTGAAACTGAATGAAGATGAAACAACGCCCCTCTTATATCAAAAGGTATTATTTCTTCCAGAAGGGAAGAGTAAGGACTTTTACTCTCTAATATGGGGCATTGAATAATATGCTATCATCCACATGAGAGAAGCATCAAACTGTGTGAACTTTATTGCTTTCCAAACTCATTTCTAAATGAACACATTGTTTCTGAGTTTCGAGAGTGTAAGCTAACACTAAGATAATATAGAAAAAGTGACTGAATATTTATTCTAATAAATAAGATATATTAGTAGCATTGTCCATGGGTAACACTGGCTTCCCAACATTGCTAAAGACAGTCCTATATTCCCTATGAGAGCTATGTGTAGCCTGAAGATTTGTCTTCATTCATATTCAGAAACTATAGCCTGGTGTTGTTTTGCAATTTATTTTATTAAACATTGTTAGGAAATCTAAGCCAAAGAATATAGTGGAATTGACTTGGAATCACACATCACCAAAATAAAAAGATGTCCATTCAACATGGACTATTGAGTTAATATAGTACAACATATGATGGCAAACAGGGACTCTGTGCAGTTTGCAAATGTATTCATTTGCTCTGGATGGTAGCAGAGCCAGGGCCACAATTTGTATTTTTTTTTACTGTTATAAATTTCTACAACCGACACCTAACTCTAACTCTGCACGGTTGCAGACCTTTTCCACATATTTAAGATACAGTTTTCTGATCATATACCATGACTGAATAATCATATGTATTTATATATGTATATGCATAGTATGAATAATCATGTATATACGTATATATAATGCTGATTTCTGTGTCAGTTTAAAAAATGGCTAGAAAACTTAGCATTGTTTTAACTATATTCATGTGAGAACTCGAATTAAGTGATTTCTCCCTCATGAAACCATCACTGACGTTTGTGCTTGTGTTTGAGTTATAATTCTACCTGGCTTTGTTCCTGTGGCTCATCTCAGTATTTCATGTCCCATTCTTGGGTGACAGTTTTAATCTATCAGTGAGTTTCTAGGAGGCTATTTTGAATATAGTAAGCCATTTTTCTCCATGGTCACTATAATTCAGTTACAGAGAGCAATAGGTGGCAGAAATTTAATCTACAACTCATCTCTTTGAAAAGCAAGTTTATCTCTGTGACAAGTCCAAGTGAGGTAAATGTGTGAAACTCCTAAACTACAGAGTACTTGACCTTGTTCCACCCCTAGAATGCCTTAAACACATGTAGTCTTGAGAAGCAAAGGTATTTTTAAAAGCTAATTCTCATCAAATTCCACGTACATTTTTTCTCTTTAAAATTTTTATTATTGCCTTGATCTAATAAATTTGTGTTTAATACCTATATTATGTATGAGTCATATGGTATTTAATAATATATTTGTTAGCCATGTAGTTGAAATTATTTATGACTAGGTCAACAGTAAGATGTCACAACAACATTAAAGGTTGACAAACTTTAATGTTCAAACTTTAAACTATTGTTTAAATAATGTTATTTTAAATTCTGTCTCTCAAACAGTCACTTAATTTTTAAATAGTCACAGAAAAAAGTGAGAGTATCAAGCTATTAGCATGTACTTTTCATGACAAAAACAATCCAGAAATGATCTGTCTATCCTGTATAATTCACATTGAATTTTTCTATGATGGTGCCACTAAAATAATATTTAGATATAAAAGACTACCCTTCTTAATATATATGTATAAATAAATTCTTAATAGAATATGAAAAAATTTATGTATTCAAATAACAAAGTTCAGAATATCTACCGGTTGCAAACCATTGTTCTCATCCATACAGTGCTTTTAGAGAGGGACATAAGCAAGAAAAGTTATATTTGCCAAACAGATTGAGTGGTAGCTGTTTCTGCATTGTTAATGAATGAAGGCATGGATCTTCCTACAGGAAGAAAGGTCAGGGAAGGATTCACAAAATAGGAGACGTTTGAGTTGATACTTGAAAAATATTATTTTCAGATAGCAGAAGATAGGAATAATCAAACTCTAGGACAAAAAAAAAAGATAAAGCACACATTAGAAACATCAGGTAGTTTCACTTTGGGTCCCAGTCTGAAGTCCTGTTCATCGGCTCCTGGGGGACACTTCCACTTCTCTGAGGCTGTTTACTTATCTGTTTGGGGGTCCTGAATTAGAACTTACTATCTCTCTTATTCAGTGGGATCCTGATCCCACTTCTGTAACTAGTATAGTTGCATTATTTTACCTCTATAATTGTTTGTCTCATTAGGCCATTATCACCTCATATCTCTAGCCCATGAAGCTGCTTCAAGTATTTATTAACTCATGTTACTTTTATATACCTACTTGCATGTATGCGTCTGTATATGTAAAGTAAGCATTAAAGGAGTCCATGAATTTGAGAGGGAGTGACAGGGGGAGGGGGAGCCATTGGATGAGTTGAAAGAAGAAAGGGCAAGGAAGATGTAATTACGTAAATAAAAAGTCATATATGGTAAAAAGTAGCCTAAAGTTCCCCACCCCACACACTAGAGATAAATGCTTTCAATTTAAAACTTTATTTGTATTTCATGAGCTCAAGGAGCACATCATCACCATAAAAAGTCAGCATTCAAGAGGAAAGATAGATATTTTCCTTTCCATATTCAAAAGCGTTCTTTTTAAAATCAGTTATACACATAAGCCTGCTGATATAAGAAAACATCTCAATGGACCACCTGGTTCTTAAAACAATTAGAAAGAGCACAACATCCTCCACCCTTAATAGATTTTTTTTTCTGGTTTCTGCTCCCAGCCCTACCTGACAATGCTACTACTTCAGTTTCAAAGTTATTATTATCTTCAGGGTTTACAGTTACCATAGTGATAACTATTCTTTCCTCATCTGTATCATTTTACATTTCCACAAAACTGAACTGAATTATTTGTTTTAAAGCAGGAGCTATAAAATTGCTTTCCATCAACACTATAGTAGTAATCCTGTCCTTAAAATTTACTATCAATGATAAACAGCAAAACACAATGTCTATAAACACTGCTGTATCTTTCCCACAGTAATATGCTTTTTTATATCATGCTGAAATCTGTGTCCTTTGATAAAATAACAGGAGGAATGTAAAACCAGGAAGGTTGAGAATCATGCTTCTGAAGCAGTGCTACAGGGCTCCCTTTGATTAGTATGTGACCCCACAGGAACACTATCCTTCAAGTCACTGGTTAAATATTTATCTGGCATCCACTATCAGACTCAGGGTAGGAAATAAAAGGAAAACTAATATAGTTTCCATTCTCTACTGCTCCATCTTTTATTTTAAGATGAACAAATAAAATTGTATTGCTATAACAATTTGAAAAGGAATTCATGCCCTGGTAGAGAGTGGCTGCTAAATGAGACTGCCTGTGTTGCCAATGCAGAGGTCTGCTCTTCACATATGTGATTGTATGAACTTGAACATTTGTGGTTAAGTATTAATGAAATCTACCGCCTAATAAATAATATATTAATTAATCACTTGGATACAAAGTGCTACCCACAACAAATACCATCCATATCTCTATGAAAGGTGAATTGGAGCCTAGAGAAATATTCATCCATCTAATTAAGTGCTAAGATACTGGTAACATTCTTGATTGTAAATGCTGAAAAAAAAAACAAATGCTTATGAGCCTATAGCTCAATGAGGAGAGAGTTTAAAAGCCAAAACCTTAGAGTTTGTTAGCTGCCCCACTTTTACAGCTCAGCATCTAAATCAAGTAATGCTACCATTTACATGGAGTGCTTTTTCACACCTAATCTAGGTAATCAAAATAATACCATTATAAAGTCTCTCAGTGGTAAAAAGGACTGGCTGGCTGCTCTTCCAGATGAGCTCATTCAATACTCTACAAAAACATAGCTGCTCTTAACTGTTATAACTCCATTCTTAGGGCACTGTGCTCACATAGTATCCATATATACATGTAGGTGTAACAGTCACACACATTAAACTAATAATATTCAACCTTAAAACAGGCAAATGAATAACTATACAGACTGCACAGTTTGTATTTAGTAATACACATGTATATAGTTTTATGTAGGAATATATGTATGTGAATATACCGATATACACGGAATAACAGTTACTGAGAAAACAGAAAATGAGTTTAAAGAAGACGAGGGAGTGGTATATGGGAGGATTTAGACATAAAATGATGAAATTATAATATAATATACAAATGAAATTAAGAAAAGAAGATAAAAGAAAAAAATATTCCCCAGTAAGAATGCCCAGAGATCCTCTTTCTCTCCTTCAGATGATGTAAGTTTCTATCATGTTGGCAATTAAGACTAATAATTTCAATAGTAAACACCCAAATGGCAAGAATTAGACTTAGGATAAAATAACCTTTGGAAAAATTATCTGACTCTATGCTTTTCAGCTCATGTGCCTTATGTTTCTTTCTTCAGAGACAGTCCTTTATTAAGATGTGGCGAAAAAAAATGTTAGCTCTTCTCTTTCTTTCTTGACTAAATCCAAAACTCTGCTTTGCTTTTTTTCTAATTTTATTTTTAAAAACAAGTCCTTTGAAGACAGTAGGAAGAAAGTAATGAGGCAGTGGTACTTCAGATTGTTTAATAAGACTCCACAGTCAAGAGGTAGACACTGTTCCAGGACACATATTTTCATACAGACTGCCTAGTCCTCTGGGACTTACACTATTTGTGAACCTTCTGTCCAGAGCTTTCCTGAGCTAAACAAGCAGGAGTTATGTTGCAATTTATCCATCCTTGTTCAGCATCATGCTGGCACAGCATCACATTTAGACAGCATGGTTATCTTAACAAGACCTAAACAGTAACAATAGCAATAGACATGTTTATCTGGAAAGGGGAAATCTCATGGGGCTCACCCCATGTGCATTGACAAACAATGTCAAACAACTGAAGACAGTTGAGAAAGGGTAACAGGCTTCCCTAGGGAAGAGCACAAGCAGCACTAAGCATATTAGGTTGTATTTATGTATTTATGGATTCTTGTTCCTAAGTAACAACAACATAAATTTGAGGTACAACAAGTGGGGTACATTGGAGGTGGTAAAGAGAATGAAGGATGAGGTTATTATATTTTGGAATATATATGTATATATATATATATGTGTGTGTGTGTGTGTGTGTGTTTGTGTAGTGTTTTAGACTTGTAGTAAATTATTCATAGCTGTTATTAGTCTTGTTAAATGGTATTTATAAGGGTTTAATTCATATTTATGATGGATGTAACTTAAGAAAATGTTGTGGATTCTCTTGCATTTTTAAAGTATTTCAATATTATTACTGTATCAAGATTATTCTTCCTGTATATTTTATCTTTTAACTAGAGAATTGGCATAGATGTTTGAATTCCAAAGTTATATTTCAAGAATTGAAACTGTCAGTATTGGAGGCCTGTGAGATACACATAAGATATTGGAAGGCGTAGGAATTTGAAAGGAGGTGTGTAGCAGTGGGGGAGGTGGTTGGAAGTAGCCACTAGAAATTCCCAGATGCCAGGGACCCAAGAGGTTCCCAGGACCCAACAGGGAGGACATTAGCCAAAATAACCAACAAAGGGGAGAGAGGACCTGTAGAAACCACATCTAGTGTATAGGCAGGGCCCCTGGTTAAAGGATGGGGCCACCCAATAACCACAAAAATATTAATACAGAATTCCTTCTGTCAAAAGGAAATTTAGAGACAAACAGTAGAGCAGAGACTTGAAGGAAAAACCCTCCAGAGACTGCCACACCTAGGGATCCATCCCATCTGTAGATACCAAACCCAGACACTATTGCTGATGCCAAGAAGATCTTGCTGACAGGATCCTGGTATAGCTGATCCCTGAGAGACTCTGCAAGAACCTGACCAATACAGAAGAGGATGCACGCAGAGAACCATTGCACTGAGTGTGATGACAAAGCGAAAGAGTTATGACAAGACTAAAGGAAGCAAAGAGATTTGCAACCCCATAGGAAGAACAATCTGCCACCCACCTCCCAAAGCTCTCAGTTTCTAAACCACCAGTCAAAGAGTACACATGAGCTACCAATGGCTCCAGCTGGATATTTAGTAGTGGATTGCCTTATCTGGGATTAATGGGAAGGAAGCCCTTTGGTACTGTAAAGGTTCGATGCCTCAGGGTAAGGGAAAGCTAGGGCAGTGAGGTAGGAGCAGGTGGGTGGGTGGGGAAGCACCCTGATAGAGACTGGGTAGAGGCGTAGGAGATAGGAGATTAGTGGAGGGGAAACTGGAAAGAGGGATAACATTTAACATGTAAATAAATAAAATAAACAATGAAAGTGGGGAAAAGATATTGGAAGATGTTGTAAATGTATTCTTGGTGTTATTTCTAATATAATATATTGGAAAGGAAAAGTCGTGATCCTATTATCTAAAAAGTACTTGGTATTGTTGTTCACTTTTGTCAGATTATTCTTTTGGTCAAGGTTTAGCATCACTTTGCTTACAGTGGTAGCTCAAGCCAGTAATTCTCTCTCTCTCTCTCTCTCTCTCTCTCTCTCTCTCTCTCTCTCTCTCTCTCTCTCCTCTCTCTCTCTCTCTCTCTCTGTGTGTGTGTATATATATGTATAAATATATACATATATGTATGTATATCTCTATCATGTATATCCTTAATTATTTCACTTTTCATTCATTACATACCTTTTATGCCTATGTTCAACAATTTCACTATTCTAATAATCATAGTCATACAATTAAGAGAAAAGATGGCACTCATAGGAAACACTTGTAAGAAATAAATAAGTAGAATGGAAAATTAATAATTAACATATATGCATTATATAATTTGTTAGATCCATCAAATAAGAAAGGAAACATTCAATTAAATTGTAGAATCAGATTTAATTAATACTTTGAACTAGAATCATTAGTTTCACTCTGAGGAACAGAATGGACAAACTTCGATGCATCTGGATTCATGAACTTGATAAATTAACATCACATTAATAGTCATCTCCTTTATATATACATAATTTAAATAAAAAAATTTGTCAGTGTTACACAGAAACTTTGGATACTTGCCAAAGTTGTGATGAGTACTAGATTATAGTACTCATTCATGACTACTTGCACTATCTTTGGAATTCTAAAGTATTATTTTAAAAACAGAATGACAGACACTGTAGTATTTAATTTAATTAGTCTCATCTCAACATTTCCTATTAAAAGAGAGCTGTACCATTTTGTGATAAAATATATCATGTAAATCCAGTTCTGCCATCATGTAATGAAGAAGACTTGAAAACAATACTTTCTTTTATTTTTTACCACATTAAATATTGCTCTGCTAAAACAGTTATTTCACTGCTAGACAAGAATGTTGGTGATGAGGACACATCTATAATCATATTATATCACATATGACATTGATAAGTTTATTCTGAATTAAAAGGCTAAATTATATGTGTTAGTTATTTTAATTTAATTGAAATAAAAGCATAAGAGGCACGTAGCCTTATTTACAAGTTTACATATATCCATGTATACAGACAATAAGGATCCAATAAGACTGTCTCTAATCCTATAAAAAATGATAAGCACTTAAGAGAAAGTTTGAGGTTTGGTTTGTAAACAAGAATTAAAATTCAGACAACTAATATAAGCAAGGCAAGTTGGTGCAACATAAACATCAAAAACACAGATCACCACCATGAGGTGTCAGCTTAAAAAAAATCCAAAGTAGTGGGTCTACTGAATTTGAAACTTTAGAATTGTGAGCCAAATAAACTTTTTCCTCAAAATTTACTTCTTGCATACTCCATTATGAGGATGTGATTACGATGACGGTGTTTTTGTTTTTGTTTCATAGTAACTATCCTCTGAACATGTCTGAAAGGTATTTTCTAACTTGGGTTGACTGATTATATAAAGAACCCCACCACACCCACTTTCTTCTCTCTGCTCTCTAGCTGTGGATGTGATATACCCTGCACTGGATTCCCTGCCACAATAAAACACACTTTAAATTCTAATCCATCTTGTGTTTCACGCGTTGCTTTAGTTGAGGATCCTTATCACATCACTTCTTTATCACATCGATAAAAAAAGCAACATAGGAATATTACACTGATTGATATATTATGTAATATGATGCCTCCACTTGGATTCAAGGTATGTTCTCTGAACAATATCCTTTTAGACATTTCCTGTTAACCTGTAAAGGTTTATGGGATTGTTTTGGCTCTGTAATACAATTCTGTGAAATAATAAGCCTTCTGATAAGATATGTGTGTGTGTATGTGTGTGTGTGTGTGCGTGTGTGTGTGTGTATGTGTGCGTGTATGTGTGTGTGTGTGTATGTGTGCGTGTGTGTATGTGTGTGTGTGTATGTGTGTGTGTGTGTGTGTGTGTGTGTGTGTGTGGTGTGAAATGTAGAAGTCAGTTGAATTCCTAGATCACCATCATGCTGTACCACATATTTCAGATCTGCAGTCTCACTAAACCCAACATTCACCGTTTAGCTAATTTGACTGGACAGATACAATCAGGAAGTGCATGTTCCTGTTGCTTTTACAGGAGAAACTTTTCTATTGAGCTACTCCTGCCAACCCCTCTGATTACATAGTTTATCATTTAATAGAACTTTAAATAGAACTATTGTCATGATCATCATATTGTAGCCGGGCTTCCTTTGCTCAAACTTTGTGCGAACAAAACAACCATGTAAAATTGATGACTGTGGACCTTTTTATAGTCCTGCTGTACTTTCATGTCATGTAACTTCCTGTGTCCAGAATAGCTCCTATCAGCATGGGTAGGTCCTGCTGAGGCATGGTGGATGTTCAAGGATGGAACAATTAAAAATACCCCTTAACTCTTCCTTTAGATTTTATCAGTCTTCTTTTAACTTCTCTATCAGTCCCTTGCAAATATGAGCCTGTCTTGATCAAAACCATTCCTCTCTATTTAGTTTTCTGTCGAAGAAATAGATGAGGTCACATTGTACTCGGGTACTGTCCTCTGGATGGAGAGCATCCAACTCCTCTTGGCTGTCTGCATATTTCAGCTGTGGTAAAAATCTCACTGGCTATTTTCCAGAATCTCAAAGTACTCGGGCAGACTTTTCACTTTCAGCATACGAAAAAGTCAGATTTGATTGACAAGGTATTTAGAATTTTACATTAAAATTCTTTACCATGTCTCCCTCAGAGGCCACTCTATCCTGTCCTCCACAGACATCTTTTTTATATCTTTTTGATGTCACAAAAGCATTCAGAACCAAACAGATGATAGGGAGAACAATCCTCTGGAGGCCTTGCTGGCTAAGGTGAATCTGTGCAAACTTTAGCAATTCTCTTTCTAGGCCAAAGGAAAAAAAGTCTAACCCCCAAAAGGTATTAGGAATATCACTCCAAGTCAATGAGAACAAGTGGTTTGATTATGAGATAAGGTCAGGCACAATGCCATCTAGTGGTCCATTGCTAATAATTAAAACAATTTTATGATTAATTTTACTTAGTCAAGATAAGCTTCCATGTACTTCTAGATGCTCTCTCCTGACTCACCTACCCTCTAGTGAATAATTGTGTTTACAGGGACATCCAAGTCTTGATGGGGGAGAATTCCGAGTCTCAAAAAATTATCACAAATTAAGAAGGAAATAATATTTGAGGGAGGGGCATAGACAAATACTGGAATAAAAATAAACCTAATACTAGAAAGAGTTAAGTATGAATCAGGGCAAAGAAATGGCTAATGGATAAGACCTCTTGGTGCTCTTTAAGAGGACCTGGACTAAATTCTCAAAAACATACAGAGTGGCTCAAAATTGTCTGAGTCCAACAACAATGCCAACCAACCAGAGCTTCCAGGGACTAAAACACTACCCAAAGACTATACATGGACTGACCCTGGACTCTGACCTCATAGGTAGCAATGAATATCCTAGTAAGAGCACCAGTGGAAGGGGAAGCCCTGGGTCCTGCTAAGAGTGAACCCCTAGTGAACGTGATTGTTGGCGGGGAGGGCGGTAATGGGGGGAGGATGGGGAGGGAAACATCCATATGGAAGGGGAGGGGTAAGGGCTGGGGGGGATGTTGGCCCGGAAACCAGGAAAGGGAACAACTTTCGAAATGTAAATAAGAAATACTCAAGTTAATAAATAAAAAAAAAAACGAAAAAAAATAAAAAAAAAATTGTCTGAGTCCAGTTCCAGGGTATCCTATACCTTCTTCTGGTGTCTGTGCGTAATGCACACATGTGAGGGCATATACATAGATGCAGTCAGTACACTAATACACCTAAAATAAAAAAATAAATGATTCATAGAAATAGTTCAATTTTTATATTTTTAGAAGAAATATTTGTTTGTTTGTTTTCTGTGTATCTATGACTCCAAGTTTTGGGTGCTTTATTTCTAAAAAGAGTTAGCAATCATAAATTTAAATTTTACTGGGTGACAATACTGTACTCAATATTTGAAGCTAACTTAAAGCCCCACTGAACAGATAACTAGTATTTATGCAACAATATCTTATAAACATTGCTCAGGAAGTAGCTGCTAATTTCTGAAAGTTTAAATATTCATTTCCAGACGAAAGTAATTTTTCAGGGAAATCATTGCACATAATTGTAGCATGTACGTTTTGGGCCTCATTGTTTTAATATTTTCTTTTGGAGACAGAATAAGTAATTTAGAACTTCTTAAGCCTCTTCTGTATCATTTAGAAAATGTTGCCCTATGCTGAAAACATGTTCATGCCCATGACTTTGTCTCAATAATTTTAATGTTTTTCACATAGAAAGCTGTTACATCTAAGTTACAATTTTAAACATCATTATAAGTGAGAAATGTCAAATGATGCATTTTAGGTTTAAAGACATTAAATATGAAAAGAAAAATCTGATCATTTACTTTTCTTATATTTAAATATTACTGACATTGTCAAGTCTTTTATTTTTCAATTTTCAATCTCATTCAATACACCAATTTTATAGTAACTGGAAATACTATGTGCATCTGTGTGTATTGCCTGTCACATTGGAATGTCAGACACCGTGATCAATATCTGTTTCATTAGTCATTTTTATGGGTCACACTAAGTTAGGCCAGCTATTAACTGTTGGTATTTATTGCATAGTTGTTTAAAAGAAGGAATTACCACAAATTTCAACTCAATTATGAACTGCAACAAAGGACTGCTTTTGACTGTAGCCAAATTTAAAAACCAATGAAATAAAACCTGATTGTAAATGGTGATTGCTTGGCTTAGAAAATACCTGGAAATATAAAATAAAAATAGGTGGTAAGTGGCTGATAACAGTGAGTCTACATGTGTTAACATTTTATAGTGTTCTATTCTCAGAAGGTTCATTCGTATTTACTTCCACTTAAATTAAAAGGCATATCAAGCTAATGGAGCCTGATATGAGGCACAATTTATATTGTCAGCATCTTTAGTAAAAAATCCCTTTATAGACTCAGGCTGACTTCCGAGAGTCATTTAGATTAGCAGAAGCTGCCATCCTATTCACTGTTTACCCATGGTTCTTTATCAAGCTTATTTAAGTATTTTCTCATTTCTTACACCTTCTGGAGTTTTATTGTTCTTACTATATAACTGTCTTCCTAAAATTCATGTGTCATCATAGTATGCTATTCATGTCTCTTGCCTTACTTCATTAACTTGTTAAGTTGGCAAGATAGCTATACAATGCGATCAATCTAATTTATAGCTCGAAACCATTTCATTCTCCTCTGACTCTTTTCATGGACTTAGCCCTTTATGAATTCTTGCTCAAATCACTCTTCTACTGGGACAACAGGAAGAATGATGTTTGAAAAGAGGTAAAACTTCCATTTTTGATACTTACCAAATTTCCTTGAATAAGATGTCCAAAATTTATGTTTCTTTATGTTTATAACTATGTGTGTTTGTATTATATATCATTTTTATCATGAGATATTACATTATGAGGAACAAAATATCTACTAATTTAAGTTGATTAGCAGGATGCGATTATCATCATCATCGTAGTCATTTGTCATCACCTTCATCACCATCCTAGGTCCTCAATGAATATTGACTATTGTATCATCCTCTACTTTCTAGGAATCAGTTTTTAAAACTAAACTATGATTTTCATGTAAGATATATATTTAAAAATTAATAGGTATTCAAAAAGTTTCTCAAGATACAAAAGAAATTCAGCAACTTTGAAACAACAATAACAACAAAAATGCACTTTGATGATAATTTCAGAACAAATGTAGTTAACTAAAGTATTTAAATCTATGGAGGGATCATTAACTTGATAAAGAAATGATATTTGGGAAGGTGGTTGTGGTGAGGTAAAGAATATATGCCTGGCTGTATGTTAAACTCCAATGATTTGTACAAAACTATTTCTGAAAAATAATAAAAATAGTTTAGATGTGGAAGCAAGTTATAGGGAGATACTTTTCATCTGTGAGATAAACTATTGATTATCGAATAAATTAAGGACGATATAACATGCCTGTGATGATATCATAGCTCTTCTTAGGATGGTATATTTCCATTATTGTTTTGGTGAAAGGAACCAAGATTACCATATAAGCTAATATTCACAATTATCTCAGGATATACAGAATAATTTTAAATAATGATCTATAGCACTGAAGTGTGATTTTGGAATAAACACGCTCTAGAGTTTTAAAGTCCATCACAATTGATAATGAGCTAATGACATTCTCAAAGATGAATGAAAAAAATGTAGCCTATAAAATATTAATGATAGTGTTACTTATAGTTTTCTAAATCAGAAAACCAAATTCAGTTAGTTCAGGGAATTGACTCATGTGCTAGTTAGTTATTTCGACCACTTGTTATTAGTTATAGTGTTTTGGGAAGGGGAGACCTTAACTGAAGATTGCTTCCATAAGATTACCTTTATGCAAGTCTGTGAGAGCATTTTCTTGGTTAATGATTGATGTATAGTGTCCAGCTGCTATGAACCTCTGTTCAGTTGGTTTCAGGTAGTATAAGTAGTTAAGATAAGGAAACCAGAGGGAGCAAGTCAGTAAGCAACCTCCCTCCATGACCTCTTCAATTCCTACCTGTGTCCCCGCCTTGGGTTCCTGCTACAGTGTCCCTAAATAACAGACTGTGATTAGGAAGTGTACACAGAAATAATTTTCCCCCAAGTTTCTTTTTAGTTATAAAAAAGAGTGAATATGATTTTGACAAGATATACAGAAACATTCATTTTTAAAAAAATTCTAAATGCTGTTGAATAATGAGTAATGTTTCAGTGAAGCATCAGACTATCTCCAAAAAACGGACGAATTCCCTTTCTTTGTTGGATTCAGTTCAAAGATCTGAAGATGCTGTGGGTATATGTTGTAATATCTGGTGAATAATCACAGTTATTATTATAGTCTCAAATTTATTGACACAATTTAGTCAAATAGGTAAAACATGACTCAATTCATGTACAAAACCATCACCTTATAAGTATTGTATATTTTAATCTATGTTTCTCTCAAAGACATGGTGTCACCTGTTTTTGATCTGGGGATATACTGTGTATTAGAAACTAGTGAATTAGTTCCTGGGAGCTCCGGGGGGGGGGGGCTGGTTGGTTGATTTTGTTGTTCTTCCTATGGGTTTGCAAACCTCTTCAGCTCCTTCAGTTCTTTCTCTAACTCCTCCATTGGGGTCTCCATGCTCAGTCCAATGGTTAGCTGCAAGCATACTTATCTGTATCAGTAAGGATTTGGAAGTGCTTCTCAGGGGACACTGGTAAAAAAGCCCTTAGTCATGTGAATGCTCATTTCCCCAACGTAGGGAAATGCCAGGGCGTTGAGGTGGGAATAGGTGGATGGAAGTGGTAGCGTCCTCATAGAAGCAGGGAGATGGGGGGGAGGGGGTAACATTTAAACTGTAAAAACATAAAATATCCAAGAAAAAAAGAAACTAGTGAAAGTATTCCTTTCCCACACCACATTCATGGATAGTACAATATAATCTTCAAATTGGTAAACTGTGGTTCTAACAATATGAGATTAGTTGACATATGCCTAACAGGACTTTTGTTCCTCTAAGTTTCCTGAAAATCAGTTGTAAACATATTCCAGAACTACAATGAGAAGCTATCTTCCCTCTGAGCTCTTCTTTATTTTCCTGCTTAGCTAGACTGAAATTCAGTATGGAGTTCATATCATGAACAAAAATATTGAATAGACCACCATATGTTCTACATTTATTAATTGCTTGGTAATATACTTACTATCATCCAATAATATAAGAAATAACATGAAATATAGCTTTTGGCAATAAAAGTGAGAAATGAAAGTTCACATTTAAACACTCAATTTTCTTCTGTTTTGATACTGAAATGATTCATTATAACTCAGTGTTAATAGATGTCACATGCTCATGAACGCCCTGTGCCTTTTCATTAGTAGTGCATCTGTTTAAGAGAAGAGTAACAGAATTTTCATACATAAGATATTTAGAGGGAAAATAAAAGATAAAACTCGTGACCTTTAACTCTGACTCTTGTGACAAATGTAATTTCTTTTTTTTTATTAAAAATATCTTCTATACTTCATTTCCAATTCCAAACAAACTGTAGTTTAAGACATTAAGATCTTGTTTTAGGCAAACTGCAGATTTTTGGTGACTTCCTGAAAGTGTCTGTCTATCTTACAAAGTATAACCATTTTGGGACTCTGTAATTCAGGATTCTTATGTAGCCCATGTAGTAGCACAATAGCATATCACCAGGTAGATGACAAAGGATGCAGGTGCTACCGTATTCAAACTCATGACATTGTGCCTGCAACAATGATGAGCACAAGTGGCCTGAGGTTCATAATAAACGTTTTTCACGAAAAAACACCACTGAACGTCATGGTGGCAGAGAACTGTTCTGTTACCATGGTATTTGGAGGTGGATCAGGAGATCAAGGTCATCCTTGGCTGAATGGAAATTACCTTTTAAAAGTATAAGATACAGTTGGTGAGGTGAGAGAATGATGGAGGCTAAAGGTGAATAAGAAATAATCAGTTTGATTATTTGAGATTGTTTTTGAAAAAAATAAGTTAGTTTAAAATGATGAAAATATTGTCATTTCCTTTTAAAACCTCATTAGATTACAAGGCAAATGGTTTATCCAAAGGAGTGAAAAGGCATAACTAAGTATCCTCAAAATAAATCTACTCAATTAAATATGCAATAATTTCATGTGTATTGGTATCATCAAATACAAATGATTCCGATATCAATAGTTTTAGTCACCTGTGACCTATGAATCACAATAGCCAGCTCAACAAAAATACTCCTAAGGACCCAATGATGATACACATATTTTAGCAACATCTAAAAGTTCTTTCACATTGGACTTAAGGTTCACCCAACAGGAGGCAGATCATGCCTGAAACAGGAATTCTAGCCTATTACTGGAATCAGGGGCACCAGTGATGTCTTGGATTTTACGAAATAACCTAATACCATCCCTATGTGAGAACAGCATAATTCCTAACTGTATTCTACATATTTATCCTTAAAGCACTCACACAGAAATATACTTCTCACCCCTCATCAAGGAAGTTTCTCTGAAGCTAAGGAAAGCCATCAAAGGAAAAGAACCTACAACTCATTAAAATATAGAAAATTGAGTGTGGAACCCAACCTCAACATCTACCACCAAACTCCTACACAGAAGGCTCAGAATACATAGCAGAAAAGGGGGAAGAAAGAAGAATAGCCATAGACATTCAAGGTATGATGTGTTATTTTGTGTCCTAGATATAGCTATCTCCTGAGAGGCTCAGGCCGAGCATGACAAGTACAGAGGAGAATACTAGCAGCACACCATTGAACTGAGAAAGTGGACGCCAATGGAGGAGTTAGAGAAAGGATTGAAGGAGCTGAAGGGTCCTTGCACCCCCTATAAGAACAACAATATCAATCAACCAGAGCTCCTAGGGACCAAAACACTACACAAAGACTACAGAAGGACAGACAGAGGGCTCCAGCTGCATATGTAGCAGATTATGATCTTGTTGTGCGCCATTGGGAGGAGAAGACCTTGGTCCTTCCAAGGCTGAACGCTCCTCAGGGTAGGGGAATATAAGGGCAGAGAGGTGGGAAGGGGGCTGTTTGGGGAATGGGAACACCAATATAAAAGAATGAGAGGGGATGGGATAGGGGTTTTATGGATGGGAAACTGGGAAAGGGAATAACATTTGAAATGTAAAGAAAAATATCCAATGAAAAAAACTTAAGAAAGAAATGACTACCCATTGCTATCTATGAAAATGATCAAAACAATGACAAGACCAATAAATATTCTATCATGGAAAGAGGATCTCTTACAGGGCCCTGTGCCTAGATAAAGAATATAGACACTTAGCAACTGCTGAGAGGAGACAGAAGTAGGGGAGAGAGGGGGAAGAAGGGTATAAAGGAAAGAGAAAAGGGGGAAGAAGGAGGAAAGGGAACAGGATAAGTCCATTTGGTTATCAAATACCAAGTGGTTAGTCCTGAAATCCTGTACATTCAAGTAAAGGTAGAACTCAGTCAACACCTCTTAAAAATCTACCAGATGAAATAAATAAACTCTAAAATTCTTTAAATTTTTTACCAAACACAGGAAGGAAGGGGAGAGCCAGATACAGCACATTGCTTGGCTGCTGAACGGACTTGAATTACTATAATCTTCTCCCCAAATACCATTAGTGTATTTCCAGTGGGACGCAACCTAATATTACTTCTTATTTCTTTTTTAATTACCTTTTTTCTTCTTAAATTTCTAATGAAATTATTTTGCATTTACATATCTTTAATGATGCCTCAATCACCCGTCATGAATATAAGCAATTTAGCAACTTTTATACAGCATACCCAGATGTGCACTGTTTATGAATGCTGATGTTTATTATATAATTGACTAATTAAATCAGGTTTTGGACTGAATTAGTTAAGTATGCTCCACAGACTCCATTTTTATTCCACTACAATTTTGGAAGTCCTCTGTGTTTCTTACTGTAAAACTCTGAGTAAAAGATCCTTGTCTTTTTATGCAAAAGTTTCAAACTAACAATTGTACAAATGAATTTCTTCTACTTGACTAGAATACTTCATGTACATAATGCACACCCATTAGACTTTTCAACACACCTGGGTGGTATAAAGAATTCATTCTGAGAAGAATTTTATGTTGCTCTATCCAAGCCATGATACTATAGAGCAGTGGTTCTCAACTTTCCTATGCTGGGACGCTTTAATATAGTTTCTCATGTTGTAGTGACCCCTACCATAAAATTATATCAATGCTAATTGGACTATAATTTTTATGTTATAAATCATAATATAAATACATGATATACAGGGTATCTCATATGTGACCCCAAAGGGGTCAGGACCCAAAGATTTTAAACCACTGCTGTAGATTCTCAATAAGGAATAAATCAAGGTCATATCTTAATCTTAAATATAGCTGATAATGTGGCAATAACTGTTATTATAAGATTTTGTCTAGAAATTATAGATCTTTGTAAAATAACCAACTTAAATTTTCCAGTGTCTAAGCTCCTGGTTTTAATGTTGTTCTGCATGACATCATCCCATATTAATGGGAATTTGTATCGCTTGGCTAAATATTTCCATATTTAAACAGATTTAATTATCTAATACACAGATGATTTTCTAAACAGTTCACATTGAGTTTTCTGAATAAATGCTACAAATGAACTATATTTATGCAATGATTGAAACATTTAACTGTGCAAATCCGTGTAATGTGAAAGAAAATCTGAAATGAAGGCCATAAGTTTTTAAAATATTCTCTAATTTTACTGATTGTAAAAGTGACATCAATATACAACCTACACATTCCCTGTCACTTGATAATAGTCAATGAGATATTTAACTAATCAGTTAGGACAGTAGTAGAGACTAATTGATTCTTCAGTGTCATGCAAAACAATTAGCCTCAAAGCTAGAATTTACATATGAAGAATAGCATGCTGCACTGTTTCTCCGTGCCTGAGTTACATCACTAAGTATGTTTCTTCAAGTCTCATCTATTTACCTGTAAGTTTAATAATTTCATTTTCACAGAATTATATAACCACATTTTTTATTGTCAATTCATTAGTTGGTGAACATCTAAGCTGATTTTATTTCCTAGCTAACACAATAGAACAGTCTGAATCCAAACTCATGTCAGTTTTCTGAGTAGAATACTAAGTTTAATACTGTTATTAAGTTATTAAGCACTCCTCCATGTTGGTGGGATTACAAACTGGTAAAAACCACTCTGAAAATCAGTCTAGAGCTTCGTTCCTCAGAAAACTGAACATGAGGACCCAGCTATACTACTCCTTGGCATATACCCAAAAGATGCTCCAACATATAACAAAGACACTTGCTCCACTATGTTCCTAGCAGCCTTATTTATAATAGCCAGAAGCTGGAAAGAACCCAGATAGCCTTCAACAGAGGAATGGATACAGAAAATGTGGTACATCTACACAATGGAATACTATCCAGCTATTAAAAAAGTGACTTCATGAAACTCACAGGCAAGTGAATGGAAATAGAAAATATCATCCTGAGTGAAGTAACCCAATCACAAAAAAACACACACGGTATACACTCACTGATCAATGGATACTAGCCCCAGAGCTCAGATTACCCAACATACAATCCGCAGGCCAGATGAAGCTCAAGAAGAAAGATGACTAAAACATTCATGCTTCAGTCCTTCTTAAAGGGGGGAGCAAAGATATTTATAGGAGGAGATATGGAGACAGTGTTTGGAGCAGAGACTGAAGGAATGGCCACTCAGAGTCTGCCCCATCTGGGGATCCATCCTGTATAACTAGAGTCACCAAACCAGAAAAATTGCTGATGCCGAGAAGTGCATGCTGGCAGGAGCCTGATATAGCTGTCTCCTGAAAGGTTCAGTCAGAGCATGTCAAATACAGAGGTGAATGATAGCATCAAACCATTGAACTGAGAACCGGGTTTTCATTGGAGGAATTAGAGAAAGGATTGAAGGAGCTGAAGGGGTTTGCAACCCCATAAGGACAATACCAACAAATCAGAGCTCCCAGGGACAAAACCATCATCCAAAGAGTACACATGGACAGACTCATGGCTCCAGCTGCACATGTAGCAGAGGATGGCCTTGTTGGGCATCAATGAGAGGAGAAGCCTTTTGTCCTGCCAAGGCTGAATCCCCCCGTGTAGGGGAATGTCAGGGCAGGGAGATGAGAAGAGGTGGGTGGATGGGTTGTTGAACACCCTCATAGAAGAAGAAGGAGTGGGGGTGGGAAGGGGATTTATGGATGGGAAACCAGGAAAGGGAATAACATTTGAAATGTAAATTTTAAAAATCCAATAAAAATTTATTTATTCACCTTACCATGCAATATCATCCCATCCTCCCCTCTCAGTACCTGCTCACACAAGTGCTCTCCACATCCCACCTTCCTTTTCCCTTTTTTGAGAAAAAGAAGCTCCCCTCTGGGTGTTACCTCCCAAACACCCTCATCTCCCACTCCAATCCACTGCCCCCCACACCCGACACACACACACACACACACACACACACATTAAATTGCTGCAGGACAGGGTGCATCCTCGCAAGATTGTTCATCAACTCACTAGAAGCTGAAAAAACATTTGACAAAATCCAATGCTCCTTCATAATAAAATTCTTGAAGAGAGTAGGATACAAGGCACATAAGTAAATGCAATAAGGCAATATACAGCAAGCCAATAGCCAATATCAAATTAAATGAAGAGAAATTGAAAGCATTTCCAGTTAAAGCTGGGACAAGACAGGGCTATCCATTCTCCCCATACCTCTTCAATATAGTACTAGCAGTTCTAGTTAGAGCAATAAGACAACTAAAGGAGATCAAGAGATACAGTCAAAGAAATCAGTCATGATATCACTGTTTGCAGATGGTATTATAGTATACATAATTGACCCCCAAAAATATACCAGAGAACTACTACAGCTGGTAAACACCTTCAGCAAAGCGGCTGAATAGAAAATTAACTCAAAGAAATCAGTCCTTCTCTACGCAAGTGATAAATGGGCTGAGAAAGAAGTTGGGAAACAGTACCCTTCACGATAGCCACAAATAACTAAACTTCTTAATCAACATTTAAACCCCTTTAATACTTCTGATAGAAAGCATCTATGAGAATCTCTAGAGGGGGAGGATTATTTTTACTAGTACTTTCTTTTCATGTTCTAATTTGTTTAGTCAATTCATTCAGTATTATATCTAAGCTTCTCTCTCATATACTTTTAAAATATCATGCTTCATTCCTTCATACATTGTTACCAATTGCCAACTCTAAGAATATTCTCTGTAACAGTTATGTCAGACCATCAGCACGGACAGATCAGTAACTGTAATAGGTTTGCATTTAAGTCTTTCCACTGTTTCTCAAATTTAATCCCTGTGGATAAATGAAAAGACTATATCAATTACCAGCTTGTATTAACTAATCTATACAACTTCCATCCACTAATAAACTTATACCCTCATAGCATAATCTAAAGAGTGTTAATATGCACATAAAATTCTCCACGAAACCACATTAACTAAAAACTATTTCGTTTTTATCTGAGGTTAGACAAAACAATCTTTTACAAAATAGTTCTAGAATATCCCAAACCATATAAAAATATATAAGATAAATGTCCGTATCTTTGTTTTATTGAATTTCATTCTGGGGTTTGGGATTTTTCTGTAAATTGAAAGAAATGAGATTATGTTTTTTTTGTGTGTGCACATGCATGTGTATGTATGTGCATGTGTGTCTTTAAAATCCTAACAAAAATCTATTCTTTTAATTTTTGAGATTATGATATGTATACATTTTCCACTTTCTCTTCATCCCTTCAAACCCTTCTATATGCCCTCCTTGCTCTCTTTCAAATTCATGGCTTTATTTTTATTGTTACTACATGCATATATAATATTAACATATGTGTTCATAAACATAACACCCTGCTATTTCTACATAATGATGTGCATGTTTTTTGGGCTGAACATTTTGCACTAGAACACCCGTTCTTGTGTTTTCCCTTGGGAAGGCCATCTCTTCTATCCCTAGATTTCCTCAGTTGCCTACTGTTCTTTGAGTGAGGTTAAGACATCATGATCTTGCCTTATCCCAGTTTGGCATGCTGATTGGTATCTTCTTTGTTTAGCTTGTATTTGGACAGCTAACATGGCACAATCCTTGTGGTAATTATTCAAACATACATCCAATTTTTCAACTTACAGTTTCATTAAAACGTAAGGGGAAATGATGTATATTATTATTCATTACAAAATAAAGGTGACTCAAAATAGCCAAAGAGATTAAGAGAATAATTTTTTTAAAAAAATTAAAAATTAAAAAAAACCTTTGTGATTCAAGGATAGTGCAGAAATTTTGTCTAATAGAGTAAACGATACTCTATTAGTATCATTGTAAAAATACCGATAGGATATGCATTTACCTGATCTATGTTTAACACCAAGAGCTCTTAGAAGCACAGTTGCTTGTGGTAGTCATAATTAGTAGGAAGATAACCAACTGTTACAAGCTGTAAAGTAACTACAAGGCTCTTGTACTCTTGTGCTTATTAACAATGAACTTCTCACTGCATGGAAACAAATGATATTAAAAATTATGTTTAACTCAAAGTTTATACTCAAGAATAAAGAAAAATAAATGAATCATAATGAATGAAAAAAAAATCAGCTACCAGAGGGACTTTTAGAAAGCCCTATGAGTGATGGCACCGAGCTAGGGCAGGAAAAACTCCTGGACCATAGAGTAAATAAATATACATCAGGAACGGTAAAGCACTTCCCTTGTCCAAACTTCTACCACGTGATGCCATGGGGCTTGCTTTAGGGCAGGCTTCATCAACAGGATTAAAGTAAGGATTCAATTTCATTTTAATTATATCTAATCCCAGAATAGTAGGAAAATTGCAAAAGCAGTCCTGAGGTGAACAGACAGCACTGATATTAGCTTCATGGTTAACTGAAGCAGAGACAAGCTCACTAATTAGTGGAGGCAAAAAGAATAATTTCCCATCTCATTTAATTGAACTTTTAAAACTGAGAATAGAGCAATTACTTAATTAGATTAGTTTTATTAGTCTTTCTTATATGATTTCAAATGCAATTGTTTGCTAACTATACCTAGGGATTAAGTTCTATTTTGTAAATTTATGAATGTATATGTATTTTCATACTTAGGAAGTGAATTCTTCAATGCTCTAGCTAAATACCAAGCATAGATAAGAAAAAGCTTATGAAGGCTTCTATCACAATAAGAGGCTGACATCACTTCATGATTCTTATTACTTTTACCTAAACATTCTACCACTAGCCTTTCTACTTCGGGATTGGAGTTAGAAAAATAATTCTCCCTCTTCTGGTGGAACATATAATGCTATTTCCCATTACAGAGACCTGATATTAGTCCATAAATTGTAAAAGAAACAGTCTCAGAATGTGTTTACTGATATTTTGTTAAAATAATGAGACAATAGACTATTTCAAAACTAAACAACTCTTCTAGTATACAAGACCATGAAATCTAGTCAGTTATTATTCTTTAACATTTTGTACAAGTAATTCTTATAATTTTCTAGGAGTTAGTGGATATTTCTGTCTATGTGTGGCTAATATTTCTGTGAGTATAAAGATTTGTGTGCATGAGCATGTATGTGCTTGTGCATTAGTCTGTGTATGTACATTTATGTGATGCTACTAAAATTTTGGTTTAAATATATTATATAATTGATATTGCTGGCTAAGATAACATAAATCTTGAAAATCAGAACTTGAATATATATATGTATATGTATAATTTGTTTCTTTGAATGCTATTTTTTGTATCTCTTGTCAGTCATTTTATAGCTTTTCATTGATTCTTTGTGAATTTCACATCATGTACGTAATCCCACTCATCTTCCTATCTCTCCATATCCACCTATAGATACCTCTCTTTCTTCTTCTTCCTTCATTTTTTATCTACTACTATAACTTTAGACATATACATTTTATCTGTGTTGTCTATTAATCACTACTCAGATACTTTGCACTGACTCCATTTCAGCACTGAATTTGCTATATGTAGGATAAGAAATTACTTTCTACCGTCAAAACTGCAATGGCTACTTTGTGGTCATGTCTACCTTTATGTGTTATATAGTCAAGGCTGTAGTGTCTGCTTGCTTCATCTTTCTCTGATTAAACACCATGATGAAAGTAACTAGGAGAGGAAGAGGCTTTGGAGAAATGCTGTTTCCAGGTTTAGTCATTATCCAACTTGGACCCACTTGCTCAACATTGGCTCCTTCTACTGTGGATTGGGCACTTTTATATGAGTCATTAATAGAGAAAATGCCCAACACACTGGCCTATAGGCTTAGTTTATGGAAATATTTTCTCAGTTAGTATCCTCTTTTCTTTGAAATTTCTAGATTTGTGTCAAGTTGACTAAAATCAACTAATAAAAGTATGTCCCTGTAAACTTGACACTATTTCCTTCTTATTAAAACATAACCCTTCCATCCTGATGTATCTACAAGATCTCATATTGATACTATATATTACAATATAATACATTATCTAACTTTTAAATGTCCCACACAATTTTAAGCACTTTGAAAATTTAGCCTCTATAAAAGTTTTAGGGTTTCCAGTTGCACATAATCATATTTAAGCTATTTGCATTTTTCAAGCAGTTACCTTGTTTCAACAGTATAAGTATGTCCACAATGAACCCTGGGCATGTTGGAGAGAGATTTCCCCGAGGCCACGTTCTGAATGGGTTCAGTTATCTCAAGAGCTTCTATCCGCGGACACTTGGTTATTTACTGAAGACAGCAAAGTGGGGTTAACTAACAGCGTTCTGTGAAATCAGAAATGGACGACTTAAACTTAGCTCAATCACAATTCTGATTTCAGTTTGCACAAGTCATCTGATAATCTTGGGTTTTGATTCAATATAAAAATAGAAGATAAATTATTACCCATATCTACATGTAACTAGAAGATGAAAATAATTTTATAATATATATGTTAATGTTCCAGACAGGTAGAATGGGAGAGGTAATATCAAATCATTTAATGTATATGTGTTTAGAGGCTACATTTGGTAGATATAAGGCAGAAAACATACTTAATTGTGTTGTGGGTGGCATTTCTTAGATTGGGAAAATCCAGGCTGGATGTTAAAGGTCCTAATATGTAATCTAGTTTTAAGAATAGTTTGCCTGTGATTCTGAATAAATATCCTTTCCTACATAATTACAATGGCAATTAGATTTCATGTGGATTGAGTGATGGATCTTAAGTAAGAGTTCTTTGACAAAAGTACAATTGGAAAGATTAAAGATGATATGAATACTGCCTCTATAAAATACATAGATTGTGCCAAGAAATATTTTCAAATGAAATATTTTTATTATATAGAATAATGTGTGTGGGCATTATATTGAATTTCTACTAATTATGAATGTATCCATGAGCTAAAAAATAAACTATAACTGCTGACTGATAAAAGAAATTCTAGCTCATTCTATATTATGGAATTCAGTATTAATTTTTATTTCTTAACATCGTGTCACAAACCATAGACTTTTAAGAATTGCTCTTTTTTTCCTTCTTTCCTACTTATTTCAATGTGAAGAAAAATATATATTGAAATCCTCTTTACTGTCAAGAACTGTTTCAGTGTATTCAAAAGCCCTGCTCGTAACAATAGACACCTTCATGTCAAAATTACCTTTATTGAAATATTTCCTCTCTCTTCTTTGACTCAAAACCATGTTTTACAATAGCGACACTGTGCCTACATTAAGCAAAAACTTCTAGAAGTAGAAGTGAATAGCTTAATATGCTTTGTGGCAAAGTTCACACTTTCTCGAACCTTAGAAATGTCACCTTCTCTTGCAGCTTTCAAAAAGTGTCTCTTTACTTGGAATATAACAAAGCTTCAGAGGTTCTGGGGTCAGCCTCCAGGCTGCTATAATTGGAGGGTGGATATCTTCTTAGTCATAATAGTGCTGAAAATAGAATAGAAAGAAGCCAGATGGTCGTGACTGGATGCTCAAAGAGAAGGGTTATGTGTTAATAAGTCCTTGGTGATGGATTAGATATAAAATTATTCAATGTAGAAATATAATTCTATTTAAAGTGCACCTATGAAAGCTATGAATAACTTTAGGTTTATTTACCCCAAGTACTTTGAGATGAATCCAGAAGCTTAAGTTTAGAAATGCCAATAAATTAATGCCAGGGAAAACCTGAGGGAAGAGCATTTCCAATTCTTCCTGCCATATGAATTAGTGCACAGTACCATGTAGCCTTTAGAATACATGCTACAGCAGCCTCCCAGAGATTCACATCTATTTGCATCAAGCATGATCTTTTTCATTTCTGATAAAGTACAGAATGAAGCATTCATGAAAATTTTACTACATATGAAATTATTAAACTGCATGTTTTTTTAACAAAACCTTAACTGGAAGAAAACTGTCAGAGACACCAATGAGAAAGTGACACACATTACAGGAAGAGAGAAATTTCACAGCTCCAAAAGTATGCAGAGTGTGACTTTCTCTCCCCCTTCATTGTGCTAGCAGTGAGAAGACAACGGCGAGGGAGAAGAACAGTTCTATACAGGGCTCTGCAGAATACTTTGATCACAGACAGATATTTCTTACGTCTGATTTGCTGTCAAGTTTTTACATCGTGTTACATAAGAGATTAAAATTAATGTAAATGTTGCAGTACAGACTAGTGATTTCAATGCCATATATTGAGAATTTAATTTTGTTCAAGAGCAAAAATAATAAATTAACATGGGGAGTCAGATTGGGCCAAGTAACCATTATTCTACTGCCAAACTGGGGGTAAATTATTCACAGATACTTATGTTAGGAATAAGAGAAAGGTGCCCAAATACATGGGGCTCTATTTTCTTGATTTTAAAGACATACTGTATTGAGTGCACAACACTAGGACAGCTATTTCACAGCCTCTCCCTGACAAGGCTCAGGGAGCAACATGGAAGGGAGGTTCAGGAAGATTAACTGTAAAAGCCACAGGTTGGAGAAGAGAGCTGGGAAATAATGATTTCTTTCATTTTTATGAAAGCAGTCTGTAATGTGAACAGTTGCTGTGTCTGTGGGGAGAAGATCACGGAAGCACCTTGTCATTTGCTCTTCCTTCGTGTGTTGCTACTTGTTTTCTCTGATACACATCTGAAGCTGGCTGAGCATGGCTGGGAACATGTGCTCTACTTTCCTGCCTCTCAAGAGGCAAAGATGAAAGGCTAAGGTTGAAGGATCACTGAAGTCCAATACTTTGAAACCAGCCTTGGCAACAGAGTAAGATCTCATTTCAAAAAACAAAAACAAAACAAAACAAAACAAAACAAAAAGTACTCATGCAACCTTTATCTGTACAACTCGGCATGATAACTTTTGCTATATTTAGTGTACATAAATTCTTTTGTATTTCCTAGTTATTAATTTATTTTATTTGTATGAAGCAAAATCCATATAAACATATAAAAACATTTATAATAAATAAAATATCTTAATTATAAATTGTATTTGATAATATAAATGTTACTAAATGTTAAATCAAAGCTTACAAATTGGCTATATCTAATATTTCAATTATTAGAAGAGATTTTAGACACAATCTGATATTATGTATCATTTCAAAAGGAAAGTATGTATTCAAAAAATGTCTTTTCTGCCAGAGATGAGGAAAGAGGCCTACAATAATGTATTCTAACGACATCAGAACGTTAACAGTCATTATGTGATCATGTAGCACCAGCAACCATATCTCCTGGCCATCACACATTGTGACTGTCTTGTTTATGGACCCAAATTTAGTAAAAATCTTCCACATGCAAGAAGCTATGGAGCACACAAAGTTGTATTAAACCTCTAGGATTTCTCTAGGGTATACTAAATATATTGCTCAATTTCAGCCTTGAGATTAATTGGCTTGGCTGTTACACTCAAGCCAGATTTCATGACCTAAATTGAGTTACTTAAAATCGCAAACAAAGTAGCTATGTTCAACAAGAATTTTTGTGATGAAATACTAAAAGTTACATTACTGACTGAAATTAAAATTTTATAGTAATACCCTAAAGAGTCATAAGTCTGGGAAATGCTGATTGTTGATATGTGTCTACATTAACATAAGAACTCTTTCCTGATAAATTTGAAGAACTAATAAATGGAAGCCTCATTACTTTTATTTATTACAAACATCCAAAGAGTTGATAATTATCCTCTATTTATTACACACACACACACACACATACACACACACACACACTCACACACACACAGATGCATATAAAATTATAAAACTCATCTTCCACACATTTATGCATACTTTAGTAGAGATTTAAAGCAATACCAGGAATCAGGTATCACTACTTTCCTTATTTCTTGTGAGACACTTAAGTCACTTCAATAACTGGTGTTCGCGTTACCTTCATTCTGAATGAGTGTTCTACCTTTGTTTCTTTACATACAAATTTTTATCATGTGCTTGTATTGTACGATATACTATGTCTTTATACATGATAGAAAATTATAGAAGAATTTCTCTCCATAGTGAAGTTTCCAGATATGATGCAGCAAACATAAATATTAACACAGGGAGGTGGAGAGATTGGGAGGAGCCAAGGTGGAAAGTCAGGCTTAATATCACAACTATGCAGATAGTTAATAAAAACTAAATATCTGTGTAAATATAACTGTCTCCCATATTGTACTGTATTATTTTGCCAATTCATAAAATGCTACTTACAATTGTTTCTAGTTGAACAAACTCAAGAAATGAGGGCAATTTTCTTATCCTGATAGAATAAAACAGCCCTCGCATTGTTGAACTTGAAATCACTTTCCTTCTTCTCCCATGCACAGAATCACAGGTTTGCCATTCTATGACTTGGTTCTGCTCCTGCCCTTCACCTTAATGAAATCCTGGTGTGACTCCAACTGCTTTGCAAATGATTTGGAATATCACTTATTGTGTGAACAGATCACCTGGATGCTACTCAGACATAAATAAAGCTGGTGTGATGTCGACAGACTAAGAGAAGTAATGAGCCAAATGGACTTAACGGATATTTATAGAACATTCTATCCTAAAGCAAAAGGATATACCTTCTTCTCAGCTCCTCATGGTACTTTCTCCAAAATTGACCATATAATTGGTCAAAAAACGGGCCTCAACAGGTACAGAAAGATAGAAATAATCCCATGCGTGCTATCGGACCACCACGGCCTAAAACTGGTCTTCAATAACAATAAGGGAAGAATGCCCACATATACGAGGAAATTGAACAATGCTCTACTCAATGATAACCTGGTCAAGGAAGAAATAAAGAAAGAAATTAAAAACTTTTTAGAATTTAATGAAAATGAAGATACAACATACTCAAACTTATGGGACACAATGAAAGCTGTGCTAAGAGGAAAACTCATAGCGCTGAGTGCCTGCAGAAAGAAACAGGAAAGAGCATATGTCAGCAGCTTGACAGCACACCTAAAAGCTCTAGAACAAAAAGAAGCAAATACACCCAGGACGAGTAGAAGGCAGGAAATAATCAAACTCAGAGCTGAAATCAACAAAGTAGAAACAAAAAGGACCATAGAAAGAATCAACAGAACCAAAAGTTGGTTCTTTGAGAAAATCAACAAGATAGATAAACCCTTAGCCAGACTAACGAGAGGACACAGAGAGTGCGTCCAAATTAACAAAATCAGAAATGAAAAGGGAGACATAACTACAGATTCAGAGGAAATTCAAAAAATCATCAGATCTTACTATAAAAACCTATATTCAACAAAATTTGAAAATCTTCAGGAAATGGACAATTTCCTAGACAGATACCAGGTATCAAAGTTAAATCAAGAACAGATAAACCAGATAAACAACCCCATAACTCCTAAGGAAATAGAAGCAGTCATTAAAGGTCTCCCAACCAAAAAGAGCCCAGGTCCAGACGGGTTTAGTGCAGAATTCTATCAAACCTTCATAGAAGACCTCATACCAATATTATCCAAACTATTCCACAAAATTGAAACAGATGGAGCCCTACCGAATTCCTTCTACGAAGCCACAATTACTCTTATACCTAAACCACACAAAGACACAACAAAGAAAGAGAACTTCAGACCAATTTCCCTTATGAATATCGACGCAAAAATACTCAATAAAATTCTGGCAAACCGAATTCAAGAGCACATCAAAACAATCATCCACCATGATCAAGTAGGCTTCATCCCAGGCATGCAGGGATGGTTTAATATACGGAAAACCATCAACGTGATCCATTATATAAACAAACTGAAAGAACAGAACCACATGATCATTTCATTAGATGCTGAGAAAGCATTTGACAAAATTCAACACCCCTTCATGATAAAAGTCCTGGAAAGAATAGGAATTCAAGGCCCATACCTAAACATAGTAAAAGCCATATACAGCAAACCAGTTGCTAACATTAAACTAAATGGAGAGAAACTTGAAGCAATCCCACTAAAATCAGGGACTAGACAAGGCTGCCCACTCTCTCCCTACTTATTCAATATAGTTCTTGAAGTTCTAGCCAGAGCAATCAGACAACAAAAGGAGATCAAGGGGATACAGATCGGAAAAGAAGAGGTCAAAATATCACTATTTGCAGATGACATGATAGTATATTTAAGTGATCCCAAAAGTTCCACCAGAGAACTACTAAAGCTGATAAACAACTTCAGCAAAGTGGCTGGGTATAAAATTAACTCAAATAAATCAGTTGCCTTCCTCTATACAAAAGAGAAACAAGCCGAGAAAGAAATTAGGGAAACGACACCCTTCATAATAGACCCAAATAATATAAAGTACCTCGGTGTGACTTTAACCAAGCAAGTAAAAGATCTGTACAATAAGAACTTCAAGACACTGAGGAAAGAAATTGAAGAAGACCTCAGAAGATGGAAAGATCTCCCATGCTCATGGATTGGCAGGATTAATTTAGTAAAAATGGCC
This sequence comes from Rattus norvegicus, assembly GCF_021556685.1. Classification (NCBI taxonomy): domain Eukaryota; kingdom Metazoa; phylum Chordata; class Mammalia; order Rodentia; family Muridae; genus Rattus; species Rattus norvegicus. The sequence continues at coordinate 160,911,176 of NC_141534.1, read as the reverse complement.
ATTTTACCAAAAGCAATCTACAGATTCAATGCAATCCCCATCAAAATACCAATCCAATTCTTCAAAGAGTTAGACAGAACAATTTGCAAATTCATCTGGAATAACAAAAAACCCAGGATAGCTAAAGCTATCCTCAGCAATGAAAGGACTTCAGGGGGAATCACTATCCCTGAACTCGAGCAGTATTACAGAGCAATAGTGATAAAAACTGCATGGTATTGGTACAGAGACAGACATATAGACCAATGGAATAGAATTGAAGACCCAGAAATGAACCCACACACCTATGGTCACTTGATTTTTGACAAAGGAGCCAAAACCATCCAATGGAAAAAAGATAGCATTTTCAGCAAATGGTGCTGGTTCAACTGGAGGGCAACATGTAGAAGAATGCAGATCGATCCATGCTTATCACCCTGTACAAAGCTTAAGTCCAAGTGGATCAAGGACCTCCACATCAAACCAGACACACTCAAACTAATAGAAGAAAAACTAGGGAAGCATCTGGAACACATGGGCACTGGAAAAAATTTCCTGAACAAAACACCAATGGCTTATGCTCTAAGATCAAGAATCGACAAATGGGATCTCATAAAACTGCAAAGCTTCTGTAAGGCAAAGGACACTGTGGTTAGGACAAAACGGCAACCAACAGATTGGGAAAAGATCTTTACCAATCCTACAACAGATAGAGGACTTATATCCAAAATATACAAAGAACTCAAGAAGTTAGACCGCAGGGAAACAAATAATCCTATTAAAAAATGGGGTTCAGAGCTAAACAAAGAATTCACAGCTGAGGAATGCCGAATGGCTGAGAAACACCTAAAGAAATGTTCAACATCTTTAGTCATAAGGGAAATGCAAATCAAAACAACCCTGAGATTTCACCTCACACCAGTGAAAATGGCTAAGATCAAAAACTCAGGTGACAGCAGATGCTGGTTAGGATGTGGAGAAAGAGGAACACTCCTCCATTGTTGGTGGGATTGCAGACTGGTAAAACCATTCTGAAAATCAGTCTGGAGGTTCCTCAGAAAATTGGACATTGAACTGCTTGAGGATCCAGCTATACCTCTCTTGGGCATATACCCAAAAGATGCCTCAACATATAAAAGAGACACGTGCTCCACTATGTTCATCGCAGCCTTATTTATAATAGCCAGAAAATGGAAAGAACCCAGATGCCCTTCAACAGAGGAATGGATACAGAAAATGTGGTACATCTACACAATGGAATATTACTCAGCTATCAAAAACAACGAGTCTATGAAATTCGTAGGCAAATGGTTGGAACTGGAAAATATCATCCTGAGTGAGCTAACCCAATCACAGAAAGACATACATGGTATGCACTCATTGATAAGTGGCTATTAGCCCAAATTCTTGAATTACCCTAGATCCCTAGAACAAACGAAACTCAGGACGGATGATCAAAATGTGAATGCTTCACTCCTTCTTTAAATGAGGAAAAAGAATACCCTTGGCAGGGAAGGGAGAGGCAAAGATTAAAACAGAGACTGAAGGAACACCCATTCAGAGCCTGCCCCACATGTGGCCCATACATATACAGCCACCCAATTAGACAAGATGGATGAAGCAAAGAAGTGCAGACCGACAGGAGCCGGATGTAGATTGCTCCTGAGAGACACAGCCAGAATACAGCAAATACAGAGGCGAATGCCAGCAGCAAACCACTGAACTGAGAATAGGTCCCCTATTGAAGGAATCAGAGAAAGAACTGGAAGAGCTTGAAGGGGCTCGAGACCCCAAAAGTACAACAATGCCAAGCAACCAGAGCTTCCAGGGACGAAGCCACTACCTAAAGACTATACATCGACTGACCCTGGACTCTGACCCCATAGGTAGCAATGAATATCCTAGTAAGAGCACCAGTGGAAGGGGAAGCCCTGGGTCCTGCTAAGACTGAACCCCCAGTGAACTAGTCTATGGGGGGAGGGCGGCAATGGGGGGAGGGTTGGGAGGGGAACACCCATAAGGAAGGGGAAGGGGGAGGGGGATGTTTGCCCGGAAACCGGGAAAGGGAATAACACTCGAAATGTATATAAGAAATACTCAAGTTAATAAAAAAAAAAAAAAAAAAAGGACCAGAAATCATGGACAGATCTGATCTGAGATGAGACTCCACAGCTACTAAATTCTATTACAGCACATGAATTATCGATCAGAAATGTCTTTCCACCATGCCAAAAATCCTGAAGGGATTTGAGAACCACAGTAGCCCATTCTTGCTCTTTTTTTCTGATATCAATTGCATAGGCAGGAATCTTACTCGAATATTTAAATTGCAAAATGCCTCTGTTATTCATGGATATAGAATATAACTTTAATAAAAATTTGTTAATATTTAAAAATTAATTGAATCCTTACATATTTTTCACCAGATTACAGGACATTCTAACTGATCAGTCAGAAAAGTCATTGTGATCCAAAGTCCTGAATCTCTTTTGTCAAATTACCTGCCTCCGAGCATGTTTCCTGACTTGACAATTCAGCCGCCATTATCAGCAATATTAAAAAAACAATCTTAGGCATTTTATGCTTGACAGCATGTGTGACTGATCCCTGCCAAAAGCTGCTGCCTGTTACTACTTAATGGAACTGGACAAAGGCAGAAGTATGAGGACACAGAGTTAGCACTCGTACTTTGTGAGGCTCAACTCTTGCATTATTTGGAAAGATGCAGTCAGAAAGTTTTTCATTGCTGTGCTTAATGCTGACTCCAGGTAAGCATTGTTCCGAGAGAATAAGTATTCAAAGTTCAGGCACTCTTAGACTTTGGGATCAGCTTTTATCAAAGTCACGGGAACCTCCCTGTACATTTTTTTTCCTTTCTGGCAACATGTAATACATATTTATATACCAAGAAGCTGTATGTGTGAAAATATGGGAATAAAAAATGAAAACTAAAAAAAAAACATAAAATATCCTGTTATTAATGGAAGTAACAAGAACAACAAAATATTAGCCAGCATGAGAATTTTCTACGTGGCTTAGATCTTCCCAGTCTATCAGCAAATGAATCACAACAGAACAATGATAGCCAATTTTAACTTCATAGATTTGATATAATTCTCGCACTAAAGGTGGCCATGATTTAAAAAAAAAGACTATTAAATCCAGTTACTTAGCACGTGCCATATTGATTTCAGAAGACAAAGAGTAGTCAAGCTGCATGTTAACCCTTCTATACATCCAAGATAATTAAATAATCTACATCAGTGGCAAACCTACATACTTAACTTTTTTTTTCTACATGAATACTGAAAAAAAGTTGTTTTTTTTTTTTACAAAGGAGTTCACAGTTTAGTGAGGCTTTCAAGAATTGAGTTCCAGGGGTTGGGGATTTAGCTCAGTGGTAGAGCACTTGCCTAGCAAGTGCAAGGCCCTGGGTTCGGTCCCCAGCTCCGAAAAAAAAAAATTGAGTTCCAGGAACAGTATCAATTGGTATTCTTTATGCCGAGGAAGAAGGTAAGCGCATTAACCTTGTCAGTCACTCAAAATTTCAAAACCCTCCAATGACTATTTTGGAATAAAACATAAGGGTGTTGTAAGTTTTTCAAATTCTAACCATGTCCCTGTACGATTGTCTGTCATGATTTTTCTCTGTTATACTCCCAACTATTAGGCTCTAGCTAGCATCATATTCTTTAGTATATTTCTAAAGCTCTGACTGTGAATCTCTGGGTTCTTAGCTCTTAACCAAAATTCTTGCAGGTATAAGAATGGAGTAGTCTTTAAACTTGTGACAAATTTGTACTCATATTTTCAAAATGATCGTTTTCATTTATTCTTAATTTCCTACACCCCTCCATCATTTTAACCCCTTGCCCACTTACCAATTCCCATAGCACTTATCATCGCTCACATTTGACATATATTCACAGGTATATATGCACTAATATATGCAGAGAAACAGTCTATCCTTTCACATTAGACTACACACTTGAAAAAAGCTTGCTGCCTTTTTGTCTTTTTCTTTGTTTTATTTTGTTTTGTTTGCAAGCACTTTTCAGTCTCTGAGAACCATTTATAAGACCTGAAATGTACCCAAGAAATATTACAATGTGGTAAGGAATAGTTGACTGGATGAATACATGAATGAGTATGAGTGGTGATTTAAGCAATGCACAAAAGACCCTGAAAACCATTTTAGGAATTGCTGAAACCCCTGGCAATGGGCAAAGAGACATCTTGTTGATGGTGTTGTTCTTATGCCAGTTAGGAACCAAGCAGGTGGCAGCCTTTTGCTTATCCTAGCTTAATGCCTGGCTTGATGGCTAAAGCAGTTTTATGCCTAGGGACTTATAAAAATCAAATCAAATAAAATCAAATCCAGGTATCTGGATGGAAGACAGAGAGAAACCTGTGTTCTGCAATGCCACTCTGTTTTGATGAGGAAAGAGGCCCAAAGATCTACCTTGCCTTACAATATAGATGGGCCATAGACTCACAGAGCCTTGCCTATCACCCCTATGCAGTGCAGTACAGAGGAGGAGGAGGCAGAGGAGGAGGAGAGGAGGAGAAGACAGGCAGAGGATGTGGACTTCTAAGACACCCACAGACATGTCATAGACAGGCTACAGGCAACGCCGACAGAGGATATCATCCAGAGCCCGCCAACACCATGGCAAGGCTTCAACAGGAGCTACCATAATGATTGATTATATGCTGTGCTCAAATGAAAGAGAAAGACATTAATTTTTTATTAAACATTTTATTTGTTTACATGATACTCCTTCCCGGTTTCCTCTCTACAAACCAGCCATCCCACCCCCCTTCCCTTTTGCCTCTGTGAGGGTGCTCCCACGCCAACTCACCAACTACTGCCTCAACCTCTCTAGCAATCCTCTATGCTAGGGCATCAACTTTTAAAAAGGTACGAATGGATGAATATAAACTTCTTATGAAGAAGGCCATATGCCAGGCTGAATTAATACTGTCGTCAGTTTACATTTACTTTATTATTAGTTTATTTTTAAGTATGACCTCTGACATACATAAAATATTTCCTTTAAGTAAGCAGTTCTACGGTTTTTACTTTAGGCTAAAATGTTTCTTGCAAAGTTATGGTGTATAAAATTAAAGTAATTATTTTTGCCCTTCAGTCCAATAAAGACAAACGATTCTCGAACATCAGTAATAATTACTGAACTACTAGAGTTTACTTTGCAGTTTTCTGACTTTGCTTTTATCGCGAGAAGCTAAGGAGGTAAAAGCCTGAGGAGGCGAAAAAAAGTCCACCTTGCGCTTAGCTGCTCGGCCATAGGTCTTTCTCTTCACTCCTGTAAAATTATAACAAATTAAAACTTACTTCCAAGAGTAACACCATGTTCTCTATCAAAACATGTTGACGAGCCAAGGATGTCCGACTATTATTTTATAAAAGGACCGCTGCAGATGTAAGTAAATGGAAGTCAATTTAAGGAGGAAAACTCCTACTCAGATATGACTGTGAATTATACGTGGTTATGTGGAGCATGGGGAGATCATTCAGCTGGTACTATGATCGCCACACAACCATAAATATCTGAGTTCAAATTTCCAGAAAGCCAAATGCAGTAGTGTGTACAACAGAACCTTCCCCTAATGAATAAAGATTTCAAGCAGCCAATCACTGGGTGAGTAGGCGGGACTTCTGGGTCAGAGAGGGGAAGAGGGAAAGCAGGAGAAAAGATAAATCTTTTGGATGGGAGAGATGAGCATGGAGGCCAAAATGTATGTAGCAGAGGCTCCTGGTTCAGGTGGCAGATCTGTTGGGATCCATAACTTAGGATGGCTTACAAATTACCATGCTAGTTGATGCACCCCGTGATTTTGTTACCTGTCGATTCTAAACTAAGTTTATGTGGTGTTTTCTTTCACGCTGACTCAACTGGCTTCCAAACAGGTAAGTACATTAGCAAATCATGGGTTTGCAAATTCCCAAAAAGTAGTGACCTGCCATAGGAACTTAGTGAGCCAGGAAGAGAGATTTCAGAGCTCGGGGTAAAGAGTCTCTCTGGCTGAGAACAGGTCAGGACTGACTGTCCGCCAGTGCCTTGCAAGTGGTAGTGTGGGATTGCCATTTTTATATTTCACGCTACAAGTGTGTGCCTGTAATCCCAGTTCTCCAAGACAGGAGAATTGCAAGAATCTCAGGAATCAGCCTGGTGAATACAGAATTGGGTGTTGTGAGCACATGCATCTGAATTTGTCATCTGACCTTAGTGACATAGTGAATATATGCCCATATTCATCCACAGGAATCTTCACTTGCCATACAAACACACACACACACACACACACACACACACGCGCGCGCGCGCGCGCGCGCACAGGCACGCACGCACACACGCACACGCATACGCACCTATATGCACTCACTGTGAACTGATTCAGAGCAAAGAGAATAGCATGTGATGGGGAAAGCAGAAATTGGAATTTAGCAACTGCCAGACTGGAAACAAACAACCAAACAAACAACATTAAAGACAATCTCACTACTTTTCTACCAAAAGCTCGAGCCCTACAGGCCTACTGGAGAGTACACTGTGCTGTACCTAGGCTGAAGACCTTATGTCTCCCATCACCATGAGAAAAGTCCCGATTATTTGGAGTCAAGCAGTTTAGTATTTGTTTCAGCAGACTTAGCATATTATACACTTTACCAAATTTCAATGCCAGTTATTGATCGCATTATTCATGCAGTGTATTAAATTCAAAACTCAACGTAATTCTTTTAAAGCTATCACATGCTTATTTTGCCCTGTGCTTGTGAAACCTAGTATATTTATTATTCAGAGAGATGTTCAGGTCTTTCCTTGTTCTTATATTTGTATTCATTGTGGTGTGTGAGTACGCGCGCGCACGCGCGCACGTGTGTGTGTGTGTGTGTGTGTGTGTGTGTGTGTGTGTGTGTGTGTGTAAGTGGAGAGCTTGAAGGAGTTTGTTTTCTTTTAACCAACAGAAGCTCAGATATCAAGCTCGTCAGTCTTAGTGGTAAGCGCCTTTATCACTGAGCCAACGTAGCTCCCTCCTTTCCTTTCCTTTTATTAAACTTCAGTGGTACGGTCTCCTCCTGAAAGAATGGTCTTTTCTAACTACTCTTTTGCCACAGCACATTCCAGATGTATATATTCTATTTATTTATTTTCCTGTTATTAGTCTTTTTATTTATTTACATTTCAAATGTTCCCCTCCCCAGTTTTCCCTCTGGAACGCCCCCATCCCATTCCTCCCACCTTTACTCTATGATGGTGTTGCCACTTTCATTCCAGCCTCCCCGATCTTCAATCTCTTTACAATGGTGTATGAAGCCTGTACAGGACGAAGGGTCTCCTCTCCCATTGATGCCAGATAAGACTGTCCTCTGCTACATATATAGCTGGAGTCATGGGTCCTTTTGTGTGTACTCTTTGATCAGTGGTTTAGTCCCTGAGAGCTCTGGGAAGGTCTGATTGGTTAATATTGTTCTTCATACAGAGTTGCATACTATATTAAAAACTCTATCATCTATCTGTATATCTGTCTATTTTTCATATATCTCTTTGTCATATAAATATATATGTGTGTGTATTTTTATGTGTGTGTACATTCTCATTTTTTTTTTTTTTTTGGTTTCTTAGACTTGAGTGTAAGTGTCACAGGTAAAGACATCTCTCTCTATGTCCTCCCATCTTCTCTCTATTCCTGTAACACTGATTTCACTTTAAGAATCAAACGAAGTGCCAACATATGCCAAAGCAGCCATAATTTTACAAATGAAGAACTTGCATTGAGGAGTAATTCAAAAATAGGAAAGACCAAAGAAGTTATGCCATGGTTGAAGCTGAACATCGGGAGAAAGCAGAGTCCTCTCCGAATGGCAGATCTCAGGCTTGCAAAAAGATTACAGCCACTGACAGACTTCTCTGCTGCTGTGTTTCATATCTCTAATCCATGTCTGACCCTCTCCTCTTTGAAAACTCAAAATAGAAAGATTGATTTATTTTTGTATGGCGTGTTAAATTCTGCAGCGTAAGAGTCAGTGGAAATTGTCAAGCAACTTTTTTCTTTTCATCACAGGAGCTTTAGAATTGTACCCAAAGATCTAGGGACTTGTCCATTCGTTTACTCACCTGTGCATCATCCATTTAAACACTGTTTCCCTAGCATAGGGTGAGACTTGGGGTGAAGGCTCTGATGGCTTGAGAGGTAACTAGCAGAATCTGTATTAGCCTCTTAGAAGGGATGGGAGAGCTATCATTCAACACAATCTCAGTTAAGAAGTATTAAGTATACAAGATTTATATCATGGTAAATAGGAGATAAATGGAGATTACAAGCAGATGTGGGTCCAAATTTTATCACAAGTTGACAATTTGACTGTTCTCCCTGTCTCCCAAGCATAGCCAAGTAAACACTTCCTCACATTTATGCTATCTGTGTAGACTGCCATGTCTCATTTACTCCTTAACTTTGTCAACACTTATATCTATACATTTCTATTCATTAAATCAGTGCTATCAGAGGGTATTATAAGGAATAATCTATCAATGACAGTATGGATATTCTAAATAAATGTCTAATACAGGAGCTTCTCAATTAACAGAAGCATTGACAGCTGAAAACAAGTCATACGTAAGCAGATCATAGCTTAATACAGTCAAATATAACTCGCACTTGAAGATGTAGGTTTAACAGTGTGAGACTTGAGGTCTATTCTATCCTCCACCACAAGCCACATAAAAAAGTTAAAATAACAAAATATAGTGGATATATTTATTATGAATATATATAATACAATTTCCTGTTATTTTGTTGTTAAATCACTTTTATTTTTCACTTGTCATATTTTTATTTGAAAATTTTATCTGTATATGAAATATGTACTTTGCTTTCAAGGGAATCATACTGATTAACCCATTTCAATCTTTCTCATACACACTTTATGATTTAATTTTTATCAATTGAGGATAAAATTTATGCCATTTTTACTTTTTCAGCTCAGCTAATCATTAACCTCAAAATGATATTTGCCTATAAAGAGTATTCCAAATAATCAAATGCAAATTTAGGGGAAAATATAGATGAAAAGGAAAAGGAAGAAAGAAAGTTAAGAATCAGGAAGTATTAGGGCATGGCTATATACCACATAGCTATTATAAGATTTTGTTGTTATATTTTACACTTGCTGTGTCTTAAAGACCAGCACACTTGGCCAGCACACTTTTCATATAACAACTTCCAAAGCATGTCAAGAATGAGATATGTGAATTTAAAACAGAGTTCAACTGCTTTGAAGAAATAAATGCACACATCGGCAGAATTAAAGGTATGCATTATTTCTAGTTGTAGGGCCAAAGAAAAACTGGATATCATATAGGAACAATTCTTTTTTATGTATCTGTCTTTTCATATTGGAATTTGTTACTATGTATGCCGAGGCTTAAAATTCCAACAGTAAAATAATTACCAGAGAGATACTAGCCTGGGAGATAAAATTGGATGAGGGAAAAGGTTGGCTACTTAGATTTGGGAGATGGCAACTTGGTACCCGTGTACATTCAGTGGCAAATAAATAAATAGATAGATAGATTGATTGATAGGTAGGTAGATAGATAGACAGACAGACAGACAGACAGACAGACAGACAGATAGATAGATAGATAGATAGATATAACAAAACTTACAAACTAAGCAGAAGGTCTTGAAAACTCTGAGCAAAGTACTCTGGTTTCTGAGTAATTCAGAGTAATTCTGAGTAATTATGAGAAATTCATATTATGAATTTCTTCTTAAGTTATCTGTTCTTGGCCACTGATGAGAGAGTACAATACTTTGCCAGCCCCATTTTATAAAATTTCCCTTTTATTTTACTTATATTTTGCTGTCTTTTCTTTTAAGTTGTCAGCAAAATGCAAGTAAAACTGAGATTATAGGCACAACATTTTTCAATTATTCTGTCAGCTGAAACAAATTCTAACCCAACAAACAATGAAATGAGAAGTATATTTGAAGGAGTAAATACACTATAAAATTTAGCCTGAAGGATTAATTTTAATGATAATTACATTTTCATTTTATATAATAGAGTGATTAACATTCTTAAGGGTCATAATAAAATGATAAACATCAAATTTTAAAACACTTGTTAGAAAGTAATGATTAGCCTTTGGCATTTGTATTAAGACTGTTTTATAAAAAAAATGAGTACTTTGAATCAAGCATTTTTTTGTTACAGACAATAGAATAAAATAACATAACAGCTATAAAAATAATTGAGTGATAAGAATTCTCTGTAGAAGCTCTTGTGGAGAAATTAAAAGACGGAACTGTTATGATCCAAAATGGGTATGCCGAAACTTATAGGTGGGAGTCCAAATTTCTACACACTAATGAGTTGACTGTGCTTGGAGACAGGGTAAGAAGTGGACTAACGTGGGATTGAGATGGTTTCACAAGAACTGACTGATGGACTTATAGGAAGGAGAGGTTAGAACTAAAAGAAGACACCAGATGACCTAGCGCATGAAAAAATGTGGGAATGTGGCCATCTATAATCCAGAGGGAGTGTCCTCAGAGTGAGCTGGCCCCACCTCAGTCTGAGCATGAATTTTCATCCTCCAGATGAGAGAGAAAAAAATCTCTGTTTTCAAAGTCACTCAGTATGCTGTAGCATTTTGAAAGTCCCAAGAAGTTAATACTTTCAGTATCCATTTATTTCATTACTTTGAATAACACATAGAAACTGTGACCATTTTGAAGAACTAGATTATTGGTAATAAAATTTTAGTGTCTAATTTAATTTTAATAGTACAAAGTTTAAAAAAGCACAAACATTGAACAGATTCAAAGACTATGCAACCCAATAAATTTCTATATTAAATTAGTCACTTGAAACTGAATGTGAAAGTTTATATTCCCCCAAATATTTACTCTGCAAAAATTCCCTAGGCCAGGATTAACATGTGTCAGTTGCGGTGCTCTTACTGTGAAGAGGCAACTCTTATAAAGGAAAACATTTAATTGGCGATGACTTACAGTTTCAGGGTTTTAATGGATTATCATCATGGTGGGAAGCAAGGCAGCATGTAGGCAGACACGGTGCTGGAGAAGGAGCTAAGAGTTCACGTCTATATCCAAAGGCAACAGAAGTAGACTCTATACCACAATGACCTAGCTTTAGAACATAATAGACATCAAAACTGGCCCCCACATTAATACCCTTGCTCCAACAAGGCCACACCAACTCCAACAAGGCCACACCTCCTAATAGTGCCACTCCTTATGGGCCAAGCATTTACACACATGAGGGTTTGGGGGCCATACCTACTCAAAACATAACATATATGTCACTTACTAAAAATAAAACTTTAAAAATATATGGTCACATTGCCAGAGTTACAATAGCAGAAAGAGAAAAGGAAGTAATTATGTAGGGGAAATGAACACAGATATCAGAATTGTAGCACTTCTCAAATCAGCTAACACGGTTTATGTAGAAACTTTTCAAGGGTTAAAATTTCAACATTCCCTGAATTTAACAAGTACAGCTATTTGTGTTCATGACAAAGCAATGCTTAGCAGTCTACTGTACTTTCTTGTGTAAATCTCTGCTGTATGGATATGAACGCACTGAAGGACTCTGAATGCCACATAGCATCAAGGTACAGAACTCTGGTAACAGGATAGGTAGAAGATAGATCATGCATCCTCTACCATTAAGCTGAGACAAATAAATGTTTCAAAATCCTCCAACTCTCTCCCTGAACAATATACATTATTTTTGTCTATCTTTTCTTTGGGTGTGTATGTGAGGCATGTACCAATTTGTATGGACTCATGCACATGTGATCTGTGTGCACAGATATGTAGCAGCAAGAGGTTATTGTCAGTAGTCGTCCTCGATCTCTTTATACCTTAATTTTGATGCTGAATGATACAGTGAGCTGGAGACATCAATTTTGCTAAGGCTGACCCATGACTTTCAGAAATCCACCTGTCTTTCCACCATTGCACTGAGACACAGGTGTTGGTTGAAATGTCTGCCCTTAGTTTAGGTGCTGACGGAACACACCCATGACCCACCTTGTATGCCAGAGACATTGCCTGAACTCTCTTTATAATTTCCATTGAGTAGAACTTTCACCAATACAATTTTTAACTTAAAAATGGATTTGGCATTCTTAAGATGAGAGAGGTAATTTGCTTTTATATTATTTATTAACACTCTGAATCCTCGTGGAAAATAAAACTCTTCTTTATTTGAAATTGGAAATTGAATTGGAAAATACTACAGAGAGCACTGAATCCTTAATATAACTGAGAAGATGTTATCTATGGTGACTGTGATCACACATTCTCTGTAGCAATCTCAGCGCAGGACTCACTTCTCTCAATACCTCGGTTGCATCTGGGGTGTTGAGACTCTTTGGGACCGGGGGTGGTAAGATGAACAATATTAGAATGCAGGAGTGTGTACATGTACAGGCTGTTTTCCCCCAGCAAAAAGGCATCACATCTCCTGCCTATAACGCTTCTAAGGAACTAAAATAAAGGAACTTTTTGTAGAAAATAAGGTTCTCCTTTGTTTCACAGAAACTTGGTTTTAAATTGAGTACAATGTTATGTAATGTTAACATGGATGGGCATATCTTAAAGTGGTATGTATTATCATAGCACAGTTTATTTACTAAGTACAGAGTTCACTTATAATTAATGAAGATACAAAACATGTGGCACATTGGGCAGAAGTTGATGAACAGTTGATAAAAAGATGCAATTCAGAAATTGGTAAGCAAATCTGTAGACAGTCTTAGATTAGGAGTGAGATTATCTAAGAAACGATAATAAAGAAAATTCTAGTTATTACAAGCTTGAGAAACATCAAAGCCTATTTGGGCTACAAAACTACCTCACTGGAACTCAGTGACATAAGTTGTTGCTTCCAGGGGAGAAAAAAGGAAAAAAACATGGAAAGCAAATCTCTCTTACCTTGTAGCACTAACCTTCTTTTCATCTGTGTTCACAAAGTCTGCTGAGAATATTTCTGGCCTACCCATGGTGCTACCACCCTGTAAAACTGCTTTTCTCTGTGTGTACACACATGATATTTTGTATGTGCATGTGTACGCATATATGTATATGTGCTTATGCACTTTCATACACAACCAGTGTTCTCAGTTTTTACAACTGTATGAAGAACAGTGTTATTTGTCACACGTGCTGACTTAATAAGTTATACAACTTTATGGTAAAGGGACTTCTTCCTCTTGATTATTTTTATTCCACGAACATAGGAAATATAGGGATTATCTAAGCAGCGCACTAGAGTTATAAAAATATATATTTGACATGTCCTCGGTAAGTTTGAGAGTTATGTAAGTCCACCTGCTCTTATTAATTTTATTGACATTAGTTTCCATAGAATAAGTAGAAAGAATGAAGAATCTATTCATTTTATTCTCATTTCCCCAAAGAAAAATATTAAAGAGAGAGAGAGAGAGAGAGAGAGAGAGAGAGAGACAGAGAGACAGAGAGACAGAGAGACAGAGACAGAGACAGACAGACAGACAGACACCGAGATTGTTGTGTGGTGATATTTTCCTATTATGTGACAACAACCCTTACTCTGGCCTCAGAAGTGTTGGCTATCTTTGATTTCAGCTATTGAAAACTCTCTTCAGAGATGTACCTTGCTTGACAGTAACCCAAACCAGGAATAGGAAGGCTACTTTTCATAGTCTACCCCAGGAAGTTTACACAACTTCAAGAAGCCACTGCAAGACTAATTCATGACTGCGTACTTAAAACTCACAGAGAACACATTCAGGTTTTACAGTTCAAATTTCTCACTGCCCATTTTCACACTTGTACTGGCTGATTTTGTGTCTCACTTTGGCACAAGCTAGAGTCATCAGAGAAAGGAAGCTCAATCAGGAAATTGCCTCCAGGAGTATCCAGCTGTAGGGCATTTTTTTTTAAATTAGTGATCAATGGGGGAGGGCACAGCACATTGTGGGAGGTACCATTGCTGGACTGGTTGACCCTGGATTCTATGAGAAGGCAAGCTGAGCTAGCCATGATGAGCAAGCCAGTAAACAGCAGGCCTTCATAGCCTCTGCATCATCTGCTTCTCTTTCCAACCTTGCTCTACTTCCGGCCCTGACTTTCTCCAATGATGAACTAGGTTATGAAGGTGTTAGAGGAGTAAACCCTTTTCTCCTCAACCTGCTTTTTGGTCTAGGTTTTTAATCACAGCAATAGAAATCCTGACTAAGACAGGGTACCTCTGAGATCCCCAACGTTGCTTATAGATAAACCTTGTATAAACCATCCCCACTCTTCCTGATGCTTAACCCTCTTACATTCCTGAATGCCTCCTCAAGTAATCTATAGAGTGCAAACACTTGACCAAGTTCTTATGGGTTAAACTCATACTAAGATACTAAAAAATACATTAAATTATCTTGCATTTCAGTAAGAAAAAGGAATTAGTATAATTCAGGATGACAGTGTGTTTCACTAGTGCTGGCCTTAAAAGAAGACCTCACAAACATAAGTTTCCATATATTTGAAATCAAGTTAAAGAATAGAATAAAAATGAATTGTAGAGTCTCTCAACCTTGTCTCATATATTTTCAATGACTTTTCTACTTTAGTGGAAAATGATTCAAGAAATAAGTTTTGCTTTGAAATAATGTGCCACTTGGGTGTGCCTGTGATATGTAACATTTCTCAGAGGCTGGATGAAATCAAGAAGATATTGAATATTTCAAATGGATTGTTCACTCAGTGGATAGGAGTTGATTGGAGGACCAGTCTTGCATTTAACTGCCTAGACAATTTCCATAATGGAGAACATACTTGGCCTTATAAGTTGTCTATTTTAAAAGTAAAATTAAATCTAGATAAAACAATACAAAACTGTATGCACAGAGACTTGTGTAAAACTCAAGATTATTAATATGACATCATGTTCTCCAACTTGGCTCAGGATGCCTTCAGTCCAGTGCAATAGATGCTATTATTATACTCCTTGCTTTTAACAAAGCATATGACTATGAATTACAGATTTAATTTTCAATACAAAACAAGCATGTCCTGGCTTATCTTAAACCCCTACAAACATAAAATTTACAACAGATTGTTTTGAGAACTGCATTCTTTTCTAACTTTTAGAACCCAGTGGACTGGAAGTCTCCAGAAGAATATTTGTTGACATTGCGGACAAAATGAGAAGCTTTCAAGGTTTATGTGAACTAAGTGTCAATAGATTACAGGTAAGTCATATAAAGAGAGTTGGGGATGAAAGCTTGGAAAGAGTAGCATGGAGATGTAGGTCAGTGCCATAATAGTATAACGACCTGCATTTGAATTTCTGCAACTCAAGTGAAGCGGAGTGCAGTATCTCATGTCTACAATGCTAGCACTCCTTTAGTGAGATTGGAGATAGAAAAAGGAGAATCTCTTCACAATGATGGATCATCTAGCTTAGGATATCAAGTGACAAAGGACAAAGAGATCCTCCAAAGAACCAAAGAATAAACATGGCCTGGACCTACCCACCACCACCACCATATGTAGCAAATGTGCAGTTTGGTCTTCATGAAGATCCCCCAACAAGTGATTCTGTTGCCAGTCTGTGGTTCCTGTTTCCCTAACTGGCCTGCTTTGTTTGGCCTCAGTTGGCGAGGGTGTGCCTAGTCCTGTAGTGACTTTATATGCCAGAGTGAGTTGCTACCCAATGGACCCTCCCCCTCTTCAGAAAAGTGGAAGGAGATGGGAGAGGGACTTTATGAATGGGCTAATGGGCAGAGAGGAGGCCTATGATCAGGATGCAAAGTGAATAAATACATAAATTAATGGAAAACTTCATCTATTACAAAAATGCACGCTATTTGAAATATATTGAACTCAAATGTTTATAAAATCTTTAGTTACCCATGCCAAAAATTATACTACTTAATCTTACATATTTAGAGTTGCTCATCATTGGAAAAGTTCATCCTAAGGCACTAAAAATTATTTTTATTTTTAAATATTTTTGCATTATATTAATGATAGAATTAGTAAAATGTTTAGTGTTCTTCAATAAAATATTAGTACATCAATGAAATACAAGTTGCCATCAAGATATAGGTCAAGAAAAAGGAAAGACATCTATGAAAGGGAAAGTTATTACATATGATAGCATGAATATTATTCTGCCTAAAACTTGCTGAACACATTTAATTGTTTACATTTAATAAACTATACTCTCATGAATGCTTATCACTGAAATGATGATAAAGCAATAATCAAAAAAATTTTTACTAATCAAACACTCTGTTAATCCTCTAATATTTAAGTGCAAGAATTTCCAATATTATGCTCAAGGCAATTCTCAACCAAGCAACTATATTTTAGTAGTTATAAGTCATGTTGGGCACACACTGCTTATCAGAAATCTTTAACTGCAATAAGGTAATAGACAGGTAAACACACCGGTGAACTTGTAAATGTGCTGGAGTGTAAAGGTCTTTCCTTTACCTACTTTGGAATATAATTGGCAGTTTTGCTAGAGTTAATTTATCCCTACTCATTGTGTTTCTGAGTCCCTGGGGGATTTATGCTAGATTAATTTGTATTCATTATCTAAGGCCTGGAAATTACTTTTACAGCACTTACTAGTACTAACAAGTACTAATGCCTGATGTGTAGTATAAGAAGTTTGGTATTGCATAATCAAATGGTATTTAAAAAAAGTATTAAATTGAGTTGAGAAACACTGTAAGATGATGTAGAGTTTCAGGACAATCAACATATTGTTGCACTAAAAAGCCTTTGATCTCAGCATCACAATCATTTAAACTTTATTTGGTTCATTTCATTTTTGATCAAGAATTAAACACTTACCTGTGAATTTTTTTCAAGTAAACTTAAAATGAATATACCCTAGTGGATAAAATTTTCAGACAGCAGAATCAAATCGATAGTATGTAGCATCCAAACTCTGAAATAACATAAAGATCCCTCTATCCCCATTTTCTATTTTTTTTATTAAAAGTCATTAATTGCACATTTTAGTAGGTTTTAGGATATTACAAACAGAATACACGAAGCAAATGTAATCTGTCTTTGTCCATTGCTAGCAATCATTTTACAGCCTGTATTGATCACTATTTTATGCTCAGGTTAGCATCTTTTAACTTCAATGTGTAGAAAGAAATGTCATATTTTTTCTGTATTCAGACTTATTTCACTTATAGTAATGTCCTCTGATTCTAGTCAAATGTCTATAAATGGCAATCTCATTATTTTTAATAAAGATAATAAATCACCTTCCTAAAATTTTGAACTATATTTATATTGAAATATTAAGTCAAAATCATGAGATTCAGTCCTGTACTTTATTTCCTATTTCTTCAAGAAATAAATCCTTGCACCTTCTGTATGGGAAGTGAATTTAGAACAACTATCATGGCGGACTAGATGGAAGTCCCTCAAACAACTACAAAATAATTTATTATATGTTCTAGTTATCTAACTTCTGGGTATATTTCCAAATAAACTGAATTCTGCATACTCAAAGTATAGTTGATTATTGATGTTGGGAACAGTTTTGGTGTACCACATTGCTTAGTTTTGTATGTTGAGAATATTGTATGCTATTTATGAAATATAAATGTGTATATTCATAGGTATATGTATATATAATATGAATATGTTGTATGATTCACATATACAGCATGGATCATATGGGATGAAATCTTGTCATGTACTACAAAATGAGTAGAACAGGAATCAGATGTAATTAAATGTATGTAGGTCACATGACGTAGGCAGACAAGCACTGCATATTCTCTGCCAATGTTGGAAGCTACAAGTCATGCTAAAGGAGAATATTACTTGACATGGGGAACTGTGTAAGCCATATCTGTGCATGAAAATATGGTGCTAAAGTCCATTAAAGTATAACTAGTATTTATTAATAAAACCATAAAAGGAAATAATTGGCACAAATTAAATGAAGATAGAATTTTTCAAGCAAATTAATTTGCACTCAGACAAATGGTCAAACGTACTTGTTCATTTTAAGATTTGAGTAATAAATGAATATATTCATACTTAGAATCTGATCTATTCTTACTTGTCTCCCTCCACCACATCAGGACACTTTTCTGGAAGTCACTTCTCCTTTTTCAGTCCTTCTGAATTCCTCCAAGCTCCTCCTTTATAGTCTGTTCTAACTGCTGCCTATGTCATATTGTCCTTGGCTATTGACCAACCTAATTGAAGGGGTATGTTCCCTAATAGTTTCTTGATTGGGTCAATAATGTCGGCAGAGTTAGCCAATCACTAGGAGAAGATATAGAGGTGAGATTTCTGGGTCCCAGGAGCAAGAGAAAAAGACAAGATAAACAAAGAGCTTTTGGGCCAAGCTTGGAACAGAAGAAGATTGACATCATGTAGGCCCAGGGCTATTAGAACGGGTGGCAGACTCCACCACTGGAAGGATTTCAACATAGGGTAGTTGATGAGTTTAAGACAATAGATTCCACACCCAACAGTTGTGTCATGTGGCTGATTTTAAATATTAAAATAGTCTGGTGTCAGGTGGGCAAAAGAAAGAGGGCATTGTCAGGAGGGAAGGTTGTTGGACAGCTTATCAAAGTCAGCCAGAGGAAAAGGCAGAGTTCTCAGGAAAGAGTTAGATAGCCATGAGGGCAGGGTAGACAGCAAACAAACAGCTGCTGATTTCAGAGCCTAGCCAGAGCAAGCATGTTCATAAAATTATACTCATCACTTAATATTCTTAGACTTTCCAGCACACCATGGATTTCACAATTAACACTATTCAATTGGAGATTTATCCCTGACTAGATGCCTTCCTAGCATCTATCCTCTATGTCAGCCTACCTATCATGACTTCAATTATTCTCTTCAAATTCTTACTTTTCTGCCTGATATGCCTTGTGGTTGCAAAGTTGAATGTGTTTGAGGCTCAGCAGAAGGTGAGAACTACTATGGAAAAGTGACTTTCTACTTCTGGTTGTGGTGTGAGAAATCATCACCATCAGGATAAAAGATTTGGGCAACAGTGAACTAGACTGGTGGGGGGAGGGCGGCAATGGGGGGAGGGTTGGGAGGGGAACACCCATAAGGAAGGGGAGGGGGGAGGGGGATGTTTGCCCGGATACCGGGAAAGGGAATAACACTCGAAATGTATATAAGAAATACTCAAGTTAATAAAAAAAAAGATTTGGGCAACCACATTCAAGTCCCAATTCCACTGCTTACAAGCTCTAGTTTTCAGCATCTGCTCATTTCAAGTCCAATTTTCTATAACAACAAGGATTACAATACCACGATAATATGATTATACGGGCAATTTGGATATGCATGGTTTGTGCTCAGTGATAAGTGGATATTAGCCAAAAAGTACAGAATACCTAGGATACAACCAACAGACCTTAAGAAGTGTAACAAGCAGAAAGGCCCAAGTAAAGATGCTTTAATACCACTTGGGACAGAGAAGAAAATGATCACAGGAGGCAAAGGGAGGGAGGACTTGGGTGGGAGAAGGAAGGGGGAAAGGAAAGGGGGAACAGAATCAGGTATGGGGGAGGAGACGAGAGAAGACCAGAGGGCTAGGAATATAAATACAAGTAGGCAGCTTCAGGGGGTGACAGATGGGGTGACCTTCTGGTAAGTACCAGAGACCCAGGAGAGAGAGACTCTCAGGATTCAACAAGGATGACCTTAGCCAAATTACCCAACACTGGGAAGAGGGAACTCAAAGAGTCCACCTCCAGTAGATAGACAGGGCCTCAACTTCAGGGCCTAGGTTACCAACATACAGTCAAAATGTCTGACCCAGAGTTTTTCCTGTACCAGAACTGTGGGGACAAAAATGAAGAGACTGAAGGAAGAACAGTTCAATGACTGGCCAATCTCTGAATCCATCTCATGGCGGGAGCTGGAGGGGTAGGAGGAGGCATCAAGGCATTACACTATTACTGATACTGTGATGTGCTTACAAATAGAAGCCTGGTACTGCTGTCCTCTGAGAGGCCCTACCAGCCACTAACTGAGACAGATGCAGATACTTGCACCTAAGCATTGAACTGAAGTCAGGGACCCCTGTGGTTGAATTGGGGGAAGAATTAAAGAAACCGAAGGGAAGAGAAACCCCTTGGAAGACCAGAAATCTCAACTTACTGAGGTCCCAGAGAGCTCCCTAGACTGAGTCACCAACCAGAGTCATAAACGAGCCTGTCAGAAGCCCCCCTCATACATATATATCAGAGATCTGCCTGGTCTGGCCTCAGTCAGAGAAGATACCTTTAATCCTCAAGAGACTTGAGGCCCCAGGGAAGGGCAATTCTGGTGGAGGAGCACACTCTTGGAAACAAGGGGGAGGAAGAATGGAATGAGAAACTGTTGGAGGGTGATGGAGAGGGGGCAACGAGTGTACAGTAAATAAATAAAATAGTAAAAGGGGGAATTTATATTAAATGCTAGAAAAATTCTAGGTACATAGTAACTAATAAAAGTAGGGAGTATGATTCACATGGCAATATAGACAATTATTTTGTTATGAAAGGTGTAAATGTGTTTTCATATAAATTCCAGTTTATCAAACATCCTTTTTATATTATACCATATAAAATGTGCACATTTGTATGATGTGCATGTGATTATATATCAATGTATCATCTATCTATCTATATCTATCTATCTATCTATCTATCTATCTATCTATCTATCTATCTATCACCTATGTATCATCTATCTTCTACTTAAATAGCTATTATCTCTACACCAACTATTCACTTTTTATTTTTTTATTATTTTCATATTTTTCTTTACAGTCCAGTCATTATCCCCTTCCTAGTCTGCCCTCTGTTCCTCATCTCATACCTCCTCTCCTGTCCCTTCGCCTTCCCAAACCCACCCCACCAGAACTCTCCACTTCCTGGGGTCTCAAGTCTCTCAAGGGTTAGGTATTTCTTCTCTCACTGGGGCCAGACCAGGCAGTCCTCTGCTGTACTTGTGTTGGTGATTCAGTGTCTGAGAGATCTCGGGAGTCTGCCAGTCTTCCTATAGAGCTACCCTCTACCTCGGCTTCCTCCAGCTTTTCCCTAATTCCCCCACAGGAGTCCACAGCTTCTGCCCATTGGTTGGGTCTAAGTATCTACCTCTAACTCTTTCAGCTGCTTTTTGGGTTTCTTGGAAGGCAGCCACACTAGGCTCTTGTCATGCATGTCCTTTTGGGTCAGAGTTACCTCACTCAGGCTGATGATTTCTAGTTCCACCCATATGCCTGCCAAACTCATGATGTCCTTGCTTCATTCTTCCAATCTTTTTTTCTCTATCATTATTTAACTTTCATTGGAAGAGGGAGGGGAAAGAGCTGTGCAGTGTGCTCTGAGATAATCCAATTCTGATTATCTATGGCACCTCTTAGTGGGAAACCCTTGTTCTGATGACTTATACTTTCCTTTGTAAAAGAAAGACAAGAAAATCTCTCAGAATATGCTATTTGGGAATTTAAGATTACAAGCCGAGTAATGTATAGATGTATAAATGTTATCCATACATTGGTAATCTAACAGCACACTTTAACTCTTTAAAGACAGAGCTTACACTCACTTATATTTATGGAAAAGAGCAAGATGGGATATATAAATAGAAAAAACACGCAAAGCAAGAGAGCAGGCACCAAACAAAATGATTTTAAAGCGAACGAGTTGGAGTTGTAGCTATAGCTAATGATTTCAAAATTTGACATACTAGATTTTAATGAAAATTATCTTTTTGTTTTTAAAAAGACATTTACATATAGTATGTGTGCATATGTGTTTGCATGTGTGCATTAGTATAGGCAGGCATGTGGATGTGTGTGTATGCATGTGTGCATGGATATGTACACTGATGCTTTGATGCATATGTGACAGTCAGAGGAAAACAATGAGTGTTGATTCTCACCTTAAACCTTGGCTGACACAGAATCTCCTGTTTATCACCGAGTATTTCGGGCTAAATGCTTCCACGACTTATCCCGAACCCACCTTCCATCTCAACCTTGGAGCACCATGATTACAGACTGAGACTACAAGCTATGTGGAGGCATTAGGTCCATATACTTGCACTGCCAGCACATTAAGCACTGAGCCATCGCCTCCTCCATTGGAAGATGTTCCTTTGTAAAAGCTTTCATGTGCAGTCTGAAGAGTAAGTGTCACATTACCTGAATTGCAAATATATTTCCATAAGATTTTTCATTTGTTTCCTGGAAAGATTTGATGCCATTTTTAGCATCACCTTTTCTTCTCATCATTTATTATTCAGTTTGTTGACAAGCTCTTGCTAAATGTGTACATGAGCTCAGAGAATATCTTCCTTTGGCAGGATTCTTCATCTTTTTTCCGTCTGCTCTCGCTTCATGCTGGGATTGCTTCTGCCCTGTCTACGTGCTATTTTTCTTCCCAAGCAAGCTCAGCAAGAGTCTGAAGGAACAATTTTAAAGGACAAAGTAGAATCACTTTTGATTTATTGGAAACTTTTGACTAAATTTGATTGTCACAATACTTCCATGAACAAATGCCTGATGCATGCTGGGTCCCACACTGGGTCTTTTAACTATGTTAAGGTTGATGTCTTTCTCAAATTCATATATTGAAACCTTGGAACCAGAACTTGAGAATGTGTTGGTATTCGTAAATGGGGATTTAAACAGATTGGACTTTAGTCATGCCTGCCCTAAATCTTAAACAGACTAAATCACACACAGGCAAAAAGAAAAAATACTGGGTATCATACAAAGGTGGTGAGAAAAACTAAGGATGTAGAATCCAAGGGGACACTCAGAGTAAATTAAGTATGATGATGACTTCAGCTTGAATCTTGAGCCTTAAGAATGTGAGAATAATCAATATTCCCTGGCTTTTCATGAAGACTATGGTATTTGCTATGAAAATATTAGCATAGATATGCATAATTATACTTTTTACTATTGAAATCCAGTGTAAAGTAAGTTTTTATGAGTATCTAAGATATAGAGAAAGTGGGGTCTGGAGAGATGGCTCAGTGATTGAGAATATGGGCTCTTCCTGTGGATCCAGGTACCATTCCCAGCATCAACTTGGCAGTTCATGAGCCCAATTACAGTGGACCTGACTGCCTATTGTAGACTTTTGTGTTCTAACTATACATATGGTACACAGACATACACATAGGCAAAATACACAAAATATATATAGTTTTCATTTTTAGAGAAAGCAAAAGTAAAGTCTCAGAAATATTTGATAGCATGCCATTCGAAGCAGATAGCCAAACCCTGATTGGTGTGATACAAAAAGAAAAAAAAGTACATTAACCTGAACCAATGATCTTCTTGTATAATCCCTATGAATATATGTTCTGTTTTCTTACATTATTAATGTAATTCAGTTTGTCTATTTCCCCTAGGCATTATGACTTTCACAGAAATGAACACTAGTTCTATCCCTAAGGTGGTCTTTGAGAGAAGATGCCCTCAGATATATATTTATTCCACATGTTACATTGGTTTTATTGATCTCAAATGATCCTGCCTAGTTTGCAGTTCCTATGATTTATTAGCTCTTCTGAGAATTAAAGTGGACTTCACAAATATAATGAGGACTCAGCTAAGCCCTGAAACCTGACAATATTGTTTAGATGGGACAATTGTCAACCATGTCTTAATTCCAAGTAATTACACATGCTATTTTTGAGTTATGAGTTGAACAGATGAACAACTTAGTCCAGGTGTGAGAACCAAGACTATTCCAAACCAATTCAGATTTCATGCTGACCAGTCCTTCTTGACCGGTTGCTTCACAGAAAGCAGATACTGCTTCTAGCAGAGTTACTTGCAAATATTGAAAACACTCTCAATCCTGACAATAAACGCTCTGAAAATGTTGGCTTCCCCCTATCCATTTGATTTTAAACTAAGCTAACACTATTACCTTGCTCTTCCTTGGGAAAAAGACATCAAGGTAAATGAGGTAATTTATGCCACTTGGTTCTGAACTGCTTAGAGGAAAAATGCTAAAATAAATTTCCTGTCATATTATATTTTCTTTAATAAATATTTGATTGAATGTGCATAGCATAATCATGATTTCTTAAGAGATTTAAAGGTAGAGCCAAGAAAAGAGCTGTAAGCTTTAAACTGCCAGAATCCCAGAAGATGTGGCTTAAGAAATGAAATAAATAAGTTGACCTGTTTCTCATTTTAAGATCAAGAATAAAATTACCATTCAAATGCAGGAATATGTTCCTCCCGTAGTAAGTATGAGCAATATTATTAACATGCTTCCTAGCCCTTCAGAAACATCTCTTAAGTCGAATTAAGTGAGCCTGAAAGACGCTCAGACAACCGCGAAATATACAACTATTAAACCATCTGTGGCCCCATGTCCTTGGAAAATGACTTCATAGAGCCATTCCCATCAAGCCACACTGAACGAAATAAAAAAATTGAAATCAGAGAACAGGGAATTTATTACTTTTCCTCTAATTGTGATACCAGCCAAGTTATTGACCTCTCTGAGTTTCAGGTGTGGGGATAGCCCTGAGTGTATCAGGACACTGGCTGCACTTCCAGCACACGCAGGTTTGATTTCCAGCACTGGCATGGTAATTTCTAACCATGTCGCTCATGTTCCATGGGATCAGACACCCTCATCTGGCCTCAGGGTACTCTTACATGGAAGTGATACACAGTCAAATATTAAGTCAAAATTAAAATTAATTAATCAACATATATAAAGTTAAAATTAATTAACTAACATAGAAATAACATGTCATGATCCAAACATATCCTACACACTAGCAAGTGATTGTCAAATGTTATAGATTCCCTATCATATAAAGTGCATGACATCTAAAAGTTACAGTAATAAAATAAACATAAGGATAATAATGATGTATTGAAAGTTAAATGTGTTATCTTCTTTATATCTCCAATAGCTTCCTAAAGAATAGATATCAGTAATACTACTACTTTTCATAAGGAACCTGGAACCAGGAACATTCATGACCCTGAAAGCAATGGCTTCCTCTGAGATCACAGTCACAGAACTCTGTCCTTGATGTTATTATCAGCTAGTCTCCAAACAAACAAAATTTAAAAACATATTTTACTAAATTTATAAATATTAGTCACTTCTGTTGAATGGTGATGATGACTTTTGATTACATCTTATATATCAACACAGTCGCAAACCTATATTTTGTAGGAAGTTTTCCTCTTGGAGCTGGAACATAATAATCTATAAGGGGAATGAAATCATTTTTAAATTAAAATAGTTTTTACATGTTTATTCTTCAGTATAAAGTTTTGCTTGAATAATATAGTTTAGCTTCCAGATCTCCATGATGATGAAGCAATCATGGTGGAAGAATATTGGGTAAAATTCTTACTAGAGTTGTGTGTGGCGAAATGCTGCTGAGTATGTGGAAGGTCCTGGATAAGTTCCTTTGTGGACATTACTATTAATGAAGAGGATTCCACAAATCACTTACATATGAAAGGTCACCATCTTGGCTAAAAAAAACAGGAGTAAAACTTCTACCAACTCCCACCTAAGGTCTTTCCTTGCCAGACTGCACCAAGCACAGCCCTGGGACGTCTTGTTCAACAGCCGGTACAATGGACATATCTGCAAAAGAAGGGGCTTTCATGGCAGAGTGTAGGAGATCAAACTTTCTTCTGCTGGTTTTAAAGTCAATGTCCTTATGAGAAGAGAATCAGATGAGAACCATAGTAGCTGTTCAAGGCCTGGCTAGATCCAGCTCTCTTAGAATCAGCCATGTTATTTGTCCTTTGAGTTTTCCTGACTATACCAGAAGAAATGTATATTTATTGACCTGAGATATGATTCCATTAGCAAATAATTCATTCATACATCAATTTTTATCACTCTTCCTTTGTCTAAACTATGACAGTTTCAGGTCAAGAAAATATGGTATTGTACTCCCTTTCCTCTTAAATGGTTAAAAGAATCCCTGACACAGGGTTGGGACTGCATACAGAGGGTTACATGGATGGGTATGAGAATGAAGCTATGCA
Source organism: Rattus norvegicus (assembly GCF_021556685.1). Classification (NCBI taxonomy): domain Eukaryota; kingdom Metazoa; phylum Chordata; class Mammalia; order Rodentia; family Muridae; genus Rattus; species Rattus norvegicus. The sequence continues at coordinate 160,885,105 of NC_141534.1, read as the reverse complement.
CTTAGACTACCTTTCACACATGACACACAGATATGTTGTCTATGGGAGCAGTGAAGAAGTATTAAACAATAGGTGTAAGTTAATATCTCACATAGAAAGAGATGGAAAAATATGGAAGACTGATTAGATAGGATATGAATTTCCTGGATGCTGACAACATATGAAGAATGTCTAAGAGAGCAAAAGGCTAATAATATTCTACCAAGAGACAATGTTTTCAGGAAGTATATGAAAATACTCTATCAAATTATATCCTCAATATTGCTTCTTGCATAATCCTACTGAGGTTTAAATGAAGAGCCATCTAAAAAGAATTACACAACACTCAAAGAGGCTGGAGGAAAGATGGGTCCTTCCAGACATGAAATGTGGCAAGTGAGGGTATAGATAAGTGACTACACAGGCCAGAGGCCTCTCAAGAGTGGAGGATGCTCTCCAGCTGGAAAGCTCTCAGACTAAATCAAACAGCAAAAGGTCACCACTGACAGAAAGGGAAGCTACTCTAACATCATTTTTTAAAAAATATTTCTCATCCTTAATAAGAAACCACTTCAAACCTCTTAGCAACTAACTTAGATTGGAGTGTAGATTGAAGAAGGCAGGTCAGAGCCACTCTGCTTACATTGATAAGGTCTTAGTTTTCAATTTTGTCATCTTACTTTTTAATGGGTAAAGAGTCTGGGGATTTTAATTTTTGTACTTCAATTAATTCTTAAACAGAGGTAACCAGAAGGCTCATAAACATTGGAGGAATATCACGTGAAGTTTTGATATGTGTGTACACTGTGGAGTGCTTGAATCGGGATAAAGACAATGAAGTCCTCAAGTGTTTAGAATTCAATTCTTCCTGCATATTAATTATACACAGTGCTATGTTTAAAAGCATCATGTGTTTTTAAAATGCTTTATAAATAAAACATTTATTTTTAAGATTATAATTACATCATTTTACGTTTACTTTTTCTTCCTCCACACCAATCCATATACCCTTGAACCAACATATTTATGCATCCAGGCATATATATATATATATATATATATATATATATATATATATTAAAAATTGATGATTGTTTATTTTGCTATACTCACCCAGAACCCTCTCTTTTCTTTTCTCCCAGGAGTCTTTTCCCTCTTCCTAGTCTTTCTTCTGTTTTCATATCATATTTAAATTATATTTGTAATACATAGTATATATTATACACGTACCATTCCATATACCCTGCTCAAAGTGTATAAAGGGTATGGAGGAAGAAAAACTAAAGGAGAAATAATGTGATTAAATATCTCTTAAATTTAATGGTTTTTAAAAATTAAAATATGAAAAATTCAAACATATATTTGTCTTGTGTAGGCCTGTAAATAATTGATTCTTATATATTGTTGAAACTATTTTATGCCATATGTTCTTCTTCAATGGACTTCTCCCATGTCCTTCCAGATAATCTCACCTCCTGCTACCCAACTCCATTCATTTTATTTCTGTCTCTTTTGAAAACAAACAGATAAGCAAACAAGCTATACAAACAAAGAGAAAGAAAATCAATAAAAGGCATGACACTCCTAGGTTTGAGGTTTATGGTAGATATGAGTGAGTGTCTAGCCTGAGGCGTCTGTAAGTGTCCAGACTGAACCAGGCCATGAAAGGAGAGGAGGGATGGGAGAGAGGAAGGGAGTGTCAAGAGGGGAGGGGTTTAGCCATGAATCAAGTTGCCAAGAGGGAAAGAGACCAGGTGATCCACCCTACAGGTGTTATGTGGGATCATAAGCTAGAGTCATAAAACCGAAGCCGGCTCCTGGGAAGGAGACGTTTAGGGGTAGGGGTAGGTTAAGGAATGCTGGGGGGGGGGAGCCACGGGACTAAATACTGTTGGGAAACCTAGCCCATGTAGAGAGATCAGCTCACTAATTGTCTCTGGTTTTAGACTTAATCATAAAAATATAAGAATACAAAAGAAAAGAAAAAGTAAACTACAAGATACACACACATACACACACAAAATAAAAGGAAATAGAAAGTTAAAAACCATGATATACAAATAAAAAAAATCAGCAAAAAATACCCCCTAAAACAATATGAGATTTAAAAAGAGAAAACCTCTACAGAAACAATATTGAGTTAGTTAATTTTGTGCTGACCATCTATTGCTAAGCATGGAGCCTATCCTTAAGTTTGGTTAATATCCCCAGTGAGATTCTATATGAGAAAATTAATCAATTCCCTTGCAAGTAGATGTCAAGTGGAAAATAGTGTCTTGCTTAGGGATGATAGATAGTCCCCATCTAACTTCTCAATGCTGGAACACTCTCGGTCATGAACTTGTAGAATCCCTGAGCATGCTGCCATGCGCTCTGTGATTTTTATATGTTTAGTTTGTTTTTTTATCTACTTTTCTTTTCCTTTGTTTTTAGTTTTTCATACGTCATCATCTCATTGTGCAATAGCATGCTAAAATTAGTTCCCACCCAACTCTAATGAAAACACACTGACCTAGTTTCCCAACCCTTACTCCTTCCTCACCTGCACTCTTCCCAGCCTCTGAAGATTACAAGGATCATTTCAATCAATGTCTGTACGTTCATCTTTGTTAGGTTCCCCTTGAGTGAGGTCATGAATTATTTGTCTGTCTTCATGTGATATATCATATTCATCATAGCAATTGTTCCAAATGACAGAATTGTGCTTTAGTGTTCGTTTTTATATTTCTTACATTTTACATCTATTCATTAATCTTTAGATATTTAAGTCTCTCTTTTGTATCACTATTGTGAATAGTGGTTTTAAAAATGAACAGCAGAGTACAGATACCTCTTTGTAACAGTTATTTTATTTAGATTTTTACTAATACGTTTTAGCTAAAAATAATTGGGAAACAGGGTTTAGGGGTTATCTCAACAATCCTGAACGTACTTCCCAGAATTAAAATAATTAAGTCAAGTGATAATTTTATTTTTATATTTTGAAGAATTTTTCTCTGTAATCTATAATTCATATCCCTCCCACAGACTGGAAGAATTCTCCGCATGTTCGCTTGAATTGTGAGCTTCGCCATTTTCTGATTTTAATTTTTTTAAGGAAATCAACATTTTTGTTCATATTACAAAATTTAAAAAGAATGTCCAAAAGATAAATAGTTTATATCAAAGATAAAGTAAATTTCAGTATCTTCTTGTTTTGCCTTTGAGGAATACATAATCTTAAACAAAGATATTTTGTGTAGCTCAGTGTAAATAGTGAGGGCCTCGGTTCTCCTTGACAATAGCACTTCAGTCTACAGCTGCCTCTTCAGAATGGTTGGCCTTTGTAATAAGGTACTTAATCAATGTATTGATACCTTAGCTTCCCATGTTACATTATTTTGAGGCAGGTCTCATTGCATCTATTGATAGGATAATAGAGAAAATCAGTTACGTTAACTACAATTCTGAAACATTTTTTCATGTAAAAAATACTTCGATATTTCTCTCAAATCAGGGTAATCTTAGAAATGTATTCTCTTTTAGCAGGTGTTTCTTTAAGGTGTTTTAAGGTGTTTCTTTTAAGGTGTTTTAGCCATTGTTCAGGCTGTTACCTCTCTTCAGCAATGATAGGCTTTTGCATTATTATAGCTAAAGTGAGTATGCTATGGTCTAGAGGTGAAAATATGAAGTTCCTTCTATAAATGATATGCAGGAGCTTACAAATTTTTGGTTGACATTTTGGAGGCAATGACATGGTTTTCAGTTTTGTTTATTCATTTATCGAATAAAAGTATGATCTATATTGTTTTATATCTGTTCTTTTTATGAGGTGGGAATTACTCTGAAAAAATTTAGTTGTCACATTGAATAGCATATATCTGAATGGAAAGGCAGACACAAATGTCAAAGGTTTTTTTTAAGCTACTAATTTGGAAAGTTAGTAGAATATGAGAAACAAAATAATTTTTTTTATTTTGGGAAGACTGTTAATTCTACAGTTAGCGTTTAAATTTAGTTCAGAAGTCACACCAAATAAATATTAGAAAAGCAATACAATCATGTTCATTATGATTCCGTACCACTTTTGAGGTTAAAATGTAGTATAAGGCTATTACACTGATGCTTCTCATTTGGAGTTAGAAATATTTGAATCAAAAGAAACTACTTATGGTACTATTTTATTTTATTGCAATAAAATAAAATAACGTGTCATCTCCATCCCAATTGCCAGTATTACAATGAAGACAGAATTTAACAATGGATACATTTGAAACATTTAAACATAGATTTTACAGGGGCAGTCAAGACAAAGGGAATTTATAAGATTTTTCACCAATATTTTGAAGTAAATAATTTTCTACCTATGGTATAATTTATGAATTATTGTAGTTCACTAAGAATAAAAATTTCATTTCTACACATGATTAGAAGCATTTATCAAAATGAAATACATGTTATATATAGTGTTCACATTATCAAGCAGTGTACAGAGTCAAAATCAACACATGAAGGCTATTTCTCAGTCACAGAAGTTTGAGTAGTTGATGGCATACTTAAAATACTTCATCAAAATAGGTTTAGGTGTTGACTTACCATATTCGAAGGCACAAAATGTCTAATAAAATGCATTCACTTTCTTGTAAAAGCTTTGAAGATTGATCCTAAGTCAAGGATGCTAGAGGCCTGTGTGGAAAGGAACTGTGTGGACCACTGGAACCTGTTTGCTGTATTCTGAATAAAACAGCCACAGATTAACATCTTCAATAGTATTCAGTACACTGTTAAATGCGAACATCTTATATCATCCCCACCCCATTCCCGTCCTCATTTCTATTACAAATTCAAATAGAGACTATGGCTCTCCAAATAAGGCCTAGTAACTTAACTATAAGGACACTCTCATACTAGGTCACTAGGACTTTGAGCGGAAGGAGCAAAAGTACACACATGTTGACAAATGGAGGAGTGTGAGTTTAAACTTCTCTCAGGGACATTTATAGGAAATCTATTGCAGTTTGCATGAAACTTGGGGGAAGCGCATGTCTGAAGAGAGGGGAAATAAAGAATTGAGAGTAGAATTAAAGAGAGCAAGTGCAGTCGTCTAATCCTTACTAAATTTCTTGTCCCTCAGGAGGTTATGCTTTTTTAGCACTTGTAGGTGTTATCTGGTGATAGAATATACAGGACAGTGAGCATGCATGAACAGTAAAATAAATGGTACACCAATGGGAAAAGTAGGGGGTGGCTCAGAACGGTCTTCATGTAATATTCACAGACAAAGAAGAGAAAAATTGAAGAAATAGAATTTCTGATAAGATCATCAGCTTGAATTAAAGCTTCATATCAAATAATTCATATCTGTATTTATAAAACAATGTATTTCACTACCACATGACATATAAACATAAAAATTATGCACACATATGCACACATTCTCTTATACATAAACAAATATTATTCTCCAAAGAGGGATAATTTGATCTCTTCCTTTCCTATTTTTACATTTATGTCTCCCTCTCATTTCATTTGTCATTTATTTGTCACTGTCAAAGAATGCCTAATACAAATAACTGAAAAGGATGATATATTTATTTGGGTTCATGAGTTTTAGAAGTTTTAGTATACAATTTACTAGCTAGACTAGGCTGGGAAGAAACATTACAGTGAGGGAAGCTGCTTACCTCATGTATGTCAGAAAGCAGAGAGGGTACAGTTGATACTAGATACTAGGGAAATTATCTAGCTATTACTTACCCCCAATGACTTAACTTATGATGAACCTTTGCCTCCTGGTTTCCATGGTTTTTCACTCATGTTCTCAAACTGTGCCTGTTTCACTAAAGCTCTTTTAGCCAATCTGTTCCCTCAAGCTCTACCACTGAATACCTCAGTGGAGATCAAGTCTTTATTTATTTTATTTATTTACTTTTATTAATGATTCCATTCGTTTACATCTTAAATGATGTCCCACTTTCCGATTACCTTTCCACCAAACACCCATCCCAATCCACCATTTCCTTTCCCCTTTGCCTCTATGAGAGTGCTTCCCCACCCATCCACACTCTCCTGCCCCATCACTCCAGCATGTCCCCCTACAGCAGGGGCATCAAAACTCCTCAGAACCAAGGGCCTCCCTCCCCATTGCTGTTAGGCAAGGCCTTCCTCTGTTATATATGTATCTGGAGCCATGGATCCCTCTAGGTACTTTCCTAGGTTGGTGGTCTAGACTCTGAGAGAACTGGTTGGTCAGACCAGGCAGTGTTTTTCTTCTCCCTTTGCTCCTCCAGTCCTTCAACATATGAGCTTTATGGGGGAACATTTCCATTCCAATTATAACTATCTGTGTTTTCTTGTGGTTTCAACTTCAGATTTTTTTTTCCTGATTATTTTGGCAGTGAGAAGATGTTTTTACGCCAATGCATTCTATTAACACATCATCACTAAAATAAAGACAAATTTTAATATCTTTAAAACATGCTTTCTGGTATTTTAGGGGATATATAATAAAATAGTGACAATTTTATTTCTGATATTATACATACTTTGATGTTTAATATTACATGTCATTTGGACTGGATTTAGTATATTTCTATTCATTGGAACTGCCTTATAACTAGTGGTGCCTGTGGACCTGTCCAGAAGCAATAGACATGTGAGTCAGGAAACAAGTTATGTAGGACTGACATGATTTAAGTAGCCGGCAAACAAAATAGTGTTCAGTAGATGTCATAAATCTTCTGGAATGAGGTATTCTGTTCCTTCACCTGAAAAACCACACTCCAGGTTATTCTTATGGAGTCTCTCATATTTTCAATGGCTTCTCTTCAGACTCCATGGTTGCACCATCTTTTCTGAGTACAAAGGCTTCCAAGAGAAAAATGAGGTATCCCACCAAATTCCTTGAGTACCTAGACTAAAGATAGCAAATGGTAGAACTTCTGAACCTCCACAATCTCATGATCCAAATTAACTAATTATTTATCTATCAACAATCGAGGAATTGATCAATAATCTATCATCTCTCGTAGTTTTTTCTCTCCTTAGAGCCTCAACTAACACACTTACCTTTCGCAACTTTCTCATTAATTAGTGTATTGATTCACTTTACATCCTGATTCCTGCCACCCCTCTCCATATGCCCCCTCATGCAGTCCCTTCCCATCCCCTTCTCCTATGATAGGGTGGAACAACACCTTTCCTACAGCTATACTAATTAACACAGAGACCCAAAACTTTTCATCATATAGAAAGAGGTCTTAAGACCTTTGTCTTAAGAATGTTAAAGTAGTATACTACTGCCCTCCTATAAGGGTTCAGACAGTTATGTGGAAGATGGAGCAAATCAAAGGTGGTGGAAGATTTCAAGAGAATCATGTTTTTCAGACACACCCAGGCAGATGCACACTTTAATACATATAACTCATTATTATAGCATGAATAAAACCTGCACAAACTCAATCCAGTCAGCATTGGGGTGGAAAACAAGCATGAAGTCTTAACCAGAAGTCAAGAAATTATTGATAATTGACAGCTACTGGAAGAGAGATAGTTTCCCTGAATCGAATAGTACTGGGAAAATGGTTCCATTATGACATGGGAGGAACTATGCTGGGTAGTAGTTAGCCAGCACAATGTGGATTCTGGGTTCTTTCATTTATGTGCTTGAGGAGACAGAGAAAACGCAAATTTCTCAGGTGTTTCTGAGAAGAGTTGAGAGAGGGGAATGAATGTGATAAAACGATATTGTATAACATTTCCAAAGACTAAATTACAACATTACAAATAAAAACCTGAATATAAAATTTGCTTAATATTAATTCACTTATATTTTCCTAGAAGAAATAATTCTATATTAAGCTAAGATAAAAATTATGGTAATATTTCATACTAGATGAATGTTTTCCCATGAAAAGAACAGTTTACAACTTATTCTCTATATAAGCGAGAATTAAATAAATAAAACCTTATGTTAAAATTACTTCAGATTAGGAGAAGATTAATTTCAGAGTATATTCACTTATATAAAGACAAATATATAACAGAAGCACCAATTGTTTACAGCTATTCTTTATATCTGTTCATCCACATCTTTAATTCTTCTTTTCTGGTAAAGCTCCCTTATTAGCACTGAATTAAGGAATGTGGAAGGAGGAAAAGTATTAAACTGGCTAGCTGAAATATACCTTGTCCAGCTAGAGAAACCAGTTATAACAGTCAACTTAGCCAGGAGGAATTAAATATCTTTTATATTTGCTTTTTAATATTTTCTATAGAAATGAGGAGTGGAGTGTCATTGGTATACTCAAGGAACTATGGGAAAGGAATACCATGCAGAAGTACACAGAGCTAAAAAAATAAAAATAAATAAGTGGAAACTGAGTTCCGATCCTCAGATCTGACACCCTGGATCTTTATGCCAAACATAAGCATAGACCTGGATTTTCCTAGTTGTATAGACCACAAATTAATTTTCACTAATACAGTATAATTTCTGTTTTTAAAGTGAAAATCTGCTCCATAAAATCTGTGGATTTTGTAATTATCATACTCTGTCCTCTAGTGAAGCTGAATCTATCTTAGCATGAAACAATCACTATTTGTATAATGTTATTGTTTTGAATTTATAAATATGAAAATAAGAGCAAAATTATTAACTATTTGAATACAAATAAAAACGTAAGAACCCCTTTGGTGAACACATCAACAAGGTATGAAGCCTCTTTTCTAATCTTCTTCCAAGCATTGTGCTTTTGCCTGTAAAGGCACCGTACTTTGCACGAGTCAGAGATTTCTAAACATTCTTTTAGCATTTAGAATAATTCTAGGAGACACATTGACAGTTTGAAGGTCAGACTTTTTATAGAAAGATTATATATAAGTCTTTTTGCTTGAAATTTAACGTTATAGGATCACTTGAGATCATAAAATAGTCTAATTGCATGACTCATATGAATATGAGTAATAGTGAGTGCAGAAGCAATGCTTCTGAGGCAGGTCCATTAATCATAAGAGAAAGATGCTCAACTCCCTTATCAGAGAATATAACAATCAATTTAAGCCAAACCTAATTTAAAACATTTATAACTTGAGTTACTGAACATCACTTAATTTACTCCTAATAGTGAGCAAATATCAAATTAAGAATAAGATAAACATGTTGACCACAATAGGTTTCGAATAAACACTTTGTATTCCCTGAGCTCCTATCTACTAGTCACACTACCCCCTTCATTCTACAGTCACTATTTTATTGCAGCTTAAATTATTAAATTTTGCAATTACCATTTTATACAGCTTACCAATTAAATGTTTCCATGGCAGTGGGTCAGCTCACGTCATCGTGGAAAAGGGAAAAGAATCACAGTGAAATGCAAAATCAAAGCAAAAATAAATAAACCGAACACTTTGAATTCCACCCAGTATTTTTGATAGGCTTTGGACTTGATAAACCATGCCTCGATATGCATGTATCCACCTTAGCAACAGTGACAACATTGTCTCAGAAGAAAAAATTAGTAAGAGACTTTCAATATGAAAAAAAGTAGAATGAAACCTCAAGGATTATTTCTAAGAATCTCTAAAGGTCAGTGCCACGGCAAATACAGAGCACCTGAATATTATGCACAGAATTGCCCTTTAGAAGATAAGAATACATCCAATTAAATCTTTGCTAGATGTCAACTAAACTTGCACATTGAGACACATGATGGACTTTGGAGAAACTATGAATAAAGCCCAATCCTGTCTTGAGAAAATCCAGTGGCAAATTTTATTAAAAAATATTCTTTAGATGTCAGGTTTTCTTTAATTAATTTTATATTTCTCAAGTTCAGAATTTTTCTTTCCCATGTAAATATTAGTGTATTAACTATGGCATCTGTTAACCAGTTATGTAGAATTAGTGGGTATTGCTTTGTTAAGCTGGTATAGGCATGTTCATGTACATATTTTTCTGTATATTATTTCAAAATAGGTAACATAATAAACCCGAGTAACACCGAAAGGTTTACTTTTTCATGTTTCATACAAAGACAACATGAAAGTTTCTAAAAACAAGCTTACTCTCAGTGGGAAGAAAAGTCTGAATGTAATTTCTTCATTGTTTCATGTTGTGGCTTAATAAAGTAGGCAACTTTTCAATTACATTTAGTTAATATTTGAGTTAATAAATTTCAAAATACTATATCAACACTACACGCTAAAATGTGAAAGATACATAGCAGTATTCTACACTAATGAAGGTTTCTTAATGCGGTAAAAATAAAAATTGGCCGAACCGGTTCCCACATGTTCTCATTCCCTGTGCTCCAACTGTTTCTCTGCCAGCCACTTTCACACATTGTCCCCTTGACAGGTTTTTATCATGCCTGACACACATGATGTTCTAACATGACACTGAACCACACTAGTCCCAGGTATTCTATAGCTTAACATAGAGAACTGAGACAAGTTATCTCTCTGCCTTCTGAGAACTTTGCTCACATCCCCTGTAGCCGGAAAAATCAAAGCTCTAGAAACATGTAGTTTAAAAATTAGATTTCTATGCTAAATTCTCAATCTACAATACATCCACAGAATAAATTCATTGCCAGATAATAAAGATAGAAACTGCCCACCTAGATAAGATAAAATTGACCTAGTCCACCTAGATCTGGATCATCCTTCTCTGTTGTCTCATTCCTGATATCCAGAACAGCCCCACCCCACCCCAACCTCCACCCCCCACCCCGCCTGCTTCTCCTCCTTCTCTCTCCTTCCTAGACTTTTTCTCTGCCTACCCTTCCTTCTCATCAAATGATAGGCTTTGCCCTATCCTGATTTTGCCTCGCTGCATAATGACATCATCCTATAGTTTCTTATGTTGAATTTACCTTTGCTACACAGTTCATACTCTTTATGAATACTTTCCTAAATTCATAAATCCCTTTGTCCCTTTGTAAGAAAATGGAAACAAGATTATCAGAGACATTTTAATGAGTAAACCAATGAAGATGAAGATTCTCTGGGAATCCATGTGCACTAATATTTAAAAGATTAAAAGAAAAATTGAAAAGTTCATATAACTTCAATAAATCCTCATAACCACAGAGTAACATCTGCCACCAAATGAACTAAAGGTTGGACACATGAGAAAGACCTCATTTTAGACTGTAACTAATCTCTATTTCCATAGTGTTATAGAAACAAGATCTTTCTAAAAAAAATCTGGGAAATATTAATGCTTTTAGTGTACTGGTAGCTATTTAAGACTTCAAAAACATTCTTTTATTTATTACATGTTTGTAACTTAATATCATGGCTTTGTATGTCCTTACTTCAATGGAGTGCATACTCTTGTCAAGTTTTTCAGTAATAAATTCAGATACAATTTTGGGTTACTATTTATAAGATCACATCCTTTTTTGTGGTTCCATATTAAAATGGGCAAACACACACACACACAAACACACACACATACATACACAAATACACACTCCAATATATACACACACAACACAAAACAAACAAAACCACACAATTGATACTGAAAAATTAAATGACATCATCTGTTTCTTTGAAGTACCCATAGTCTACTTCTAATTTTATGCATGAAAATGTATTTTGAGAGCAATTTCTTAGTGGAATATCAAGAAAGGTTTTAGAAGAAATATCATTGGAATATTACTACAATGCTCAATAAGTAAAACACTATATAATATTTTATATAATTATAATAAATGATTACATATATATATACTTAATGTTCAAAGTAATGGTTGTCATGGGTTATATCTTTATCCATATGTATAGTGTACTTTGATCATATTCATTACATACTCTGATTGGAACATAAATGAATTCATACATATTAAAGGTAAATCAATTTTAAAAACTATGTAACTACAATTAATATAGTTAGCAATCTATATTATGTCTGAATAGGATTCATGGAATTTTAAATATTTTTCAATTAAAACTAAGAAATGGGAAATTATTCTAAAGGTGTTGAAAATACTCAGTAACATTATTGTAACCTCCTGTTGAGGGGTATCTAGGTTGTTTTCAATTTCTGGCAATTATGACTAGAGACTAGCAAGTAAGTGTCTTTGTAGAAGGATGAAATGTCCTTTGATTATGCAACCAAGAATGGCAAAGCTGGATTCCAAGGTAGATCAAGCCCATCTTTAGGTCAAAGTGCCACATTGACGTCTATGGGAGCTGTACAAGTTTGCACTCAAATCCACAATAAAAGAGTATTCTCTTCCTCCACACCTTTAATAGCATGAGCTGTCACTTCTGTCGTTGACCCTGGCCATTCAGTATGTGTAAGGTGAAACCTCAAATAACTTGATTGACATTTCGACGTTTGCTAAGGATGTTGGACATTGCTTTAAGTATTTCTTAGCCATTTGACCTTCCTTCATTGAGAATTCTTTGTTTTTATTTATAACCCATTTTGAATTTTATTATTTGATTTTTTGTATTTTTTGTATATATATATATATATATATATATATATATATATATTTAGTACACTATTGGATGTGGAGTTAATGTCTTCTCACAACCTATAGGCTGCATCTTTGACTGAATGATAGTGTTCTTTGACTTACAGAAACCTTTCAGTTTTATCAAGTCTCATTTATTAGTTCTTGATCTTAGTAGTATGTGACAGTATTCAGTTCAGAGCATCTTCAGACTAGACTAGCAGTATCATGTGAGGGCAGGGGGTGTTGTTGAGAGAGGGATGGTAAGAAGATACAGCTCGAATAGAGGGCTGCTCAAAGGGTGGTCTGAAAACCTATTTCAGTGGAAATTTCCTAAAATATATGATGATTCTATGAAATCTCCAAATAATGTGGCTGCGCACTCCTAACTGGTCTCCTCTTGTCACCAAACTATGCCTCTACTACTAGGACTGGGTTATATCCAATTGTTAGCCCAAAGAGTCCCATGGAAATCACCAGATAGCCCAGGCTGTTTTCCAGACAGTAGGTTGCTCTCCATAAACTGATAGCAAGGCTACATTGCTAAAGACGATATCTACACTTACTAAAGATGCAGATTGCGCTGGTGCTCACAAAGAACTTTTCTGTACCCCATGCTCTTTGGTATAGGAAAGTGCTGTGTAAGCTACCAAGAGAAACATAAGCACAAAACCAGCAGCAAACACGTTTATCTACACTGTCGCCTTGGCTGCAAACTAGACCGTGGCACCGCTGAAATAAATTTGTGGGAATAACCAATCAATGTCTGGTTTGAAGAAGGCCCACTCCATGAGATGGAGCCCATCCCTAACACTGCTTGGGAGACAGAAACAGAAACTATATAACCCAGAGACCTAGAGTAACGCCATATACTACTACTGCTCTTTTTTTTAAAGTAATGATAAAATTATTACTAATGGTATTCTGCTATATGTACATATCAGTGTCCTATCACACAATCATCATGGAAGCTTCCTTCTGTATTAGAGAGGAACAAATTAAAACACCCACAAACAGCCATAATGAAGAGACAGAGACTTTTCAACAAACATGTCTAATTGGGATGTCTCTAATGTCTCTACTGAATTCCTCTCCTCAGTGTATAGGGAATAGCATAGAAGAGAAGGAAGAAAAGGAGTAAAAGCCAGAGGGGATAGAGAACCCCAGAAAAACCAGGACTTCTAAATCAACCAAGCTAAGCTCTTATGAACTCACATAAGGCAAAGCATAAACACAGGTTCTGCACGATTCTTCATCAAATCCTCTGCGTGTATACATATACTTACACTTGTATGTACATATATACTTACACATACATATACATCATACACACATATAATATCTTTCAGTAAAGTATTTTATTACACTTCTGAATGTATTAACAAATGTCTCTGGTTATTTTGTCTTCTCTCATCAAATGATTAGCTTTATTTTTCTTACTATATTTTATTTTGTAGTGTTTGGTTGTTATCTCTTAGAAACTTGTTGTTTGTTTGTTTTCCCTGATGAGAAACAGAAACAGGAAGAGTATAGATAGGAAAATAAAGGCAAAGGAACTGAAAGGGATAAAAGGAGGCGAAACTGTAATTAGGATATATTCTATGAGAAAATAATCTACTCTTTTGAGAAAAAGAAAAGAAGTAAACTAATCATAAAAAGACAGAATGGGTTGCTATCAGGGTAGAGGTTTGGAATAATAACTAATGTGTGGCTAACAATTCATCTTGTCAACCTTAGAGGGTAGTGAAACATTGATTTGAACTCAAGTATGTAGTGGTACATAGTATTTTTTCCAGGAAATTGCAAAAAATAGGGGCAAGTGATTAAGAGCAGTTGCTTCTTTTGTGTTCAGTATTACAACACGCACATTAAACAATTAAAAAATGCCTGTCACCCCAGTTTCAGGAAATCCAATGCCCTCTTCTGGCCTCCCAAAGGACCTGAATACTCGGTGTGCATACAGTCATGTGGACTTACCCAGCTTCAGTCTTAGCTCATATTTAAATGTATGACTTGAAAATATACAAAGTAAACCTTGTCTCCTGGACTATTTGAGTATGACAAGGTATTCATTATTTTTATCATTTTATCTTTTAACAGTTTCACACATGCATATATAATGTCATCATAAAGTCCTCCCTCCACCCTTGTTCATCCCCATTCTGTCCCAACACAACCTCTTCCCACTGACCCTCATCCCTCTTTGTTGAATTTTGGATTTGTTTTGTTTATAGTTTTTGCCTCTCCAAAAACCAGCTGTAGACATAAACACCATGTCATGGGCACGCTTAAGTCAGTATACGACTGACAGTGACATTTGCTTTTAACCACTTTTCTGATTCTATGAGTCATTCATTTCCACACTCCACTACTTGCTTTATGAATGAAGATATCCAAGTATTATCAACTTCTATGTTTTTGTCAAATGTATGAGAAAAAAGATTTATTGCATGAAGTGACAACTTCTTATACCTTTGTACCTACAATACGAAGAGGGTGGTGGTAGGGACTATAATCACAGCCTAGACTTAGTATCATTTTTCCATCTCAGCCTAAACAATACCTCCCCAAATAATTTTCTTTTAATATTTAGTACCTTGATGTTAGGTAAGCTATTATTACTCATTAATCATCTTATTTTCCTTGTCATTTTTAATTATTAAAATTATTTTTGGTATATTCCCAAGGATTAATTTGTAAGCTGTCAACGAAAAATGAAATATGTCCTACAAATCTATTTTGAGTGTTTTCCCACTCCCCATAGTCCAGAGGCCTTCAGAGAACAGAATTCTTTCACAAGAGACACAGTACGAACAGCCAAAGTATCCACACAACATCCCCCACCAAGCTGAGTGCTCTTCCAGAAAATTTCGTTTCTCCTTCTTTAATGTGATTACCCCATCTTAAACATCATGAATTTCTTTTGGTTTAGTTTGTTTCCTTTGGTTTGGTTTGGTCTTTTTTTGTTTGTATTATCGTGGTTGTTGTTTTGATTTGATTGGGTCAGGTTGGCTTGGGTTTTAGTTTCCTATTCTGAGTGTAACCACACCTTCTCTTACAGAATGTTATCTGTCCTTGGAGTTCCTGTTCTTGCCTCCTGCTCTAGAGTTCGCTCAGCCTAATGTAAGTTTGCCCTCCTTCCTCTTTCCTCTCATCCTTTTCTTCCTGTAAATTCTTGTCAGAAGCCTGCCATCTGTCTGTCCAGCAAGCTTATCCTGGTGTACTTAAGCTTTGACTATCCAGTTCTTAGCTGACTTTTCTTCCTGGTGCTCTAGTCACCTTACAGTTTCACCACGCTTCCATAACAGGATGCTGGTTCCTGTATAAGATCAGAATAACTTCACAGCGTGTGGAGTAGAGGTCAAGGTATGACTCCAGATGTTATTTCCTGAGTTTGATTGACTTCAACAAATATATTTGTGAAAATAAGGATGTGTTTTAAACTCTGAGTCCTTTTATTTAAAAGCTTCTAAATGAGAAAATAACCCTATTTCCTGCAGTTTTCTGAGAATTAAATGAAATTAAGTGTTCAAAATTACAGATTTCTTATAATAATCCTGTTTTCAGAGGATGATTTTTACAAAATAATTTCATATATTTTGTTATAGAACTAAATAAAATATACCTGTTCATTGGATAAATTAAAACTTAGGTTCCTTTTTAAAGAAGAGGAAATGGACTGAAAAGGTAAAGTAACTTTGTGACTGGCTATATAGCCAGTATCATACATTCTGTATGTAAGCCAAAACCAAGCCTTGTCTTATGACTCCATGTGAAATGTACTAAATTTTTAACATTTTCCTTCCGGCTCTTTTTGGTTTTTTTTTTTTTGTTTTTTGTTTCTTGTTTTTTTAGTTTCAACCATTTATTTCAGGAATTCACTGAATAGTTAAGTGTGAACATATGATATATTACACATATGTGTCTATCATCTACATATCTAGTCTATATCTATGTATCCACATTATCATTATTATTATTATTATTATTATTACTATCATTTTGGTGAGACAATGCCTTTTTATGGAGTGCTGGTTGGTGCCCAATTTATTAGGTAATCAATCTGATATTAGTTGGACCTTGCATCTGTAGAGACATGGACACTGTCGTTGATCTATTGCGACTTATCTAATGTTCAGTGTAGCTGTTCCAGCAGTGAATCGGTTCTCTGTTTACCCTGACATCCTAGCCAGATATGCTGACTGGAATAAGATAGAAGAATCTCAAATTTGCACTGATGTTCATTTCCCTCATTGCTAGGGATTTTTAAAGACATTTCTTAGCCACCGATTTTTTTTTTCCTTTCTGGCAACTCCCTTTTCAGACCTAAGACTGATTATAACAGTTGTTAAGATTTTTGGTTTTATATCATTTTTCTGAGTTCTTTATATATTCTGATTATCCTCCTCTGTCAGATGTATGGCTGGCAAAAACTGTACACCTTTCTGTGGGATTCCTCTTTACTCCCTGGTTATTTCTCTAGCTGTGAAGAAGCTTTTGTGCTTTACAAAGTCCCATTTATCAAATGTTCACATATTTATTTATTGAGCAAATGAAGTCCTATTTAGAGTCTACCCCTTTACATATATCCTGTAGAGTGCTGACTATGTTTTATCGTAGCTGTGTAGGTCTTTCGGGCTTTACCTTGTGGTCTCTCCACAGTCTTTAAGAGCACTTACCCCAAAATGGTTAGGTTTGTACATTTGAAAGTAGAACAACCCTATAGTTCCATTTTCAAATGTATAAACTCAGCCATTTGGGATAAGTACTCTTACTGGCTTAGCAGAGTTTTTTGTTGTTGTTGCTGTTTTGTTTGGTTTTTGTTTTGTTTTGTTTTGTCTGTTTGTCTTTTTAAGTGAAGAAATTCCAGTAAGAAAGGCACATGCAACATTTGCCCTATCTCTTATTTTGCCTGTACAGCATACTAGCTAGGATTAGTCTCATGAATATGTAATCCAAACAGTCACACAATGTCGCATGCCTAGAAAGTTGTTGCTTAAAGATAAAAGTTTTGCAAGTGCCATTTTGCAGCTCTTAATTAATTTATTTTGGATTTGTGTTTTGCAAGTGAATTCTAATAGGGCAATCCCGCCACTGGCACTATATTAATATAGGCTTTCCCTAGCATGTGTCAGTAATTCCTGCTTTTGTGATTTGCATTTGAATAGCCTTTTCTCATACAACTCCCAGTGGCCCTGACACAGTTATGAGGGGTTTAGATGACTAGTCAGAGAAAGAGTAGGCAGATTGAGCCAGTGTATTCTGTCCCCTGTTCCTTTTCCTGATGACGTCTACAAAGAAAGCCTGACCCCGATTCAATTTTAGAGTGAGCATGCTTTTGAAATGTACAGCAATGAGTATTTTATATTTAAAAGCTCTTCTTATTATATTTTGAGTTTGAAAAGAAATGACCATTTCTTTATCTTCAAAATTAATCAATTAAAATTAATTAAGACAGGCATATTCCCATTAAAAAATAGAAGTTAATAAAATTATTGTTGAGTACTGGAATTCTGAAACTTGC
This sequence comes from Rattus norvegicus, assembly GCF_021556685.1. Lineage (NCBI taxonomy): Eukaryota > Metazoa > Chordata > Mammalia > Rodentia > Muridae > Rattus > Rattus norvegicus. Next base: position 160,867,153 of record NC_141534.1, on the reverse strand, counting down.
AAAGAAAATTTTGGTTAATTTTACCTTTTCTTCCAAACTGTCTTTGCAAAAATCAACTTTCCAGCAGCAAACTAGAAGAAGCAATACAAATTATTTTCCATAGCTCGAATCAAATACAGCATTGTGTGTTTTTGAGACCATTATTGTCCTCCTTCAATTTAACTGTGTTGGACAGATCAGGCCTGCAGTCACTGCTCTCTCTGGATATCTGTCTCCCACTGGTTGGATGTAACAGGAACACATGTAAGCCAGAGCATACTGGGAAGTGTGTGTGATGCATATAGTCTGTATATTCACTCACTTAGTTCCTACAACAAACCATCTATGGGCATGGCTGGTTACTGTTGTTTTCCAATCAGAGGCATTAGGGCACAATTTGTAAATGCAAAATGCCAGTGTTCAGCTTGAAAGTGAGACATCTGTTCAGGGAGATACTGATAGGAGAGGGGTGCTTTGGAGTGAGTGTGTGTATATGCTGTTTCTGCTGACATACCTGCTCCCTGTGCATTCTGTGCTCTTGGTAGGAGGAACGGACTCCAGGTCGCAGAACACTCATAGAGCTATCTTTAAAATTAATGACAGGGTTCGAAGTGCACTCTTCAGAGTTATTCTCAGCAGTTGGTAATCAAAAGTCTCCCTGTTTCTATTAACTCCATCGATTGAAGAACCTCTTTTCGAACACCTAGGCTTAGCCATCAAGACAACATTTACATTTAGGAAAAGGAGAGAGAGAGAAAGAGAGAGAGAGACAGAGACAGAGACAGAGACAGAGAGACAGAGACAGAGAAAAAGAGAGACAGAGACAGAGACAGAGAGAGACAGAGACAGAGAAAAAGAGAAACAGAGACAGAGAAAAAGAGAAACAGAGACAGAGAAAAAGAGAGACAGAGAGAGAAACATATCTTTTAAGAACAATATTCCACCAAGGCAAGGTCTCCAAGCACTGCCCTGGCTAGCTCACCCAATGCTGCAGCCAGTAAGGGGTCTGCAGCCAGTAATGGGCAGGCTCAGTTCACCCCTCTCCTATCTTTGAGGCTAGCTCAGCAGCATACACTCGACCAGAGACATTTCTACTGTGCTTGCTGTCCAGTCTGCACTTTGGAGTGTGAAGCAGGGTCTACTCTCTGGAGAGCTGCAGCCAGAGAGGAGTGGGGCTAGCTCTCAGACTCTCACAACCTGACTTGGGTCCAGCTGTCCTGACAGCCTCAGATGGGCAGGGAGAGGGCAGTGCTTCCCCTACCATACCATCTCCCAGCAGGCAAGTAGCAGGGCCAGCTTTCCCATACTCATGCCCTTGGTACTGGCTTACCTGTGCCACTGCCACCAGGGCCAATTCTACCATCCTGTCTAGGCAAGGTGCAGGACCCAGTCTCCCAAGTGTAGTTCGTTTAAATGTTTGTTATGACACATTTGTGTGTGCACTGTGTTAACTTCAATGCTGTAGAATCAAACTTGAATAGCTTCAACAGAGCCTCCTGGCTTGGAAAGCCTAAAAATAGCTTAAATTGGGCCTTGACATTGGCTTACCAACGTCTTCAGTAAAGTAGAAAAAAAGAAAAGAAAAGAACAATATTCCTTCTCTTAACCTAACTCCTGAATATTCTAACATTCATGCTAGGTCCTGATTAGCTACATAGCATTTCTGCCCCTGAACAAGTTTAAGTTCTTGGGGGAGATGTCTCAGTATGAACAAACGGCATCCAATATATTTTCCCCAGAAACTACTTACTATTTTATAGGGTCTTTGAGGTAAAAAAAAAATCATGTAATGCTAATTATCTAATTTACAAACATTAATTATCCAATCCTCAAAAGAGATACAGTTAAAAAGTAGGTTACGTGTGCTATAATAGTTCACAATGGGCAAGTCCTAGTTAATCTGCCACTCTGTCAAGGTCATATTCTGTGTCAAAGAGTGGAAAAGAATGGATTTTTTTTTAAAGACAGAAAAAAAATGAGGGAAAAATTAACCTTACTGGTGGCAACTGCAGAAAACCCATCTTACTGAGTCCAGGGTAGATCTTCGTTTGCATTTGCCTTCCTCTTATTCAGATTCATCTAGCTCCATCCTGGAAACTGGCTTTAATGAGTCACCTCACATGCATACCTATTTCTCCAGTGTTTATTGCATTTACCACAACAGTGTGCAAGTGCTTCTTTATTTATGGAAAGTATGATATGTCCTGCACCCAGGATGATTCTTGAGAAGACAAAAATACATGAAACTCTATGTTGAGAATATCTGTTTACTAAATACACAATTTTTAAAAAGTCATTGTTTCCAAACTAATTTCATATATCAACAACTAATTATTAGTTGATCACCATCAAATAGATGTAGAATTAAAATTTTGTGAGGTTAAAAAGAATCCTAAGATCATATTAACTATGTGTCAGACATATCTCAAGAACTCTGCAAAAGGGAAATATACCTAAAATTTCATCATAAGAACACACAGTTTCAGAAAGATACACTCTTTGCTCATAATTATAAGTCAAGTTAAAGGGAAAGAAAACATGAGCAATTAATCAGAGAAGAGAAGGGTAACTTACATGCCAGGTATAGTCAGTTGCTTGCTCTGTACATGGTTGAATCTCAAACCAGGATCTCATCTGAATCCTAAATACTGAACCATACTGCTTCAGGAGTTAAGTTAGGAGGCTTGAGTTAAGAAAGTTCTATAGTTGATGATGGGGCTATTTTAATGTGAAGAAAATTTTTGAGTAAATTTTCAAAAATACAAAATAGCTATTATAGCAAAAAAGGTTGGACCTCAGCTGGACAAGAATTTGTTGTGTTAACATAAGGTGGCAGGAAAAGGTGAATTCTTTTTATTATATTTTTGTGCTTTTGTGTGTGAATGTGTGCATTTGTGTGTAGACGTGCACATGCATAGCTGTATGCATGGTGTTCTTTCTGCACATGTGAAGGTACAACCATAACTTGTTCTTCCCATCCACCCTGTGATTCCCAGAGCTTTAAGGTTGTCAGGCTTAGTGGCAGGTACCTTCACCTGCTAAGCTGTTTCAGGAATCCCTGGAAATGTAGATTCTAATTTGGAGTCTTATGTATAAGGAAGCTCTCTGTCTAGTTGCTGATGGGAAGGGCACAAGAGCAGAGGTCAGTAAGGAAAAGGTTCTGGCAAGAAATATGTGTGCATTAAGAACTGAATGTGTCCTTAGTGGAAGAAAATGGGAGCTAAATGGAAAGATGGCGGTTTAGAATAAGGAAAGGAAAAGAGAATCTGCGTAAGTGACATGTTATGTGTGAAGGAGAGTGCATTGTTGACACTGAAGGCTGTTGAAGATGGTTGACCCTGTATCATAAATAGAAACTGGAAGCCATAATTTAAAGCCACATGTTGCTGAGCTCAGATCTATGTACTTCATGCTGAAACCTTAAGCACTGGTCAGTCAGCTAACACATGATGGTTAGAGCATGGTGTTTAACTTTCAGAATCCAGAGAGGTCTAGTTCTAGAGTCAGAGGAATAGTCTAGATTTTATAAATCAAATGGAAAGAAAAGTATACAAGGCTATGGGGAGAATGGTGAGAGTGGAATGTGTAAAAGACGGTGAGGCAGGAGGCCTCTGTCACAGATAAGGATGGGGAAAACCCAGCAAAAATGGGAAAGAGAGATGGGAGGAAAAGAGAGAAATGGGAATGGATTATCTCACATTTTAGGATTTGAAAACAGCTTTATCTGGACAAATGAGTGTGTGATGGTTAGTGATCAGCTAAGGGCACACAAATAACTCTAGGATGAAAAGACTAGAATCCAGCTGCCCCATGTGTGTGAACAAATGTAAGCAAATCATGTAGACCATGAAGGAGTTTATTGGGATTTTAACTGTTTCTGTGATGAGTGTGTAGGTGAGGCAAGGATCCAGAGAATGACTATGTTTAAAACGAAGGTGGGGTAGCCCTCATTATCTGCACTGTGGAAAGATGCGCAGATGGTTTGCACAAAGGAAGAGCTCATCGCGCAACCAGATGATGTGTTACTCCATATGGTAGATTTCAATTATACTCTGGAATGTAATAGCTTTGAGACATTTGCCTTTTTTCTCCATAAATTAATTATTCCAATTTGAGCAAAGTTTGACTGCACGGAAAAGAACATATAGGAGTAAAATTACTCATTCTCATATTTGCAATGTTCCTTTCTCTGAAGTAAGCCAAAACAATTACTTTTATTTGGTTAGGTTATTCATGGACCCAATTCTGTTTACCACCCTAGCATTTATGGGCATCAATACACTTCTTATATCCATGCCTTGTCTCCCGTGCTGTCTCCTCCCAAAACATGGGACAAGCAGAATGAATTGTAATAGGTATTTCAAATGCCTGACAGCAAAATTTATCACTGATTTTAAAGTCACATAAATGACACTAAATTTACCCAAAGCAGACTCTCTTGTGAAGTATAACTCAGCTTATTCAAGCAGAGAACTAGCTAAGCAACAGTAGTCTGAAACCATTAAAAAGTGGTCCATAAAAAATTTAGAGGGTTTGGGGATTTAGCTCAGTGGTAGAGCACTTGCCTAGCAAGCGCGAGGCCCTGGGTTCGGTCCTCAGCTCCAAAAAAAAAAAAAAAAAAAATATATATATATATATATATATATATATATGTGTGTGTGTGTGTGTGTGTGTGTGTGTGTGTGTGAAATTGATGTTTATATAATCTAAAGAAAATAAAACAAATTGTGTACCATATATACGATAATTAATATGATTTAAATAAAATACTAGTTTTTAAAAGTGAAGATACTTCAATATCTTACCTGTTTTAAAGCTCATTATTTAAAAAATATATCTAATTACATTACAATTTTAACAAAATCTCACAGACTCAGGACAATAAACTAGATTTCCCACAGAAGGAGAGTGATACTTCCCCCTGTATATTTTTGCTTCCTTATCTATTACGCAGGAAAGGAAATTTAATAATAATCAATCATCTTTAATAAAAAAACACTTTAAGAGTAACATGATATAGTGCTGTTGTTTGTGGTGGTAGGGGTAGTGGTGGTTTGTGTGTGTGTGTGTGTGTGTGTGTGTGTGAGAGAGAGAGAGAGAGAGAGAGAGAGAGAGAGAGAGAGAGAGAGAGAGAGAGAGATCATTCATGAGAAAGCATGGTGCTTGTAAATGGCTGTGTTTACTATATTACATTGGTCATGGATATATAGCAATGCAGAAAACATATTGAAAAATAAATGAAAGCCTTTCTTTTTGGATTTTTCAGACTAAAACACTAATTCTCAGAAATAAAGTAGAAATGAATTAGACAGAAATCAATGGTAGAGCTTATAAAATATCTATTATCTGTCAAATACTGCTCAGTATTTTGTCATATATGTTACTTTATTTGCAGTTTACAAATTCTCTGAGTTGTGTTTTATACTGACTTACTAAATAGCCTGAAAAAGTCACATAGGATGAACAAATGAAATGGTTTAACCTTGTAAATTAACATCAGTGTCATATGAAGTTGTTCATAAGTCTTATTGCTAAAATTAGATTTCCTCATCTACATAACAATACAAAGTAAATTAAAATAATCCTGTGTTATAGGTGTAAAAAGTCAGCCAATGATAGTTTTCTTTTTAGTCAGTTTATTATAACAGACAATAATGCAACTACAGATGACTAAACAAATCTTTGGCATGCTTGTTCATGTATACCTATAAACAACGTTGGATATCAACATTGCTCATTTTTTCAGTATTTCATTTCTTACTGTTGACCATAATTTGGAGTTTGTGGTAATAATATAATGGTTAGTAAAAATATAAAAAGTGTTAGAGCTGATGAGTGAAATTTTAAGATAAATACCATTTATGATGAATTGACAAAAATGTTCACTCTTCTTCAAATTTCCTTGGCACTCATTCTCCAGGATGTAGTCATAGGCTCTGAGTACTTGGAGTTGAATGAACTTTGAAGTTTACTTACTGTTCAAAAGAAATAATGTATTATTAATAAAAAGATGATACAACACTGAAGAATGTGAAATAACAAAGAACGGTATGATTATCAGTCTAGGTCACTGTGACCATGGAAACTTTCTAAAAGACAAGACTTTAAGCCATATATTCAGAGGACAGCAACCAGGGAAATTCCTCATTATGTGATGTAGGTGTGCATCAGAAAACTGGTGCAAGCAAAAGTGACCCACACTGCAGTCTGTATTAGAGGAGACTTGATTAACTTCAAAAAGCTTAGCCTTCATCCTGAATGTGATGAAATGCTACTCAAAGTTTTAATTTCAAAAATCATTTTACCAGTTTACATCACTGAAATTTTACTGAGTCTACACCACCAGAGTTTTGTATTCAAAAATCACTCAAAGAATTTTGTTATTCTGAGAGACTGCCCTACCTGGGAATCCATCCCATATGCAGCCACCAAGCCCAGTCATTATTGCTGATGCCAAGAAGTGCTTGCTGATAGGAGCCAGATATGGGTGTACCCTGAGAGTCTCTGCCAGAGCTCTACTGATACAGATGAGGATGGTTGCAGCTAACCATTGGACTGAAAAAGAGGACTCCAATGGAAGAATTAGAGAAAAGATTGAAGGAGCTGAAGGGGTTTTCAACACTGTAAGAAGAACAACAGTGTCAACCAACCAGACCCCACCAGAGCTCCTAGGGACTAAACCACCAATGGATTCCAATGTGTATTCCAATGAATACGCATGGAGGGACCCATGGCACCAGCCACATATGTAGCAAAGGATGGCTTTATTTGGCAACAAAGAAAGGAGGAGCCCTTGGTTCTGTGAAGGCTTGTTTCAGCATGTAGGGGAATGCCAAGGCACTGAGGTGGGAGTGGGTGAATGGGAGTGGGGGCACCCTCATAGAATTAGGGGGAGGGGGGTTGTCTGTGGGAGAGGGGAGAAAAGGGATAACATTTGAAATGTAAATACACAAAATATCCAAGAAAAATAAAATTAAAAAAGGAATTTTGTTATTCTGCTTTTCTCACAGTATAACACGATTCTTTTATCCTCCTGCAATTTTTTGTAGGCATGAATTATTTTAAAAGTAAAGATACAGTATCATCTAAATCAGTACAGAGGAAGTCCTTTAGAGAAAATATACATGAGTGTCTTGAGTCAAAGTTTCCAACACAGCTGGAGCGAAGCAACCTCATATACATTCCTTAGACATTGGAGAGATGGCCTGAGGAGCACCTCTAAGACTTGCAGCCTTAATAAAAGGAGGATGAGATCTGTAAGAAATCTTTGTTCTTCTAAGTGCATCAGTGTAATTTCATTTCATTTGTCATCCCGCAAACATAAAGTAAAAATAAAAAGAACTCAAAAGGAGGATATAATAAAAATAGCCAAGTGCATTAAGGAACGAAACTATAGATTTTGAAAATTTTATAGAGCCCAAGAATAATATAAAACTCTAAGAGACTCTTCCAGTAATAAATAAGAATAAGTAAGACCATTTAAACTCTGTTGATATTAACTGTTAGATTGAACAGGCCAAAGAATCAACACAGCACCTAATACAACACAATACAATATGAGAGAAATAAACGTGTTTACATAACCTAGAATTATACACTTGCACCCAAAAAAATTGCTTCCTTTGCTTATTTTTTTTTATTAACTTGAGTATTTCTTATATACATTTCGAGTGTTATTCCCTTTCCCGGTTTCCGGGCAAACATCCCCCTCCCCCCTCCCCTTCCTTATGGGTGTTCCCCTCCCAACCCTCCCCCCATTGCCGCCCTCCCCCCATAGACTAGTTCACTGGGGGTTCAGTCTTAGCAGGACCCAGGGCTTCCCCTTCCACTGGTGCTCTTACTAGGATATTCATTGCTACCTATGGGGTCAGAGTCCAGGGTCAGTCCATGTATAGTCTTTAGGTAGTGGCTTAGTCCCTGGAAGCTCTGGTTGCTTGGCATTGTTGTACATATGGGGACTCGAGCCCCTTCAAGCTCTTCCAGTTCTTTCACTGATTCCTTCAACGGGGGTCCTATTCTAGGTTCAGTGGTTTGCTGCTGGCATTCGCCTCTGTATTTGCTGTATTCTGGCTGTGTCTCTCAGGAGCGATTTACATCCGGCTCCTGTTGGTCTGCACTTCTTTGCTTCATCCATCTTGTCTAATTGGGTGGCTGTATATGTATGGGCCACATGTGGGGCAGGCTCTGAATGGGTGTTCCTTCAGTCTCTGTTTTAATCTTTGCCTCTCCCTTCCCTGCCAAGAGTATTCTTTTTCCTCATTTAAAGAAGGAGTGAAGCAGTCACATTTTGATCATCCGTCTTGAGTTTCATTTGTTCTAGGGATCTGGGGTAATTCAAGCATTTGGGCTAATAGCCACTTATCAATGAGTGCATACCATGTATGTCTTTCTGTGATTGGGTTAGCTCACTCAGGATGATATTTTCCACTTCCAACCATTTGCCTACGAATTTCATAAACTCGTTGTTTTTGATAGCTGAGTAATATTCCATTGTGTAGATGTACCACATTTTCTGTATCCATTCCTCTGTTGAAGGGCATCTGGGTTCTTTCCATTTTCTGGCTATTATAAATAAGGCTGCGATGAACATAGTGGAGCACGTGTCTCTTTTATATGTTGAGGCATCTTTTGGGTATATGCCCAAGAGAGGTATAGCTGGATCCTCAGGCAGTTCAATGTCCAATTTTCTGAGGAACCTCCAGACTGATTTCCAGAATGGTTTTACCAGTCTGCAATCCCACCAACAATGGAGGAGTGTTCCTCTTTCTCCACATCCTCGCCAGCATCTGCTCTCACCTGAGTTTTTGATCTTAGCCAATCGCACTGGTGTGAGGTGAAATCTCAGGGTTGTTTTGATTTGCATTTCCCTTATGACTAAAGATGTTGAACATTTCTTTAGGTGTTTCTCAGCCATTCGGCATTCCTCAGCTGTGAATTCTTTGTTTAGCCCTGAACCCCATTTTTTAATAGGGTTATTTGTTTCCGTGCGGTCTAACTTCTTGAGTTCTTTGTATATTTTGGATATAAGGCCTCTATCTGTTGTAGGTATGGTAAAGATCTTTTCCCAATCTGTTGGTTGCCGTTTTGTCCTAACCACAGTGTCCTTTGCCTTACAGAAGCTTTGCAGTTTTATGAGATCCCATTTGTCGATTCTTGATCTTAGAGCATAAGCCATTGGTGTTTTGTTCAGGAAATATTTTCCAGTGCCCATGTGTTCCAGATGCTTCCCTAGTTTTTCTTCTATAAGTTTGAGTGTGTCTGGTTTGATGTGGAGGTCCTTGATCCACTTGGACTTAAGTTTTGTACAGGGTGATAAGCATGGATCGATCTGCATTTTCTACATGTTGCCCTCCAGTTGAACCAGCACCATTTGCTGAAAATGCTATCTTTTTTCCATTGGATGGTTTTGGCTCCTTTGTCAAAAATCAAGTGACCATAGGTGTGTGGGTTCATTTCTGGGTCTTCAATTCTATTCCATTGGTCTATCTGTCTGTCTCTGTAACAATACCATGCAGTTTTTATCACTATTGCTCTGTAATACTGCTTGAGTTCAGGGATAGTGATTCCCCCTGAAGTCCTTTTATTGTTGAGGATAGCTTTAGCTATCCTGGGTTTTTTGTTATTCCAGATGAATTTGCAAATTGTTCTGTCTAACTCTTTGAAGAATTGGATTGGTATTTTGATGGGGATTGCATTGAATCTGTAGATCGCTTTTGGTAAAATGGCCATTTTTTACTATATTAATCCTGCCAATCCATGAGCATGGGAGATCTTTCCATCTTCTGAGGTCTTCTTCAAATTCTTACCTCAGTGTCTTGAAGTTCTTATTGTACAGATCTTTTACTTGCTTGGTTAAAGTCACACCGAGGTACTTTATATTATTTGGGTCTATTATGAAGGGTGTCGTTTCCCTAATTTCTTTCTCGGCTTGTTTCTCTTTTGTATAGAGGAAGGCAACTGATTTATTTGAGTTAATTTTATACCCAGCCACTTTGCTGAAGTTGTTTATCAGCTTTAGTAGTTCTCTGGTGGAACTTTTGGGATCACTTAAATATACTATCATGTCATCTGCAAATAGTGATATTTTGACCTCTTCTTTTCCGATCTGTATCGCTTTGATCTCCATTTGTTGTCTGATTGCTCTGGCTAGAACTTCAAGAACTATATTGAATAAGTAGGGAGAGAGTGGGCAGCCTTGTCTAGTCCCTGATTTTAGTGGGATTGCTTCAAGTTTCTCTCCATTTAGTTTAATGTTAGCAACTGGTTTGCTGTATATGGCTTTTACTATATTTAGGTATGGGCCTTGAATTCCTATTCTTTCCAGGACTTTTATCATGAAGGGGTGTTGAATTTTGTCAAATGCTTTCTCAGCATCTAATGAAATGATCATGTGGTTCTGTTCTTTCAGTTTGTTTATATAATGGATCACGTTGATGGTTTTCCGTATATTAAACCATCCCTGCATGCCTGGGATGAAGCCTACTTGATCATGGTGGATGATTGTTTTGATGTGCTCTTGAATTCGGTTTGCCAGAATTTTATTGAGTATTTTTGCGTCGATATTCATAAGGGAAATTAGTCTGAAGTTCTCTTTCTTTGTTGTGTCTTTGTGTGGTTTAGGTATAAGAGTAATTGTGGCTTCGTAGAAGGAATTCGGTAGGGCTCCATCTGGTTCAATTTTGTGGAATAGTTTGGATAATATTGGTATGAGGTCTTCTATGAAGGTTTGATAGAATTCTGCACTAAACCCGTCTGGACCTGGGCTCTTTTTGGTTGGGAGACCATTAATGACTGCTTCTATTTACTTAGGAGTTATGGGGTTGTTTAACTGGTTTATCTGTTCCTGATTTAACTTCGATACCTGGTGTCTGTCTAGGAAAATGTCCATTTCCTGAAGATTTTCAAATTTTGTTGAATATAGGTTTTTATAGTAAGATCTGATGATTTTTTGTATTTCCTCCGAATCTGTAGTTATGTCTCCCTTTTCATTTCTGATTTTGTTAATTTGGACACACTCTCTGTGTCCTCTCGTTAGTCTGGCTAAGGGTTTATCTATCTTGTTGATTTTCTCAAAGAACCAACTTTTGGTTCTGTTGATTCTTTCTATGGTCCTTTTTGTTTCTACTTGGTTGATTTCAGCTCTGAGTTTGATTATTTCCTGCCTTCTACTCCTCCTGGGTGTATTTGCTTCTTTTTGTTCTAGAGCTTTTAGGTGTGCTGTCAAGCTGCTGACATATGCTCTTTCCTGTTTCTTTCTGCAGGCACTCAGCGCTATGAGTTTTCCTCTTAGCACAGCTTTCATTGTGTCCCATAAGTTTGAGTATGTTGTATCTTCATTTTCATTAAATTCTAAAATGTTTTTAATTTCTTTCTTTATTTCTTCCTTGACCAGGTTATCATTGAGTAGAGCATTGTTCAATTTCCACGTATATGTGGGCATTCTTCCCTTATTGTTATTGAAGACCAGTTTTAGGCCGTGGTGGTCCGATAGCACGCATGGGATTATTTCTATCTTTCTGTACCTGTTGAGGCCCGTTTTTTGACCAATTATATGGTCAATTTTGGAGAAAGTACCATGAGGAGCTGAGAAGAAGGTATATCCTTTTGCTTTAGGATAGAATGTTCTATAAATATCCGTTAAGTCCATTTGGCTCATGACTTCTCTTAGTCTGTCGACATCACTGTTTAATTTCTGTTTCCATGATCTGTCCATTGATGAGAGTGGGGTGTTGAAATCTCCCACTATTATTGTGTGAGGTGCAATGTGTGTTTTGAGCTTTAGTAAGGTTTCTTTTACGTATGTAGGTGCCCTTGTATTTGGGGCATAGATATTTAGGATTGAGAGTTCATCTTGGTGGATTTTTCCTTTGATGAATATGAAGTGTCCTTCCTTATCTTTTTTGATGACTTTTAGTTGGAAATTGATTTTATTTGATATTAGAATGGCTACTCCAGCTTGCTTCTTCTGACCATTTGCTTGGAAAGTTGTTTTCCAGCCTTTCACTCTGAGGTAGTGTCTGTCTTTGTCTCTGAGGTGTGTTTCCTGTAGGCAGCAGAATGCAGGGTCCTCGTTGTGTATCCAGTTTGTTAATCTATGTCTTTTTATTGGGGAGTTGAGGCCATTGATATTGAGAGATATTAAGGAATAGTGATTATTGTTTCCCTTTATATTCATATGTGGATGTGAGGTTATGTTTGTGTGCTTTCATTCTCTTTGTTTTGTTGCCAAGACGATTAGTTTCTTGCTTCTTCTAGGGTATAGCTTGCCTCCTTATGTTGGGCTTTACCATTTATTATCCTTTGTAGTGCTGGATTTGTAGAAAGTTATTGTGTAAATTTGGTTTTGTCATGGAATATCTTGGTTTCTCCATCAATGTTAATTGAGAGTTTTGCTGGATACAGTAACCTGGGCTGGCATTTGTGTTCTCTTAGGGTCTGTATGACATCAGTCCAGGATCTTCTGGCCTTCATAGTTTCTGGCGAGAAGTCTGGTGTGATTCTGATAGGTCTCCCTTTATATGTTACTTGACCTTTTTCCCTTACTGCTTTTAATATTCTGTCTTTATTTTGTGCGTTTGGTGTTTTGATAATTATGTGACGGGAGGTGTTTCTTTTCTGGTCCAATCTATTTGGAGTTCTGTAGGCTTCTTGTATGTCTATGGGTATCTCTTTTTTTAGGTTAGGGAAGTTTTCTTCTATGATTTTGTTGAAGATATTTACTGGTCCTTTGAGCTGGTAGTCTTCACTCTCTTCTATACCTATTATCCTTAGGTTTGATCTTCTCATTGAGTCCTGGATTTCCTGTATGTTTTGGACCAGTAGCTTTTTCCGCTTTACATTATCTTTGACAGTTGAGTCAATGATTTCTATGGAATCTTCTCCTCCTGAGATTCTCTCTTCCATCTCTTGTATTCTGTTGGTGAAGCTTGTATCTACAGCTCCTTGTCTCTTCTTTTGGTTTTCTATATCCAGGGTTGTTTCCATGTGTTCTTTCTTGATTGCTTCTATTTCCATTTTTAATTCCTTCAACTGTTTGATTGTGTTTTCCTGGAATTCTTTCAGGGATTTTTGCGATTCCTCTCTGTAGGCTTCTACTTGTTTATTAATGTTTTCCTGTGTTTCCCTAAGTGTGTTCATGTCTTTCTTGAAGTCCTCCAGCATCATGATCAAATATGATTTTGAAACTAGATCTTGCTTTTCTGGTGTGTTTGGATATTCCATGTTTGTTTTGGTGGGAGAATTGGGCTCCGATGATGGCATGTAGTCTTGGTTTCTGTTGCTTGGGTTCCTGCGCTTGCCTCTCACCATCAGATTATCTCTAGTGTTACTTTGTTCTGCTATTTCTGACAGTGGCTAGACTGTCCTATAAGCCTGTGTGTCAGGAGTGCTGTAGACCTGTTTTCCTCTCTTTCAGTCAGTTATGGGGACAGAGTGTTCTGCTTTCGGGCTTGTAGTTTTTCCTCTCTACAGGTCTTCAGCTGTTCCTGTGGGCCTGTGTCTTGAGTTCACCAGGCAGCTTTCTTGCAGCAGAAAATTTGGTCTTACCTGTGGTCCCGAGGCTCAGGTTCGCTCGTGGGGTGCTGCCCAGGGGCTCTCTGCCAGCGGCAGCAACCAGGAAGGCCTGTGCCGCCCCTTCTGGGAGCTTCAGTGCACCAGGGTTCCAGATGGTCTTTGGCTTTTTCCTCTGGCGTCCGAGATGTGTGTGCAGGGAGCAGTCTCTTCTGGTTTCCCAGGCTTGTCTGCCTCTCTGAAGGTTTAGTTCTCCCTCCCACAGGATTTGGGTGCAGAGAACTGTTTATCTGGTCTGTTTCCTTCAGGGTCCGGCGGTGTCTCTGGCAGGGGTCCTGCCGCTCCTGGGCCCTCCCCCACGGGAGCCCAGAGGCCTTATACAGTTTCCTCTTGGGCCAGGGATGTGGGCAGGGGTGAGCAGTGTTGTTGGTCTCTTCTGCTCTGCATCCTCAGGAGTGCCCACCTGACCAGGCGGTTGGGTCTCTCTCTCACCGGGTCTGGGAGCAGAGAGCTGCTGCGGGCTGGGATCCGCAGGTGTGGGACTTCCGGTAAACACAGGACGTGCCTGGTCCTAGAGAAATTCTGCTTCCGTGTGTCCCAAGCTCACCAGGCAGCTTTCTTGCAGCAGAAAATTTGGTCTTACCTGTGGTCCCGAGGCTCAGGTTCGCTCGTGGGGTGCTGCCCAGGGGCTCTCTGCAGCGGCAGCAACCAGGAAGACCTGTGCCGCCCCTTCCGGGAGCTTCAGTGCGCTTCCTTTGCTTATTATCATTGAATAATGAAGAACAAAACTGCCAGTCACCTATGTTATCAGCATTGAGTACTTTGGGGCACCACAGAATATAAAATCATGCAGTCCTTTAGAGGTCAATAGAGCTATCCTCACTACAACTTTGCAGTGCCCCATACTATGATGTCTTTTAGCTGCAGAAAATCGATATTGCCAGTAATTAAGCAATTTTGACCAGGTTATAGCCAAATACAATGGGAAACTCATGCATATGCTTGTCTTAGTCACTGTTCTATTTCTATGTAGACACACCACGTCCAAGGCAACTCCTATAAAGAAAAGCAATTAATTGAGGGCTTAATTACAATTTCAGAGGCTTAGTCCATTATCATGACTTTAGGGAGCACAGTAGCAGGGAGGCATGTTGCTAGAGTTACATTCTAATTCTGAAGAGGGGGAGAAAGGAGAGGGAGGGGGAGGGGGAGGGAGACGGAGCCTGGGCCTGTCCTGGGATTTTGAAACTTCAAAGCTCACCACAGTGATATATTTCCTTCAACAAGACCTCACCTTCTAATCCTCCTAATTCTTTCATATACTTCAACTCCATTCTAATTAAACTTTCAAAATCATTAGCCTATGGGGCCATTATTATTAAAACCACCACAGTTTTGCTCTGTCTGTCCAACAAAGTTTCACCTTTTCTATTTTATACTCTAGGACATTTTATTCCTTCTCTGTTATTTCCTGGATGCTTAGTGCCTCTGTTCAGAGAAATTTAGACTGATTGCCTCTTCAACAATAAAAAAATTGTATATTCTAACAGTTGCTTTTTTTTCAATGAATCATACAATGTTTTAAACCCCTGATGTTATTATTATCCTGATTCAGTCTCTGGAGCAACTTGGATTACACAGGTATGTCCTGCGATATCCAGTTTATCTCTCTCTCTCTCTCTCTCTCTCTCTCTCTCTCTCTCTCTCTCTCTGCATAAGAAACCAATTATTTTCCTTTTGTTGATATCCATGTGGCTTGTTACTTGTTTACATATATTAAATTCCAGATACTAGCTAGCTACAGTAAGTCCTCTGATGATAAACCTAACTCCCACAGAACTTTCCTTCTGCAAATTCAAGCTCACATGTTCACAGTAACTTCACTAACCAGACTTAAAGAATTCAACTGACTGACATATATAATTCATGACTAAACAATTAATATAAGAGAGAAGAACTCAAGAAAAATAAATCTTCTTAAAACCAATTTCTAGGAATATCAGTTTGGTTTAATGTATGATATAAAAAGTCAAAAAAGATCATCTAAAATGTAGCTTTCATGAAATTCTTAGACAATGGATAGAACTAGAAAATATCAGCATGAGTGAGGTAACTCAGTAACAAAAGAACAAACATGGTATGTACTCACTGATAAGTGGATACTAGCCCAAAAGCTCAGAATACCCATGATACAATTCATAGACCATATGAAGCTCAAGAAGAATGAAGACCAAATTGTGGATGCTTCAATCCTTCTTAGAAGGGGGAGCAAGATACTCACAGGAGGAAATACGGGGACAAAGTATGGAGCAAAGACTAAAGGAAAAGCCATCCAGTGACTGTCCCACCTGGGAATCCATTTCGTATACGGACACCAAACCCAGTTACTATTGCTGATGCCAAGAAGTGCATGCTGACAGGAGCCTGATATAGCTGTCTCCTGAGAGACTCTGACAGAGCTTGACAAATACAGAGTTGGATACTCACAACCAATAATTGGAGTGAGAACTGGGTCCCCAATGAAGGAGTTAGAGAAAGGAATGAAGGATCTGAAGGGGTTTGCAACCCCATAGGAAGAACAACAATATCAACCAACCAGATACCCCAGAGCTCCCAGGGACTAAAATACTAACCAAAGAGGGAATACTAACATGGAGGGAACCATGGCTCCAGCCACATATGTAATAAAGGTTGGCTTTATCTGTCATCAATAGGAGGAGAGGCCCTTGGTCCTGTGAAGGCTTGACGGCCTAGTGTAAAGAAATTCCAGGGAAGTGAGGTAGGAGTGGGTGAATGTATGGGGGAGCACCTTCATAGAAGCAGGGGGGAAGGGGATCCAATAGGGGGTTTGTAGAGGGAAAACCAAAAAAAGGGATAACATTTGAAACCTAAATAAAATATTCAATAAAAAAGAAAAAAGAAAAGGTTATCTCCAGAGCAGCATAGACATCACCATTTTTATCAGCAAGAATTTATTAACCATAAAAGTACCAGGTTCTATTCAGACCTACTGAATTAAACTTTGGGATGTATGCATTAACTACATTAAACTCATACTGCCTGTCTGATGTTACTAAAATCTGCCAACAATTAGATTATATGTTACAAAAATGTTTTCAAATGTTGGGTCTTTTGCTTTTGAAGTTAATTTTAGTAGTAACAGAATCAAGAATTTTCAAATTCTTTCAAATTAAACTTTCAAATTGCAGTAAACAATAAAGACACATATATACTCTAAATAAGAAAGAAAGAAAAGAAAGAGAAAAAATGGAATAAAACATCTAAAATTTGGAACTAGGTGTTAAGGAATTTTAAGGAGATTGTTAAGATTAAAGGTCTAAAACAAGAAAATTATCATGCACAAAAACATATATTAAAATATTTAGGTAAATAAAAGCATTTATTTAAAAAATTAGAACTTTTCTTTTTATGTTAGTGCATTAGAAATGAGAAAGTATTTTAACATTTATTCCAATTTTCTTGTTTTATTGATTAAAAATATCTTAAACAGATATAAGACATTGGTTCCAACGAAACTATTTCCAAAAGAGAATTATGAGAAAATAAAAGCATATGATTGCATGTGACTTCAAATCTTCATATAGTAGAAGATATATACCTTTTGAACGATATGAAATTAAAATTTTAACTATAGGTACAAATAATTACCTTCTATACTTATATGTATAGAAGTTTATGCGCAATTAATGGACAATTTGGTCATAATTTTGAAGTATTGATGCTGGGATCCATTTACTATGTCACTGTCTGAAGATGGTTTTGGAAGTTCAAAGACTGTTTCAACTTAAAATCATCTGGAGTGACTTGTATTCAATCCGTCTATCACGTCATGATTTTTCATCATTCCCTACATCAGAAAGCCAATCTCAGATCTCTACGCAGGACTCATACTTTACTACCGCTGACAGCAGGTGTGATTATATGGAAACAAGACAAAACAAAAGAGCTTTGTTTCCCACTGTCTAATAATGTATTTTTTCTGAAATTTCATTGGATTTCTAATAAAATTTTTATTGAAAAACATAAAGTAGGGTTGGAGATTTAGCTCAGCAGTAGAGCGCTTGCCTAGCAAGCGCAAGGCCCTGGGTTCGATCCCCAGCTCCGAAAAAAAAAAAAAACATAAAGTAAATATGTTGCCTCACTTTGATATACTGATAAAACAATCTCAAAAGTAAACCCTCTCTCTGATGTTCAATCATTGTATCAGATAAATCAGATGTTGTATGATTTGGATAAACCAGAGTTTTCTTTGAGTACATGTCAATTTTTCCATAATTTGTAAAACTCTGTGCTCGCTATGTGTCTGGTACTTTAACAAAAGATGTGAAGATGGGTGTGAGAAGACACATATCTAAGATGTTCATCATCCAAGAAATCAGAAAAACTTAACATGATCTGCTTAATGACATTACTTTTATATAATCTTTAAAATAATCAATACTCAATTCATTTTAATAAATAAATCAATGATAAACTAAATTAGACTTTCTAACAACATATATCAGTATACCACAGGTCTTCCTGTTAAATTGTTTGAATATTTTTGAAAATTATATTACCACATTGCTCCATTTTTTTATTCTCAACAGAATTTCGATGCCAGGTGGGCAACCAACAGGAGGAGATGGAATGACTCAGAGACCAGGGTAGAAACAGAGCCCAATAGAACTAGCAGCGTGTCCAGCCAGAGGAGGGAAGGGCTCACTCTACTTTCTTTGAGGAACAGGAATCCACGAATCTAAATCATGGAATATCTTTTATCCGTTTGCATTATTTCTTTAGTATTTTGAATAGTCTAAACTATATTGAATCATATTTTATATATTTTGCTTTTAATGTTAATGATTTAATTTAGAAATCATGCCTCAGAGAGTAAAGGGGACAAAAAGCTGTGTCTATCTCTAGACACAACCACTTTGTAGGAACTGAATGATATCACAAGGCTATAATTAGAATTTACTACTCAGAGGTGATGATGGAATAATTCATTTCTTGCACAGGCTGGATCTGAGAAGCCATAATGATGAATTCACTACACCCCTTGAGAACAACCTTGTTCTTTATCTGTTAGAGTTCTTTCCTTACTGTCCTGTTCGTTCCCTGTCAGTGATCCCCAGGAGTGGACACAGAGCACTGTATTTAAACCATCAGTAAAGGGAATAATAGCACTTTGCTCTTTCCAATAAGAAGAAATCCAACTATTTTTATCACAAGAGGATGATATTTTTTTGAAAATTTTTACTTTGCCACCCTTATAATTAATGTCACCAGAGTAAGTATTTATATGAGCTAGCACTAGGCATCAAGTCCCTTCCCATGTTAAATATTCATTGACTAAATATGGGATAGAAAGTTCTGGACAGTTTGAGTGTTGCTATGTTTTGCAATGTTGAATTCTCATTCTTTATATGTATCCTAAGTTTATCCTATTTCGTATGAAAAACTGAAAACGAAAAAAATGTGGAATAGAGAAACATTTGTTTTCTTGGCTCCCAGCTCCGCAAATGGCACTGAGCTTCCTGGGATTTATCTGACACATCCTTTTAACCTTAGAGATTTCTCCATTAATACACAGGGTTAAGTTCCAAGCATTATAAAGCACCCCCCTTTTTGAGGTAGGTTTCTTGTGTTCTGTATCTATAGTTTCATTATGGTGCCTGACATATACTTTCTCCAAATATTTTGTCATCATTCCAGGCCCTGAGAAATTACATTGTTACTCTCTCTGAAGTGCTACCTACCATCACATGCAGAGTTTACAAGTTCATGTCAGTGGGGCAGATAACAAAATACGCCCATTAACTCATCAGGTTGGTGCACAAACAAAACAGGCAGCAAACAACAGCATTCAAATGTTCTCTACAGATATGTGACTTTACCCAGAGTCATTCTGAAGTGTGAGCTTTACTATGATAACTACGGGGTGATGTCCTGTTAGCTACATCAAACAGTAAAGGGATATTTAGATTTTGTTCCCAGTTTCATCCACAAATTAGTAGTTAAGCCATGGTTAGTATATTTGACTTTGTGTTGCCGTTGTAGCATTCTAGGGTCCCAAATTTCTTATCTCAGGAAGGAACATCAACAGAATATATAATTTCATGTAATTGATTTGATAAAAGTACCTAGTTCATACATTATTAAATCTCACAACACAACTGGAACACCTTCACTGTGCCCAGAGTTGTCATTTTTTTGGGGGGGGGGCTTAACTTTTTTTTATTGGATATTTCTTCAGATGCATTTCAAATTACATTTCCCTTTCCCGGTGGTTTCCTGTCCATAAGCCCCTTATCCCCTCCCCTTCCCCTTCTTCTATAAGGGTGTTCCCCTCCCCATCTACCCCCACTTATCGCCTCCCCCCCACCCCCTGACTTTGCCACATTTCACAGCCCAGGCGTTCACATGGCAGCCGTGATGTGTGCATGGCAGTCCTGTGGATAACTTGTCTGTTCTTTCTTCTGTGGTTATCGGGGGCTGTCATCCATAGATCATATTAGCATACCAGGTCGCCTCCTGTACAAACACTTATTTCTGACCATCCACAATACATCTGCATTCTGGCTCTAACCTTAACTCCTTGTATCCAGAGAGACAGAGAGACATTTTGAGTCCCGAGATTTGCAAACCTTGATGCCTTACATTCGTTTCCCAACACTTGCTAGGCTTCTGCTTCTTTTCCAAGCTCTTGTCCATTTGATTGAAGATTTTCTTCTACAAAAGCTTAACCAAGCAAGAGACTTAAATAATGGGCAGCCTCAAAACAGAAAGCAAAAGAGAGTGAAATATTTCTGGTGTGCTTACCCTCTGTCCCTAGGAAGGGTTCCATGCTGGAAACCTGGAAACCGGCAACATGTTTTATCTTTTCTTATACTATAGCCTCTCATTTTAGGTTTTCATACAGAACAGGCTTAAAAAAACATGTCTGTGATTATGAAATTGTAGATATTTGGGGTCTTAATATTTGGGGTCCTTTGATATCTGGACAAAACCCGTGTTTAATGTGAAACAAATTAAAACATGCTAACTTCAGCCTATGTATGTGAGAATGCTGAATATATACATATATATATATATATATATATATATATATATATATAGCTTTACAGTACAGTTTAATTTGCATTTTCAAAGAGGAAAAGAATGATGCTAAGGGACAGTTAGGGAAAAAGATTCATTGTTACACATTCATGTACTAGTCAATCTATACCGTTATGTTTTACTTGCTCAAACTCCCCTGATAGTCACCTAGCTCACACTGCATCTTTTCTCCCTACAGCAAACTGAAAATACAATTGAAGTGAAATCAAATATTCATCAGCTTAAAAAGATCTCCTCACTCTTCTCCAGGGAACAGCCCCAGGGAGAAAAGCAGCAATATAATACATTTTCAAAACAAGCCAATATGCTGGTATTGACTATAATATTCATTTGTTGTATGTTATCTTTATCTTTCTGGAATCATGTAATTGGTAACTTTAGTGTTTCTAGTTTGCTTTGTAAAGAGCAAATTGAAACATTTTGCTACCTATCGCTCAGCTGATGGTTTATTATATAAACTTCAGAAAGAATTACCTTTACCTATTGGCAAACTGCTTTGATCTTTATTCTTTGGAGAATGAAAACCATTTCACTATCCAGTGCTTGCTCTGTTTTACTTATCCCAACTAATTCATTTTATGCTTTATGATGTCTTATTAAATGTTTTTCAAAAACAAATAGCAGAGGGAAGTAAAATGAAAATTCAAAGTCATTGTTCTACAGGGTTAGACTATTCTCAGAGTCACATAAAATAATATTACATTCATCAACTATACTATTTGTCATAGCCCTACCCAGAGCTATTTATTCTGTAGTATTGACTGAATGCTAGATTGAAAGTTTTATGAAATAGTGATGAAAATATGATTTTATGATATTCATGAATGGAGAGAGCAAAAAATAACATTTAAATAAATTTGATATGGTATCTTTGTATTAGACGGCAAAACTAAGTACCAGATTAAACCAGTAAACCTAAAATGTAGTCAAAGAGAAGGGCTCATGGCCTTTGGTTGATGGTTTGATTGTCAACAAAACCAGACATAAACCAACTTACAAAACAGTTTTCCTCCCACAGAAGAAAAATGAGATTTATTTATGTACAGGACAACACAAAGGTAAAAAAAAATCAAAATGCATGCCTGAGCCAATACTCATGTTAGTCAACAGCAGCAGTAAATCTATTCTTGGTAATTATTATAAGAATATAGAAAATATATGAGTCCATGGAGGCAGATGATTCGAAAGATTGTCATTCACTGAATTACAAAATTCTAAAATGAATCAGTAGGATTAGAATTTGCATAGATTGTAGCAAACTAAGTTATGGTTATTTGTAGCCTGATGAACTTATAGGAAGAGACCTCAATCGCATGATTTTGTCTCAAATTTGATCCCTTTTTTTAAAAAAAAAGACTTACTTAGGGTACAGATACTTCAATAAAGATTTGACAGAGTCTGAATTATATCGTCCTTATCAATTGGATGGAAGCAGTTCGAATCACTGATGCAGTCATGTCCTGGGTGACAGCTAAGGTAAATTATTAAGTCAATGGGAAACTTTTGGCAGGGTGTTGGACCCTATCCTCTACAAAGTTATAGATGCAAATTCAGACAACCCCAGAGACACTGGTTTGTTACATTTGTTAATAACAGATTTGCAGAGTGCCTAAGCAAATCAGATGGGATCACAGGATTGCAGATTGCAGTGTACAGTCAGTGAGAATTTATTTAATTCAGACAAAAGAAAACTATATATTTCATACAAGCCACAGTGGATAACATAACAGTCTAACTCAGGTGACACTCTGGGTGACGATGCTAATGAAATATCATGAGCTGAAAATACAATCTGTTTTAATTATTTCAGAAACTTTAATCAGAGTAATCTTCTTGGGGGTTTTGGATAGATATAAGTAATAGTAAAATAAACCCTAGTCATTAATTTTTAAGATTATGAGTAGTTTGATAAGAGCAACCTATTAGAAAGAGACCTTGACCTGCAAAAATAAATTAAACTAATCACTGCTGATTCAAACAAGAAGTAACACACAAAATATGTATAAAACTTTATAAAAATAAATAACTCTACATGAGAGTCAGCTTAGATAATCATTATAAGCCATAAAATAAATAACCAATTTAAATATTGAAATATATTCTTAGAAGTTTTAACATGAGATCTGAGGATTGTATACTGGGTATTCTGTAATATTTTGGACTAATATCCACTTATTAGTGAGTACATGCATGCATATTCTTTTGGGTCTGAGTTATCTCATTCGGGATGATATTTTCTAGTTCCATTCCTTTGCCTGCAAAACTCAGGATGTCTTCCTTCTTAATAGCTGAGTAGTATTCCACATTTTCTGTATCCATTCTAAAAGTTTAACAAGCTGAAGGACCCAAATGAGGATGTCTCAGTCCCACTTGGGAGGAAAAAGAAAGCAATCACAGGAGGAGGTGAGGGAGCATTCTGGGTTGGTAAGGGGATAGGAAGGGGAAAAGGGAAACACGCTCAGGTATTGGGTGGGGGAACAGGACTGAAGTTTGCAAGACTGAGGGCCAGCAGAAAGAATGGAAACAGGCAACTTTGGGAGGTAGGAGGTGGGGTACCTTCCAGAGTATGCCAGAGAACTGGGAGGTAAGAGACTCTCAAGACTCTTTGTGGGAGGCTTTAAATGAAGTGCCTTACAGTAGGGAGAGGGAACTTGTAGAGCCGACTTCCAGCAGAAAGTCAGGGCACCAAGTGAGGGATGGGGTTACCATCCCATAGTCAAAATCTCTGACCCAGAATTGCTGCTTTCTGAAAGAACTGCAGAGACAAAAATGGAGAAGAGCCTGAGGAAAAGGAGGTCCTGCAATAGGCCCAAAGTGGGATCCAGCTCAAGGAGAGACCCCAAGAGCTGACACTATTACTGAGGCTTTGGTTTGCTCAGAAAAAGGGACCTATCATGACTGCCCTCCAAAAGACCCAACAAGCAGCTGAAAGAGTCAGATGCAGATATTTACATCCAACCAATGGGTAGAGGCTGCTGACCCTTGTGGTTGAATTAGGGAAAAGGGGGAAGAAGCTGATGAGGAGGGTGACCCTGTAGGAGGACCAACAATCTTTAACTAACTTGGACCCCTGAGAACTCTGAGACACTGGATTACCAACCAGGCAGCATACAGCTGATATGAGGCCCCCAACATATATACGAAGAAAAGAAAAAAGAAAAGTTGAATGAGGAGAAAGCTAGCCAATATAAGCAAACTCCAAAAAAAAAAAAAAAAGTACTTTTAACATGATCAGTTGCTATGGTTACTTAATGATTTGATTTTGTTCTCATACCTTTATAACAGTAATAGTAGTTAATTTATCCATCTGTTTAGACATGGTTCTGTCTATGGTATGCATATGCTCTTCTCAGCGTTACTATTTCTCTATGAATACAGCTGGAAAACAGAGTAAGTTTGATGAACAGAACTAAAATTAAGAAGAGTACAAGAGGCTTGAGACCCAGGCAATTTGCTGCATCCGAGGGAACTGTTGGAAAGTTTAGACAACAGGCTCTTCAGTGAAACCAGGAAGAGCAGTCGTGGGTTTCCTCATTCTGCTTCTGTAACCAATGTGACTGACTTCTTCAGTTTTAAGCTATTTTCAATACCTATGCCATGGGCATATAATATAAAAGCGTGTACAGTAGTTCCTTGTTCTCATTATGTAATGCATTTCCTGTGTCCTTGTTTTCTACAAGTCCTGAGCTTGCTCTGCAACTCAAAGCTTACACCAAATAAAATTTTTTAAGATAAGATACAGTTTATTACTGGGCATGAAGACTTACTTGAGCCAAGAAATCTGATAACACAAAATCCCATCAAATGAAAGTTTACTCTTATATTTGTCAATCAATATGCTTTATCTAGTTATTCTCATGTAAAATACCCACTCTGTGAGGCAACAGCAGTGAATTTATTTTTTCCTTATATGTATATGGAAAGCTAAAGAACAAAAGGCTTTGATATAAATGACAGTCTAAATGTATGTAAAGAAGTTTATTTCCTTAATTTCCTCATTTTTTTAAAAATTTTTACTTAATGTGCATTGGTGTTTTGCCTGCATGTATGTCTGTGCATGGGTGTCAGATCTCTGAGTTAGTTGTGAGCTGTCATGTAGGTGCTGGGAGTTGAACCTGGGTCTTATAGAAGAGCAGTCAGTGCTCTTAACTGCTGAACCATCTCTCCAGCCTTATTTTCTCATTTTTATTCCTTTATACTGCATTATTGTATAGACCATCAACGTGAAATCATTGACATGATTGATTGCAGACATGTATGCATAGAGGAAACACATTTAATTTCACACACACACACACACACACACACACACACACACACACGCACACATATTGCTACATTTACGGAAACTGTACATGTTTGAAAGCAAGTACCTAATACCACAAAGCTAAGCTACAATTGTGACAAACCACTAGAAGATTGGAAATTATCCACCTAAAATTCAGGAAATCAATTAAGCCATAACCTGTACATTATAAGGATTTTCCATGAATATTGTAACAAAGCAGTCACTCTGACTTGTTCTTTTTGTTCTAGTATGCAAGAGAAAAGAGAAAAAAACACTTGAGAACTGGTAAAAGTTGCATAATGCATTCAGAATACTGGTCATTATTAGGTAAGCATAATGTGAGACAATATATCATCAATTAAAAAAGGCTATGCTGTGTATTATTACATAAAAGTAGAATAGTTTTCTAAATTATTGCTTTTATTAAGTTATAATGATGAAGCATATATCTCATTTTTTAGTCTATATAATAGATTTCATCTGTCACAATGTCTATTGACATTATAGTAGATAAGCAATGAATCCTTTGGAAGCTAGGCACAACTTAGGGAATATGCTTTCCTGAACAATGTGCACGTTGTCCAGGTAACCAAAGACAGTAACTACAAAATGTTCCCCATCTCTCATGCACACACAACACCCAGCTCCTTAAAGTTGATTTATTTTTATCCCACAGTGCTTCTGCATAGAATTTGTAAAATATGCAAGTTCACCAAAAGTTTAATTTGCACACAATTAAAGGACAATAGGAAAAGAATTAGCCAAATGTATCACAATACAGAGTGAAAGTTGATGGTAGATTCCTGAACCTTAAACAGGAAATTGAGAGTTTAAATAACTACAAGAGTTGAATATTTAAAAGGAGGGCAAGATACTAGATAGGAATGTGGAGGAGAGAGCAGGAGTAGAAAAGAAGAAGACAGAGAACAAAAAATACATTCCAGCTGTTAAGTTTTAAGCCCAGGACAAGGCTGGTGTGCTTATTTAGCATATCAAAGACCTGCCTGGGCTGTAGGTTCTCCCAGCAGTCGCCAGTCTCTACCTTTTGCAGGGGTTGGCAACCCAGACCTCTATACTGAACTCTACAACCAAAGTGCTGGGCTGCCCTTTCCCAGCTGCTCTTCCCTATACAAACCAGAAATTTCAGTTACTCACCCCTTTATACCTTTGGCTTCCTGGCTGTTGCACCTGGTTCCTCTTTTTCATCTCTTCTGTCCCCACCTCTCCTGTCCCTTCCTCCTCTCCTACCTGGCCCAGATCAGTCTGGTCCTGTCTACTCTGGACTCTCCCAGATGACTCTGCCTCTACTTAAAATCTCCCTTTTACCTACAATAAACTTTGTCCCCCACCATATCTAGGAGCACCCATAGACTTTCCGTTTCTTTTGAGTTCTTTTCTTTTCTTTATTTTTTTTTCATCCAGTTGCCTAAACTTAAGCAAAGAATGGAATCTATTTCTTTTAAAGCCTCATTTAAAAAAAAATATCGGTGAATGTTTTCCTGTTTTATAGGACAGCAACTTGAAAAACATTAACACAATTACAAATGCATCTAATCTAGTTCTACCTTATAGTCTGCAAAGAAACAGATATGAATTTGTGAAAATTAAACAATTCCCAGTCAAAATATTTCCCAATTGCTGGCACATAGATAAAAACCTCAATTGAGCATTAATAAATATTTTTGGAACATCTAACATTTAATATTTGAATGCTAAGAATGCTTGAATATTTTTACTTTTTTATGAATCTTCCCTCATAGAGACATGAGCAGCCTACAAATAAAAGAAACACCAATTTCATATTAAGACCTCAAGTGGACAAAGCAGTTGAGCTTTTCAGTCTCATACAAATAGGACATTTGTTGCTGAGGCTAAAAAGTATAAAGTTCTTTGTGTTTTCATACATTGCACTGAAAAAGCTAATAAAGAAAAACAAAATGTTACACAATGACATTTTGTCATTATTCCTAAAAAGGAAGAATTAGTTTACACAAGTTGACTGTCCAAAAAAAAAGTTTTTGGTAGGAGAACTGTATGGATGAAATGGATTTACCTAGAGAGATAGAGAGAAAATTCGAAGCACAAGATATAAATTACAACATATGGTCCTAGCCAGTACATCTTCAGAATGCCACCTTTTTTAAACAGAAAATTAAGGAATTAATCAAATTACCTTCCATGTAGCCCCAAATTAGTTTTCATTTTCATCCATTTAAAATTCAAATAGCCTGAAATTTGATTAATGTGATATCTTTTACCTGCACCAAATTATTCTATATTGGAAGGGAGAAATGAGAGAGAGAGAGAGAGAGAGAGAGAGAGAGAGAGAGAGAGAGAATGAATAATATTGTCCTTTATCTTTATGGTGCCCTTCACACTTGTGATACACACAGAGAGAATTCTAACTTGCAAAGTAGAACCTCAATAACAGACAGTGAACAGGCAGACAAGGTGCTTGAGTAGTAAATCAAGTTGTCCTGATCCACAGACAAGAGGCAGACACACACATTCACACAAACACACACATACATATGTACACACATACTCATACGTACACACACACTTACACAAACACATGCACATGCACATACACACACACTCTCTCTCTATCTCTCTCTCACACACACACACACACAGAGAGAGAGAGAGAGAGAGAGAGAGAGAGAGAGAAATCTAACTACTAGATGGGCTTGCTCTATCTATATTTTTTTAAGTAAAAGCTTATATACATATGGTGTGCAGGTTTACTTTATCATCCTCATAACTTTTTTAGTATACATTATATATATAAATATATATATATAATGTGCTCTATTAAACTGTTAAACTGTTTGCATACAAGCTCTTCAAAATACAGTATAAATTTTCAGTGGAGAGCATGAAAGTTCACTTTCTATTTTACAAAGTGTCTCCTGCATGGTGTGACGTTTGAATGTGGGAAACGCATGACTCATGTAATACATAGCAAAGAACATAAACAGATTTTAAATGTGCAGATATAAAAAGGTAGAGAGGAAAGGGACAGGTCGTATCATGTAGGAAAACAAAGCAGACTGAATAATTGTGCATTTGTAACTCCAATTTTCACTGAAATGCAAAAACTAACACATCTTTGAAATATTTCAGAAAATTAGCAATGTCCTTCTCTAGCCCTTCAACTTGGCTGAACTACAAATGTGAAAAAATTACTCCTCTTTACCACTAGGTGGCTCACTTTCTATACCATAGCTAGAGCAGGATGATGCTGCGGCCCCAAGAAAAGCAATCCCACTACAGATTATGGGGGGAGAGGGGGATGCGGGGGGGGGGGGAATAAAATAAAGTAACATAAAATAAAAAGAAGATTCTTTTAGAGGAAAATCTGAAAACCCGAGTGAGGTAGAATATGAGATATATAGCTGTGCCTCTCATAGGTTCTCAGAACTGTCCTCGTAGAGTCAGATAAATTAGAAAAGTTGGTTTTACACAGGAGACACTAAGAAAGATATATAGAGACCTGTCTAAGGACCATTTGTGCCTCAGTGCAAGCATTTCACATTCTTCCCGAATGTATTCCAAAACTGTGATACATACCCAGGGAGGGGAAACAAAGTCATGGGCAGAAAATGACATAATTTAAAATTAAAGCAGTAAGTCTATTTTTGATTGCTCTGGCATTCAAATGTAATAATTAAGGAGTACAGGCATGAACAAAATCTTACCAAGAAAGGGAGTTTAACGTGATGAAAATGTTAGCCTTCCTGGCTGTGGAGATGTCTTTTAGTGGTCAGTATCCCACCAATCTGTATTTACTAGAGAGAATATAATAGGACAGTGGCCGTGGAAGCTTGTAACACCCTCCAATGTATTACTATAAAAAGCTTGACCATCTGGATCTTAACCCTCTTCAGTTCTGAGACTGCAAAGCATTTCTTTTCTCCCAATTTACAGCTCTCAGCATGGTCACGAAGAGTGCATACAATGTACCATTGTGAGATCTACATCATAATTCAAAGCAATTTGGAGAAAATCAGCGTGTGAGCATAACTAAAGTACAAGGTTTTCTCAGTATTCAGCACCTGTTTGCATTTTATAGAAGCTGATAGAGATTTCTTATACATTTCCTTCTCATTCTTTTGTTTGTTCAAGTAAAGATCTTAAAGTCAAATTGCAAATATTTAACAAAAAACTCTCTTTATGCTTCACTCTATCCCACTGATGGTTAAGAACTGAAGCATGTGGAATAGAAAAGCAGGGGACATTGGTATTTATTATTGCCTTGTTTTCTTAAGTCTGTACTAATCATTTTGTTGACTTACTAAATAATGATATCCCCATCACTAAAGTGCCATGCTAAGAGGTGTTATCGAGGTCAGTGTCTTGAAGCTACAACAGTGATAGAGGAATCATTTCTGGCTCCGAACAAAATGAAATTGATTCCCTTTCAGCATAGGCAGCTCTGAATGACAATCCATAATGTGCCAGCAACTGGCTAACCCCTCAACCTCCTTCACAATTCTACATTAGGGAGAAGGATGAGTGACTAAGACCTCACAGCGAACTCCAGGAACTTCCCCTAAGTGGATTTGAGGCAGTTGGCACATTAGAAAGACCAGGTCCACAACAGAATTAAATTGCCCTTTACTGCTAGAGTTGGGTGTGTTAAAAATCATGGCTTTGGATCTCTTAGATTATTGGCTGAGTTGCAAGAACTTGGCAAGATAAACCCAGAGAGAGGTTTTTTTGTACCTCTCTAAGATTCTACCTCAAATCCATTCTGCCCTCTACCCACCTTGTCATTCCCTTAGCGCCGGTATGATATATGATATAACACCAGGGAGAGAGAAATATGTGCATCTTTATCCCAAGCTTAAATATGAATCAAAGGACGCTGTTGGAAAAAGTAAAGTGGTGATTTCTGGGCATACCTGTTCACGGGACTTTACAGAATCTAATTAAATTAGTGTGTGAATGTCTCACATAGAAAGCACAGATGTTATGGAAGGCAAAGGCAGAAGTAAACATGAGTGCTAAATTTCTATCATGGATGAAAACTTTCCGCTAAGTGCTGTAGAGACACTAATGGCACTGTACTCTAAGGACAAGTAAAGGCTACAACTCTGGGGCTTTTCTGCCCTCCCAGGAGTGAGCTTGCAGGCTGATTCTCACCTGTAATGCTTAATTTCCAGAGTTGATACTAAAGTGGTCTCTTGATTTTCAAAATCAATAAGAAGTCCTATGCTGGAATCTTCCATAAGAACCCCAGAATCCATATCAAGACAAGTGCCCAGGAAAGATGAGAAAGTGATTTCCCATCAAGACATCAAACAGAAACTGTCCCAAGTCAAGTACATCTACGGCATGACATTGTCGGAGCAGTCACACAGTCATGGGGACTTTTGTTTCCCCGTTGCATGTTTTCTACAACTCCATTAAAACCTCTCTTCTCAACTCATCGCTCACTGAGAGACATCAAGGACTTGACCTGAGAGCTTGTCAATATTTTCTTTATGGTCATTTCAAATCAACTGGCTAACTACAATGATTAATCTCTCAGAAAACTTGTCCACAAGAACAAACAAACAAACAAACAAACATGATGGTTGACAGATAAGCATGCAAACATCTCTAAAGTTTTTCTGTAATTAAAAGCATTGGTAATAGAAGCACATGTTTAAGTTATGTTATACATGAGAAGTTCCGCATACTAGCATTATCATTGAAGCACAGAGGCTCTTGTCATGAAACTATAGCTTTGTTTGGAGAAAGAAAAGCAAAAGTTCTCTAAGTATAATCCTAGATTCTAGTTAATTCTGACAAGGAAAAAAATACATCCTTTGGTTGAATCTTTACACTGTCCTGTTATCAAGACAGTCACTGCACCAAGATAAACTAACTCATAACAACTAAAAACTTCTTCAAAACCACAGCATTCAGACCTATATAACAAAAACAATAACCAAGGGAAAGACATTTGACGCCAGAGTCTCTCTGAGACATACAGCAATTTGCATGAATATTAAGCTGTGATTCAGCAACTTTGCCTCCTGCTTCAATAACCCCACTTTAAATACTGGAGAGTTCGAATCCATAAGTTTCCGCCCGTTGGCTTTTCTTTTAGAAGGCTGATACATATTTATCCCAGCAGTAGGAAAAATATGTAAAGCTCTTTAAATTACATGGGCAGAGCTGCATAACAATTGTCAACTAACTAAAGGTTAGACTCACATACTCAGGCTAACTGTGAAATTGCCTGTGAATCACAAAATGAGGCTGAGTCTCAAATTTGCTGTCTACTCGGAAAGACCGGAGGGAGACCCGGAATTACCATCCGCTCTAAAACTTTAATCAGAAAAAAAATCACTGCTGAACTCTCAAGTCTGCTGCATCTCTCACAGTGGAAAAGACTTTCTCAGTTAAAATGAATGTTGCAACAAAGATTTTCCATATGTAAAGAGGAAACTGCCAGCACCTACCTGTAAGTAGGTGAGGAGCTTGCCTGGTGAGAAAAGAGAACTAGAAACTGGTTTTACCTGCAGCGCCAAGCAGACTCCAGCCGACTGGCTTTTGGAATAGGGTGCCTTCTTGCCAGAGCAGGGAAACAGCTGGGAAGAAGTGGCTGTCTGCAAGTAGATGTGACAGCCGCGTGTTAGCACAGAAACTGGTATTCTCTTGCTCCTCCAATAAATCAGGCAGAGGCTGTTGGTCTCAGCTCAGGAAACTGGAGATGTGATTGCTCATGCCGCTTCACTTGAGGGGAAGGCGCTGCTGTGTGTGTGTGTGTGTGTGTGTGTGTGTGTGTGTGTGTGTGTGTGTGCACTAACTGCCAGCTTCAGGCTGAGCCGATGTGTTCTGCATACTCAAAAAGCTCGTGCTGGGTGGCGGCTTTTCCACAAAGACCCCCCCAGTCTTTGGGGGGAGGATTCATCCTCCACTGACCTTGCTGCTGGGAATTCAGGCTGAAGTGAATGGCTCACTCTTCAATAGATTCAACAATCAATCAAATAAAGGAGATTGGATCAGTCTAAGATAGAGAAAGTACTCACTCTGGAAGCACCAAATTAAGAAAGAAGAAAATCTCTGTTCAACATTTTACACCTGGAATTGATTTTTTTCCCTTTAATTTCCTGTCATGAGCACCAAGTCTAACTGATGAGTGGCGAAGTTCAACTTTTTGTTTTGTTTGCAGAGGCAACTCAGGGTCTTATCTAGAAACCGATTCAAACCACTCATTACACAGAGGTCAGCACATGGGGGTTAAATAGTTACGAGAAAATTGTAGTGGTTGAACTAATTTCTTAACTAGAGATCCCTTGTCACAGTAAAGAAATCTGGGAATAGAAGCAGAATCTAATTGGAAATGTATCCTTCATTTTCAACCAAAACAAAAACTCATTAAATAAAAATTAAGATAAATAATTTTGCTCATCTCTGTATTAATTGGAAGAATGTCTACTAAGACATTTTACCATTATGCATTATGGAACTCTAAGCAAATCCCCTAAGCCTAAGAAGTGACATATGAATATATGAGGCAAAAGAGAGGGATATCCATGTTGAGACACCAATGTAAAGCA
This sequence comes from Rattus norvegicus, assembly GCF_021556685.1. Classification (NCBI taxonomy): domain Eukaryota; kingdom Metazoa; phylum Chordata; class Mammalia; order Rodentia; family Muridae; genus Rattus; species Rattus norvegicus. Next base: position 160,834,699 of record NC_141534.1, on the reverse strand, counting down.
CAGAGGAGCAATGCTATGTATACTAGGAAGGGTTAACCACTAAGTTAAAGATGAAAAGAATAATGAATGTCCACAAGTAATGTTCACAGCTTCTCCGTGCTGTGATAAAACATGAAGGGTAAAACAACCTGGGGAGGCAAGGGTTCATTCCCACACTCAGACCTCATTTCATTAGTCCAGGAACCAAGGCAGGAACCTAGAAACTGAACTCTGGAAGGACACTGCTTTCTAGCTCTCTTGGACCTGGCTTGCTCAGTTAAAATTCTTACACAGCCTAGGGCCATCTGTGCAGAGATGACACCCCAGTGTGCTGTCCCCTCCTATTTCAGCAATCGAGAAAATGACTCACAGACTTGCCCATAGGTCAATCTAAAGGAGTCAGTCCTTCACCTGAGGTTGCCTCTTCCTACGTGTTTCAAGGTGAACACTTCGGCTAACTCTGCCAACTATGAAAAACAATAAACCTTTCAAAGTTTATATGCTGAGTGACATTTGAAATTTCCTTCTCTGTTCTCTCTAACCATGCAATGATTTCAGTCTGGTGATCTATCTTAAAACCCAGATAAATTGGCATGGGAAAAAAAAAAAGAACCCAGTATGTGTGTTTTTCTACCTCAGAAAATAGAAAACAAAGTCACCAAAACAATTTCACTTTCAAATTAATTTTGTCACTTAACCATATAATGGCCAGCCAAGAGCAATGCAGTACCTGGAAAGAGAAATAGAGATGAGGAGGTTGATAGAGTTAGTCATGGAGTCCCTGGCTCCTGGAGCTTTCTCTGTAATGAAGAGGCTGATAATGGTCATCATGGACAGTAGAACTTTTGCAGCCCACACTGGAAAGCAGGACTCACGGAGTGCATAGGTGCTGTGGGGACACTTCCTATCCTACATGCTGAGAGTGTACAGCATCATCGGCTGCTCATTTTTATGTGTTCTAGGACCTTAGAGTATACAGACTAGAGGAAAATTAATGGCTAACAATCTTCCAAGGGGCAATTTTTATTAATTTCTGGAAATGCAGCTTAGCAGTTCTAAGCTTAGCTGGTCATGATCCCTTTGAAGTTCCATAGCTTACTCACAGGGGTCACCAAAGACTGTTGAAAAGAAAAAAAGATGTATACATTATGATTCAAAATAATAGCAAAAATACAGTTACAAAGTAGCAACAAAATTAATTTTATGGTTTAGGGTCACCACAAATGAAGAACTATATTAAGGGGGTCATAGCATCAGGAAGGTGGAGAATCACTGAGTGAGCTATAAGAAAAAATAAAGAGATACACAGAGGGTCAGGAAATTGAGCAGAGGTTTGTATCAATGGGGAATGTAGAACCAGGCGTAGCTACCAGAAAGTCCCAGATGCCAGGAAAGCAAAAGGCTCCCAGGACACAAGAGGGATAATATTGGCTGAAATGTCCAACAAAGGGGAGGAAGTACCTGTAGAAACCATATCCAGAGGTTATGCAAGGCCCTCAATTGGGGGATGAGGTTACTCACTCATCTCCAAATTTTAACCCAAAATGGCTCCTGTCTAAAAGAAATATGGGGACAAAGTGTGGAGCCGAGACTGAAGAAAAGGACATTCAGAGACTGCTCCACCTGTGGATCCATCCCAGTGTCCAAGCCCAGACACTATTGTGGATGCCAAGAAGTGCTTGCTGACAGGAGACTGATACAGCTGACTCTTGAGAGGCTCTTCCAGAGCCTGACAAATACAGATGTGGACACTGGCCTCTAACCATTGGACTGAGCATGGGAACCCCAATGGAGGAGTTAGAGAAAGAACTGAAGTAGCTGAAGGGGTTTGCAACCCTGCAGGAAGAACAACAGTATCAACCAACCAGATACCCCAGAGCTCCCAGGGACTAAACCACCAACCAAAGAGTACACATGGAGTAATCTATGGCTCCAGTCGTATATGTAGCAGAGAATGACCTTGTTGAGCATCAGTGGGAAGAAAGGCCCTTGGTCCTGTGAAGGTTTGATGACCAAGTATAGGGGACTGCCAGGGCAGTGTGGTGGGAGTGAGTGGGTGGGTGGAAGAGCACCCTCATAGAAGCAGCAGAAGGGGAATGTGATAGGGGGTTTGAGGAAGGGAAACAGCGCAAGGGGATAACATTTGAAATGTAAATAAATAAAATATTTAATAAAAAATAAATGTAAAGGTTTTATGATCATAAAAAAAGAAAAAATAAAGAAAACTTACAAAACAAACAAAAAGAACTTCAAATACAAATATATTGAAAATAATATGACATTTTCATGCTATGCGATTGTTTATTATTAACATTTACTATATTGCTTATAGTGTTTTTTTCTCTGAGAGACAGAGAGAGAGAGAGAGAGGAATATTAGAGTATTTGAGGCCAAGAAATATATTCTATGTCTCTACTAATTTTAGTATATATTTTGTAAATATGCATCTATGTCTCCATATAGTAACATATTTAATAAATCACAATAAACTTAATAATAATGTTAAAATATCAATAATTATGTATTTTATGTCAGTTGCCTCTATAGGAGATTACCATGCCTAGGGACAAGTATTCTATTTACTTATCATACTGTCTCCACAAATGTATAATATCAGTTAAAGGGTTTTATGGACATGGAGAACTAAAATCTAACCTGATGTATAAATAGACTGTTACCTCACATCATAACCAATCATAAGCAGCTATATGTGTTCATTTCTCACATACATAAACACACTAGATATATATATCCTCTATCTTGTTTTTCTATCATATACTCTCTCTCTCTCTCTCTCTCTCTCTCTCTCTGTGTGTGTGTGTACACACACATACACACAGAGAGAATACAACACTAAATATAGAAGATAGTATGAATTTGCAAGAACTATGTCACATAAGGCATGAGAGGAATTGAAGGGAAGATGCAGAATGTGGAAACAATATTGACATACAATGTGCTCATGAATGAAATCTCAAAAAAAATGAGCAAGCATTTTTAAGGCTTTGAGTAAGATAGAAATAAAACAAACTTCTTCAACTATATAGAGTGAACTCAAACAAAATTTGATGGGCGTTAATACTTGTCTGGGATAACATGCACCATTCCTTACTGGATCAGAAATAAAGCTAAAATGTAATCTTTTACCATATTGTTGGCTCAATTTAGCTCCTAACCCCTGCCAGAAAAGGAAAAGAAATAAGGGGAATATATTGGAGAGAAATACAACGTATGATTATCTACATAACAAATCCTGAGAAATTAACAAAAACAAGAAATTAAGTGGATGCCTAGTATATGAGTTTAGCCAAATGTCTATATATTGTGAATAAACAAAAACAACTTTCTTTTATACAATAGCAATGAAGGTGTGAGGACCGAAATTTAACACATCGTAAAGCAAAGCAATAGGTGTACCATTAACCAATTATATATACAATTTACATTTGACAAATCAGGCTGTGATAACATCACAAATTGTTCCCAAACTGTTATGCAGTTTAACAGTATTTCTGTCAAAACTTTGTTTTCCTATATATCTAAGATTATTTGATATTTTTATATGATATGCCAAGGGAACAGGTACAGATCAAGCAATTTTAAGAAATACCATCTGGAGAGAAAACAAACTGATTCATTTTAGGATACCAGATAGCTGCAGCACTACTGCATACTAAGAGAAATAGTACACACACACACACACACACACACACACACAGAGAGAGAGAGAGAGAGGGGGGGGGGGAGGGAGGAAGGGAGGGAGGGGGAGAGAGAGAGAGAGAGAGAGAGAGAGAGGGAGAGGGAGAGAGAGAGAAACAATAAAATATATTGGAAAATTATGAAGCAGACTCAAATATGTATATGGGCAGCAATTCCTGGTTCCCAGATCAATATAGAAGTTCATACAGATGAGAAGGTGTGAGAATATACAAAGAGTAATGTATGACAAACAGTAAAAATTCACGAAACTCTCTAAAAAAGTAGATGGGTTAAGATGTATCCTTACCTTTTTATCACTAGTGAGCAACCACTGGCACAAACAACTATCCAACATTAAGTCCCCTGTCCAATCTCAGAGAACCAAGTATTCATTACCTCTGGATTATAGATGCGTCTTCAGGAAATAGCAATCACAGACCCTTGTCAATTCAGTAATCTCCTGAGGCTAGCACTCATAATGGTACTCAGACATAGTACGACAGGATGTGAAAGAGCATACCCCAAAACGGGGAGCCGCGTCTCTCGCTCCGATCGCGGGGTGGGGTGCCCCCAGGAATCACGAGTAGCCATTCTTGATGTAACAGCAAGCGGTAGCTTTTATTAACGAGATCCTGGGTCTTAGCGGGATCCCGGGTCGACAAGTATCTCACACAGGAGACAGAGGAATCGACCTCGAGCTTCCAAACTTGGGGGTTTATATAGGGGAGGTTAGGAGCATTCGCGCGGTTACACATGATTGCTCATTTCAAATGGTGCACAGTTACTTTCGGGGCGAAATTACATCATCAAGGAGTACATGCTCTCTAGCAGCTCGGCAGGCAGGTAGGGTGGCTCATCTCACTCAGGGGGGTGAAGGAAGGGGAGGGGGTGGCTACAGATGGTCAATGTCCTTGGGGCTGATAGCTGGTTTGGCAAGTCCTATCTCTGGCTCTCCCTCAGGCACGTCCGGCCCTGCACATCCGGACTCTGACAATGAATAATCTTTTTAAAACTCTAGTTCTACAGATGAAGGTACTCTTCATGAGGATCTTGAAGAGAGATGACTTTTATGAATGACTGGAGTAACTGTGGTTCTGATACAAAGACCTAGATGCTAGAGTTCTAAAGCTACACTGGATGCAGAATCTCTGCTTAAGGATATCGTGCATGGCACAACCACAGGTTCACACAAGTCACTGCAGCTGCAATTTCAGTACCTGCTTTGAGAGTAAAACTCTGAAGCTCCCAATGTTTGCAGCCCATGGTGAGGACTGGATGGCTCTGTAAGTGCAGCGAGAAGGATGGAAAGGAGGGCAAAAGATACCTTTTATCAAACGTCCTCTTCCAAACTTTTTGTGACTATTTCCAGAGAAACATGGAAGAACTTTCGTAGTGCACGGAGTCCTAATGTTTGAAGGCTTGATACTTTCCTTCATTAAATCTTCCTTCCATCAAGCCCCTAGTGCATGTACTTCCTTGTAAAATAAGAAATGGGCAGGGTGGTCTGGCATCCTGAGACAGTATGCGGTAATTGTATACATTCTTTGTCTCGTCTGAGATTTATTTATTTATTTATTTATTTATTTATTTATTTATTTATTTGGGGGAAGAGAGAAAGAAAATTTAGCACACAAAAAGGCTTCTTTTTTTAAAAAAAATGGTGCTACAACAAGGAGAAAGATGAGGAGAAAAAGGAACTTTGATGGAAATAGCATCACTGTAAGAAAAACAGCTCAAGACCCGCGGATCCCGGCCCTCAGCAGCTCTCTACTCCCAGACCCGGTGAGAGAGAGACCAAACCGCCTGGTCAGGTGGGCACTCCTGAGGCTGCAGAGCGGAAGAGACCACCAACACTGCTCACCCCTGCCCACATCCCTGGCCCAAGAGGAAACTGTATAAGGCCTCTGGGCTCCCGTGGGGGAGGGCCCAGGAGCTGCAGGACACCTGCCTGAGACACCTCAGGAACCTGAAGGAAACAGACCAGATAAACAGTTCTCTGCACCCAAATCCCGTGGGAGGGAGAGCTAAACCTTCAGAGAGGCAGACAAGCCTGGGAAACCAGAAGAGACTGCTCCCTGCACACACATCTCGGACGCCAGAGGAAAAAGCCAAAGACCATCTGGAACCCTGGTGCACTGAAGCTCCCGGAAGGGGCAGCACAGGTCTTCCTGGTTGCTGCCGCTGCAGAGAGCCCCTGGGCAGCACCCCACGAGCGAACCTGAGCCTCGGGACCACAGGTAAGACCAACTTTTCTGCTGCAAGAAAGCTGCCTGGTGAACTCAAGACACAGGCCCACAGGAACAGCTGAAGACCTGTAGAGAGGAAAAGCTACACGCCCGAAAGCAGAACACTCTGTCCCCATAACTGACTGAAAGAGAGGAAAACAGGTCTACAGCACTCCTGACACACAGGCTTATAGGACAGTCTAGCCACTGTCAGAAATAGCAGAACAAAGTAACACTAGAGATAATCTGATAGCGAGAGGCAAGCGCAGGAACCCAAGCAACAGAAACCAAGACTACATGCCATCATCGGAGCCCAATTCTCCCACCAAAACAAACATGGAATATCCAAACACACCAGAAAAGCAAGATCTAGTTTCAAAATCATATTTGATCATGATGCTGGAGGACTTCAAGAAAGACATGAACACACTAGGGAAACACAGGAAAACATTAATAAACAAGTAGAAGCCTACAGAGAGGAATCGCAAAAATCCCTGAAAGAATTCCAGGAAAACACAATCAAACAGTTGAAGGAATTAAAAATGGAAATAGAAGCAATCAAGAAAGAACACATGGAAACAACCCTGGATATAGAAAACCAAAAGAAGAGACAAGGAGCTGTAGATACAAGCTTCACCAACAGAATACAAGAGATGGAAGAGAGAATCTCAGGAGCAGAAGATTCCATAGAAATCATTGACTCAACTGTCAGAGATAATGTAAAGCAGAAAAAGCTACTGGTCCAAAACATACAGGAAATCCAGGACTCAATGAGAAGATCAAACCTAAGGATAATAGGTATAGAAGAGAGTGAAGACTCCCAGCTCAAAGGACCAGTAAATATCTTCAACAAAATCATAGAAGAAAACTTCCCTAACCTAAAAAAAGAGATACCCATAGACATACAAGAAGCCTACAGAACTCCAAATAGATTGGACCAGAAAAGAAACACCTCGCGTCACATAATTGTCAAAACACCAAACGCACAAAATAAAGAAAGAATATTAAAAGCAGTAAGGGAAAAAGGTCAAGTAACATATAAAGGGAGACCTATCAGAATCACACCAGACTTCTCGCCAGAAACTATGAAGGCCAGAAGATCCTGGACTGATGTCATACAGACCCTAAGAGAACACAAATGCCAGCCCAGGTTACTGTATCCAGCAAAACTCTCAATTAACATTGATGGAGAAACCAAGATATTCCATGACAAAACCAAATTTACACAATATCTTTCTACAAATCTAGCACTACAAAGGATAATAAATGGTAAAGCCCAACATAAGGAGGCAAGCTATACCCTAGAAGAAGCAAGAAACTAATCGTCTTGGCAACAAAACAAAGAGAATGAAAGCACACAGACATAACCTCACATCCACATATGAATATAAAGGGAAACAATAATCACTATTCCTTAATATCTCTCAATATCAATGGCCTCAACTCCCCAATAAAAAGACATAGATTAACAAACTGGATACGCAACGAGGACCCTGCATTCTGCTGCCTACAGGAAACACACCTCAGAGACAAAGACAGACACTACCTAAGAGTGAAAGGCTGGAAAACAACTTTCCAAGCAAATGGTCAGAAGAAGCAAGCTGGAGTAGCCATTCTAATATCAAATAAAATCAATTTCCAACTAAAAGTCATCAAAAAAGATAAGGAAGGACACTTCATATTCATCAAAGGAAAAATCCACCAAGATGAACTCTCAATCCTAAATATCTATGCCCCAAATACAAGGGCACCTACATACGTAAAAGAAACCTTACTAAAGCTCAAATCACACATTGCACCTCACACAATAATAGTGGGAGATTTCAACACCCCACTCTCATCAATGGACAGATCATGGAAACAGAAATTAAACAGTGATGTCGACAGACTAAGAGAAGTCATGAGCCAAATGGACTTAACGGATATTTATAGAACATTCTATCCTAAAGCAAAAGGATATACCTTCTTCTCAGCTCCTCATGGTACTTTCTCCAAAATTGACCATATAATTGGTCAAAAAACGGGCCTTAACAGGTACAGAAAGATAGAAATAATCCCATGCCTGCTATCGGACCACCACGGCCTAAAACTGGTCTTCAATAACAATAAGGGAAGAATGCCCACATATACGTGGAAATTGAACAATGCTCTACTCAATGATAACCTGGTCAAGGAAGAAATAAAGAAAGAAATTAAAAACTTTTTAGAATTTAATGAAAATGAAGATACAACATACTCAAACTTATGGGACACAATGAAAGCTGTGCTAAGAGGAAAACTCATAGCGCTGAGTGCCTGCAGAAAGAAACAGGAAAGAGCATATGTCAGCAGCTTGACAGCACACCTAAAAGCTCTAGAACGAAAAGAAGCAAATACACCCAGGAGGAGTAGAAGGCAGGAAATAATCAAACTCAGAGCTGAAATCAACCAAGTAGAAACAAAAAGGACCATAGAAAGAATCAACAAAACCAAAAGTTGGTTCTTTGAGAAAATCAACAAGATAGATAAACCCTTAGCCAGACTAACGAGAGGACACAGAGAGTGTGTCCAAATTAACAAAATCAGAAATGAAAAGGGAGACATGACTACAGATTCGGAGGAAATACAAAAAATCATCAGATCTTACTATAAAAACCTATATTCAACAAAATTTGAAAATCTTCAGGAAATGGACAATTTCCTAGACAGACACCAGGTATCGAGGTTAAATCAGGAACAGATATACCAGTTCAACAACCCCATAACTCCTAAGGAAATAGAAGCAGTCATTAAAGGTCTCCCAACCAAAAGAGCCCAGGTCCAGACAGGTTCAGTGCAGAATTCTATCAAACCTTCATAGAAGACCTCATACCAATATTATCCAAACTATTCCACAAAATTGAAATAGATGGAGCCCTACCGAATTCCTTCTACGAAGCCACAATTACTCTTATACCTAAACCACACAAAGACACAACAAAGAAAGAGAACTTCAGACCAATTTCCCTTATGAATATCGACGCAAAAATATTCAATAAAATTCTGGCAAACCGAATTCAAGAGCACATCAAAACAATCATCCACCATGATCAAGTAGGCTTCATCCCAGGCATGCAGGGATGGTTTAATATACGGAAAACCATCAACGTGATCCATTATATAAACAAACTGAAAGAACAGAACCACATGATCATTTCATTAGATGCTGAGAAAGCATTTGACAAAATTCAACACCCCTTCATGATAAAAGTCCTGGAAAGAATAGGAATTCAAGGCCCCTACCTAAACATAGTAAAAGCCATATACAGCAAACCAGTTGCTAACATTAAACTAAATGGAGAGAAACTTGAAGCAATCCCACTAAAATCAGGGACAAGACAAGGCTGCCCACTATCTCCCTACTTATTCAATATAGTTCTTGAAGTTCTAGCCAGAGCAATCAGACAACAAAAGGAGATCAAAGGGATACAGATCGGAAAAGAAGAGGTCAAAATATCACTATTTGCAGATGACATGATAGTATATTTAAGTGATCCCAAAAGTTCCACCAGAGAACTACTAAAGCTGATAAACAACTTCAGCAACGTGGCTGGGTATAAAATTAACTCAAATAAATCAGTTGCCTTCCTCTATACAAAAGAGAAACAAGCCGAGAAAGAAATTAGGGAAACGACACCCTTCATAATAGACCCAAATAATATAAAGTACCTCGGTGTGACTTTAACCAAGCAAGTAAAAGATCTGTACAATAAGAACTTCAAGACACTGAGGAAAGAAATTGAAGAAGACCTCAGAAGATGGAAAGATCTCCCATGCTCATGGATTGGCAGGATTAATATAGTAAAAATGGCCATTTTACCAAAAGCAATCTACAGATTCAATGCAATCCCCATCAAAATACCAATCCAATTCTTCAAAGAGTTAGACAGAACAATTTGCAAATTCATCTGGAATAACAAAAAAACCAGGATAGCTAAAGCTATCCTAAACAATAAAAGGACTTCAGGGGGAATCACTATCCCTGAACTCAAGCAGTATTACAGAGCAATAGTGATAAAAACTGCATGGTATTGGTACAGAGACAGAAAGATAGACCAATGGAATAGAATTGAAGACCCAGAAATGAACCCACACACTTATGGTCACTTGATTTTTGACAAAGGAGCCAAAACCATCCAATGGAAAAAAGATAGCATTTTCAGCAAATGGTGCTGGTTCAACTGGAGGGCAACATGTAGAAGAATGCAGATCGATCCATGCTTATCACCCTGTACAAAGCTTAAGTCCAAGTGGATCAAGGACCTCCACATCAAACCAGACACACTCAAACTAATAGAAGAAAAACTAGGGAAGCATCTGGAACACATGGGCACTGGAAAAAATTTCCTGAACAAAACACCAATGGCTTATGCTCTAAGATCACGAATCGACAAATGGGATCTCATAAAACTGCAAAGCTTCTGTAAGGCAAAGGACACTGTGGTTAGGACAAAACGGCAACCAACAGATTGGGAAAAGATCTTTACCAATCCTACAACAGATAGAGGCCTTATATCCAAAATATACAAAGAACTCAAGAAGTTAGACCGCAGGGAAACAAATAACCCTATTAAAAAATGGGGTTCAGGGCTAAACAAAGAATTCACAGCTGAGGAATGCCGAATGGCTGAGAAACACCTAAAGAACTGTTCAACATCTTTAGTCATAAGGGAAATGCAAATCAAAACAACCCTGAGATTTCACCTCACACCAGTGCGATTGGCTAAGATCAAAAACTCAGGTGAGAGCAGATGCTGGCGAGGATGTGGAGAAAGAGGAACACTCCTCCATTGTTGGTGGGATTGCAGACTGGTAAAACCATTCTGGAAATCAGTCTGGAGGTTCCTCAGAAAATTGGACATTGAACTGCCTGAGGATCCAGCTATACCTCTCTTGGGCATATACCCAAAAGATGCCTCAACATATAAAAGAGACACGTGCTCCACTATGTTCATCGCAGCCTTATTTATAATAGCCAGAAAATGGAAAGAACCCAGATGCCCTTCAACAGAGGAATGGATACAGAAAATGTGGTACATCTACACAATGGAATATTACTCAGCTATCAAAAACAACGAGTTTATGAAATTCGTAGGCAAATGGTTGGAACTGGAAAATATCATCCTGAGTGAGCTAACCCAATCACAGAAAGACATACACGGTATGCACTCATTGATAAGTGGCTATTAGCCCAAATGCTTGAATTACCCTAGATCCCTAGAACAAACGAAACTCAAGGCGGATGATCAAAATGTGAATGCTTCACTCCTTCTTTAAATGAGGAAAAAGAATACCCTTGGCAGGGAAGGGAGAGGCAAAGATTAAAACAGACTGAAGGAACACCCATTCAGAGCCTGCCCCACATGTGGCCCATACATATACAGCCACCCAATTAGACAAGATGGATGAAGCAAAGAAGTGCAGACCGACAGGAGCCGGATGTAGATCGCTCCTGAGAGACACAGCCAGAATACAGCAAATACAGAGGCGAATGCCAGCAGCAAACCACTGAACTGAGAATAGGTCCCCTATTGAAGGAATCAGAGAAAGAACTGGAAGAGCTTGAAGGGGCTCGAGACCCCAAAAGTACAACAATGCCAAGCAACCAGAGCTTCCAGGGACTAAGCCACTACCTAAAGACTATACATGGACTTACCCTGGACTCTGACCCCATAGGTAGCAATGAATATCCTAGTAAGAGCACCAGTGGAAAGGGAAGCCCTGGGTCCTGCTAAGACTGAACCCCCAGTGAAGTAGTCTATGGGGGGAGGGCGGCAATGGGGGGAGGGTTGGGAGGGGAACACCCAAAAGGAAGGGGAGGGGGGAGGGGGATGTTTGTCCGGAAACCGGGAAAGGGAATAACACTCGAAATGTATATAAGAAATACTCAAGTTAATAAAAAAAAAAAAAGAAAAGAAAAACAGCTCAAAATTAATGATGTTCTAAATCTAATCTGTAAAAACTCTTACAAAAGTATAAATTTTCAGTAATTGAGGGAGACATCAGCTTTATAGCCTGACAACAAAACATGATAGGTAAACAGAAGGGGGAAAAGGAACATTAATCTGTAGAATCTCTTTTACATTTATTAAAGCATTGGCTTTGTTAAGATAATACAGCAAACTCTATCATGTAAAATATACATGATACTTAAAATGCAAAAAGTCAAAGATACAAAGCATAGACAGGACCAAAAAATTCAATAGTTACCAAGCAGCACACTTAAAGGATAAGAAAAGAAAATAAAGAAATATTCATGATTAGCATTCTGGTATCTAAAGTACCACAAAATTTCATGTAAAAGCATCATGTCTTTATGAAAGAAACCAATTAAATGAGGGGTTGCAATGTGACTAAGTATAAAAATGGGGATCAACAAATATGGGTGAAGATCCAGAAAAATTAGGTCATGTATATTGTTAGTAAAGTTGTGATATTTTGCAGCATTCTGAAAAGTAATTTTTCACTTAAAAAAAAAAAGCAAATCATTCATGTAGTTCCCATCTGGCACAGCAAATGAAATCCAGCACATCTATCCAAAGGAATGAAAACTCACATTTCCAGGAAAATCAGTACATAGATATTTATAGTTGACTCAACCAGGACAGTCAATACTGGGAGCAACGAAGATACTTCTTGGTATAACAAAATCAACAAGATAGATAAACCCTTAGCCAGATTAACGAGAGGACACAGACAGTGTGTCCAAATTAACAAAATCAGAAATGAAAAGGGAGACATAACTACAGATTCAGAGGAAATTTAAAAAATCATCAGATCTTACTATAAAAGCCTATATTCAACAAAACTTGAAAATCTGCAGGAAATGGACAATTTCCTAGACAGATACCAGGTACCGAAGTTAAATCAAGAACAGATAAACCAGTTAAACAACCCCATAACTCCTAAGGAAATAGAAGCAGTCATTAAAGGTCTCCCAACCAAAAAGAGCCCAGGTCCAGACGGATTTAGTGCAGAATTCTATCAATTCTATAGAAGACCTCATACCAACATTATCCAAACTCTTCCACAAAATTGAAACAGATGGATCACTCCCGAATTCCTTCTATGAAGCCACAATTACTCTTATACCTAAACCACACAAAGACACAACAAAGAAAGAGAACTTCAGACCAATTTCCCTTATGAATATCAACGCAAAAATAATCAATAAAATTCTGGCAAACCGAATCCAAGAGCATATTAAAACAATCATCCACCATGATCAAGTAGGCTTCATCCCAGGCATGCAGGGATGGTTTAATATACGGAAAACCATCAACGTGATCCATTATATAAACAAACTGAAAGAACAGAACCACATGATCATTTCATTAGATGCTGAGAAAGCATTTGACAAAATTCAACACCCCTTCATGATAAAAGTCCTGGAAAGAATAGGAATTCAAGGCCCATACCTAAACATAGTAAAAGCCATATACAGCAAACCAGTTGCTAACATTAAACTAAATGGAGAGAAACTTGAAGCAATTCCACTAAAATCAGGGACTAGACAAGGCTGCCCACTCTCTCCCTACTTATTCAATATAGTTCTTGAAGTTCTAGCCAGAGCAATCAGACAACAAAAGGAGGTCAAGGGGATACAGATCAGAAAAGAAGAAGTCAAAATACCACTATTTGCAGATGATATGATAGTATATTTAAGTGATCCCAAAAGTTCCACCAGAGAACTACTAAAGCTGATAAACAACTAAAGCAAAGTGGCTGGGTATAAAATTAACTCAAATAAATCAGTTGCCTTCCTCTATACAAAAGAGAAACAAGCCGAGAAAGAAATTAGGGAAACGACACCCAAAATAATAGACCCAAATAATATAAAGTACCTCGGTGTGACTTTAACCAAGCAAGTAAAAGATCTGTACAATAAGAACTTCAAGACACTGAGGAAAGAAATTGAAGAAGACCTCAGAAGATGGAAAGATCTCCCATGCTCATGGATTGGCAGGATTAATATAGTAAAAATGGCCATTTTGCCAAAAGCGATCTACAGATTCAATGCAATCCCCATCAAAATACTAATCCAATTCTTCAAAAAGTTAGACAGAACAATTTGCAAATTCATCTGGAATAACAAAAAACCCAGGATAGCTAAAACTATCCTCAACAATAAAAGGACTTCAGGGGGAATCACTATCCCTGAACTCAAGCAGTATTACAGAGCAATAGTGATAAAAACTGCATGGTATTGGTACAGAGACAGACAGATAGACCAATGGAATAGAATTGAAGACCCAGAAATGAACCCACACACCTATGTTCACTTGATTTTTGACAAAGGAGCCAAAACCATCCAATGGAAAAAAGATAGCATTTTCAGCAAATGGTGCTGGTTCAACTGGAGGGCAACATGTAGAAGAATGCAGATCGCTCCGTGCTTATCACCCTGTACAAAGCTTAAGTCCAAGTGGATCAAGGACCTCCACATCAAACCAGACACACTCAAACTAATAGAAGAAAAACTAGGGAAGCATCTGGAACACATGGGCACTGGAAAAAATTTCCTGAACAAAACACCAATGGCTTATGCTCTAAGATCACGAATCGACAAATGGGATCTCATAAAACTGCAAAGCTTCTGTAAGGCAAAGGACACTGTGGTTAGGACAAAACGGCAACCAACAGATTGGGAAAAGATCTTTACCAATCCTACAACAGATAGAGGCCTTATATCCAAAATATACAAAGAACTCAAGAAGTTAGACCGCAGGGAGACAAATAACCCTATTAAAAAATGGGGCTCAGTGCTAAACAAACAATTCACAGCTGAGGAATGCCGGATGGCTGAGAAACACCTAAAGAACTGTTCAACATCTTTAGTCATAAGGGAAATGCAAATCAAAACAACCCTGAGATTTCACCTCATGCTAGTGAGAATGGCTAAGATCAAAAACTCAGGTGACAGCAAATGCTGGCGAGGATGACAGCAAATGCTGGCGAGGATGCGGAGAAAGAGGAACACTCCTCCATTGTTGGTGGGGTTGCAAACTGATACAACCATTCTGGAAATCAGTCTGGAGGTTCCTCAGAAAATTGGACATTGAACTGCCCGAGGATCGAGCTATACCTCTCTTGGGCATATACCCAAAAGATGCCCCAACATATAAAAAAGACACGTGCTCCACTATGTTCATCGCAGCCTTATTTATAATAGCCAGAAGCTGGAAAGAACCCAGATGCCCTTCAACAGAGGAATGGATACAGAAAATGTGGTACATCTACACAATGGAATATTACTCAGCTATCAAAAACAATGACTTTATGAAATTCGTAGGCAAATGGTTGGAACTGGAAAATATCATCCTGAGTGAGCTAACCCAATCACAGAAAGACATACATGGTATGCACTCATTGATAAGTGGCTATTAGCCCAAATACTTGAATTACCCTAGATGCCTAGAACAAATGAAACTCAAGACAGATGATTAAAATGTGAATGCTTTGCTCCTTCTTTAAAAGGGGAACAAGAATACCCTTGGCAGGGAATAGAGAGGCAAAGATTAAAACAGAGACTGAAGGAACACCCATTCAGAGCCTGCCCCACATGTGGCCCATACATATACAGCCACCCAATTAGACAAGATGGATGAAGCAAAGAAGTGCAGACCGACAGGAGCCGGATGTAGATCGCTCCTGAGAGACACAGCCAGAATACAGCAAATACAGAGGCGAATGCCAGCAGCAAACCACTGAACTGAGAATAGGACCCCCGTTGAAGGAATCAGAGAAAGAACTGGAAGAGCTTGAAGGGGCTCGAGACCCCATATGTACAACAATGCCATGCAACCAGAGCTTCCAGGGACTAAGCCACTACCTAAAGACTATACATGGACTGACCCTGGACCCTGACCTCATAGGTAGCAATGAATATCCTAGTAAGAGCACCAGTGGAAGGGGAAGCCCTGGGTCCTGCTAAGACTGAACCCCCAGTGAACTAGACTGTTGGGGGGAGAGTGGCAATGGGGGGAGGGTGGGGAGGGGAACACCCATAAGGAAGGGGAGGGGGAGGGGAATGTTTGCCCGGAAACCGGGAATGTGAATAACACTCGAAATATATATAAGAAATACTCAAGTTAATAAAAAAAAAAGAAGTTAGACTTCAGAGAACCAAATAATCTGATTAAAAAATGGGGTACAGAGCTAAACAAAGAATTCTCAACTGAGTATTATCAAATGGTTCAGAAGCAATTAAAGAAATGTTCAACATCCTTAGTCATTAGAAAAATGCAAATCAAAACAACCCTGAGATTCTACTTCATACCAGTCACAATGGTTAAGTTCAAAAACTCAGGTAACAGCAGATACTAGCAAGGATGTTCAGAAAGAGGAACACTCCTTCATTGTTGGTGGGATTGCAAGCTGGTACAACCACTCTGGAAATCAGTCTGGAGGTTCCTCAGAAAATTGGACATTGCACAACCTGAGGGTCCAGCATCTTTGGGCATATACCCAAAGATGTTCTAATATATAACAAGGACACATGCTCCACTATGTTCATAGAAGACTTATTTATAATATCTAGAAGCTGGAAAGAACCCAGATGCCTCCAACAAAGGAATGGATACTGAAAATGTGGTACATCTACACAATGGAGTACCACTTAGCTATTAAAAACAATGACTACATGAAATTCTTAGGCAAATAGATGGAACTAGAAAATATCATCCTGAGTGAGGTAACCCAGTCATAAAAGAACACACATCGCATGTACTCACTGATAAGCAGATATTAACCCAAAAGCTTGGAATAAGCAAGATACAATTCACAGATCATATGAAGCTCAAGAAGAAGGAAGACTAAAATGTGGATGCATCAGTCCTTCTTAGAAGGGGGAACGAAATACTCGTGGGAGGAGATACAGGGACAATGATTGGAGCAGAGACTGATAGAAAGTCCATCCAGAGCCTGCCTCACCTGGGATCCATACCATATGCAACCACCAAACCCAGTCACTATTGCTGATGCCAAGATGTTCTTGCTGACAGGACCCTGATATGGATGGCTCCTGAGAGGCTCTGCTAGAGCACTACTGATACAGATGATATGCTTGCATCCATCCATCAGACTGAGCAAGGGGACCCAAGTGGAGGAGTTAGAGGAAGGACTGAAAGAGCTGAAGGGGTTTGAAACCCCATAGGAAGAACAACAATACCAACCAACCAGACTTCCCAGAGCTCCCAGGGACTAAACCACCAACCAAAGAGTACACATTGGGGGACCCCCGGCTCCAGATGCGTATACAGCAGAGCATGGCATTGTCTAGCATCAATAAGAGGAGAAGTCCTTGGTCCTGTGAAGGCTCTTTTCCCCACTGTTGGGGAATACCTGGGTGTTGAGGTAGGAGCAGGTGGCTGGGGGTGGGGGGGTATCCTCACAGAAGCAGGGGAGGAGAGATGGGACAGGGACAACAGGGAAAGGGGATAACATTTGAAATATAAATACACAAACTATCCAATAAAAATTTTAAAAAGAAAAAAAATTAGAAGAAAACAAATTCTGTTAGGACTGTATCGTGATGCAGTTTGTATCAAAAATTGAACATAGTAATGCATAATGTCAGGACTTTTTTTCCTAAAAGACCCTCTGATTCTTCTAGTAATAACTGATAAGATTTCATTTTTGTCCATGTCCTAGTTAAGGTTTTTATGGTCATGATGAAACATCATGACAAAACTAACACGAGGAGAAAAAATGTTTATGCTTGCATTTCACTGTTCACCAATGAAGAAACTCAGGTCAGGAAATCAAATAGTAGGAACCTGGAGGCAAGTGCTAATGCAAAGGCAATCGAGGAGTGCTGCTTACTGTCTTGTTTAGCCTGGTTCCTTTTGTTTTATTTTCAAATTTTATTTTTCATGGATATTTTATGTATTTTATATCATCCCATTTCCCCCCTCCCCCATACCCCATCCCCCTCCCCCTGCTTCTATGAGGATGCTCCCACTCCTGCCCACCCATTTCCACCTCAATGCCCTGGCATTCTCTTACACTGGGGAAACAAATCTTCACAGGACCAAGGGCTTTCCCCCCTGCTACATCCTCTGCTACATATGTCGCTAGAGTCATGGGTCCCTCCATGTGTACTCATTGGTTGGAGGTTAAGTCAGTGGGAGCTCTGGTGTGGTCTGGTTGGTTGATGTTGTTTTTCATATAGTGTTGCAAATCCCTTCAGCTCCTTCAATCTTTTCTGTAACTCTTCCATCGGGGTCCCCTTGTTCAGTCCAATGGTTAGCTGCAAGCATCCTCATCAGTATTAGTGGGTGCTTTTTTTTTTATAGAACCCAGGATTCTCTAGTTCAGGAGTGTTCCCAGCCACGATGACCTAGGCCCTCCCCATCAATAACCAATTAAGAAAATATACTACTGTTTTGCCTACCGTCCATTTTTATAGAGGCTTTTACTCAATTGAAGCTCATTCCTCTCCAGTGACTCAAGTTTGTGTCAAGTTGAGACAAAACTAGCCAGCTGACAACTGACCCTTATCAACTTGACATGTAAAGACATCATTATTAAGCCACAACCTTTTCTTTCTTGTTCATCCTCAAGATCATTCATTAATATAAATATCACAATATAAAACATCCCAATCTTTATAAATTCAAACACTTTAAAATTCAGTCTCTCCAAAGAACTGGAAGAGCTTGAAGGGGCTCGAGACCCCTTATGAACAACAATGCCAAGCAACCAGAGTTTCCAGGGACTAAGCCACTACCTAAAGACTATACATGGACTGACCCTGGACTCTGACCTCATAGGTAGCATTGAATATCCTAGTAAGATCACCAGTGGAAGGGGAAGCCCTTGGTCCTGCTAAGACTGAACCCCCAGTGAACGTGATTGTTGTGGGGAGGGCGGCAACGGGGAGAGGATGGGGAGGGGAACACTCATAAAGAAGGGGAGGGGGGGCTTAGGGGGATGTTTGCCTGGAAACCCGGAAAGGGAATACCATTCGAAATGTAAATAAGAAATACTCAAGTTAATAAAAAAAATAAATAAATAAACATTCTTCTGCTGAGAAAAAAAAATTCAGTCTCTCCAAAAGAGTTTTTTCAAAGTCTCCTTTTGAAAATCAGGGTAGGAAGGCAGAAAGCAGGGGTGGTTGGGGAGGGGGAACACCCTTATAGAAGAACAGGAGGGGAATGGGATAGAGGGATTATATATAGGAAACTGGGAAAGGGAATAACACTTGAAATGTAAATAAAAAATATTCAATAAAAAGAAAAGAAATAAACAAATAACTAAGAAAAGCAAGTCTTTTAAAATCCAAATTCTGCAACTGTGGGTGCCTATAAAATATAATAAAACAAAACAAAAGAAAAGTTAAACATTTTCTTAATTCAAGACAGAATAAAACAAAGCACAGGTCAAATACAAACAAAGAAAAAGCAAACTCCAACTGTACAAACAACTCAATACCCAGTATCTTGGATCCGTTTACAATCTGATCTAGGGTCCCCCAAAGTGCTCTAGTCATTTCTCCAGCTCTGCCCTCTGCATGACATACAATTTGTCTTTGAGGCTCCAGCTGTCTCCACTCCATAGGTGCTGCTGGTCCAGGTAGTCATCCCCTGGTACTGGCATCTCCTCCACTACTCTGAACTTTCACCAATAGCCTCTGCTGAGCTCTCTTCATTACCTCCAGTTCTGCCACATAGTGACAAGATTCACCCATGACCCCATACCTTCAAAATCAGTATCGCTTGAAGTATTCTTGTATATTTCCAAGTTCAGCTTGAGATACAACCTTGGCCCCTTCTGGAACACAGCTTCTCTCTTCTGACTCTGAGAACATATTTTCTAGAAACCTTCACCCCAGTGATTCTGGTCTCTTCTTAACCAGGCTGATCTTTCAGCCCCAGCTGACCTAGCATCTATTGTCCCACTAAAGCTAAGGTTTTTCTCTAGTGGTTGAGGTCTTTGGTTAATTGTAGCTTTTTACTCAGGCCCAGCTGACCAGACTCTACTGATTGTCCACACAAAACACGTGAGAGAGTCTTTGCTTCCCTTTGAAATTTCACAAGCCATGCCTCCATCTTTTGTATTGCTCTCTACATTCTTATCATCTGAGCTCCCAAAGAATAGCTCACCAACAAATAATGGCTTCTCAAGCCCAAAGACTCAAAGTCCTTCTACAATCTGCCCAAAACCACATGGTCAGGGCTATCATATCAATACCCTACAATTCTGGCAGCAAGATAATTCTTCTATTGCAAAAACATAAATAAATAAATAAATAAATAAATAAATAAATAAATAAATAAATAAATAAAAATATGACCATGACCAAAGCTACTTGAGGAACAAAGGACACATTTGGTTTTGGTTTATATTTCAACATTGCTGTTCATTATTTCAGAGGGACTTAAACAGGGCTCGTAGCTGGAGGCAGACACTGATGCAAAAGCCATGGATGAATCCTGCTTACTAGTTTGCTTTCCACGGCTTCTTCCCCATGCTCTCTCATAAAAACAAGGACCTCTAACTAGTGGTGGCATCAATAAAAATGGGCTAGGCCTTCATGAATCAACCACAAATTAAGAAAATGCCCACACAGGATTGCCTATAGTCCCTTATAGAGGCATTTTCTCAATTGAGGCTTCTCTTCAATGACGCTAGCTTTTGTCAAGTTGACATAAAAGTAGCCAGTACAGTCTCATGATTCAAAATAGATTCATCGTCAAAATTCCTTCCTTTTCTCTTCTTCATCTTTCTTTAGCACCTAATCTTACTCTTCCTTTTCTAAGAGTGTATTCTACCATGTAGCCCCATGGTGACCTCTACCAAGTCCTGCATGGCTGCTCTGGAAGGGGCAGCATGAGGCTTGTTTGCATAATAATGTACATAATTTACTTTATGTTCCTCCTTCAGGAAATATTCTCCCTGCCAAAATTACTGGGGGGATGTTCTCCCTGCCAAAGCTAATGAGTCTATGAAAATTAGAAGCAGCACAAGTCTGGTTGGTGAGGGTGTGTCTATGTCCTTAGCCAAAGGATAAGTGCTGTAACTGTCAGGACAGGCATCAAGGCTGTGGAAAACAACTTTTAAAAACATTAGTTCTAAGTTTTATAAATAGGATTTCTTAACTAAGCAAAATATAAGGACACAATATGAATTATTTGAGAAACTTCAGGGACCTAAAGTAACAGGGATAGCCCCACTATAAGCCAGCTTGTCAGAAAGGAGATAAAGGGATTTTGGAAGTAGTGATCACAGGGTAAGTTACCACATCCCTAAGTTTACTGTTAGTGCTTACAAAGGCAGGCCAATTCCTGAGATCAAGATCAGCTTGAGATAGACCTAGTTTATGCTCAGGCAAAGCTGGATCCCACCCACCTAGCTTATTATCTGTGCTTAGAAAGGCTGGCAAATTTCTGAATTCATTGCTATGTTTTTTATTTGCTTGTTTTTTTGTTTTGTTTTTAATGTATTTCCTATCCTTTCTAGGAATCGAGGTGCTAAAGTCATAAAATGATGATTTGTGGAATAAACAAGAGGAAACCTGAGGTGGATGATTGAATGGATATGCAAATAAAAGACTGGGTTTTGGTCTGCAAGAGCAGAGGTGTTTGGAGATCACTAGAGTCTCAGGCAGAACACAAGGAGTCAGCTTATACCCCAAATCGATTTTGAGTCATTCTTTTTGCCCTCCTCAAACACTCTTTCCTCAGAAGCCCTTTTCAAACCAAGGATGGACTTTGCAGGCCTCCAACTATAATCATCCTGCCCTAGTTTACCAAGTGCTGAGACTACAGTTGTGAGTCAAAACATCTGCCTTATATACAAAATGAGATTGAGCCACTTTTGAGGCTTTCCGTTTTATCTGTTTAACTAGTCCACTCAAGTATATCTTTTTAAATTTAGATTGCATTGAAATGGTTTTTACTATCTTGGAATATAAACATTCTTCACTGACCTTTTTCCAAAATGTTT
Organism: Rattus norvegicus; assembly: GCF_021556685.1. NCBI lineage: Eukaryota > Metazoa > Chordata > Mammalia > Rodentia > Muridae > Rattus > Rattus norvegicus. Next base: position 160,812,830 of record NC_141534.1, on the reverse strand, counting down.
TAATAAGTCTCTATATATTTATTTTGTATGATGTTAATGAGTTTTAGAGCAACACAAAAAATTGTTAATTTTTTTTTGGTTAAATCACATTCCATTTATAAATAAATGTAAGGATACATACACTTAAAATATGAGGTAACTTTTAATCAAGAAGAGGAATTTCTTTTTGTTTCTTCCAGCTACTTTTGTGGTTTTCAGGAATGTCTGGTATTCATTATTTAAGACATTTTTAGTAACTTTATTCCCTACAATTTTATTACTGTTCTTATTATTTAATCAATTTTATTATCTAACTGATACTTATCCCTGCACAGCTTTAGACAATAATGTTGTACCCTGTGATCTTATTGAATTCTTATTTTTTTTTATTAACTTGAGTATTTCTTATATACATTTCGAGTGTTATTCCCTTTCCCGGTTTCCGGGCAAACATCCCCCTCCCCCCTCCCCTTCCTTATGGGTGTTCCCCTCCCAACCCTCCCCCCATTGCCGCCCTCCCCCCATAGACTACTTCACTGGGGGTTCAGTCTTAGCAGGACCCAGGGCTTCCCCTTCCACTGGTGCTCTTACTAGGATATTCATTGCTACCTATGGGGTCAGAGTCCAGGGTCAGTCCATGTATAGTCTTTAGGTAGTGGCTTAGTCCCTGGAAGCTCTGGTTGCTTGGCATTGTTGTACTTTTGGGGTCTCGAGCCCCTTCAAGCTCTTCCAGTTCTTTCTCTGATTCCTTCAATAGGGGACCTATTCTCAGTTCAGTGGTTTGCTGCTGGCATTCGCCTCTATATTTGCTGTATTCTGGCTGTGTCTCTCAGGAGCGATCTACATCCGGCTCCTGTCGGTCTGCACTTCTTTGCTTCATCCATCTTGTCTAATTGGGTGGCTGTATATGAATGGGCCACCTGTGGGGCAGGCTCTGAATGGGTGTTCCTTCAGTCTCTGTTTTAATCTTTGCCTCTCCCTTCCCTGCCAAGGGTATTCTTTTTCCTCATTTAAAGAAGGAGTGAAGCATTCACATTTTGATCATCCGCCTTGAGTTTCGTTTGTTCTAGGGATCTAGGGTAATTCAAGCATTTGGGCTAATAGCCACTTATCAATGAGTGCATACCATGTATGTCTTTCTGTGATTGGGTTAGCTCACTCAGGATGATATTTTCCAGTTCCAACCATTTGCCTACGAATTTCATAAACTCGTTGTTTTTGATAGCTGAGTAATATTCCATTGTGTAGATGTACCACATTTTCTGTATCCATTCCTCTGTTGAAGGGCATCTGGGTTCTTTCCATTTTCTGGCTATTATAAATAAGGCTGCGATGAACATAGTGGAGCACGTGTCTCTTTTATATGTTGAGGCATCTTTTGGGTATATGCCCAAGAGAGGTATAGCTGGATCCTCAGGCAGTTCAATGTCCAATTTTCTGAGGAACCTCCAGACTGATTTCCAGAATGGTTTTACCAGTCTGCAATCCCACCAACAATGGAGGAGTGTTCCTCTTTCTCCACATCCTCGCCAGCATCTGCTCTCACCTGAGTTTTTGATCTTAGCCAATCGCACTGGTGTGAGGTGAAATCTCAGGGTTGTTTTGATTTGCATTTCCCTTATGACTAAAGATGTTGAACATTTCTTTAGGTGTTTCTCAGCAATTCGGCATTCCTCAGCTGTGAATTCTTTGTTTAGCTCTGAACCCCATTTTTTAATAGGGTTATTTGTTTCCCTGCGGTCTAACTTCTTGAGTTCTTTGTACATTTTGGATATAAGGCCTCTATCTGTTGTAGGATTGGTAAAGATCTTTTCCCAATCTGTTGGTTGCCATTTTGTCCTAACCACAGTGTCCTTTGCCTTACAGAAGCTTTGCAGTTTTATGAGATCCCATTTGTCGATTCTTGATCTTAGAACATAAGCCATTGGTGTTTTGTTCAGGAAATTTTTTCCAGTGCCCATGTGTTCCAGATGCTTCCCTAGTTTTTCTTCTATTAGTTTGAGTGTGTCTGGTTTGATGTGGAGGTCCTTGATCCACTTGGACTTAAGCTTTGTACAGGGTGATAAGCATGGATCGATCTGCATTCTTCTTCATGTTGCCCTCCAGTTGAACCAGCACCATTTGCTGAAAATGCTATCTTTTTTCCATTGGATGGTTTTGGCTCCTTTGTCAAAAATCAAGTGACCATAGGTGTGTGGGTTCATTTCTGGGTCTTCAATTCTATTCCATTGGTCTATATGTCTGTCTCTGTACCAATATCATGCAGTTTTTATCACTATTGCTCTGTAATACTGCTTGAGTTCAGGGATAGTGATTCCCCCTGAAGTCCTTTTATTGTTGAGGATAGCTTTAGCTATCCTGGGTTTTTTGTTATTCCAGATGAATTTGCAAATTGTTCTGTCTAACTCTTTGAAGAATTGGATTGGTATTTTGATGGGGATTGCATTGAATCTGTAGATTGCTTTTGGTAAAATGGCCATTTTTACTATATTAATCCTGCCAATCCATGAGCATGGGAGATCTTTCCATCTTCTGAGGTCTTCTTCAATTTCTTTCCTCAGTGTCTTGAAGTTCTTATTGTACAGATCTTTTACTTGCTTGGTTAAAGTCACACCGAGGTACTTTATATTATTTGGGTCTATTATGAAGGGTGTCGTTTCCCTAATTTCTTTCTCGGCTTGTTTCTCTTTTGTATAGAGGAAGGCAACTGATTTATTTGAGTTAATTTTATACCCAGCCACTTTGCTGAAGTTGTTTATCAGCTTTAGTAGTTCTCTGGTGGAACTTTTGGGGTCACTTAAATATACTATCATGTCATCTGCAAATAGTGATATTTTTACCTCTTCTTTTCCAATCTGTATCCTTTGATCTCCTTTTGTTGTCTGATTGCTCTGGCTAGAACTTCAAGAACTATATTGAATAAGTAGGGAGAGAGTGGGCAGCCTTGTCTAGTACCTGATTTTAGTGGGATTGCTTCAAGTTTCTCTCCTTTTAGTTTAATGTTAGCAACTGGTTTGCTGTATATGGCTTTTACTATGTTTAGTTATGGGCCTTGATTCCTATTCTTTCCAGGACTTTTATCATGAAGGGGTGTTGAATTTTGTCAAATGCTTTCTCAGCATCTAATGAAATGATCATGTGGTTCTGTTCTTTCAGTTTGTTTATATGATGGATCACGTTGATGGTTTTCCGTATATTAAACCATCCCTGCATGCCTGGGATGAAGCCTACTTGATCATGGTGGATGATTGTTTTGATGTGCTCTTGAATTCGGTTTGCCAGAATTTTATTGAGTATTTTTGTGTCGATATTCATAAGGGAAATTGGTCTGAAGTTCTCTTTCTTTGTTGTGTCTTTGTGTGGTTTAGGTATAAGAGTAATTGTGGCTTCGTAGAAGGAATTCGGTAGGGCTCCATCTGTTTCAATTTTGTGGAATAGTTTGGACAATATTGGTATGAGGTCTTCTATGAATGTTTGATAGAATTCTGCACTAAACCCGTCTGGGCTCTTTTTGGTTGGGAGACCTTTAATGACTGCTTCTATTTCCTTAGGAGTTATGGGATTGTTTAACTGGTTTATCTGTTCCTGATTTAACCTCGATACCTGGTATCTGTCTAGGAAATTGTCCATTTCCTGAAGATTTTCAAATTTTGTTGAATATAGGTTTTTATAGTAAGATCTGATGATTTTTTGGATTTCCTCCGAATCTGTAGTTATGTCTCCCTTTTCATTTCTGATTTTGTTAATTTGGACACACTCTCTGTGTCCTCTCGTTAGTCTGGCTAAGGGTTTATCTATCTTTTTGATTTTCTCAAAGAACCAACTTTTGGTTCTGTTGATTCTTTCTATGGTCCTTTTTGTTTCTACTTGGTTGATTTCAGCTCTGAGTTTGATTATTTCCTGCCTTCTACTCCTCCTGGGTGTATTTGCTTCTTTTTGTTCTAGAGCTTTTAGGTGTGCTGTCAAGCTGCTGACATATGCTCTTTCCTGTTTCTTTCTGCAGGCACTCAGCGCTATGAGTTTTCCTCTTAGCACAGCTTTCATTGTGTCCCATAAGTTTGAGTATGTTGTATCTTCATTTTCATTAAATTCTAAAAAGTTTTTAATTTCTTTCTTTATTTCTTCCTTGACCAGGTTATCATTGAGTAGAGCATTGTTCGATTTCCACGTATATGTGGGCATTCTTCCCTTATTGTTATTGAAGACCAGTTTTAGGCCGTGGTGGTCCGATAGCATGCATGGGATTATCTCTATCTTTCTGTACCTGTTGAGGCCCGTTTTTTGACCAATTATATGGTCAATTTTGGAGAAAGTACCATGAGGAGCTGAGAAGAAGGTATATCCTTTTGCTTTAGGATAGAATGTTCTATAAATATCCGTTAAGTCCATTTGGCTCATGACTTCTCTTAGTCTGTCTACATCACTGTTTAATTTCTGTTTCCATGATCTGTCCATTGATGAGAGTGGGGTGTTGAAATCTCCCACTATTATTGTGTGAGGTGCAATGTGTGTTTTGAGCTTTAGTAAGGTTTCTTTTACGTATGTAGGTGCCCTTGTATTTGGGGCATAGATATTTAGGATTGAGAGTTCATCTTGGTTGATTTTTCCTTTGATGAATATGAAGTGTCCTTCCTTATCCTTTTTGATGACTTTTAGTTGGAAATTGATTTTATTTGATATTAGAATGGCTACTCCAGCTTGCTTCTTCTGACCATTTGCTTGGAAAGTTGTTTTCCAGCCTTTCACTCTGAGGTAGTGTCTGTCTTTGTCTCTGAGGTGTGTTTCCTGTAGGCAGCAGAATGCAGGGTCCTCGTTGCGTATCCAGTTTGTTAATCTATGTCTTTTTATTGGGGAGTTGAGGCCATTGATATTGAGAGATATTAAGGAATAGTGATTATTGCTTCCCGTTACATTCATATTTGGATGTGAGGTTATGTTTGTGTGCTTTCATTCTCTTTGTTTTGTTGCCAAGACGATTAGTTTCTTGCTTCTTCTAGGGTATAGCTTGCCTCCTTATGTTGGGCTTTACCATTTATTATCCTTTGTAGTGCTGGATTTGTAGAAAGATATTGTGTAAATTTGGTTTTGTCATGGAATATCTTGGTTTCTCCATCAATGTTAATTGAGAGTTTTGCTGGATACAGTAACCTGGGCTGGCATTTGTGTTCTCTTAGGGTCTGTATGACATCAGTACAGGATCTTCTGGCCTTCATAGTTTCTGGCGAGAAGTCTGGTGTGATTCTGATAGGTCTCCCTTTATATGTTACTTGACCTTTTTCCCTTACTGCTTTTAATATTCTTTCTTTATTTAGTGCGTTTGGTGTTTGACAATTATGTGACGGGAGGTGTTTCTTTTCTGGTCCAATCTGTTTGGAGTTCTGTAGGCTTCTTGTATGTCTATGGGTATCTCTTTTTTTAGGTTAGGGAAGTTTTCTTCTATGATTTTGTTGAAGATATTTACTGGTCCTTTGAGCTGGTAGTCTTCACTCTCTTCTATACCTATTAACCTTAGGTTTGATCTTCTCATTGAGTCCTGGATTTCCTGTATGTTTTGGACCAGTAGCTTTTTCCGCTTTACATTATCTTTGACAGTTGAGTCAATGATTTCTATGGAATCTTCTGCTCCTGAGATTCTGTCTTCCATCTCTTGTATTTTGTTGGTGAAGCTTGTATCTACAGCTCCTTGTCTCTTCTTTTGGTTTTCTATATCCAGGGTTGTTTCCATGTGTTCTTTCTTGATTGCTTCTATTTCCATTTTTAATTCCTTCAACTGTTTGATTGTGTTTTCCTGGAATTCTTTCAGGGATTTTTGCGATTCCTCTCTGTAGGCTTTTACTTGTTTATTAATGTTTTCCTGTGCTTCCCTAAGTGTGTTCATATCTTTCTTGAAGTCCTCCAGCTTCATGATCAAATATGATTTTGAAACTAGATCTTGCTTTTCTGGTGTGTTTGGATATTCCATGTTTGTTTTGGTGGGAGAATTGGGCTCCGATGATGGCATGTAGTCTTGGTTTCTGTTGCTTGGGTTCCTGCGCTTGCCTCTCGCCATCAGATTATCTCTAGTGTTACTTTGTTCTGCTATTTCTGACAGTGGCTAGACTGTCCTATAAGCCTGTGTGTCAGGAGTGCTGTAGACCTGTTTTCCTCTCTTTCAGTCAGTTATGGGGACAGAGTGTTCTGCTTTCGGGCGTGTAGTTTTTCCTCTCTACAGGTCTTCAGCTGTTCCTGTGGGCCTGTGTCTTGAGTTCACCAGGCAGCTTTCTTGCAGCAGAAAATTTGGTCTTACCTGTGGTCCCGAGGCTCAGGTTCGCTCATGGGGTGCTGCCCAGGGGCTCTCTGCAGCGGCAGCAACCAGGAAGACCTGTGCTGCCCCTTCCGGGAGCTTCAGTGTACCAGGGTTCCAGATGGTCTTTGGCTTTTTCCTCTGTGTCTGAGATGTGTGTGCAGGGAGCAGTCTCTTCTGGTTTCCCAGGCTTGTCTGCCTCTCTGAAGGTTTAGCTCTCCCTCCCACGGGATTTGGGTGCAGAGAACTGTTTATCCGGTCTGTTTCCTTCAGGGTCTGGTGGTGTCTCTGGCAGGTGTCCTGCTGCTCCTGGGCCCTCCCCCACGGGAGCCCAGAGGCCTTATACAGTTTCCTCTTGGGCCAGGGATGTGGGCAGGGGTGAGCAGTGTTGGTGGTCTCTTCCGCTCTGCAGCCTCAGGAGTGCCCACCTGACCAGGCGGTTGGGTCTCTCTCTCACCGGGTCTGGGAGCAGAGAGCTGCTGCCGAATTCTTATTTTTAATATAGCCTTATTATTTATTCACAATGGCTTTTCATGTATACTATCACGCCATCCATAAATTTAGTTTGCATCGAATTCAAAAACTTCGTACCTGTCCTTGTGCAATTTAGAATGCATAATTTTCTAGTGTGACCCTAGAATATGTTACACTAATATTTTGTTTAAGATTGGATATTGGAAAGCATCATTGCTCTCTCTTCTATAGTGCTTCTGTACTTATGTGTGTTTCACTATCAATACTAGATAGCGTGGTAATACTTGTACAATTTAAAATATGTCATATGTTTAATTTTGCATATTCTGGAAAAAGTTAAAAGGTTAAATGTTTTATTTTTCTTAGGTGAATGAGTATTGGCCCTCAAATATGTATGTGTGCCATGTGCTTCATGCATCTGAAAAAGGAACCCATTGGATCTTCTGGAACTGGAGTTAGAAAATTGTGATCGACCATGTAGGTGCTGGGAACATTCATGCTGGTCCACTGCAAGAGCTTTGAGTGTCCTTAACCTGATGAGTACTCTCACCAAGTCTTTTTAACATTACACTGGAAAGTAAAAGACACAGCAAAATATATAAAAAAGGTGTGAAGTGTGAGAAAGCATGTGTTAAGAGTAATTAATAGCAGAATGATAGCATAGTAAAAAATCATAAAAGATCAACAACGAATTTATAAATTAACAAGAAAAAAACGCCAAAATGTCAGGCATATGTATTTAAATTTTAAGTTAAGAGAATTTTTTTACAATAAAAATACACAGTTAAATAAATTTTAAGCAATGGGCAAAGTCACATTATGTATTAGATTTAAGCCAAAGGGTTGAAATAAAGTTATCATAGGCCAAAATGCTAAATATTGTTCATTTGAAATTTCTTCCTATCTATTCAATAGACTTGATGGAATTTCAATAATAATCACTGACGAGATTTTAATAGAAACTGACAATCTGAAGCTAAAACTAGTAAGGAAAGAATAATGAGTTAGGTTATGAGAGAAATAGGAGATAGTTTGGTGCTTTAGGAGGTGCCTGCTAGAGAGATGATACTCCTCTGCCAGTTCACTTCTCGTCCTATCACACCATCTTCCATGATCTGTCTGTCTGTCTGTCTGTCCATGTGTCTGAGTGTGTGTGTGTGTGTGTGTGTTAAAAACCCAAACAAATAAAAATCCTGAAAATTGTCTTCAGAGATACAAGTGTATTCTATTTAGCTGGAAATATTTCTATTTCCAATTTAAAGTCAGCAGAGTGGAGATTCTCAGAAAATAAGGTGATAATAGCAGAATTCTTTCATGAAAATAAGATTTAAAATTTGGAACAAGTTATTTCTTTTACTAGTAAGATTCTCACAGGCTAACAATATTTTTAGTTTTCTCAGTATGATATTCAAATTTTTCTAATGGTCTTTAAAAACAAGTATTTTGCTTAGATTCCATCACACTATACAAAACATAAACAAAATTATGTCTGTTATTTGCATACTCATAATGTATCTTCTCTATTACACAAACTCTTATACAGGCATTATTTCTATGCCATATCAGCGTTCCCCAGCTTTGATCTAGCACACTTTATATTCTGATAAAATGAATACTAAATCTTTTCACATCTAACTGAAGTCAGTCAGAGTGTTCTATGACCCTTCTTAGTGGAATTTTATCACAATAAAGAGGGTGTTTTGTTTTTTCCTTAAGAAGGGCAGAATGTTTTAAGGAAAATTCTAGGATTAGAATGTTTACTATCTGCTGTCCGCACTAGTGAAATGGCAAATGAACTTGCTAGATCAGAAGATGCAACATTTGAATGTTTTATCTACAATGATAAAAATACGTTTTAATTTTTCTTTTTTCAAAAATATTAAACATTAACGATATGCCAGGCAAGTCACAGTGTGGGAAAAAAAGAAATAAAAATAAAGCCAGAAGAAAAATGCTTTATATTATTAAAGGTTATGAAAACATCAAAATAGGACAGTGTAAGAAATATTGTCCAGAGAATGGAATGTCCTTTTGATATGAAAAAAAAAAAACTACCCACTTGTAATAAAACTTTATTGTATCTTATATCATGACAGACATTAATCACTGAAGTGTCAGAAGACACAATTTCTGGGTTAAGTTATATGCGAGGAGGAGTCAACACCCCTATATTTAGATCAGATGTCAGGAGCAACTGTCCATAGTGATAAGTTGGGTCAGATCACATCAACCAAAGGGAGTCGGGTAGGAGAAGCTCTAAAGGGAAGAAGCCCGAGGAAGTAGTGCACACCCATTTCCTGTGGGAATGAAAAGATTCTCCTGTTGGGAATTAGAGAGTTAGTCTCAAGTGCAGAACCTTGAATTTCAGGATGAAAATTAAGTTACTAAATGAAGTAAGAAGTAGTTTTCTATTTTGAACATTCTCTCTGTTATGTAGAGATTAATTTTTTACAGTGAGAAAGAAAACTAAGATTTTAAAATGAAATAAAAAGGCCATTGATCACATTTGAGAGTACCAGTCACGGCAGCCATCATTCCCATAACTCTAGCCAAAATGACCAACACAAAGGGAAAGCAGAGAGACACTAGGAATATGTTCTCTAGGCCGTTTAGGGAACATGGAGCTGTTCCTTTGGCCACATATATGCGAATCTACAAGAAGGGTAATATCGTAGACATCTAGGGCACTGTTCAAAAAACAATGCCCCATAAGTGTTTCCACGGCAAAACCGGGAGAGTCTACAATGTTTCGCACCATGCTGTGGGCATTATTGTAAACATGCAAGTTAAAGGCAGGATTCTGGCCAAGAGGATCAATGTGCACATTGAGCACAGCAAGCACTCGATGAGCAGAGACAGCTTCCTGAAGTGGGTGAAGGAGAACCATCAGAAGAAAAAGGAAGCCAAAGAGAAGGGCATCTGGGTTCAGCTGAAGCTCTAGCCTGTGCCATTCAGAGAAGCCCACTTTGTGAGGACTAACTGAAGGGAGCCTGAGCTGCTGGAGCCCATTCCACAGGAAATCATGGCAAAATGTACAAAGACAAAATAAAGAGCCCAGACTGTATACATATATAATCTAATTACCTTATTTAGATTAATCTAGCCGAGCTTCTCAAACATGAACTTCAAGTGTTACCCCCCGACACACACACACACACACACACACACACACACACACACACACACACACACACACACAAAATTGAAAACATCTCATGATTTTTTTTTTAACACAGCCTATCCAGTGGTCTGACCTCAGATCATTTTACTTACATCAATTTCCTTCTGGATCTCTTTTTTTTCCTTCCGGATCTCTTAACATTCCCAGTGTTGCCCAACACCTGAAGCCTACTACTACTCTATGAGATAGATTAAAATGGTACTTTGGTTAAAAGCCAATTCACTGGCAATGAATTCATTATTGATCTCAGTTCTTAGCGCCTAGTACAATTTATGTGTGCTAGCATCAGGCTGTCCTTAAAATGATAGAATTTTATTAAATAATGAAATGTGGAATTTTTTGTCAATACTCCTTTTTAAAGACTCATTTTTATTTATATTTCTTCCTCCTCTCTCTGTCTCCATCTCTGTCTCCACTCTTCTTTGTGTTCACGAGCTTTTGTCATATGTGTGTGCAGTACCCATCGATCCCACAAGAGGGTGGCAGATGTCCACGAGCTGGAACTGCAGGCAGTTGTGACTGGCTTCATTGCTGCTAGGAACTTAATTTGGGACTTCCTTAAAGCTTGTCAAAGCTTACAGATAAAGAAAATGTCCACAATTTTATTTTGAGCATGCACAATAACTTAGACTAGATTTAGAAAATATATGGCCTAGATTTCACTGGCTTACTTTCAATAGAGTTCTATTGATCTAGAATTAAATGCTTTTGCTTTTGTTAAGTATATTCTATTATTCTTTTATGCTGGCATCTTTTTATCTGAAAACTGATATATTCTCTAACTACTTCTGTCACTATTTTGACAGTATTTAACTTTTAACTGGTTTTTTGTTTGTTTGTTTGTTTGTTTGTCAGTACTAGGAACTTTGTCAAGAGTCTCATGCAGGAGATACAGTTCTCAACCATAAAGGTGTGATCCAGGCACAATTCTTAGGGTCTCTTCATGACAAATGTCTCCTTCTGAGCCCCACCTTTTTTCCTTCATTTATCTGTTTTCTATATAGTGGTGCTGGTCTACCATTAGAATGATATCTTACTAGGTGGAGAATGCATGCTGTTTTGTTTTATTAAAATAGGACAGAGTCAGGATACGTTTGGTAGAGTGAGATATGGTAAGGTGGAAGAGGATGCCTCTGTGGTCTCATGCCAAGAAATCCCTTCCCCCTGAGGTACCAGCCATATGATAGGTTTAGTATAGAATAGAGCTTATTTAGGGCATGGGAAGGGGAGTTGAGGAGGGAGTAGGAGAAAGGCAGAGAGAGAGGAGGGGAGGGCATGGAAAGGGAAGGGAGGAGAGGAGAGGAGAGGAGAGGAGAGGAGAGGAAGTGAGGCCAACCAGGAACACTGGGAACATATGGAGAGGAAGTGGAGGGTGGTGGGAAGAGAAAGGGGAAGGGCAGAGATGAAGAGAGTAAGACAGTAAGAGGATAAGAGGGAGAGGAGGGGCAAACAGCCCCTTATATAGGGAATCAGTCAAACCTGGCTTTTGCCAGGTGACTGTGACAGAGAAGAGAAGGAATGATAACACATGTACTTACTTTGTGGGTAGCATGTGATTTCTTTATTGAATATATACATATATATTCATGTATTCATCATATTATATTCCTAATTATGGTTCTAAATTTGTCCATACCTCCCCTTACAACTGATTCTACCCTTTTTTCTGTCTATGCCTAGAAAACAAATAAGTTTTTCAGAAATAATAAGAAGAAATAAGAAAAAAAAACATTCTGAATTAAGACAAAGCAAACAAACAGAAGAATGAGAACCCCAGAAAAGGCATAGATATAAACACAGAGACTTACTTTTTGGAAAACTCAGGAATCCCATGAAAACTTAAAACCAGAAGCCTTAATATCTCCTTAAAGACCAGTAATAGAGAAAAAAAGAAATAATAAAAATACAAGCAATTAAAAAAAAAAGAAATTCCTGTCAGAACATTATCAGACAAGAAACCTCCAAAGAGAAAGTTGAGTTCATTTTCCGTTGGCCATCTACTGCTGGACATGCAGTCTACATTTAAGAGTAATTTGTTTTTCAGTAAGACTCCTTTGACGGAAACTAAATTTTCAGTGCAATTGGAGAATGCTTTTGAGTTACAAAAGGGGGCACATGTTCAGCAGTTTTCTTTTCAGCTTAGGAACCCATCCGGTGCAGGTGCATTCAGGCCCTTTGCGTGCTGCCTTAGTCTCTGAGTTAATATCGGCAGCCATACTGTTGTATTTAGAAGGCCTTGCTTTCCTTGCTTTTCGACATCTCCCATAGATCTTAGTTTTTTTTCCTCCCTCTTTTGCAAGTTCCCTGAGCACTGAAAGCACTGTCTGCACATATGGTGAATGAATGGTCTGGTATTTAGAGATTGAAGCACAGTGAGAATAATATCACTGCTCCCAGATGATAGCCAAGGTGCCTTTAATGAAAAAATAATGTTTCAATTTGGAAGAGAGCAGGGAAGTGTATATTGGAGGATTTGGATGGAAAAAAGGGAGTAATGCCGCAATTTTATGATAATCTCAACACTTTAAAAATAGAAAACATGAAAAATTTGTTTTAAAAATTAAATAACCATAGTTTCAGTCTATAAAGAAAATCTTTAACAAAACTTTGAAAGGACATATCTGAGCCTCCCTAAGTGTCTCAGACCTAAGGAAACAAAAGCAGCTACTCTCATAAGAGAAGTTCAGGACTTCTACACCTGAGAAATCAAAGCCAAGATGGCATTTATGAAATTGCAAAGCAGCAGGCTCTAAGAAAAAGCCTTTGTAATGATAGCTGCTTGGGTGGACTGAAAGCAAAACACATCCCTTTCTGATGAAAAAAGCACCACCATCAGCACATTCATATTCCTATCATGTAAAATATCATGCCTCCAATCGCTAGAACACAGGCTTCATCCTAAAGAACAAGCGTGAACTTTAGAGGGGGAAAAAAAAAACTGGTGCAAAACCAAGGATAGGGCAGATGACAAACATTTACTAAATAATACAAAAATAACACAAATACATACACTCTTATGTGTATGTATTTGTATATTTATAGGTACATCTCTATACATATAACATATGTATTACTATGTATTGCACGTATATTGTAAAATAGTTTTTAGAAAACCATTTTAGGATGTAAAAGTTTTACAATAAAGGATAATTTGGATTAACTGCATAAACAAGGACTATTAAAGCTCATATATACAAGCCAGTTCACAATACATAATTACAAAATTGTCATACATCATTGGAAAAAAGTTCCAAGATCATATTGATTAATTTTTATCCTTTATGAGAAATTTTCCAAAATGAAGCACAGGTGAGACAGGAAGTGAAAAGGAACAAATCACAAGAAACATGTATGAAAACTATCAAACAGTCCAACATATATGATATTAGATATCCAAAAGAAGAAAATAAAAATACATTTTTTTGCTTGTTTGGTTGTTTGTATGTTCATGTTTTACTGTGTGTGTGGGTTGGTGTGCAAATGTGTGTCTATTCATTTGGTATTCACAAGCTGAGATCGGATATAATCTTCAGTGGCTTTCCACATTATTAATTTAGACAGTCTCCCACTGAAGCTGGAGTTCCTTACACTATTTGGCTGGTAAAACCAAGGATCTTCTAGTCATTGACTCCCCAAGAATAGAATTAGAGTTTTGGGGAATCGACCTTCACAAGAACAAGAGCTCCTCCTCCCTTTGTTGCCAGATAAAGCCATCCTCTGCTATAAATGCTGCAGGAGCCATGCTTCCCTCCATGTGTACTCTTTTTCCCTGGGAGCTCTGGGGTATCTGGTCGGTTGATATTGTTGTTTGTTCTATGGGGTTGCAAACCTCTTCAGCTCCTTCAGTCCTTTCTCAAAGTCTTTCATTGGGGTTCCAATATGGGGATCCATCCCTCATACAAACACCAAACCCAGACACTACCATGGAAGCCAAGAAGTGCTTGCTGACAGGAGCTTGTTGTAGCTGTCTCCTGAAAGGCTCTGCCAGAGCCTCACATATACAAAGGCCGATGTGCACAGCATATATAACTTCCTTTGGTTGATACATTCTGTAGTAAAGTATCACTGTGTATGATTGCTCCTCACATGAGATCTTTATGAGTGATGTCTCCTCCTCATGTCTAATGGAACTCAGAAATTGTGTTATTTGAGAGCTCATACAAAATTGAAACACAAAGGGGTTAAAAAAAATCCTCCTAAGTACAGCATAGTAAAATAATTTCAGGGAAACAATGAGGAAATCTTCATAGGGGTCCAAGAAAACAAAGTTCCCCAGTGAAAGGGTACAGCTGAGAGTGGCTTGAAGATGTTAGAATTGTCTATCTAAAAGGACAAGAAAGTGTAAAATCCTCACCAACCTCAAAACCGTACAACGAAGTCATGTTCAAGAAAAATTAGATAGTATATTATATAAGAAAGATAAGACAACTAATTACTGATCATTCACACTACAGAGTACATGATACTCTACAGAGATTTTTGAAAGAAACATGAATTGGAATAGTAAATAACTATAAATATTTGTTTAAATTTGGGAGTATTTGGAACACTAGCAAAGCACCGGAAGTGTTACATCTTTCTAAAAAGTTATATCACATTTACAGGACTAGAAAAGTGATATAGTTCATATTTCAAGATCCCCACAGTAATGTGAATTCACATATGATATATATATGTATATATATGTGTATATATATAGCTTTTGCAAAATAGTAGAATGTTTTAAGTGAGCTAACAGTATAAATTTAAGACAAAGTAAGTGTTAAATGAAAACACAAATTTGTATAATATTCAAAATAAAATTGCAAAATGGTATAAAAACTATGTAAAAAATAAAAATTAGCAACAATATTCAGCATAAGTTGCGCAAATATTAAAATAGAAAAGCAACCATTGTTAACATGTATAGGAATAGATATAAACTCTTACTACACCTAATTATTGATGGGTATAAAATAGTCAGATTAAGCTCATAAAAATATATTTGGCAAAAATAATTAAAGAAAACTGGTATAGTTATATAACATTGCTAATGTATTTTGAGGGAAATAAGTATTATTGGAGATATTATATTTTAATAATACCTTTTAAACTTAAAGTACACAGAAATATATTGCTATATATCCAAGAACATAGATTTTTATATTAAGCAGCATCAATATCAACTGATTTATAGAGGTAGAAAAGAAATAAAAAATACTAAAAATGCTAAATGTAGATTTTAAACATTATACTTTGTGTGTGTGTGTGTGTGTGTGTGTGTGTGTGTGTGTGACATCCACAAGCACATCGTAGGGCATACATGAAGACCAGAAGAAAATGTGTTGGGGTCAGTTCACTCTTTCCATCTTGTGTGGATCCAACTCAGGCTTTCAGATTTGGTGGAGGGTTCTTCGTCACTCAGCCTTCTTTCCAGCCTTAGAGAGATTCTTTATTATACCTTTGTCCCATTGATTAATTGGTCAAAGGAGTCCAGAAGACTTCCTAAACAGTATATGCTGTTGCTGTTTTCTTATGTTGCCTAACAGAGCTTGGTGCTAAGGTCCTATTGCT
This sequence comes from Rattus norvegicus, assembly GCF_021556685.1. Lineage (NCBI taxonomy): Eukaryota > Metazoa > Chordata > Mammalia > Rodentia > Muridae > Rattus > Rattus norvegicus. The sequence continues at coordinate 160,797,360 of NC_141534.1, read as the reverse complement.
GAAGTTATCACAGACTTCCCACACGGAGGTTGAAATAATTGAGCTAGACCTTGCTTTGGCATCTATTACCTGAAGATTTGTTCTTATAAAGTCTCAAGGTGCATATGCAGTCATTTAAGGAAGGAAAGCATCTAACAGTCCTATCCAGATGTAATGCCTACAAACCATAACAATAATCTGTATGGCAAAACACACTCAAGGGTTCAATAGTGGCAAGCAGTGGGGATAACTGTCAGCTGCCCAGTTGTACTTAAGGCCTGTTAAACAGCAGACAGTTGATGCCTTGTTCTGTAAATCTATCAAACTACCTTTGAGGAACTGGCAACTGATGGTAAGCAATGGCTGCTGAGAGAGGGATGGGAAGCTTTCTTTAGGGATGCACCCCCACCTCAGATAAATTATGTCATTCCAAGTTGTTAGGCCTAAATAGATATACATAGCAGTACAGTAATGACTTAAATAGAAGAGGTCATGAGTTTGAGAAGGAGAGTGGAGGAATTGAAAGACAGAAGGGGGTAAATGATGTAAATAAAAACTCATAAATGAATTTCTCAAAAATTTTAATTAAAAAAACAAACAAAACTAACGAACAGAAATAGGCAACCTAAACAAATTTCAATAATGGTAATGTTTATGAGGTATGGTCAGTGGGCTCATGCAATATTGGATATCAACAAAGATAAACCAATGGCCTACTTAATAAATGAATATTACAAAAAATATCAAATGATATTCCTAACTCTCCCAAAGGGGCCCCCAACTTCTGTCCAATGCTTCGCTGGGGGTATCTGTATCTGTCTCAGGCAGCTGCTGGTAGAGCCTCTCCGAGGACACCCATGCTCCTGTCTGCAACATGTGATGCAATCACAACATAGCACCAGTAATAGTGTCTTGGTTTGTTTCTTGCCTATGGTATCGATCCCAAGTTGGACCAGTCACTGCCAGCCATAAGTTAACTCTTACTTCTATTTTTTAACGAAACATATTATAATGGGTTGTATATGCTCATCCCAGGGAGTGGCACTATTAGAAGTCTGGCTCTGTTGGACTAGGTTTGGCCTTGTTGGAGAACTTGAGTGTGGGCCTTAAGACCCTAATCCTAGCTGCCTTGAAGCCAGTATTCTGCTAGACGTCTTCAGATGAAGATGTAGACTCACAGCTCCTCCTGCCCGATTCCTGTCTGGATGCTGCCATGTTCCGGCCTTGATGATAATGGACTGAACCTCTGAAACTGTAAGGCAGCCCCAGCTAAGTGTTGTTTATATGAGTTGTCTTGGTCATGATATCTGTATATAGAAATAAAACCCCAACTAAGACACACATATTCTTGAAATTATTTTATTTTTTAAAGCATTTTGTTGACATGAAATATGTAATCTATTTTTCTCAAAGATAAACAATCTCTAGATTACTGGGCTTTATATTGACAAACTTGTGTGTTCATGAGGGAAGAGTTTAGGGTTTGTGCAAGTGGGGCCTTAAACCATGTGTATGATAATGAGGGCCAGAGATCCTTCTTAGTTGTCTCTTCCCCATCTTAATTTTTCCTTTTAATTTAATTTAATTTTGTTTTTACTTACTTTACATTCCACACATTGCCCACCTCCCAGTAACCCCCTCCCAGAATCTTTCCCCTATTTCCCATCCCCTTCTCCTCTGAGTGGGTGTCCCCCAGTTATCCTCCCTGGAACTTCAAGTTTCTGCGAGTCTAGGTGCCTCCCCTCCCACTGAGGTCAGACAAGGAAGCCCAGCTAATATAATATATCCCACATACAGGCAACAGGTTTTGGGATAGCCCCTGCTCCAGTTGTTCAGGACCAAATTGAAGGCCAGCCTGTACATCTGCTACATATTCACTTAGGTCCAGCCCATGTGTGTTCCTTGGTTGGTGGTTCACATTTTGAGAGCCCCAACTGTCCAGTTTAGTTGACTCTGTTGGTCTTTTTGCAGAGTTCCGTTCCTGTAGGGGTTACAATCTTTCCTCCTATTCTTCCATAAGAGTCCCCAAGGTCAATCCATTATTTGACTCTGGTTGTCTGTATCTGTCTGAGTCATCTGTTGAGTGGTTTCATAACTCAGAGAAATCAGTAGCACTCCTTTATACAAATGATAAATGGTCTGGGAAAAGAAATTAGGGAATCAGCACTCTTTACAATAGCCACAAATAATATAAAATAACTTGGTGTCATTCTAATCAAGCAAGTAAAAGAACTTCAAGTTCCTAAAGAAAGAAATTGGAGATGTTATGTGAAGATGGAAAGAGCTCCCGTGCTCATGTATATGTAGGACTATCATAGTGAAAATGGCCGTCTTACCAAAAGCAATCTACAGACTCACAGCAGTTCCCATTGAAATTCTAGCACATTTTTTATAGACCTTGAAAGAACAATTTTCAACTTTATATGAAAAAACAAAAATCCCAGAATAGACAAAACAATCCTGAACAATAAGAACTTTGGGAGGAATCACCATCCCTGACCTCAAGCTGTACTGCAAATAGATAGTGATAAAAATAGACACTTTGATCAATGGAATAGAATTGAAGACCCCAAAATAAACCTACCCACCTATGGCAACTTGATCTAGATAGAGAATCCAAAACCATATAATGGAAAAATGAAAACATCTTTGACAAATTGTACTGGATGTCTATATGTAGAAAAATAAAAATAGATCTATACTTATGACCTTTCACAAAACTCAAGTCCAAGTGGTTCGAGGACCTCTATCTAATGTTTCTGATAAAGAATCTCACAATGAAGCCAGAACTCACAGGATGGCTAGTTTGGCTTGCCGGCCACCTCTGAGAATCCTTCTGTCTATGTTAACTACTATTTTAGCTACATGCAAGCACTGCTAAAACTGGAGTACATGTAGGTTCTGGGAAAATGAGGTCCTCATTTTTAGGCAATAAACATATTCTTCAAAAAGCCATTTTACAAATCCTAGATTTATTTATTTCTTGATGCACTTATTATCTGATCAACTGTGACTTTACCAACTCAATCTGGGCCATACTTTTATTATATGTGTCTTCTCATTCAATTACTTATGTTAAATGAACAGCTGTCCAATGAGAGTGACTCTTTTAATACTATTGGAGATGCTAATTAAATAAAAATATTTAAGGAAAATGTGCCCAGTGATTTTTTTCCAGAAATTTTATTTTCAGCTATCATGGTCTTTCATTTTTTTCAAGTTGAAGATAAGGCAGTATACCTTCAACAAGCCCCATTTTAGAGTTGAGTCCTTGGCTTTTATTGAAAGTCACTGCACGAATGAGCCACATAAATGTGCTATTTAGTAACAATAACCGTGTTATTGCAGATATTTCAGCAGTGAAATTCTCTCCATAAAGTCACACATAAGAAATCTACTAGAATTCAGCCATGGAAAACGTGTTATTTCTTTGACGAATGGAAATATTTGCCCCCTGAATTATGCACTATTTTATGTTGGTTGTGGAGAAACTTATGTCAAGTTTGAATGTCAGTACTGAAATTATTTTTCTCATTAAAGTTAGCACATGTTGAGATTTATTCTAGTTGGCTCTATTTTCTCTGTTGATACATTATGATTAACAGCAAAATTTTTAGAAACAACTTAATCTCTGCTCTCCCTCTCCCTTCTTTTTTCCCTATTTCTCCCTCCTTTTCTACCCCCTTCTGTTCTTTCCTGCCTCCTTTAATCCTTCCCTCACTCTGTGTGTATTAAAAGATTATCAGCATAAACTTGCTATAATTTCCAAAACATGATTGACATTTAAAAGTGTCAAATAGTAATTTCTTTCCCTATAAAAAGTCCAAATGACATAACAATAACAAATGATCCCTGCCTTCTGCTCTTTTATGAAACAAGGTTATTATTCTCAATATGATAAGTGTCATTAAGCATTTCCAGGAAAAAGCTATGTATGCAATGTCTTCAGGAAAAACTGTTAATAGTTGTTAAAATAGAAACTATTATGAACTATAAATTATATTCATGGTAATTCCAATGGCCGTTCCTTTTTTGTGAGACTTAAATGATTAAATTTTTGTAAATTATGAAAGGAGAAAAGGGCAGAAAATGATTCAGTGGTCTTGAAGAGAGTGTATAAAAAATAGGAAGATTAGGAAAAGGCAAAGCAATTGTAGAAGAAATACCTTTTCAACTACAAACATGGAATTAAATTTGCAAATTTCAAGGTCCTTTATTGTTTGTATTTCTACATAGATCTATAACATATGCTCAACACACACACACACACACACATATATATATATATGTATATATATATATATATATATATATATATATATATATATATATAGAGAGAGAGAGAGAGAGAGAGAGTAAAAGATACATGTTTTTGCACATCTCCAGCTCAGTACCTGGGATATGACATATAGCATTTCGTTACGTCTCAGCCCATAATCCTTTCCCATATACCCAGAAGGAATAACTTTCTGAGTCTTTTGACAGTTGTTATTTATTTATTAATAACGATGTATACTGTGTGTATGCATAAAATTTAATTCACTTTATCATACAGATAAAGTACTATAGAGAAGAAAGTTTTGTTCACATAATGTAGAATAAAAATATCTCACAGGGTGCTTAGTGATATAACTCAAATAATCTTAATTTTATTATTTGGCATTCAGTTGGTTGGAACCTTCTGACAGTCAATCTTCTCGTTGTATAGAAAAGATGTAAAGGAGACCAGGTAGTGTAATTCATCTGGTCATTAAATTGGACTCAAATATCTTAGAGTTAGGTATTAAAGATTAATGTATTGTTCTAGGAGTCTTCTTTATTTGATGTTTTTGTATTTAATATATTTTTATTTTAACAAAATAATGGCTTTCTAACATTTTCATCAATTTCCTTCATGTATTTTGATCAAGTACACCCACTATTAAGCTCTCTATTACCAAATTTTTCTGTTACCTATAATTTTTCTTTCTATATTCATGTCTTGAATGTTTTAAAAGTCTGTATTCCTTTATGGTAAAAAGTGATGTTTATTTTCCTTTGTGAGATGGACTTTATCATGTTCAAGTTATAGTTTTCTATAAATGGAATTATTATGTTTACAACTTAAGAAATCTTGCATGTGTATGATTTTATTTATCAGCTGTTGATGGACATGTGGGCTGGTTCTACAGCTTGAATCTTATGATTTTCAGCAAACACCCACCCAAATCCCTGTAGTTTATACCCAGGATTGGAATATAGAACATATCAATGTTTCATTTTTAGAGTGTGCAACTCAATTCTTTTTTTTCGTTTAAAACTAAATTTCTTTTTTTTATTATTTTTTTAATTAACTTGAGTATTTCTTATATACATTCCGAGTGTTATTCCCTTTCCCGGTTTCCGGGCAAACATCCCCCTCTCCCCTCCCCTTCCTTATGGGTGTTCCCCTCCCATCCTCCCCCCATTGCTGCCCTCCCCCCAACAATCTAGTTCACTGGGGGTTCAGTCTTAGCACGACCCAGGGCTTCCCCTTCCACTGGTGCTCTTACTAGGATATTCATTGCTACCTATGAGGTCAGAGTCCAGGGTCGGTCCATGTATAGTCTTTAGGTAGTGGCTTAGTCCCTGGAAGCTCTGGTTGCTTGGCATTGTTGTACATATGGGGTCTCGAGCCCCTTCAAGCTCTTCCAGTTCTTTCTCTGATTCCTTCAACGGGGGTCCTATTCTCAGTTGAGTGGTTTGCTGCTGGCAACTCAATTCTTGTTTCTACTTTTGTTCACCACTTCTTTTCCTTTATTAAAAATAGTTTTACATACAATACATTCTGATTATGGTTTCTCCCATCATCTTCCCCAGATCCTCCCTACTTTCTTAAACTTCTCATTTTATACCTTATTTCTCCCATCCTTTTAGAAAATAAACAGATAATAGAAAAATAGTAAAATACAAGAAATGCACGTGTACAACAAAGAGAAACTAAAACTACAAAATCAGAAACTTCTTTTTTTCTTTTTTTGAAAATAATTCTTTCTCATAAAATATATACAGATAGTTGTTTCCTTTTTCCTTCCTCCTCCCAGTTCCTTCCCATGACCCCTTCAATCTTGATCCATACCTTTCCTATCTCTCATTAGAAAAGGCTTCTAAGAGAGAACAACCCAAGGAAATAAAATGAAATATGATAAGGTAAAATAAAAAACATGACATCAAAACCAGACTAGGCAACACAACAGAAACTAACAAACAAACAAAAATCAAAATACAAACAGCCCCAAAACTAGGCACAAGAACCAGAGATCCATTTCATTTTCATACTAAAGACTCCTAAAAAACTACTAAACTGAAAGCTATAAGGTTCATGCAGATAACCTGCTGCAGATCTATTTCAGCCCTGTGCTTTCTACCTTACTCTCTGCTCAGTTGCTTCAGATGGTCTTGTTATCCTTTTGTCCTCAATACCCTTTGGCTCTCATGTTGTTTCTGCCTCCTCTTTCAAGATTCCTTGAGCTATGCAGGGGAGGGATTTGATGGAGACATCCCATTTAGATCTGTGTTCTGACAATTCTCTCAATCTCTGCACAATGTCTGGACATGGGTCTGTTCATCTTTTCTTGTCTTCAGCAGAAAGTAGCTTCTCTGATGAGGACTGGATAAGCACTGAACTCTATATAGCAAAATATCATTATTAATTTTACTGATGTATTACTTTAGACCGGTGGTGTTTGGATTTACCCTTGGTCTCTAGTTTGTGGTTTTCTGTCACTGAAACAGTGACAGGTGTGGGTACCTTTTCTTGGAGTAAAATAGTGATAAAATCAATTCAGACATTGGTTGGTTACTCCCACAAGTTCTGTGCCACCCTTGTCCAAGCATATGTTACAGGCAGGACAGATTGTAGGTCAAAGCTTTTGTGGGTTGTTTGGTATTTTGGTGTCTGTTTTCTTACCATGCAGAGTTCCTTCTCATACCAAAGACACTAGAGATTAAGGGTAAAGACTCCATGTAGGTTCCAACTTGACTTACCTATGTCCAATTAATTGTATAGCTATTGTCCTCAGCAATGGGTCCTGGTGTCAGTTTGCAGAGAATAATCTGTACTCTTGACAACAACCTAGCTTGTTTGAGATTTCCACAGGAACCCTTGGCCTATAAATCTATCAAATGCAACTCAGTCCTCATACTTAAAGCCTCTTTGGGTGACACGAGATGGCTAGTTGGGATTCCATTTCCCCCATTATTAGCAGACCTCATTAGGATTGCTTTCATATATCTTAGGACGTTTCCATTACATTAGATTTCCATACCATCCCTTAATTCCATATGTATCTCCCCACTCCATTCCCTACTTCAAACCTATCTCCTCTACCCTCTCCACCCCGTCTTCCTATTTCTTCACCCGTACCCTCCCCAGTCCACTAGTATAATTCCTTCTATTCCTCTGTGTCAAGGAAACCCATGTGTCCACCCTAGTCCTTTTCTCTATCCCGAACTACTCTGAATCTACAAATTTTAGGTTGAGAATCATTTATTTAATAGTCAATATCCGAATATAAATGGATAAATACTATAGTTACCTTTTGGGGGTCTGTGTTACCTGACTGATGATTATTTTTTATTTCCACCCATTTGCTGGCAAATTTCATGATGTTATTTTAAACACCTGCATAACACTCCATTGTGTAAAGGTATCACATTTTATTTGTTCATTCATCTGTCAAGGGATATATTTGTTGTTTTCAACTTCTGGCTATTATGAATACAGCAGCATTGAACATGGTTGATCAGATGTCTCGTGGATGTATGAAGCATCCTTTGGGTGTTTGTCCAAGAGATCAATTTTCATCTTGCTGAGGAAACATTATAATGATTTCCAAAGTGTCTGTACTAGTGGACCCTTTCATTAGCAATAGATCAGTGCTCCCCTTGCTCTACATCTTCATCAGCATGAGCTATCACCTGAGTTATTGACATGAGACATTGTGAAAAGTATAAGATAGGTCCAGTAGTTTTGATTTTTAATGTTTTTGTTTATTTTTGATTTTCATTTTCTAATGTCTAAAGTAGTTGAACATCTTTATTAGCCACTTCAGTTTTCATTATTGAGGATTCTCTTTTCAGATCTGTATTTCATTTTAAAAGTAGATTATATTGTTTTTGATAACTGGTTTCTTTATATAATTTGGATATTAGTCCTCTATACAATGTGCAGTTGCTAAAAATATTTTCCTGCTTTGTAGGTGCCTACTTTGTATAAATGATAGATCCTTTGCCTTGGAAGAGCTTTTAAGTTTCACGAGGTATCATTATTAATTATCTATTTTAGTGACTTCACTAATGGTATTCTTTCGAGAAGTCTTCTCATAGGAACAGAAGGATCATTTAATAAGGGTACAGGGTGATGCAGAATGATTGCAGCTAGACTTGTGGGGACGGCATTAGAAGGATGGCATGGAAACCTAGTGCAATGGACTCTTCTTAAAATATATAAAGGCTATCCTAAGAAAGTCTTCAAACAATGGAGGAGACAGAGTCCAAACTAGCTATCTCTTATTATCAAATGAAGCTTCCTGATCCTCCACACTTTTCTATACCCCTACTACATACTTTATGCAATTCTTTCTTTAGAAAACAAACAGGTAGGTCTTTATTTTGAATAAAGCAAAGTAAAAGAAAAGGTCAAGAAAAGCATGCACACACACACATATATACAGTAAAACACAAAATCATAAACTTCTTTTTCAAATATTTATTAATTAATTTATTAATTTACATCCCAACCTCTGTCCCCTCCAAGTCTTCTCTCCTGGAGATGTTCCCCTATCCCCTCACACCTTCTCCCCTTGCTATCCACCTACCCTGACACATCAAGCCTCTGCTAGTGTACGCATATCCTCTTCCGCTGAGACCATATACAGCAGTCCTGTTGAGGAACACATACTACAGTCAGGTTGCAGCTTTGTGAAAGCCTATTGGGGGGCCCACATGCAGACTCAGCCCATATGTGCTGGCAGCGTTCTTCCAGCCCACATGTTCTTTGGTTGGTGGCTCTGTCTCTGAGAGCTCCTGAAGGTCCAGGCTACTTAATACCATTCATGCTCCTGTGGGGTTCCCATCCCGTGGAAAACACCAATCCGCGACATTTCTGATGATACTTTGTTATGCTTGAGGACAGGAACTTAGCATAACTGTCCTCTGAGAGGCTCCACTCAACAGCTGACAGAAACTGGCACAGATACTCACCAAATACTGGACAAAAGTCTGAAACTCTTATGTAAGAGTTGGGGGAAGGCTAAAGGCACCAAAGTTATGGGAACCCCACAGAAACTTCTTTTTTTCCTTTATTTTATTGGATATATTGCTTTATTTACATTTCAAATGTTATTCCCTTTCCTGGTTTCCTGTTCATAAGCCCCCTATCCCCTGCCACTCTCCCATAAGGGTGTACCCCCATCCACCCCTATCTTACCACTCCCTTACATTCCCCTGTACTGGGGGATCCAACCTTGGAAGTACCAAGGGTTTCCCCTTCCACTGGTGCTCAACAAGGCTATTCTCTGCTACATATGCAGTTGGAACCCTGGGGCAGTCCATGTATAGACTTTGGGCAGTGGTTTAGTCCCTAGAAGTTCTGGTTGGTTGGCATTGTTGTTCTTATGGGGTTGAAAGTCCCTTCAGCTCTTTCATTCCTTTCTCTAATTCCCTCAAAGGGGCTCCCATACTCAGTTCACTGGTTTGCTGCTACCATTCATCTCTGTATTTGACATGTTCTGGTTGGGTCTCTCAGGAGAGATCAATATCCAGTTCCTGTCAGCATGAGTTTCTTAGCTTCATTAATCTTATCTAGTGTTGATGGCTGTTTGTGTATGGGCCACATGTGGGGCAGGGCCTGAATGGCCGTTCCTCTGTCACTACTCTAAACTTTGCCTCCATATCCCCTCCTATGAATATTTTTGTTCCCGTTTTTAAGAAGGAGTGGAAGCATCCCCATTTTGGTCATCCTTCTTCTTGAGCTTCATGAGGTCTGTGGATTGCATCTTGGGTAATTTGAGCTTTTGAACTAATGTCCACTTATCAATGAGTGCATACCATGTGTGTTTTTTTGTGATCGGGTTACCTCACTCAGGATGATATTTTCTAGTTCCTTCCATTTGCCAATGAATTTCATGAAGTCATCCTTTTTTATTGCTAAGTAGTACTCCATTATGTAGATGTACCACATTTTCTGTATCCATTCCTCTGTTGAAGGGCATCTGGGTTCTCTCTAGTTTTTGGCTATTATAAATAAAGCTGGTATAAACATAGTGGAGCATGTTTCTTTGTTGTATGTTGGAGCATCATTTGGGTATATGCCCAGGACATGTATAGCTGGGTCCTTAGGCAGTGGAATGTCCATTATTCTGAGGAACCTCCAGATGGATTTCCAGAGTGGTGGTACCAGTTTGCAATCCCACCAACAAAGGAGGAGTGTTCCTCTTTCTCCACATGCTCGCCAGCATCTGCTGTCACCTGAGATTTTATCTGGGACATTCTGACTGGTGAGAGATAGAATTTCAAGGTTTTGATTTGCATTTCCCTGATGACTAAAGGTGTTGAACATTTCTTTAGGCGCTTCTCAGCCATTCAATATTCCTCAGCTGAGAATTCTTTGTTTACCTCTGTACCTATTTTAATAGGGTTATTTGACTCTCTCTGGAGTCCAACTTCTTGAGTTCTTTGTATATTTTGAGTATTAGCCCTGTATCTGATGTAAGATTGATTGGTAGAGATCTTTTCCTTATCTGTTGGTTGCCATTTTGTCCTAATGACAATATTCTTTGCCTTTCAGAAGCTTTTCAATTTTATGAGGCTCCATTTGTCTATTCTTGATCTTAGAGCATAAGCCATTGGTGTTTCCTTCAGGAAAATTTCCCAAGTGCCCATGTGCCCCACTTTTTCTTCTATTTTGAGTGTATCTGGTTTGATGTGGAGGTCCTTGATCCACATGGACTTAACCTTTGTACAGGGTAATAAGAAGGGATCAATTTGCATTCTCCTACATGTTGACCTCCAGTTAAACCAGCACATTTGCTATCTTTTTTCCATTAGATGTTTTTAGCTCCTTTGTCGAAGACAAGTGACTATAGGCGTGTGGGTTCATTTCAGGGTCCTCAATACTATTCCATTGATCTATTTGCCTTTCTCTGTACCAATACCATACAGTTTTTAACGCTATAGCTCTGAATACTCTTCAGGTCAGGGATGGTGATTCCCGAGATGTTCTTTTATTGTTGAGCATTGTTTTCACTATCCTGGGTTTTTAGTTATTCCAAATAAATTTGCAAATTGCTCTTTCTAATCCATGAAGAACTGAGTCAGAATATTGAAGGGGGTTACATTCAATCTGTAGAGTGCTTTTGGCAAAATGGCCATTTTTACTATATTAATCCTTCCAATCTATGAGCATATGAGATCCTTCCATCTTCTGAGGTCTTCTTTGATATCTTTTTTCAGAGACTTGAAGTTCTTGTTATATGAATCACTCACTTGCTTGGTTAAAATCTCACCAAGGTATTTTACCTTATTTGGGACTATTGTGAGGGGTGTCATTTCCCTAATTTCTTTCTCAGTCTGTTCATCTTTTGAGTAGAGGAAGCTAATGATTTGCTTGAGTTAATGTTATACCCAGACACATTGCTGAAGTTATTTTTCAGGTTTACTAGTTCTCTGGTCTAACTTTCGGGGTCACTGAAGTATACTATCATATCATCTGCAAATAGGGATATTTTGACTTCTTCGCGTTCAATTTGTTTTTTTTTTTTGAGTTAGAGATTTTTAGGTATAAATTTAACTCATAAATTTAAAATCCACACATACCACATATATGTACAGCTTTCTAAAGGAATTTAAATTGCAATGACATATGTGCCCTACATATAAATCTAACTAGAAGAAGAGCCTTTTATTTTTTTTTTAATTTTTTTTTATTTTTTTTTATTAACTTGAGTATTTCTTATATACATTTCGAGTGTTATTCCCTTTCCCGGTTTCCGGGCAAAATCCCCCTCCCCCCTCCCCTTCCTTATGGGTGTTCCCCTCCCAACCCTCCCCCCATTGCCGCCCTCCCCCCATAGTCTAGTTCACTGGGGGTTCAGTCTTAGCAGGACCCAGGGCTTCCCCTTGCACTGGTGCTCTTACTAGGATATTCATTGCTACCTATGGGGTCAGAGTCCAGGGTCAGTCCATATATAGTCTTTAGGTAGTGGCTTAGTCCCTGGAAGCTCTGGTTGCTTGACATTGTTGTACTTTTGGGGTCTCGAGCCCCTTCAAGCTCTTCCAGCTCTTTCTCTGATTCCTTCAACGGGGGACCTATTCTCAGCTCAGTGGTTTGCTGCTGGCATTCGCCTCTGTATTTGCTGTATTCTGGCTGTGTCTCTCAGGAGCGATCTACATCCGGCTCCTGTCCGTCTGCACTTCTTTGCTTCATCCATCTTGTCTAATTGGGTGGCTGTATATGTATGGGCCACCTGTGGGGCAGGCTCTGAATGGGTGTTCCTTCAGTCTCTGTTTTAATCTTTGCCTCTCCCTTCCCAGCCAAGGGTATTCTTTTTCCTCATTTAAAGAAGGAGTGAAGCATTCACATTTTGATCATCCGTCTTGAGTTTCGTTTGTTCTAGGGATCTAGGGTAATTCAAGCATTTGGGCTAATAGCCACTTATCAATGAGTGCATACCATGTATGTCTTTCTGTGATTGGGTTAGCTCACTCAGGATGATATTTTCCAGTTCCAACCATTTGCCTACGAATTTCATAGACTCGTTGTTTTTGATAGCTGAGTAATATTCCATTGTGTAGATGTACCACATTTTCTGTATCCATTCCTCTGTTGAAGGGCATCTGGGTTCTTTCCATTTTCTGGCTATTATAAATAAGGCTGCGATGAACATAGTGGAGCACGTGTCTCTTTTATATGTTGAGGCATCTTTTGGGTATATGCCCAAGAGAGGTATAGCTGGATCCTCAGGCAGTTCAATGTCCAATTTATTGAGGAACCTCCAGACTGATTTCCAGAATGGTTTTACCAGTCTGCAATCCCACCAACAATGGAGGAGTGTTCCTCTTTCTCCACATCCTCGCCAGCATCTGCTGTCACCTGAGTTTTTGATCTTAGCCATTCTCACTGGTGTGAGGTGAAATCTCAGGGTTGTTTTGATTTGCATTTCCCTTATGACTAAAGATGTTGAACATTTCTTTAGGTGTTTCTCAGCCATTCGGCATTCCTCAGCTGTGAATTCTTTGTTTAGCTCTGAACCCCATTTTTTAATAGGGTTATTTGTTTCCATGCGGTCTAACTTCTTGAGTTCTTTGTATATTTTGGATATAAGGCCTCTATCTGTTGTAGGATTGGTAAAGATCTTTTCCCAATCTGTTGGTTGCCGTTTTGTCCTAACAACCGTGTCCTTTGCCTTACAGAAGCTTGGCAGTTTTATGAGATCCCATTTGTCGATTCTTAATCTTAGAGCATAAGCCATTGGTGTTTTGTTCAGGAAATTTTTTCCAGTGCCCATGTGTTCCAGATGCTTCCCTAGTTTTTCTTCTATTAGTTTGAGTGTGTCTGGTTTGATGTGGAGGTCCTTGATCCACTTGGACTTAAGCTTTGTACAGGGTGATAAGCATGGATCGATCTGCATTCTTCTTCATGTTGCCCTCCAGTTGAACCAGCACCATTTGCTGAAAATGCTATCTTTTTTCCATTGGATGGTTTTGGCTCCTTTGTCAAAAATCAAGTGACCATAGGTGTGTGGGTTCATTTCTGGGTCTTCAATTCTATTCCATTGGTCTATCTGTCTGTCTCTGTACCAATACCATGCAGTTTTTATCACTATTGCTCTGTAATACTGCTTGAGTTCAGGGATAGTGATTCCCCCTGAAGTCCTTTTATTGTTGAGGATAGCTTTAGCTATCCTGGGTTTTTTGTTATTCCAGATGAATTTGCAAATTGTTCTGTCTAACTCTTTGAAGAATTGGATTGGTATTTTGATGGGGATTGCATTGAATCTGTAGATTGCTTTTGGTAAAATGGCCATTTTTACTATATTAATCCTGCCAATCCATGAGCATGGGAGATCTTTCCATCCTCTGAGGTCTTCTTCAATTTCTTTCCTCAGTGTCTTGAAGTTCTTATTGTACAGATCTTTTACTTGCTTGGTTAAAGTCACACCGAGGTACTTTATATTATTTGGGTCTATTATGAAGGGTGTCGTTTCCCTAATTTCTTTCTCGGCTTGTTTCTCTTTTGTATAGAGGAAGGCAACTGATTTATTTGAGTTAATTTTATACCCAGCCACTTTGCTGAAGTTGTTTATCAGCTTTAGTAGTTCTCTGGTGGAACTTTTGGGATCACTTAAATATACTATCATGTCATCTGCAAATAGTGATATTTTGACTTCTTCTTTTCCGATCTGTATCCCCTTGATCTCCTTTTGTTGTCTGATTGCTCTGGCTAGAACTTCAAGAACTATATTGAATAAGTAGGGAGAGAGTGGGCAGCCTTGTCTAGTCCCTGATTTTAGTGGGATTGCTTCGAGTTTCTCTCCATTTAGTTTAATGTTAGCAACTGGTTTGCTGTATATGGCTTTTACTATGTTTAGGTATGGGCCTTGAATTCCTATTCTTTCCAGGACTTTTATCATGAAGGGGTGTTGAATTTTGTCAAATGCTTTCTCAGCATCTAATGAAATGATCATGTGGTTTTGTTCTTTCAGTTTGTTTATATGATGGATCACGTTGATGGTTTTCCGTATATTAAACCATCCCTGCATGCCTGGGATGAAGCCTACTTGATCATGGTGGATGATTGTTTTGATGTGCTCTTGAATTCGGTTTGCCAGAATTTTATTGAGTATTTTTGCGTCGATATTCATAAGGGAAATTGGTCTGAAGTTCTCTTTCCTTGTTGTGTCTTTGTGTGGTCTAGGTATAAGAGTAATTGTGGCTTCGTAGAAGGAATTCGGTAGTGCTCCATCTGTTTCAATTTTGTGGAATAGTTTGGATAATATTGGTATGAGGTCTTCTATGAAGGTTTGATAGAATTCTGCACTAAACCCGTTGGACCTGGGCTCTTTTTGGTTGGAAGACCTTTAATGACTGCTTCTATTTCCTTAGGAGTTATGGGGTTGTTTAACTGGTTTATCTGTTCCTGATTTAACTTCGATACCTGGTATCTGTCTAGGAAATTGTCCATTTCCTGAAGATTTTCAAATTTTGTTGAATATAGGTTTTTATAGTAAGATCTGATGATTTTTTGAATTTCCTCCGAATCTGTAGTTATGTCTCCCTTTTCATTTCTAATTTTGTTAATTTGGACGCACTCTCTGTGTCCTCTCGTTAGTCTGGCTAAGGGTTTATCTATCTTGTTGATTTTCTCAAAGAACCAACTTTTGGTTCTGTTGATTCTTTCTATGGTCCTTTTTGTTTCTACTTGGTTGATTTCAGCTCTGAGTTTGATTATTTCCTGCCTTCTACTCCTCCTGGGTGTATTTGCTTCTTTTTGTTCTAGAGCTTTTAGGTGTGCTGTCAAGCTGCTGACATATGCTCTTTCCTGTTTCTTTCTGCAGGCACTCAGCGCTATGAGTTTTCCTCTTAGCACAGCTTTCATTGTGTCCCATAAGTTTGGGTATGTTGTATCTTCATTTTCATTAAATTCTAAAAAGTTTTTAATTTCTTTCTTTATTTCTTCCTTGACCAGGTTATCATTGAGTAGAGCATTGTTCAATTTCCACGTATATGTGGGCATTCTTCCCTTATTGTTATTGAAGACCAGTTTTAGGCCGTGGTGGTCCGATAGCATGCATGGGATTATCTCTATCTTTCTGTACCTGTTGAGGCCCGTTTTTTGACCAATTATATGGTCAATTTTGGAGAAAGTACCATGAGGAGCTGAGAAGAAGGTATATCCTTTTGCTTTAGGATAGAATGTTCTATAAATATCCGTTAAGTCCATTTGGCTCATGACTTCTCTTAGTCTGTCGACATCACTGTTTAATTTCTGTTTCCATGATCTGTCCATTGATGAGAGTGGGGTGTTGAAGTCTCCCACTATTATTGTGTGAGGGGCAATGTGTGTTTTGAGCTTTAGTAAGGTTTCTTTTACGTATGTCGGTGCCCTTGTATTTGGGGCATAGATATTTAGGATTGAGAGTTCATCTTGGTGGATTTTTCCTTTGATGAATATGAAGTGTCCTTCCTTATCTTTTTTGATGACTTTTAGTTGGAAATTGATTTTATTTGATATTAGAATGGCTACTCCAGCTTGCTTCTTCTGACCATTTGCTTGGAAAGTTGTTTTCCAGCCTTTCACTCTGAGTTAGTGTCTGTCTTTGTCTCTGAGGTGTGTTTCCTGTAGGCAGCAGAATGCAGGGTCCTCATTGCGTATCCAGTTTGTTAATCTATGTCTTTTTATTGGGGAGTTGAGGCCATTGATATTGAGATATCTTGGTTTCTCCATCAATGTTAATTGAGAGTTTTGCTGGATACAGTAACCTGGGCTGGCATTTGTGTTCTCTTAGGGTCTGTATGACATCAGTCCATGGTCTTCTGGCCTTCATATTTTCTGGCTAGAAGTCTGGTGTGATTCTGATAGGTCTCCCTTTATATGTTACTTTACCTTTTTCCCTTACTGCTTTTAATAATCTTTCTTTATTTTGTGCGTTTGGTGTTTTGACAATTATGTGACGGGAGGTGTTTCTTTTCTGGTCCAATCTATTTGGAGTTCTGTAGGCTTCTTGTATGTCAATGGGTATCTCTTTTTTTAGGTTAGGGAAGTTTTCTTCTATGATTTTGTTGAAGATATTTACTGGTCCTTTGAGCTGGGAGTCTTCACTCTCTTCTATACCTATTATCCTTAGGTTTGATCTTCTCATTGAGTCCTGGATTTCCTGTATGTTTTGGACCAGTAGCTTTTTCCGCTTTACATTATCTTTGACAGTTGAGTCAATGATTTCTATGGAATCTTCTGCTCCTGAGATTCTCTCTTCCATCTCTTGAATTCTGTTGGTGAGGCTTGTATCTATAGCTCCTTGTCTCTTCTTTTGGTTTTCTATATCCAGGGTTGTTTCCATGTGTTCTTTCTTGATTGCTTCTATTTCCATTTTTAATTCCTTCAACTGTTTGATTGTGTTTTCCTGGAATTCTTTCAGGGATTTTTGCGATTCCTCTCTGTAGGCTTTTACTTGTTTATTAATGTTTTCCTGTGCTTCCCTAAGTGTGTTCATGTCTTTCTTGAAGTCCTCCAGCATCATGATCAAATATGATTTTGTAACTAGGTCTTGCTTTTCTGGTGTGTTTGGATATTCCATGTTTGTTTTGGTGGGAGAATTGGGCTCCGATGATGGCATGTAGTCTTGGTTTCTGTTGCTTGGGTTCCTGCGCTTGCCTCTCGCCATCACATTATCTCTAGTGTTACTTTTTTCTGCTATTTCTGACAGTGGCTAGACTGTCCTATAAGCCTGTGTGACAGGAGTGCTGTTGACCTGTTTTCCTCTCTTTCAGTCAGTTATGGGGACAGAGTGTTCTGCTTTCTGGCGTGTAGTTTTTCCTCTCTACAGGTCTTCAGCTGTTCCTGTGGGCCTGTGTCTTGAGTTCACCAGGCAGCTTTCTTGCAGCAGAAAATTTGGTCTTACCTGTGGTCCCGAGGCTCAGGTTCGCTCATGGGGTGCTGCCCACGGGCTCTCTGCAGCGGCAGCAACCAGGAAGACCTGTGCCGCCCCTTCCGGGAACTTCAGTGCACCAGGGTTCCAGATGGTCTTTGGCTTTTTCCTCTGGCATCCGAGATGTGTGTGCAGGGAGCAGTCACTTCTGGTTTCCCAGGCTTGTCTGCCTCTCTGAAGGTTTAGCTCTCCCTCCCACGGGATTTGGGTGCAGAGAACTGTTTATCTGGTCTGTTTCTTTCAGGTTCCGGCGGTGTCTCAGGCACAGGGGTCCTGCCGCTCCTGGGCCCTTCCCCAAGGGAGCCCAGAGGCCTTATACAGTTTCCTCTTGGGCCAGGGATGTGGGCAGGGGTGAGCAGAGTTGGTGGTCTCTTCCGCTCTGCAGCCTCAGGAGTGCCCACCTGACCAGGCGGTTGGGTCTCTCTCTCACCGGGTCTGGGAGCAGAGAGCTGCTGCGGGCCGGGATCCGCGGGTGTGGGACTTCCGGTAAACACAGAACGTGCCTGGTCCTAGAGAAATTCTGCTTTCCTGTGTCCCAAGCTCACCAGGCAGCTTTCTTGCAGCAGAAAATTTGGTCTTACCTGTGGTCCCGAGGCTCAGGTTCGCTCGTGGGGTGCTCCCCACGGGCTCTCTGCAGCGGCAGCAACCAGGAAGACCTTCGTGTTCAATTTGTATCCGTTTGAACTCCTTTCATTGTCTGATTGCTCTGGCTAGGACTTCGAGTACTATATTGAATAAGTAGGGAGAAAGTGGTCAGTCTTGTCTAGTCCTTGATTTTATTGGGATTGCTTCAAGTTTCTCTCCATTTAATTTGAAATTGTATACTGGTTTGCTGTATATTGCTTTTACTATGTTTAGATATGTTTGAATTCCTCATCTTTCCAGGACTTTTATCATGAAGGGGGTTGAATTTCTTAGCATTTGATGAAATGATCATATGATTTTTTATCTTTGAGTTTGTTTATGTAGTGGATTACGTTGATGGATTTCCATATATTGAACCATCTCTGCGTCCCTGAGATGAAGCCTACTTGATCATGATGGATGATCATTTTGATGTGTTCTTGGATTTGGTTGGCAAGAATTTTATTGAGTATTTTTGTGTCAATATTCATAAGGGATATTGGTCTGAAGTTCACCTTCTTTGTTGGGTCTTTGCGTGGTTTAGGTATGAGAGTAATTGTAGCTTCACAGAAGGAATTGGCTAGTTCTAGGTTTCTATTTTGTGGAACAGTTTGGACACTATTGTTATGAGGTCTTCTATGAAGGTCTGATTGAATTCTTCACGTAATCTGTCTGGTCCTGGGCCATTTTGTTTGGGAGACTTTTAATAACTTCTTCTATTTCTTTAGGAGTTATGCGTTTCTTTTTTTTTTTTTTTTTTTTTATTAACTTGAGTATTTCTTATATACATTTCGAGTGTTATTCCCTTTCCCGGTTTCCGGGCAAACATCCCCCTCCCCCCTCCCCTTCCTTATGGGTGTTCCCCTCCCAACCCTCCCCCCATTGCCGCCCTCCCCCCAACAGTCTAGTTCACTGGGGGTTCAGTCTTAGCAGGACCCAGGGCTTCCCCTTCCACTGGTGCTCTTACTAGGATATTCATTGCTACCTATGGGGTCAGAGTCCAGGGTCAGTCCATGTATAGTCTTTAGGTAGTGGCTTAGTCCCTGGAAGCTCTGGTTGCTTGGCATTGTTGTACTTTTGGGGTCTCGAGCCCCTTCAAGCTCTTCCAGTTCTTTCTCTGATTCCTTCAATAGGGGACCTATTCTCAGTTCAGTGGTTTGCTGCTGGCATTCGCCTCTGTATTTGCTGTATTCTGGCTGTGTCTCTCAGGAGCGATCTACATCCGGCTCCTGTCGGTCTGCACTTCTTTGCTTCATCCATCTAGTCCAATTGGGTGGCTGTATATGTATGGGCCAAATGTGGGACAGGCTCTGAATGGGTGTTCCTTCAGTCTCTGTTTTAATCTTTGCCTCTCCCTTCCCTGCCAAGGGTATTCTTTTTCCTCATTTAAAGAAGGAGTGAAGCATTCACATTTTGATCATCCGTCTTGAGTTTCGTTTGTTCTAGGGATCTAGGGTAATTCAAGCATTTGGGCTAATAGCCACTTATCAATGAGTGCATACCATGTATGTCTTTCTGTGATTGGGTTAGCTCACTCAGGATGATATTTTCCAGTTCCAACCATTTGCCTACGAATTTCATAAACTCGTTGTTTTTGATAGCTGAGTAGTATTCCATTGTGTAGATGTACCACATTTTCTGTATCCATTCCTCTGTTGAAGGGCATCTGGGTTCTTTCCATTTTCTGGCTATTATAAATAAGGCTGCGATGAACATAGTGGAGCACGTGTCTCTTTTATATGTTGAGGCATCTTTTGGGTATATGCCCAAGAGAGGTATAGCTGGATCCTCAGGCAGTTCAATGTCCAATTTTCTGAGGAACCTCCAGACTGATTTCCAGAATGGTTTTACCAGTCTGCAATCCCACCAACAATGGAGGAGTGTTCCTCTTTCTCCACATCCTCGCCAGCATCTGCTGTCACCTGAGTTTTTGATCTTAGCCATTCTCACTGGTGTGAGGTGAAATCTCAGGGTTGTTTTGATTTGCATTTCCCTTATGACTAAAGATGTTGAACATTTCTTTAGGTGTTTCTCAGCCATTCGGCATTCCTCAGCTGTGAATTCTTTGTTTAGCTCTGAACCCCATTTTTTAATAGGGTTATTTGTTTCCCTGCGGTCTAACTTCTTGAGTTCTTTGTATATTTTGGATATAAGGCCTCTATCTGTTGTAGGGTTGGTAAAGATCTTTTCCCAATCTGTTGGTTGCCGTTTTGTCCTAACCACAGTGTCCTTTGCCTTACAGAAGCTTTGCAGTTTTATGAGATCCCATTTGTCAATTCTTGATCTTAGAGCATAAGCCATTGGTGTTTTGTTCAGGAAATTTTTTCCAGTGCCCATGTGTTCCAGATGCTTCCCTAGTTTTTCTTCTATTAGTTTGAGTGTGTCTGGTTTGATGTGGAGGTCCTTGATCCACTTCGACTTAAGCTTTGTACAGGGTGATAAGCATGGATCGATCTGCATTCTTCTACATGTTGCCCTCCAGTTGAACCAGCACCATTTGCTGAAAATGCTATCTTTTTTCCATTGGATGGTTTTGGCTCCTTTGTCAAAAATCAAGTGACCATAGGTGTGTGGGTTCATTTCTGGGTCTTCAATTCTATTCCATTGGTCTATCTGTCTGTCTCTGTACCAATACCATGCAGTTTTTATCACTATTGCTCTGTAATACTGCTTGAGTTCAGGGATAGTGATTCCCCCTGAAGTCCTTTTATTTTTGAGGATAGCTTTAGCTATCCTGGGTTTTTTGTTATTCCAGATGAATTTGCAAATTGTTCTGTCTAACTCTTTGAAGAATTGGATTGGTATTTTGATGGGGATTGCATTGAATCTGTAGATTGCTTTTGGTAAAATGGCCATTTTTACTATATTAATCCTGCCAATCCATGAGCATGGGAGATCTTTCCATCTTCTGAGGTCTTCTTCAATTTCTTTCTTCAGTGTCTTGAAGTTCTTATTGTACAGATCTTTTACTTGCTTGGTTAAAGTCACACCGAGGTACTTTATATTATTTGGGTCTATTATGAAGGGTGTCGTTTCCCTAATTTCTTTCTCGGCTTGTTTCTCTTTTGTATAGAGGAAGGCAAATGATTTATTTGAGTTAATTTTATACCCAGCCACTTTGCTGAAGTTGTTTATCAGCTTTAGTAGTTCTCTGGTGGAACTTTTGGGATCACTTAAATATACTATCATATCATCTGCAAATAGTGATATTTTGACCTCTTCTTTTCCGATCTGTATCCCTTTGATCTCCTTTTGTTGTCTGATTGCTCTGGCTAGAACTTCAAGAACTATATTGAATAAGTAGGGAGAGAGTGGGCAGCCTTGTCTAGTCCCTGATTTTAGTGGGATTGCTTCAAGTTTCTCTCCATTTAGTTTAATGTTAGCAACTGGTTTGCTGTATATGGCTTTTACTATGTTTAGGTATGGGCCTTGAATTCCTATTCTTTCCAGGACTTTTATCATGAAGGGGTGTTGAATTTTGTCAAATGCTTTCTCAGCATCTAATGAAATGATCATGTGGTTTTGTTCTTTCAGTTTGTTTATATAATGGATCACGTTGATGGTTTTCCGTATATTAAACCATCCCTGCATGCCTGGGATGAAGCCTACTTGATCATGGTGGATGATTGTTTTGATGTGCTCTTGAATTCGGTTTGCCAGAATTTTATTGAGTATTTTTGCGTCGATATTCATAAGGGAAATTGGTCTGAAGTTCTCTTTCTTTGTTGTGTCTTTGTGTGGTTTAGGTATAAGAGTAATTGTAGATTCGTAGAAGGAATTCGGTAGGGCTCCATCTGTTTCAATTTTGTGGAATAGTTTGGATAATATTGGTATGAGGTCTTCTATGAAGGTTTGATAGAATTCTGCACTAAACCCATCTGGACCTGGGCTCTTTTTGGTTGGGAGACCTTTAATGACTGCTTCTATTTCCTTAGGAGTTATGGGGTTGTTTAACTGGTTTATCTGTTCCTGATTTAACTTTGATACCTGGTATCTGTCTAGGAAATTGTCCATTTCCTGAAGATTTTCAAATTTTGTTGAATATAGGTTTTTATAGTAAGATCTGATGATTTTTTGAATTTCCTCTGAATCTGTAGTTATGTCTCCCTTTTCATTTCTGATTTTGTTAATTTGGACGCACTCTCTGTGTCCTCTCGTTAGTCTGGCTAAGGGTTTATCTATCTTGTTGATTTTCTCAAAGAACCAACTTTTGGTCCTGTTGATTCTTTCTATGGTCCTTTTTGTTTCTACTTGGTTGATTTCAGCTCTGAGTTTGATTATTTCCTGCCTTCTACTCCTCCTGGGTGTATTTGCTTCTTTTTGTTCTAGAGCTTTTAGGTGTGCTGTCAAGCTGCTGACATATGCTCTTTCCTGTTTCTTTCTGCAGGCACTCAGCGCTATGAGTTTTCCTCTTAGCACAGCTTTCATTGTGTCCCATAAGTTTGAGTATGTTGTATCTTCATTTTCATTAAATTCTAAAAAGTTTTTAATTTCTTTCTTTATTTCTTCCTTGACCAGGTTATCATTGAGTAGAGCATTGTTCAATTTCCACGTATATGTGGGCATTCTTCCCTTATTGTTATTGAAGACCAGTTTTAGGCCGTGGTGGTCCGATAGCACGCATGGGATTATTTCTATCTTTCTGTACCTGTTGAGGCCCGTTTTTTGACCAATTATATGGTCAATTTTGGAGAAAGTACCATGAGGAGCTGAGAAGAAGGTATATCCTTTTGCTTTAGGATAGAATGTTCTATAAATATCCGTTAAGTCCATTTGGCTCATGACTTCTCTTAGTCTGTCGACATCACTGTTTAATTTCTGTTTCCATGATCTGTCCATTGATGAGAGTGGGGTGTTGAAATCTCCCACTATTATTGTGTGAGGTGCAATGTGTGTTTTGAGCTTTAGTAAGGTTTCTTTTACGTATGTAGGTGCCCTTGTATTTGGGGCATAGATATTTAGGATTGAGAGTTCATCTTGGTGGATTTTTCCTTTGATGAATATGAAGTGTCCTTCCTTATCTTTTTTGATGACTTTTAGTTGGAAATTGATTTTATTTGATATTAGAATGGCTACTCCAGCTTGCTTCTTCTGACCATTTGCTTGGAAAGTTGTTTTCCAGCCTTTCACTCTGAGGTAGTGTCTGTCTTTGTCTCTGAGGTGTGTTTCCTGTAGGCAGCAGAATGCAGGGTCCTCGTTGCGTATCCAGTTTGTTAATCTATGTCTTTTTATTGGGGAGTTGAGGCCATTGATATTGAGAGATATTAAGGAATAGTGATTATTGTTTCCCTTTATATTCATATTTGGATGTGAGGTTATGTTTGTGTGCTTTCATTCTCTTTGTTTTGTTGCCAAGACGATTAGTTTCTTGCTTCTTCTAGGGTATAGCTTGCCTCCTTATGTTGGGCTTTACCATTTATTATCCTTTGTAGTGCTGGATTTGTAGAAAGATATTGTGTAAATTTGGTTTTGTCATGGAATATCTTGGTTTCTCCATCAATGTTAATTGAGAGTTTTGCTGGATACAGTAACCTGGGCTGGCATTTGTGTTCTCTTAGGGTCTGTATGACATCAGTCCAGGATCTTCTGGCCTTCATAGTTTCTGGCGAGAAGTCTGGTGTGATTCTGATAGGTCTCCCTTTATATGTTACTTGACCTTTTTCCCTTACTGCTTTTAATATTCTTTCTTTATTTTGTGCGTTTGGTGTTTTGACAATTATGTGACGGGAGGTGTTTCTTTTCTGGTCCAATCTATTTGGAGTTCTGTAGGCTTCTTGTATGCCTATGGGTATCTCTTTTTTTAGGTTAGGGAAGTTTTCTTCTATGATTTTGTTGAAGATATTTACTGGTCCTTTGAGCTGGGAGTCTTCACTCTCTTCTATACCTATTATCCTTAGGTTTGATCTTCTCATTGAGTCCTGGATTTCCTGTATGTTTTGGACCAGTAGCTTTTTCCGCTTTACATTATCTTTGACAGTTGAGTCAATGATTTCTATGGAATCTTCTGCTCCTGAGATTCTCTCTTCCATCTCTTGTATTCTGTTGGTGAAGCTTGTATCTACAGCTCCTTGTCTCTTCTTTTGGTTTTCTATATCCAGGGTTGTTTCCATGTGTTCTTTCTTGATTGCTTCTATTTCCATTTTTAATTCCTTCATCTGTTTGATTGTGTTTTCCTGGAATTCTTTCAGGGATTTTTGCCATTCCTCTCTGTAGGCCTCTACTTGTTTATTAATGATTTCCTGTGTTTCCCTAAGTGTGTTCATGTCTTTCTTGAAGTCCTCCAGCATCATGATCAAATATGATTTTGAAACTAGATCTTGCTTTTCTGGTGTGTTTGGATATTCCATGTTTGTTTTGGCGGGAGAATTGGGCTCCGATGATGGCATGCAGTCTTGGTTTCTGTTGCTTGGGTTCCTGCGCTTGCCTCTCGCCATCAGATTATCTCTAGTGTTACTTTGTTCTGCTATTTCTGACAGTGGTTAGACTGACCTATAAGCCTGTGTGTCAGGAGTGCTGTAGACCTGTTTTCCTCTCTTTCAGTCAGTTATGGGGACAGTGTGTTCTGCTTTCCGGCGTGTAGTTTTTCCTCTCTACAGGTCTTCAGCTGTTCCTGTGGGCCTGTGTCTTGAGTTCACCAGGCAGCTTTCTTGCAGCAGAAAATTTGGTCTTACCTGTGGTCCCGAAGCTCAGGTTCGCTCGTGGGGTGCTGCCCAGGGGCTCTCTGCAGCGGCAGCAACCAGGAAGACCTGTGCCGCCCCTTCCGGGAGCTTCAGTGCACCAGGGTTCCAGATGGTCTTTGGCTTTTTCTCTGGCGTCCGAGATGTGTGTGCAGGGAGCAGTCTCTTCTGGTTTCCCAGGCTTGTCTGCCTCTCTGAAGGTTTAGCTCTCCCTCCCACGGGATTTGGGTGCAGAGAACTGTTTATCCGGTCTGTTTCTTTCAGGTTCCGGTGGTGTCTCAGGCGCAGAAGTCCTGCCGCTCCTGGGCCCTCCCCCACGGGAGCCCAGAGGCCTTATACAGTTTCCTCTTGGGCCAGGGATGTGGGCAGGGGTGAGCAGTGTTGGTGGTCTCTTCCGCTCTGCAGCCTCAGGAGTGCCCACCTGACCAGGCAGTTGGGTCTCTCTCTCACCGGGTCTGGGAGCAGAGAGCTGCTGCGGGCCGGGATCCGCGGGTGTGGGACTTCCGGTAAACACAGACCGTGCCTCCTAGAGAAATTCTGCTTCCGTGTCCCAAGCTCACCAGGCAGCTTTCTTGCAGCAGAAAATTTGGTCTTACCTGTGGTCCCGAGGCTCAGGTTCGCTCGTGGGGTGCTGCCCAGGGGCTCTCTGCAGCGGCAGCAACCAGGGAGACCTGTGCCGCCCCTTCCGGGAGCTTCAGTGCACCAGGGTTCCAGATGGTCTTTGGCTTTTTCCTCTGGCGTCCGAGATGTGTGTGCAGGGAGCAGTCTCTTCTGGTTTCCCAGGCTTGTCTGCCTCTCTGAAGGTTTAGCTCTCCCTCCCACGGGATTTGGGTGCAGAGAACTGTTTATCCGGTCTGTTTCTTTCAGGTTCCGGTGGTGTCTCAGGCGCAGAAGTCCTGCCGCTCCTGGGCCCTCCCCCACGGGAGCCCAGAGGCCTTATACAGTTTCCTCTTGGGCCAGGGATGTGGGCAGGGGTGAGCAGTGTTGGTGGTCTCTTCCGCTCTGCAGCCTCAGGAGTGCCCACCTGACCAGGCAGTTGGGTCTCTCTCTCACCGGGTCTGGGAGCAGAGAGCTGCTGCGGGCCGGGATCCGCGGGTGTGGGACTTCCGGTAAACACAGACCGTGCCTCCTAGAGAAATTCTGCTTCCGTGTCCCAAGCTCACCAGGCAGCTTTCTTGCAGCAGAAAATTTGGTCTTACCTGTGGTCCCGAGGCTCAGGTTCGCTCGTGGGGTGCTGCCCAGGGGCTCTCTGCAGCGGCAGCAACCAGGGAGACCTGTGCCGCCCCTTCCGGGAGCTTCAGTGCACCAGGGTTCCAGATGGTCTTTGGCTTTTTCCTCTGGCGTCCGAGATGTGTGTGCAGGGAGCAGTCTCTTCTGGTTTCCCAGGCTTGTCTGCCCCTCTGAAGGTTTAGCTCTCCCTCCCACGGGATTTGGGTGCAGAGAACTGTTTATCCGGTCTGTTTCTTTCAGGTTCCGGCGGTGTCTCAGGCGCAGAAGTCCTGCCGCTCCTGGGCCCTCCCCCACGGGAGCCCAGAGGCCTTATACAGTTTCCTCTTGGGCCAGGTATGTGGGCAGGGGTGAGCAGTGTTGGTGGTCTCTTCCGCTCTGCAGCCTCAGGAGTGCCCACCTGACCAGGCAGTTGGGTCTCTCTCTCACCGGGTCTGGGAGCAGAGAGCTGCTGCCAGTTATGCGTTTCTTTTGTTTTGTTTTGTTTTTTTTTTTTAAAGCTGATTTATCTGTTCCTGATTTAACTTTGGAATCTATTATTTGTCTAAATAATTGTCCATTTCCTCCATATTTTCCAGTTTTGTTGAATATAGGACTTTGTAGTAATATCTGATAAGTTTTTTAATTTCCTCAGATTCTGTTTTTATGTTTCACTTTTTATTTCTGATTTTGTTAATTTGGATACACTTTCTGTGACCTCTGGTTAGTCTGGCTAGGGGTTTATCTCTCTTGTTGATTTTTTCAAAACCAGCTCCTAGTTTTGTTGATTCATTCTATAGTCCTTTTTGTTTCTACTTGGTTGATTTCAGTCCTGAGTTTTATTATTTCCCGCCTTCTAACCTTCTTTGTTTTTTTTTTTCTTCTATAGCTTTTCAGTGTGCTGTAAAGCTGCTCGTGTGTATGCTTTCTCCTGTTTCTTTTTGGAGGCACTCAGAGCTATGAATTTTCGTTTTAGAACTGCTTTCATTGTGTCCCATAAGTTTGGGTTTTGTACCTTCATTTTCATTAAATTCTAAGAATTCTTTGATTTCTTTCTTTATTTATCCCTTGACCAAGTTGTCATTGAGTAGAGCATTGTTCACCTTCCATGTATATGTGGGCATTCTTTCATTGCTGTTGTTATTGAAACCAGCTTTAGTCCTTGGTGATCTGATAGGATGCATGGGATTATTTCTGTCTTCCTGTATCTATTGAGGACTTCTTTATGACCGACTATATGGTCAATTTTTGAGAAGGTACCATGAGGTGCAGAGAAGAAAGTATATCCTTTTTATTTTAGGATGGAATGTTCTATAAATTTCTGTTAAATACATTTGTTTCATAACTTCTGTTAGTTTCTCTATGTTTCTGTTTAATTTCTATTTCATGATCTATCCAGTGATGTAAGTGGGGTGTTGAAATCTCCTTCTATTAGTGTGTGATGTGCAATGTGTGATTTGAACTTTAGTAAGGTTTCTTTTATGAATGTAGGTGCCCTTGCATTTGGAGCATAGATATTTAGAATCGAGAGTTCGTCTTGATGGATTTTTTTCCTTTGATGAATATGAAATGTCCTTCCTTATCTTTTTTGAAGACTTTGGGTTGAAAGTCAATTTTATTCAATATTAGAATGGCTACTCCAGCTTGTTTCTTCAGAACATTTGCCTGGAAATTTGTTTTCCAACCATTTACTCTGAGGTAGTGTCTGAGGTGTGTTTCCTGTGTGCAGCAAAATGTTGGGTGTGCTTTCCATATCCAGTCTGTTAGTGTATGTCTTTTTATTGGAGAATTGAGTCCATTGATATTGCGATATGTTAAGGAATAGTGACTGTCGCTTCCTGTTTTTTTCATTGTTAGATGTGGAACTATGCTTGTGTGTCTCACTTCTTTTGCTTTCGTTACAAGGAGATTACTTTCTTGCTTTTCCTAGGGTGTAGTTTCCCTCCTTGTGCTGGATTTTTTCCATCTATCATCCTTTGTAAGACTCGATTTGTAGAAAGATATTTTGTAAATTTGGTTTTGACTTGGCATATCTTGGTTTCTCCATCTATGTTAATTGAGAGTTTTGCTGGATATAGTAGCCCGTGCTGGTATTTGTGCAATGTTAGCATCTGTATGACATCTGCCCAGTATCTTCTGGCTTTCATAGTCTCTGGTGAGAAGTCTGGTATAACTCTTATAGGTCTGCCTTTATATGTTATTGGCCTTTTCCCTTATTGCTTTTAATATTCTTTCATTGTTTTATGAATCGGTATTTTAACTATTATGTGATGGGAGGAATTTATCTTCTGTTCCAATCTATTTGGAGTTCTGTAGGCTTCTTGGACTTTTATGGGTATCTTTCCCCTTAGGTTAGGGAAGTTTTCTTCTGTGATTTTGTTGAAGATATTTACTATCCCTTTAAATCGGGAGTCTTCACTTTCTTGTATATCTATTATCCTTAGGTTTGACCTTCTCATTGTGTCCTGAATTTCCTGGATGTTTTGTGCTAGAAGCTTTTTGCATTTTACATTATCTTTCATGGTTGTGTCGATATTTTCTATGGTATCTTCTGCCCCTGAGATTCTGTCTTCTATCTCTTGTTATCTGTTGGTGATGCTTGCCTCTATTACTCCTGATTTCTTCCCTAGGTTTTCTATCTCCATGGTTGTGTCCCTTTGTGCTTTCTTTATTATTTTATTTCCATTTTTAAATCATGGACTGTTTTGTTCAGTTACTTCACCTATTTGGTTGTGTTTTCCTGTAACTGTTTCAGGGATTTTTGAGTTTCCTCTTTTAGGGCTTCTACTTGTTTACTTCTGTTGGTCCTGAATTTCTTTAAGGGAATTCTTTATGTCCTTCTTAAAGTCCTCCATCATCATCATAAAATGTGATTTTTAAATTTAAATCTTGCTTTTCTGGTGTGTTTGTATATCCAATGTTTGCTTTGGTGAGAGAACTGGCCTCTGATGATGCCAAGTAGTCTTGATTTCTGTTGCTCAGGTTCATGCCCTTGCCTCTGACCATCAGGTTGTCTCTGGTGTTAGATTATCTTGCTGTCTCTGACAGTGGCTTTACTCTCTTGTAGGCCTCTGTGTCAGCACTCCTGTAGAGCTGTTTCCCTGTTTTCTTTCAGTCATTTCTGGGAACAGGTGCTCTGCTCTTGGTGTGTAGGCACTTCTGGTGACTGTCTTTCATCTCTGGGCATGGGCAGGAATCAGAAGGTTCTTGCCCCTCATTTTTCCTAGATCCCTGTGTCCAGGGGTCACAGCTGGCATGGGGCAATTCCCTCTTGAGTTGGGAATGTGGGCAGAGGGTAGTCTCCTCTGATTTCTCAGGAGTGTCCTCATTTCTTAGGGTCTAGCTCTCTCCCACACGGGGTTTGGGTGCAGGGAGGTGTTTGGCTGGTTCAGTTCAGTACTGGGTACAGACCAGAACCCCAGATACCTGCAGCTGACTGTTCCTATATTCCTGTGTCCAGAGGCACTATGCAGTTTCTTCTTGGACCAGAAATGTGGGCATATTTGGGCAGCTTCTTAAAGCTCTGTTTTCTTCAGTAATCAATATGTGCTATAATGATGCTGAAACAAATAAATTTGCAACTTGACTACTTGACCTATTAATACATGATCAATATAATTTTATTCATACCCTTGTACACTACAAAAGAAACCATTTTCTGCTATGAACTTACATATGAAAACTATAATAAATATATGTGATATAGACTATGAAATATTAGCATTTAAGTATCTAATGTATCATGTGAATCCAGCCAAAACATAAGGACTTATGGAAAGAACACTAAATATCATTTTTAAATTTCATGTACAGTATTCCAGGTATGATTCAGCTTGTTTCCCTCAATAATGTTGGGACAGGCATTACTTTCAAATATATGTTTACTAATCTTTAAATGAAAAGTAATGACTATATTATTTCACATTGTGGGTGCTGAATATAGTAAGTTGATTATATTAAAAGAAACAAAGAGACAGTTATCCATTCTTCTATTTAGATTTCCACTTAGTTTATTGAATTTCATTAAAGGTTCTTCATGTTTACTAGATTGGTACATCTATCACACTGTAATACATAAGGAAAATCATGACACAATTAGCTTACTTAGAAAAGCATGTTTATTTCATGCTGAATACTGTACTCACTGTACTCTGTGGAATGGAATTCACTTGCATGTGAGTATGTGTGCACCACACTAACAATCCTTGTTATACTGACTGAAGAGGCTTGAATGTTTATTATTTGAGATAGAAAACCCCAGAGGATCAGATTCAGTACAGAACTGCAGAAATAGCAATCTTCATGTACTATCATTCTAGCAAATTATAATCTAGAAAGTTCAATGCTGTAACTCTGTCACTAAAGTTTACCTTATTTTTCTCATTTTGAGCTACTAATTTTATTGTTTCAGAAGCTTCTGAATTATTTTATTTTACTTCTACCTATCTCATGAATTAGTTCCTTCACACCCCTGTGAAATAATGAAATTTGTTGCAAACTTCATTCTTTATTATCTTTTTATTATATGTACTCTTAAATTATTTTTCCATATCTCAGCACTTTGAATAACATTTATTTGTCTTGAATAATGTATACTCAATCACAATGTATAGTCATTCCTATTCTATTGAAGAAACATATTATACACTTATTGTATTCCAGGAATATATTCGTGTGATTTTATGTAACCAACAAGTAAAATTAATTTCAGCATTATACAATGACACAGTGAATTTTTAAAAAGTATGAGTCCAATCTGGAGGAGAATGACATTCTCAGTATGTCTTCTGTTATTCAGGAGACAAACAATGTAGTCTCTCTTCTTCCACCAGCTCTTAGCAAGGTAGCTTTGTTTATGAGTAGCTGTCCAATGCACTGTGTCTGTGCGGAGACCTTACAAGCATCCATCTACCTATCTTCTCAAAACGTAAAACTTCTGTTCTATGAAGGTACGGAAAACAGGAAAGACAAAGGATCAGAAAGAATAGTTGAAATGTATGATAGAAAACCGTTCTGCAAAATACATGAAGTAAATATTTTTATGAAACCATTTTGACAGTCAACATTATCAAGAAAACTCAATAAAACAGACGCAGCAAAGCTGTATACAGTGGTACATGGCTGTAATTATAGCACCTGAGATTAAGAAGCAAGAGAATCACCATAGATACTAGTCTGGGCTGGAGAGTGAGTCCCAGTCCTGGCTTAGCTAAAGAGTGAGACCTGCCTCAAACAACTGATAAAGAAGAAAACTGGATGAAGACCATAGGAGGATGATTTTGAAACAACAGACCTGTTGAAGCATGTTCCTTGTGATGTTTTTAATGATATGGAACTTAAAATGAAAATGTACTTAATGTCTCTGTGTTCTACTTTCTTTTCTGTAAAGAATGTTGGTATCAGGAAAGATGAAATTTGAACACTGAATCCGAGGTTTTACTCAGTGTTTCGCCTAGCTACTTGTCCTAGTCTGAAGGAGTTTATTCCCTCCCTCTAAATTCTCATTCATATATACATACATCACCATATCCTACATGATAAAATAACTTGGTGCTCTTAATATTTCTGTTCTAATTCAATTCTGATGGATTCGAATAAAAGTGAAATAGAATAACAGCCCCTCCCACTTCCTCTCCTCCCCTTTTCACCCCACTTTGTGTGTGTGTGTATGTGTGTGTGTGCGTGTGTATATGTATGTGTGTGCATATGTATGTGTGTTTGTGTGTATGTGTGTGTGTATGTATATATGTGTTTGTGTGTGTGCATGCTTATGTGTGTATATGTGTGTGTGTGTGTGCATATAGAAGCCAGACATCCTCAGGATACCCTTCAGTTTATGTTTTTGAAACATGATCTCTCATTGATCTGGAGCTCACTCATTTGGCTAGCCCGCCAGACAAGCACACCCTAGGGATTAGCCTGATGCTGTCTCCCCAGTACTATCATTACAAACCCAGGGCACCAGAGCAGCCTGCTGGTCCATAGGTTCAAAGGATAGAGCTCAAAATCTCCATGTTTATATAGAAAGGATTTTACTGACTGAACCATCTGATCAACCCTTCCAATAATGTCTTCAAAAATGATTAAAAATCATGTTTGTTATACTTAGCATCACTCTAATGGAGGAGAATTATTTCCAGTTCCCAGAAGCTATCTATTGCAAATAGTTTCTCGTTAAGTTTGGGACTTTGTGTCTACTCACTTTCAGTGTTATGACTGTGTTCAAGTTTAACTTACGCAGTTCTTGTATGTGTTGTCACAGTCTCTGTGAATTCATGTGTATATTCACACCTTTTCTCACGTAGACAAACTATCTGAGTCTCCCCTGCTTTAAATGTTCTGAGAATACTTCCATTAGGTTACAAGTGAGCAGAACTATATCAGACATACAATTCTATAGGAAAAAGTTGGGCATCCCATTTCCTACTGAGTGGGAAAATGAATTGGCTCCATGGGTACAAGAGACACAGAAAGGTAATGTTATAGACAAATCAGCATATGAAAACACTAAAAAAATATCCAAAAGTGCTGACAACACAGTACCTGGAGCGATAGCAGTTATTTGTCCTTATGGTTTTATGGCAGACCAAAGTGGCAGCAAGCTGTGCTTGACCACATTGCAATATGTTCTGGGCACTTCATATCAAAATTTAAAATTCATTTTATGCTAAATATACTTACTTGGCTTACACAACATTGCAAAGAGAAATATCAGGCTAAACCATTGAAGGTTGGAAATCCTCTTTATTTCACACACACACATAACATACATACACACATACACACACACACACACACACATATATATATATATATTAGAGATAGAGATAGATATATGGAATGAAACAACCTAGATGTACCTCAACCTAAGGATGAAAGTTTCAGGCAAATGAAAGTATCTAGAAAAAAATCATCCTGAATATAGACTCAGAAAGACAACATGGTATGTATTTATTTATAAATAGACATTAACTATTAAGTAAAGGATAATTCTCCTATTATGCAAAAATCACCAAATGCCTAAGGAATAAAGAGGGCTGAAGAGAGGATTCATGGATTTCTCTGGGAAGGGAATATAGAATACTCTAGTAGCCTAGGACTAGATGAGACTAGGAATAGGAGGGGTCTGGCTGGGGCAGAGAGAAATGGAGAAAGAGAGAATAGGGAGAGACAACTAGAATTGTAGGACAGTTCGAGGACAATCTGGATACCTAGTGCAGTGGAAGTCTCTGAATATAGAACTTGAATTGGCTATCTTCTGTAGCCAAGCAAGGCTTCCAGTAGTGGGTCTGAGTCATCAATCCAGCCACAAGACCTTTTGCCTACAATTTGTCATTCCTGTAAGAAGTGCTTAAGAATGGTAGCACAGAACTTGTGGGAGTGGCCAAGCAATGACTGCTCTAACTTGAGTCTCACACCATCAGAAGAAACCAATGCCTTACACTGACTGGATGCCAGAAACCTGAGACTGAAAAACCCAGAGACCTAGAACTTAATAAAAAATGACTGGCAGAAAAATAAATCAGTAAAATTATCCCATTTATTCTACTATACTTAGAGATTGGTGCCTAGCCCAGTTGTAGGATTGTTGGCCCACTTCTGCTCCACCATTGGACACATCCACTTGGAAAGGGGAAACATGGGGAGTTTGATTGTGCTTGTCCCACGCTGCCCTCCGGGGCAGGTACTGGGCTGTAGTGAAGTGCCTGGGATATCACTCCTGGGTGGAAAAGAGCAGTCTGAGATGTAGTTTGGGGGTCCCCAGGCCTGCGGTAAGGCAGGAGCCATGGAGTTCCCAGACTCTTGGATATCTGGGTGTTGCTGGGAGTCACAAAAGAACAGAGAACGGAGTAGGAGCCCTGCAAGAAGGGGATGGTGTCTAGTGTAGGACTGGGACTTGGGGTGGTGGTGGAAGGGAGCTCCAACTTGTCCCAGCAGAGATATTAATTCTTAGCTTGAAGGAGGCAGGCTTGGAGGAGGATGTGACTGTGAGCACGGAGAGGCCTTCGAAGGGAGATTAGGCTGCTACTTTTTAGGAGAAGACCTGCTTCATGGCTTCCAATGCTGGATCTTGATTAAAAGAGATAGCTCATGGTTCTAAACAGTTTATTGTCACTGCAGAAATTGAATTTGTGAAACCATACCCCACTTCTCAGGGTGGGCCTGAGATTAAACACCTTTTGCAGGGAGGAGTGTCTGGGAAGGGAAGCTTATTGGCTAAACTAGCAAGTCTAGCAGGGAGCTGGAAGTCGCCTAAGCCTCAGGTGTGTGCCTACTTAGTCTTCAGGCCTCCACCTGCTCTACCTTACCAAACTTCTGGCATGGTTTTACATTCCACAATTGTCATCAGAGACTCTTCATGAATTAACAAATGGGAGCAAATGCAGAGACTCACAACCAAACATTATGTGGGGAAGAAGGATTATATGAGACAGAGGTGTTGATGACACCAAAACATAGACCTCAGATCAACAAAGCGGGGCTCATAGGGCTTCACAGAAACTAAAGTGGTACTCGCAGCATCTGCTGGTGTCTATGATAGGTCCTCTACATATATATGTTAAGGTTGTGTAGCTTGGTGTTTTTGCAGGACTCCTAACAGTGTTAGAGGGTTGTGTCTCTGAGTCTTGCCTAATCTTGGGATTCTTGTCTTCTTACTGGGTTGCCTCATCTAGCCTTGATATGAGGGTTTCTGCCCAGACATACTG